>NC_090933.1:340853069-341478069 GCF_040938575.1 Ambystoma mexicanum
CAGTCCAAATAAAGAAGACCTAGAAATGCCGGCTTGGGTAACAGGAGAACCGCAGTGGACAGGGACAGTTCGAGTCTGTGGAGTAAAAACCAGGATCAGCTCGAGTCTGTGATATAAACTGAAAAAGCCAGGCAAAAAAACCTGGCCTGCCGCGGGTGGTGGGCAGAGCGCTACACACCTAGCCTGTGCAGTGGCAGTAAGGAAGGGACTACAAATACCTGAAATGTGCGAGCTGCGACATACGCGTTCGATCGTGAGCTCGGTGGGGCACAGAATGAAGCTGTGTACGCCGTGCTGTACCGCGCATGCTCAAAAGTAGCAAACGCTGTATCCCTGCGCATGCGCGTGGGGTGTAGTGTCCCAGCTACAATAAGCTCGCATATAGACGAGCGGTGCAGGGCTAGTGTTATCTCTATGGAAGTAATCTATGTAGCCTGCAGTGAAGGCAGGTCGGAAGACAAAAGGCTGCGGGTGTGAACAGAAAAGGGGGATGCTTGGAGGCTGTGGGAGCGGCAACCTCTGCAGAGTTGGCGGGAGTCGCGGGGGAAGAAGTGGGCAGGGCCCAGCAAGAAATCCCATCTATACCCTAATGTCAGCAAGAGCAAGTATTATAAATGGTGATGGGGTTCTATTTCATTGAGTCCTAAGGAAATAGATTGAAGTTTGTACATCCACCAGCTTTCTTTAAAATTAAGGGAATTGGTAATGTTACTTGTATTGTGTACTTTATCCGCAACCCACCAAGTAAAGCTGTCTGGGCCATGTTGGAATTCAAGGAAGTGTGGTACCAGAGGGGCCGCCACAGTTTTACAGCATATTCTCGAGCGGTGTTCCCCAATTCTTTTATGCACTGGTCTCGATGTTTGCCCCACATAGCGTAGTTTGCAGGGGCATTCTATGATGTAAATTACGTTGCAGGTCTTACAATTTGAAAAGTGCTTGAGTTTCCATTCCTTGTTGCCAATCATAAAGGAATTCATTTTCTTTGTCTGTTTGCATACTGTGCAGTTCCCGCATGGGTGGTGGCCATTGATCTCTCTCAAGTTCCATAGGGTGGATCTGGTACTTGTTTTGGTTATTCTAGCATGCGTGAGCATGTCTCTTAGGTTCTTAGATCTTTTGAGTGCCATTCTTGGCAGCGGTTCCTGGGGTAGGCTCAGTTGTATAAGTGGCCAGAATTTTCTAATGGCTCCTCTGAGTTTAGTGGTGCTGGGGCCGAAAGTGGTGACACATGCCATGATGTCTTGCTGGGTGTCCTGGATTTTAGGTGTGAGGAGTGCTTCTCTCGGTGTAAATCTCGCTCTCTTCTGGGTGTCTCTAAGGAGTTTTTTGGGGTAGCCACGAGCTTTCAATTTGGTTTCAAGGGCTGCTGCATTTATTTTGAACTCTTCTGTATTGGTACAGTTTCTGCGTACTCTAAGAAACTGGCCATATGGAAGATTGTTTCTCAGATTGCGCTGGTGGTTGCTTTTATAATGGAGTACTGTATTGCGATCTGTTTCCTTCTTGAACATAGTGCATTCCAAGATAGAAGAAGAAACAAACACAGACGACCAATTACACGAGGCCATCAACGGGCTGCGCTCCTTCATAAACACTTAAATTGAAGAAGTAAAGTCCGATGTGATGTTGATGCGCCAAGACTTATGCAACCTTGCAGACCGAGTCACCACCACAGAATCGGCGCAGCAGGAGACTACAGTGGAGCTAAAAGACATGCAAAGCAGAATGCTAGATCTTGAGAGGCGCAACAAGTTCCTGGAGGAAAGGGAGGAAGACGCAGAAGGGCGCTCTAGACAATGTGCGCCTTCTCGGAATTCCGGAGTGGATGGAGGGCTCTAATCCTAACTGCTATATAGAGACCCTCATGCAACAAGAAATAGGAGCCTCCAATCTTTTGCAGGGATTCGCAGTCGAGAGAGCCCACCGATCTCTGCAAAAAAAACCACCGCCAGGATCCCACCCATGCCCAATGATTGCCCGAATCCTGAACTTCCAAGATAGGGAAATTATCTTACGCTTTTCACGCGAGGGAGGAGAAATCAAGAGGGACAATGCAAAAATAGCCATATACCCAGATTATACACCTACAGTGCAAAAGGCTAGGAACTCCTTCGTTCCAATCAAGGCTCGGCTGCGACAATTGAACATTAAATACATGCTGATGTACCCCTCAAGGCTTAAATGAATCCATAAAGGCAGGGCAATTTATCCGGAGTCACCAGCGGCGGCCAAAATGTGGCTGGAGCACAACAACATGGCTGAAAAAAGAGGACGCCACTTCGTAACACACACACGGAAACTACGAGGCAGGATTACCCAAAGGCAAATTGACGATACTCACCAAGCCAGGGATAGCCCTATGGGCGGGAGGCAGTCAAGTTGTCACCCGAACCTAAGGCACCCCCCACTCAAGATGACCGGGATGGGCCAGGAAAGAGCGGGGGCACCCGAGCACTGCCGCAAAATAGCAATGGCTGGGTGCAGTTGGTCCTGTTGGACAAGTTCTGTTTATTTTACTTTCAGTTTAGGTTCAAGTCGTTTCAAAGTCTTCAACGCAACTATCACAATGAACAGTGGTTGAGTCATGTACAGGCAGAGGTAAAGCTGAACATCCATGGCAGCTGACATAAAAGTACTCACATGGAATGTCAGAGGGATGGACACCTATATGCGTAGGAACAGAATCAGATCCTTCCTGAGAAGAAAACACATCTCCATCGCGTTGCTTCAGGAGACCCACCTTACCGCTGAGATTGACTCAAAAATACCCGACTGGTGGGGTGGGCAGAGCTTCGGAGTAACGTACTCCAAGTATGCGCGTGGGGTACATACATGGATAAGCGGCTCAGTACCCTTCAAACTCCTCACTATGGAATCCGAGGAAGCATCGAGCAACGTGAAATCTGCCTAATCAACACATACCTCCCCAATTGTGGAACCTTGGCATACCTCGTCAAACTGAAACTGAAGCTGGCCCCCTACAGAGACTGCTTCTTCATCTGGGGTGGTGACTTCAACTGTGTACGAGACTTCGCCCTCGACCGATCCACTCCTCCAACTCAGCTGGCCGGTCCGCCCATCTCTACCCTGCAGAAAGTCATACATGATTTGGACCTGTCGGACATGTGGAGGGACCTGCATCCGAAAGGTAGGGACTTCTCTTACTACTCATCCCCGCATGAGATACACGCTCGTATAGACTGATAGACAAGGCACACTTGCCTCAAGTGGAATCCGCTTCCTACCTGGGCAGAACCATATCTGACCACTTCCCACTTCTCTTAGTATGGAAATTAAAGGGCCCCAGACCACCCATACCGATGTGGCAGATGAAAACGGAAGCACTTACGGATAGAGCATTCAAGGAGGAGCTCAGGGACAAAATGATTGACTACATGGATAACAATGTGGGGAGCGTGGACAAATGGTGTACCATCTGGGAGACCCTGAAGGTAGTGGTAAGGGAAGAAGTAATAGCTAGCGCTTGGGGAATCAGGAACATACTAAAGGAAGGTCTGGAGGCATGTGAGGAGAAGATAAGACAATTGGAGGCTACGACCGACAAGTCCAAGGAACTGGAATTGGAAATTACGGCAGCCAGGAAGGAATGCCAGGAAGCCTGGGCCTGATGAACCAAATTCGACTACATTGCCAAATCGACTAGGGCACACTCAGAAGGGGACAAACCCGGCAGACTGCTCTCATGGCTATGTAACAAAGAGCATCCAAGACAGCCAATTGTTGAAATCATAGACCAGGCTGGCAAGGTGCACACCACCCAATCAGGGATCAACGACACATTCAAAACCTTCTACTTCCACCTATACAGCCACGAGTCAATTGTACCCCAAGAGAATACATATAACACACTTGAGGAGATAGGCCTTCCCACGCTCAACGACGCCCAGAGAGACTTTCTTAACGGGGAACTGACAGTCAAAGATATACAGGAGGCGATTAAAACACTTACCACTTGCAAAGCCCTGGGGACCGACGGGCTGCCCCCAGAATTTTATGAGGCATATACCGCTGAGCTTGCTCGGACCCTATTTGAGGTCTTCAGGGAATCCTTCGAGTCTGGAGCATTACCAAAGAGCATGAAAGAGACGCTAGTGATCCCCATCCTTAAACCTGGGAAATTAGCGACAGTGTGGATCATATAGGCCCATAGCCATCCTTAATTATGACATAAAAATCATAACGACAATATTAGCCAACAGATTATCAAGAGTTATCGGGGCCTTAGTGCATCGAGATCAGAATGGGCTTGTGCCATGCCGCAACACGGCGGCAAACCTACGCCGATTACAGCACATTATAGCACAAACGGCTGGCTCTCAGGAATCATACGCAGTAGTCTCCCTAGATGCTACTAAGGCGTTCAACTCCATATACTGGGAGTGGCTCCTTGCCTCCTTGAAACAATTTGGCCTATGTGAATACTTCATCTGCTGGATTGAGATCCTGTGCACGAATCCGGTGGCCAGGGTTAAAACTGGGAGGGAGGTGTCGGCACTATGCGACATACAGAGAGGCACCAGACAAGGATGTCCGCTGTTGCCTATACTGTACATGCTAGGTCTGGAGCCCCTGGCTATATTCTTTAGGAAACAATTCTTCAATGCTGGGATAGACATTGGGGGAGCATTTCACGTGATCTCGTTATACGCAGATGACGTTTTACTCTTGAGAGACCCACAACTTAACATCCCCACAATCCTAGAAGTGCTGAAGAACTTTGCTAAAGTGTCTGGGATCTCCTTTAACCCAGATAAATTATGTATATTCCCACTTGCGAGCTTAGTTGGGACCAAGAGGGCAGACCTCCCTGATGTCGGGATAAGATGGGAACCACACATATTTCAATATCTGGCCATCAACGCCTGGCACACTCCCGAACAGACACACGGGGGTAACAACTTGCTGGCGGTGCAGAGGCTCAAGAAGTCCACTAAGTTCTGGTCCAGGTTACCTTTGTCAATGATGGGCCGAGTGGCCATTACCAAAATGATAGTGCTTCCCCGCTTTCTGCACTTCTTTGAAAACATTCATTACTACATTCCAGCCTCCTTCTTTCGGCTGCTAGACACACTACTCAGGGAACTAATATGGGGTAACACCAGACACAGACTCTCCCTGGGCACACTGATGCTACCATACAGGGTGGGTGGAGTCCAACTACCAGATCTAGAGAAGTACTACCTGGCAGCCCAGCTCAACTTTGTCGCTAAATGGCTCGCCGACAAGACCACCTCAGAGACCGACCTCCTTGGTCAGTTGATTGCCCCGGTGCGCCTCAAGGAAATCCTCTGGGTCCGCTGGGAGAGTTCAGGGGGGACACCTTTCCTTATACAACTGGGCCAGAAAGTATGGGTCAGGACATTGAAATTGCTGAAGATTGTGAAACTGTATTCCCCAGAAACGCCAATCACTGCCGATGTCTGCTCCAGTAGAACGGAACTGGCACTCACAAGACTATGGGAAAGATATGGCATCTATACCTGGGGCGATGTCTATGAGGAGAACACCTTTAGGGAGTTGAATCTATGGAAATGAACAAAGACTTACCCAGAAGTCAATTCCTGAGGTACCGGAAAATCTGAGAAAAGGCAAAACTGATATGGAGGGAGTGGCCAAGAGAACCCAAACCGAACCCGACTCTGACCCTAATGTATAACCTAGGAGACGGCTGGAAACCAACCTCCAGGTTATACGCCATTCTCAACGACAGACCCAACCCTAAAAGCAACGCCCTGAAGAACTCATGGGAAACAGACCTGGGGATAAACATAATCGAAAAAGAATGGGAAAGAATCCTACAGTACCCCAGAGAAGTGTCAAGAAACGTGAAGTTTAGGCTAATCCAGCTAAACGTCCTACATAGAACATACATGACCCCCAGCAGAGTAGCCAAATTGAACAAGACCACGACCCAGCTATGCCCCTGGTGCAACTCGGACTAAGCTGGGATGGCGCACATGTTCTAGGGCTGCCCAAAGGTACAGATATTTTGGACTAAAATCGAACAAGCTTGCAAAAGGGCTGGACTTACCCAATATGAATGGACACCAAACGAATGTCTACTGGGGGCCTATCAATGAATAGGGAAAATCAGGCACATTGTGAAATTTATGGACATGGCCTGTGTGCTGGCCAAAAGAGCCATTGCAATGGCAAGGAAAACTCTGAGGGGCCCCCAATACGCCAAGTGGTATAAAGAGCTGGAACATTGGTCGGAGGCGGAAACCAGGATTTGGGGAGAGGGAATGGCCAAGACAGGACGACCCCAGCATGTCTTTTGAAGCCTGGAAATCCCTGATATGGGACATGTTCCACCCGTCCAACGACAAACCCCTGTGAGAAACTGGGCCCCATTTACAGGTCTCCTTTACACAACTGGAACCACACCATCATGGTTGGAAGCCTGGTCCCAACCATTGGTCTCGGCATTCTGTTGACAGTATGACCATATCTGCCCGGCCCCGGAGGTGACTCCAGAACCTTAGAAGATGGCGTTATTCGGCGAAGACTTTTATTGTTTGTTTAGGAGTTAATATTGTTGTTACTTGTTATTTGGTTTTCTAACTTGTGTTTATAAAATACATTGAATGCAACCACGAAATGCCAATAAAAACATTTTAAAATAAATTAGCCCACTACTCATGCCTTTGCAATAGACATAAATGCCCCAAGTAGGAAAGACGGGGCTAGATGTGCCAGGGAGAGAAGCCCAATCCCAAGGAAGCAGGGGAAATATAAAGAAGGGCCAGGAAGCAGAAGTGTGAGTTATTCAGGTTAGGTAAGAGGCAGAGGTGGGGGATGACCAAGATACCAGCATGATGGCGGAAGGAATGGTGGAATGTGCTGGAGATATTTGGAGCAGGTGAGGCATTGGCTGAAGATTGATAGTGGTACTGTGGCGTGAGTGTGCAGGTGTGCATGGCAGATGTGTAGAGAGGAGTGTTTGTCAAGTAGATGGTACATAGTGAAAGAAAGGTGTCTGAGTAGTGGTTTTCGAAGGAGGGGGTAGAGGTTTTGGAGAGAGAGTAGTGGTTTTGGGGGAGCAGGAGTGGTTTTGAGGCAGGATTAGTGCTTTGATGGGAGGAGCAGTGTTTGGAAGGAGGAGTAGTAGTAGGAGTATAGTGTTAGGAGTGGTAGTGTGAAGGGGAGAAGTGATGGGGAGGAGGGAGCAATGGTTAGCCGGAGGCAGGAGTAACATCAAACGGTGGAGGTAGGACCTAAGAAGGATGTGAACAACAAAGGGACAGGAGATTGGAGGGAAGAGTGAGATGGACTGGATAGACGAAAGGGTAGGAGCGTGAGCGTGTCCAATGGAGTCAGAATCAAACAGGGTATTTGTATGTCAGGATCTCAAATCCTGATAGAACACTAACCACTGTGCGGAGAGGGTCCCTTGAATGGCCTTCAAGTCCCCTATGCTAATGTCAACCCACAGAATGCAGAATGAAAGGTGTAACTCATTATTCGGCCAGCCACCAAGTGCAACAATGAACCAACAATATGACAAGAGATATTCTCTCAGACAGCCATTTAAACCATGTCCAGTTTATGGGTTCAAGGAGACAAGGGTCTCATCAATGGACCAGGTCAACTGACAGCAAAACAAGCAGTGATGAAATCACTAAAGACATTACGACATAGCAGCATTAGTCATGAAGCAAATCTGCAATCATGCATGAAGCAACACAGACATACACGAGTTTCTATCACCTGCAGACATGAAAAACATGCTTATGACTCTCATAGGTAGAGGACGGATACACTTACATAATGCCAATAACCTATTCTTTCTTCTGCCAAAGCAGAAACGCAAGACAGCAAAGTATACGTGGATGGAGCTTGCATATGCTTTATTCCAACTAACTGTAGGAAAATGTCTGACTTTGTCAACAACATGTTGCACCATATCACAGCTTTACTGGGGACCCAGCACATGTTTTCCTGTGCTTATCATGCACAGGTGAATGGGGTGTATGAATGCCTCAACGGCCGGCTTAAAGAGAGGATCGCCAAGATTAAGGCAACCCTGAATAAAAGATTGGTACTTTACCTGCCCTTAGCATTGTTCACATTGTGCAATCAGCCTGGGTCCGACCAGCATTTAACACCATATGAGGTGGTAACTGGACGGTGCAGGCGACTACCTCTGGCTCCTCTCACTAGGGTATTAACAGATGCAAACCCGGTATCTGATGTACTTGGAAAAGAAATGTATGAGTGCACCGTTTCTTTGATGGCTAGTGCATCTTTTATTTATCACCAATTGCATGCACGGCGGGTGAGGTCATAAAAGAACGAAGGGGACAACATTCCAGAAGCCAACGAACATCACCTGAAACCACCACAGCTTTTTCCGTGAGACTGTTGTCCTGCGCAACTTTGTGCGAGCTTAGTACACACCCAGGTTCCTTGGCCCCTACACTTTGGATCAAGGAACCAATCAAGCAATAAGGATCAAGGGCAAGAGAGCCTGGAATTATATGGGCAATGTGAAACCCTGTTGACCAGCGACCTCTCCCAGCCGTGAAGAGGGGAAATGGGGGGCGATTTGAGATGAGAGGAAGAAAATAACATCCAAATAAGATAAAACCAAGCAGAAGACTTGCAACCAAGGATTACGCACTCTAGAGCAAGAGAGATAGGGAACGGACTTCCTACACATCCAGATTAAGACACACTGGGCCTCATTATGGGTCTGGCCGTAACCCTGCCAGTGCTACCGGTGGGTTTCCGCTGGACCCGTAAAACAATACAGGCGCCTGACTTCCCGGTGTGACCGGGCTATTACAAGTCCAGCTGCCAGGAAGTCAGGCGCGGGTAATTCTGTTAATCCCTATTCCCATAGTGTCCGATAGGACTCTATGGGAATTGGACTCTATGGGATTGGGGACACAGAAGCACCGGCACCGTTGTTAATGGTGCTGGTGCTTCTGTGATGGTTTTGCCTACCGTGACCACACCACTGTCGGGCTCAGTGGCTCCAGGAGGCTAACTCGTAGTTTGCCAGTCCGAAAACAAGGGTGCCAGACCTGCACACTCGGCATGAGGCCCGCTGTCTTTTTCCTACACATTCATTGTTAAAGTGGCAACTGTTATTTCTGTGTCCCACGATTTCCCCATAACCTATGATTTCCCAGGACCCTAGGCCTCCCACCTTTCAGGGGCAATTTGTCTGATTTGTCAGACGGTCTGAATGAGAGAGAAGACCACTTCCTAGTTTATTTTCTGGGCCTTTCTGATTCATTTGGGCCAAACGTATCCACGACTTTGCCAAAGAAGTCTGCCATAGAACTCCTCTGTGAATCTGTGTTGTGGAGGAACGACTTCTTCATCACACTTGCACAATACTAAACCAACATAGATTAAGCTAAGATATATTAACAACATAACCATGCAATTCTGACAAAGTTCAGGCACGTTCTACATCACCTTTGGAGTGCCACAAGACTCCAAAGCGGAGTAAGTGATGGGTATCGTTATTAGAAGTGTAATTGTGGCATTTTGTATCTTCTGTTGTCGCTACCTCTTTACCCTCATCGTTTTTCGGAGAATACTTTTTGTAGATGCGCAAGCTGTGACCCCTACTAATGCAATCCCAGTACAGGCAGAAATGGCCACCATGTCAGTTTGGGTGATAAGCACTGCCAAACCAGTAAAAAGAAGTAGGAGCAGTGCCGATCTAGATTTAGATTCATACCTAACTGAATCAGCCTGGGTATCTTATAACATGTGGTACTAGCACATGACCAAAGTAGGCAAGCAAACCACTGGAGAGAGCTGTTATGTCTGCTCTCTCATCCCCTATGCCATGAGTGCCTCCAGAGGGTGTGTGGCAACTGAAATCCCAGCAACAAGAGCACAATGCCTTTTGTACCTATCGTTGTGCACCACAACGGAAAGATTTCAAGGGAAAAGAGCTACCCTAAAATAGATGTCCAATAAGACTTTTCCATATGAAGACAACTATATAAAGACCCTAGACATGATGGAAGATTACTGGAAAAAAGATCAGGCCATAAAATACATAACCGAAGGTCCACAGAAGGGAGAAATAAGAGCAGTGACATTAAAGGAATTACCCTGTCCCAAAAGAGGGCCAGCAGAGATAGGAAGAGAACCAGGATGCTGGGAAATACCACAAATGCTGGTGCATGGTCAAGTATACACAGCCGACAGCTGGAAAAAAGGGGCGGTGGGGAGCAAGGCACATACTCTTCTAACAGTTCCATTTAAAAAATGACAAATGCCTAAAAGAATGGGAAACAAGAGGGAAGTTACTAACATGGGTAGAGAATTAAGATTAAATTAAAAACTTTGCTTTTTAACTGAACTTATCTCTTTCTAGACCCTCTTCTATGTTATCCTGTTACTGGTTGATCCATTCAATGTTTTGTGTATTGGCACGCTCAAGCCTATGGGTCCATGGTTTGCACGGTATAAATTAATAAAAGTAAAGTGAAAGTAAAGAATGAAGCTGGGCTGATGCCCATAGTACCAATCAAAGGAGCACCATTATGCTTCCAGAATGATGGTCCAGGAAAGGTTGGAGCAAACAAAGAATGTAACCAGACAGTAAATGTTCCAGGTATGAAAGTTGGAACAGCTGTACTGATGGATCACTATTGGGCCTGCGGATCCAAAGAATATGTCTAAATGCCACCTAAGCATAGGGGTGAAGGGGGTGGCTCGCTGGTGCATCTGAACACCAGCAGTGGTAGTACCCCAGAAGGATATCAAAGTAGACAGATTCTCCAAAATGGACTCTAACAAGAGGAAGAAGAGATCTGTAGAGCTGAACAGAGCAAAGAGGGGAAACTAGGTATCATCAACAATGGAGGACTCCCTGGATGCAGTGCTTCAGAGCATAGACCATTTAGCAGAACAGAAATATTTTTAGCATCCATCATCTGAGCAGTGCAGGCCAGAACAAACGCAATATGGCTCCAGATCTTGAGGTGGTAGCCAATGCAAACAATAAATGTGACCATTAAGCGGTTCAGCGCGATCCAAGAAGAGCTCAGAGGAGTGAGGTTGATGGTGCTACACAATAGATATGTCTGAGATTTGCTCACAGCATTGGAGGGAGGAGTTTGTGCCAAAATCGGGTCCTCTTGCTGTACATTTGTTCCAGCAAATGACGAAGACAATGTAACGCACACTGAGGCGGTTACCCGATTTTCAGAGTTGCATGCCAAAATGGAAGCTGAGACAATTGCTGCAGGGAAGGATGAAGGTTGGCTTGTTTGTTTGTTTGTTTGTTTATTTATTTGTATTGCGCATCAGACCCAAGGGTAACCGGGCGCAGTGAACAGAATATACGAAGCTTACAATGTTGCATAGAAATTACAGTGCTACAGCAAATTACAATGTTACACAATTAAAAATGTACGATAGTGATAAGTCTTTGATGGTACATATGTACATTCAGATACGTAACATAACACAAATTAAAGTCTTTCAAATCTTACATGTTGTTGTCATTGAGGTGTTTGATAAGATTCGTTCTAAAGTGAGGGAAAGGTTGGTCTGATCTAAGGTTGTGTGGCAGGGCATTCCACCATTTAGCGGCTAGCACAGGGAAGCTTGTGCCGCCAATTTTGGCAAGTTTAAATCTTGGAATTTCCATTCCAGGCAGCTGGAGTTGGGAGTTCTTGTAGGTCTGCTAGAGATTTCTCTTCTTATTTTGTCCATCAGGTAAATGGGGGCAGCGTTGTTGAGGGCTTTGTGCGTCAAGGAGAGCATTTTTAGGTGAATTTTATTGTCGGTGGAGAGCCATTTGTATTGTTATCTAGTGGAGGAGATATGTTCCCTTTTGTTTATGCCTAAGGCGGCTCTAAGGGCGTTATTTTGTAGGATTTGTACCCTTTTGGTGATAGTTTTGTTAGTGCCGCTGTAAAGGGCATTGCAATAATCGAGTTGTGATAGTATTAAGGCTCTCGCTAGGATCATGCAACTGTTGTTAGATAAGAAAGGTTTACCTGCTCTTATTAATTTGCAGGTATAGGCTGTCGTGGAAGCAAAGGAGTTAACTTGTTTGGCAAAAGACATGGTGGAGTCGAGATAGAAGCCTAGTGTTTTTACTTCACTCGAAACCTTGATGCTTTTGCCATCTATGTTAAGCGTGGAATAGTCCTTGCCTAGTTTGTTGATATTGGCCTGCGTGCCCAGAATGATCAGCTCAGTCTTATCATCATTCAGGCAGAGGCCATGTGATGCCATCCATGCCTGAATAATGAGGTACACCCTATTCACCAACTCCCTGTCCTTGCTGTGATCCCCAGAAAGCAGGAGGAGAATCTTTGTATCATCTGCATAGTTAGTGTAGGTGATACCTAGAAGGTCCAGATCATCGAAGAGGGGTTTAGTGAATATGTTGTACAGGGTTGGTGAAACACAGGACCCTTGAGGGAAGCCGCACGTGATTGGAAGAGGGTCGGCTGCTGCCGAGGGGGAGAAGACTCTCATTGTTCTCTCATTCAGAAAGGATTCAATCCATTTGGTGGCATGCGTGGAGAAGTGTGCAGCAGTGTCTAAGTGTTTGCAGAGGACCCTGTGATCCACCAGATCGAAAGCAGCTGAGAGATCAAGTAAGAGGAGGAGTGCCGTCTTACCTTCATCTCTCAGTTCGTCTATTTGGGTCTTTAGATCAATAAGTGCAGTTTCAGTACCGTGGAGTGAACGGAAACCAGATTGTCTGGCTCCCAGTAGATTCTTTAATTCAAGGTGTCTTTGAATTTGTGTATAGGCAACCTTGTCTAGTGTCTTCAGTAGGAAAGGTACGGTAGTGATGGGCCGATAATTAGTGGGGATGAGGGGGTCAAGAGTCTGCTTCTTGAGAAGTGGGAGCACCCATGATTGTTTTAAGTTCACCGGGATATTACCTGTGGCGAAGGAGGAGTTGATCAATTTTGAAATGAACGGTGAAAGGTCTCTGGCAGCGTCTTTTATTAGTTGTGCTGGGCAGATGTCACCTTTGCAGTTCGACGATTTGGGGAAAGGATGATTTTCTCTACCTCTAGGATGGTAGTTTTTGTGAAGGAGAATTTGTTGGTTGGGTCGTTAATGGTGTTGTTAAGTGGCGGCTTGTTTGTGAGGTTTAGGGAATCTTTTTTTAGTTGGATTTTGTTTTGCAGTGTGGTGATTTTATTTGCTAGGGCTGTTTGGATATCTGTGCACCAGGTCTGGTCTTTGATGCAGGTATCAGGTGTGGCAATGGGGGACTCAAGTTCTTTCAAGATGGAGAAGAGTTCCTTCATACTTGAGTTGGCATTGGCAATGCGAACATTGTAGGAATTACGTTTCGCTAGACAGATTTCATTTTTATAATGCCGATGTATAATGTCATACATCTTTTCATCGATACCAACATGGATGGCCAATGGACTGAAGGTGTTAGCTGCAGCGCTAGTGTTATTATTGCTGACTTTTTGTATCAAAATATACATCACAGAGTCTCAAAAGACGATTGAAAAAATGGTGGGAATTAAAGTACTGGTAAACAAAGACTCAAATGACGACAAGATAATAAAGGCTTGAGATACACTGAGGGCCCAGTTAACAGAATATCCTCTGTTCCTGCCTGGAGTAGTGTTCGAGTATCCCTACGATACCAAAAGCTATTGGGGAAAATGGGTTTAGTGCAATCCTGGAGGAGACTGCAGTTATGTGACATGGAGTTTGGATCATCATGCAACTTTCTATGGACACCTAGGGGGAGTAACAATGATATGGCTCCTGAAGTTGAAGCTGAATAAGGTTGGAGGAGTGGTCGACAGGTCGACCAGAGGGGGGATTGAAGAGGGGGTCCCTGGAATGGCCCTCATGTCCCCTATGCCAATGACAACCCACAGAATGAAGAATGAATGGTGTAACTCTTTGTTTGGCCAGTCACCAGTTGCACCAATGTACCAACGATATGACAAGAGATATTCTCTCAGACAGCTATTTAAACCATATCCAGTTGATGGGTTCAATGGAGCAGGTCGACTGACAGAAAAACCAACCAGTGATGAAATCACTAGAGACATCACAACATAGCACCATTAGTCATGAAGCAAATCTGCACTCATGCATGAAGTAACACAGACATAGGGCCTCATTACAACTTTACCGATCTGGAGAAAACGGTGGCGGTAGGCTTACCGGCACAGCTGTTTCTGGACCTGCAAAGTAAAAGTCTGCCTGCCGGAGCCACTGTGCTTGATAGGTCTGGCCCTGCCGGGCACAGCGGCCACAGGAGGAAGACTTTCATGGAAGCACCGTTATTAACGGTGCCGGTGCTTCCATGTTCCCCACACCCATAGAGTCCGATGGAACTCTAAGGGAATGGGGGAACAACATTTTTCCAGTGCCTAACCACCGGGGATGTAATGCCCCAGTGTTTCAGGCGAGCCAGGCGCTGGTAAAATTTGTAAGTCCGGCGGAAACCTGCTGGTCGTACCGGCACAGTTACCGGCAGACTTGTAATGAGGACCATACACTAGTTTCTATTACTTGTAGACATGAAAAACATGCTTATGACTCTCATAGGTAGAGGATACACTTACATAAGGCCAAGAACCTATTCTTTCTTTCGCCAAAGTAGAAACGCAAGACAGCAAAGTATACGTGGTTGCATATGCTTTATTGCAACTAACCTTAGAAAGCAATAGAAACATATAGGGAACTTGTAGGGTGACTAAAGTGAATCATGCTGGAAACACAGGCCTCAGATCTTTGAAAGGGGAGACACGGGTCCTGGAGCATGAGGTGCAGAGCTGGTATTCGTACCCAAGGACAGGAGTGGATAGAAAACTCCTGGTTTCTGAGGCAGCAAGCCACCCGCAAGAATTCAGAATAAAATCCTCATAATTACAGATAGAAGATCTCGGTTTTGTGGTCTCTTCACACGTGAACCAGCAGAGCAAGACAATGCCCATTGACTCATGGTGAGAAGAGAAGCGGATCAAGCGAAGCAGAGTGAAATGATACATGTGTTACCCACCAAAACTGCAACCTGCAGGCACTCTCTCAGGCTAGGTGATAAAACCGTTATCAACAACATGGAACACACAGCACTCCATAGCCATTCCCATTACTGTGAAAAGGTACACTGAGCTCTGTGAACAGAAATGGTACTCGGTCTGGAAAGACCCGCTCTAGCCAATCCAGAGGCTCCGTTTGCAAGGTGATATAAAATGTTGCATGGGTCAATGGTCTTTCTGCAACTCTGCAACAATGTAGGGGGCACCTTTTGGGGAAGTCTCAGACACAGCCACCTGACATGGTGACTCAATGGGATAGATTAATATATGGGAACTCTATAAGTGATTGGTACAAACTAACCAATGGGGATACCTCGTAAGTTTTTGGGGTGGACCTGTTTTTTGTGATGTCACTCATGAATAAAACATGTGACACAGGTTCAGGAGCTGAGATTGCTGGAGAATTTTGTTTTCCTGTATGATCCCTGTCTATTGGAGAAATGAAGACAGTAAACTTTGCCCCATGGCTGTGTTCCATTTTTACATTAGGGAGTTTTTGATGGGCCTAAGTTACTCTGCTGATTTGGATATTGTTATTGTGAAGCCCCGATTCCTCTGACATAATTCACCTGGTTAGTGTAGGTAGATGTAGGGAGGGATGGAGAAAGAGAGAGAGAGAAAGAGAGAGAGAGAGAGAGGGAGAGAGAGAGAGAGGGAGAGAGAGAGAGAGAGAGAGTGAGAGAGAGAGAGAGAGAGAGAGAGAACATTTGACCATCTTTGAGACTTGGAGTGATTCTTGTGCCATCTTTGACACAACACACGGGCAAGAAACTCACACCAGAGACAAACTGCCCAACATCAAATTAGTTATAATTGGGCACATCAAATAGCATCCCAGAGGAGGGCATAGCAAGGTTACATTTCCCCAATGGGAGGCATTTGGATATACTGTCTGAGGTCAAATTATTTGGGATTAAACAAGAACAATGAACAAGGCGTGTTCCTGTAATAAACTGCAAAAATGGGACCTACTATTCATGATATGGTATGAGCTGAAATTGTTTTTGCACATATAGATTGTAGCTTTTCAACTGTACTAATTGGATAGCTTTACAATAGTCAAACTGTACATGAAGAAATATACACAGTTAACATATTAAGGCTCAAATGTGCACCTCTCAGCACTATCAAACAATCCTACAATGTTCATGAAAGGGGATTTTTATTCAAAATACCACTTTGATAATCTTTTGCAACCTTCAAAAATGTGCAGCTTTAATACTAGGCCATGTCTGTAACAGATATAATATTCACTGAAAAGTTCACTGACATCCTTTTTCATAAATGGGGCTTGTCCCAATAACACCATCGTTCAGTATTAACAGCTACTATCAATGTTCTTAATATATGGGGAGAGCAACTTCTTTAATTTTCTTTTAATAACCTCACAACACATACTGACCCTCCACTTAAACAAGATGTCCGCAAACTTGACACCCACTGTCACACGGTTTGGCACATTCACTTTCACTGTACCCAAAGTTAGTCACTGTGTCTACTCAGGATAAGTTGCAGGTTCCTTCGGATACACTTGTCTTGATAGTAGACACTGTGCATCACACACAACATTGCTCACTGTTTACATGGAATAATCAAGTAAGTGCTACCCCTTCTAACACATGCTACTGAATAGAAAATAGAAAATCTTCACACACTAGTGGGCCTATTATGGCACTCATAAACCACATTTCTCTGTCACCTCCCTGCTTTGTTTCACTCCATTCATCAAGTTGGCATAATGCATTACCAAATATATTTGACATAGTACCTGATTAATATTTTGTTGGTAGTGATAAAACATTTCAATACCAGCAGACTCGGATCCTTCCTCTCCTCCATCTCTATCTCCTCTCCTCCATCTCTATCTCCACCTGTGGTGTTCCCCAGGGGTCAAACCTCTCTCCCTGGCTATTCAATCTATACCTGGCACTTCTTGCCCACCGCATTGCTGCACTCTGCCCCAACTTCCAGTACTATGCGGATGACACTCAGCTCATTTTCAGGCTACCTTCAGCCACCTCTTCTCCCTCTCTCATCTCTGACTGCCTGTCTGCCAACCAGGAGTGGTGTGCCGCCAATGATCTCTGCCTTAATGCCGAGATTCTCCTCATTGGAACACCTGCTCCCTCCTTTCCTGTCACTCTCTGGCCAGCCTCCGTTTGTACTCCTCATGCTCCCACCTGTGAGGCTAAAAACCTCGGGGTCATCTTCAACTCCACACTATCCTTCTCTCCTCACATCTCTGACATCTCTAAGAAGGCACACTACCAGCTGCACCTCCTCAGAGGCATTGTTCCTTTTCTCTCCTTCCCCAGAAGCTCACTGTCTCCAGAGCTCTGGTTCTCTCTAGGCTGGACTATTGCAACAGCCTCTAAATCTGCCTGCTTGTACTCTCCGTCCTCTGCAACTCATCCAGAACAGGACTGCGAGACTTGTCCTTGGCCTCAAGCCCACGGATCGTATCTCTCCAGGACTGAAATCTCTGCAGTGGCTCCCAGTGGCTGCGAGGATCAAGTTCAAAACCCTCTGCATTGTCCACAAGGACTTCTGGGGCCTCATTACCTTCAGCACTCTCTTCCTTCTCGAGATCTTCGCTCATCCGCCTCCAGCTCCCTCAGGGTCAGTCGCTTCTCCAACCAACAAGTTGGCGGTAGATCTCTTTCCTCGGCTGTGGCTTCCCTCTGAAACAGCATCCCCGCCTCCCTGAAACTTGAGGAGAACCATCTCTGTTTACGGATGCACCTCAAAACTTTTCTCTTTGCTTCCGCTTTTTCTCCTCCTATCCCCTGCTGACTTCTTGGCTGTTATTGAAACTGCACTGGTTACCTGGCCACCCCCGGATCTCGGGCCCAGGTCCCCCACCAGTCGCGCACCTGCACTGCCTTCTTGGCAACCCCCGCACTTAGGGACAGTTTCTGTATCCCTACAGCTCCATTACCAGCACTTGACACCCGATGTCTGCACTTACACTTGCACTTGCCACCAGATGGTTACGTTACTTATTGTTATCATTCTTTATCCCATGTACTGCACTTTCCCCCTTCCCCCTCCCATGCACTTGCGCGATCTGAATGACACCTGGCCTAGTAGGATCGTTGTCTATCTTCCCTCTGTTCCCCCTCGCTTGCCAGTCGTGCCTTTAAACACTTGTGTATAGGCGCGTTATAAATGCCACATCATATCATATCATGTTTTACCGCTCTGTCAAATTTTGAGTTTCGTGAAATGAAACTCTATTTGTGCCTAGCTCCCTGGTCTGCCAGCGGGACCTGCAAAGGGCACCTGGTTTTACCAGCTGCCCTTTGCGGGTCCCGCAAGCAGACTCCTAGTAGGGCGGTAAGGGGTTAACGGCGCCGGCAGCATAACCGGTGCCGTTAACCCCTTACCGCCCAGCTCAGAATGAGGCCCTATGTGTTACTACTGACTTCTGCAATTGTATTCACTTTCCCCTCTTGCTTCTCCACTCTTTTGACTGATAACTCTCTGTTCTCTCCTCCTTTCCCTTCTCCCTTTTCCTTTCTCCTCCCCTTACTTTCTTCTATGCACTTACTCTATCAGAATTGTCCCTGGACCTAGTATGATAGCAACCTCATCTGTCTCCTCCCCACTCCCCTTATTGGTTATTTACCTCTCCACACCCCTGCAGCACTATCTGAAATGGCGTGAGTAGCCGCTTGCTTTTTTCCTCCCCTACCTTTCTGCACCCCTCTCCTTCACCTCTTGTTTTTCTCCAGCTCTACCAGAAATGTCGTCAGGCCTAGTACGGTAGCCGCCTGATTGTTTCCATTTCGTTACCACTCTCCCCCTCCCTTCCTTATCTATGTTTTAGCTCTTGCACTATGTGAAATGTCGTCAGGCCGAGTGCGATAGTTCATTTCACATCCTTACTGTTCATGGCCTGTAAGAATGTCATTGTATTTTCCCTTGTTCCCTCTCTTGCCGTGAAGCACCTTGAAACATATTGTATAGGCACTATATAAATAAACTATCATATAAGTGTTCACACCTTTGGTTTCAACTTTAGACGCACGGGCTTCTATTCAAAGATAACAGTCCACTCTGTACCTTATCTTTTTCATTATTGATAATTAAAATTAGGTACGTCACATTAATATTTCACAACAACCAACTCAATACCCCATAATTATTGCCCAGAAGAAAAGTATTCCTGGCTTTGAAAGTGCACAGATATCAGCCTGAAAAACATGTCAGCGACCGCAGCTCAAGCACTAACATCACCAGATTACTTTTTACAATATGTAGAAAGTTCAACAAACTGCTAAAGAACTGGAGTTCAAATATGGACATGTGCTCTGATAAATAAACTTCAAGTAATCTGCATGCCTGCGAAGTGTACAAATTATGTGCAGTTGGATCAGAGTTTGGGGTGCTGACAAGGCAACCGCCTGGAATGTAGCAGTGGCAGTGTTTTCCCACCTACCTGGGACTGAGCATAAACAATCATCTGCACCGCACTTGGCGCAAAATCTAAGTTCAGTTGGACCAGTTGGGAGCAGGTGGAGCAGGTGAGTGAGCTCCGCTTGCCTATCGTAATTTTGAAGTCTTAAAACTAAAGTCTATAGCCGGCCCCTCTGTGCTATTACAAACATGTCACAACAGAAGCACAAGGAGGCTGACAGCCTTACCCTCCTGTGTACATGATTCCAGAGGAGGGGGGCTATAAATGGCACACTAAAGCTATGCCTCAGCCAGTACAAAACATTGCTTTCCCGCTCTGTTGCTGTGGAGGAGGTGCTATTCCCCCTTAACGTAGCTAGTCTTGGTGACATGGTGAATGGGGAGGGTTATCCAGAAACCAACATAGGAAATACATTGAAACTCACAAACTATTTTGGTGGAAACAAAATCTGAACAGGGGCAGCTCTTGGGACTGCTTCCGGTCATTACAAACAGCAAATTGACTGTGGTAAGTTTGAACTTCTTTTCGTCTACATCTAATGCCACCCCCAAGTGTTCTTTCATCTGCCTCCTTTCTAGCTGTGAGCTCTGTGCAAATGGAAGCCCCTGTGACAATATTATTATCCTCTCAAAATAATTCTTTGACTTCTGTAGTGGGTGCAACCTCTCTATGGATCTCTTTGAAGCTCATCTTTAAACTTCATTTGCATGCTTAAGAGGGTGCTTCCCCTTCCCCTCTCCCTCCCCTTCCCTACTTGACTCCACTACTGCCTCCAGTGATGCTTAATAATGTAATTTTGAATTAGTACTCCTCTTTAGTTTGAAGTACTTGCTACCCTTAGTTTAATGTTACCTTTGTAAGTCACGTACTTTCGGACATATAACTTTTCTGTTTGTTTTGTCCCTCGTATATTCCCCACTTTTTTACACCCTTATAAACTGGCTCACCACTTGTTCTCATCTTTGTGCTATTGTTCAGGCACTCTTAGTGTGAATGTCTCTGCCATCTGTAAATGCGTCATTGTAAGTTATTTCTGTTCGAAATTGGCATTCCTGAGCTTCAAATAAATACAAATAAAATATAATGTTTATCCTGCATATTTATATGTTCTCCAATGGTACACCAGCTCCATCAGTTACATCTGAGCAATCACCTCAATCCCCATCATTGGAGAAAGCAAAAAGATTCATTACCTGGGGATCCAACTCAATTTTCGCCATTCATCTGGTCTTTGATTCCTTTGTCCAGTTGTACGACACAACATCAGTGCAAAGCTAAAGTATCATTCTTCAATTCTGAGATCTGTACAAGGGAAGCTAGACTCTATGAGGGGTCAACTTGCTAATTGCATGAGACATGAGTTTGCGAATGACTTAAAAGGCCAGTGTCAATGACTTTATCATTGGACATGTGCCTTTGCTCAATTAATGCATCTCCTAATGTTGAGGGCTTTTGGATTTCCTCAGTGGATTCTATAGTGGGAATTCCTCTTACCTATCAATCGCAATCTGACAGCGCACACTGTAATGGCAGTCTGTAAAACAACAATTGAAAAAAACAAAAATAGGAAGAAAACTGCGTCCATCAAGGTCCACTAGGCAATTTCTGTGCTCTCTGAATGTCTTTGATTCCTGCAAACCCCCCTCGTTAGAAGACCATGACCTTGTAGTGGGCTATCGTGTAGCCTCTGACACAAATCGCCTTTAGGAAAAAGGAAGAGTAAAAAGAAATGCATCAAGCAACCAAAAATACATTCAAGAGAGAAAGGGGAAGGCATTTTACTATTCTTGTCTAAATCCACAACTTCTAAAATTATGTGAATTCTGATTCTCCAAAATCATCAGTACTCCCTATTGCCAAAGTCAATGTAGTGCAAAACACTGAATTAGAAAAATACGTGAAAGCCTCTAGCCCGCAAAATCACTCTGCCTCTATAACATTGATAAAGCTGTCAGGAGCATTGGAGGCTAATGCCAAAGGCAATCAAGTTTTAAAATGATTAAATCTGCCCATGGGCCAGTCAAGCTCTTCATAGATGATTCAACGTTTATCTCTAGAATGTATTTTGCAAGAGTGGGATCCAATTGTGTTGAATGAGTCCATTTACATGATAGTTCACATCTAAGAACAATAAACTCTATCGAAATTGACCTAATTGAATCTAAACATTATTTAAGAACAGATCTCATGCTATTGCATGTCTGTTCAAAGATAGTATATGACATGCTCATGGCCAAAACAACAGCGTGTTTGCCTTTCAGCTACGACCTGTTTCCTTATTCAGAACACCAGCTATAGAAGCCCTCGTTCACCATGCAGCCTTTGGGTGTTCAACTTAACATGAAAAAAGGGTGTGTGTTCGGAGGATTGCTAAAAGATCTTTGTGAGAGTAGGGTCCATGTTCAGAGGGTTGTGCACTTTACTGGCAACAAGATAGAAAAACGTCCTGAGCAGTTTGATTGGTCATGGTTACCATCCATCCTACAGCTGATCAACTCTAGATGGTGGGCATTTGGCTAATGTCTATGGTGAATTTAGTCATTGCTATGATGGAGTTCACTGGGACAAAGTAATCCTTTAAGATGCCTTTTCCTAGTTTTCTAGATTTTAACATAATCGTTTTGTAAGAGGGGTGGCTGCTTCACACACATCAGCTAGATGGCTTTTCTGTTTTACAACAGGCTCATAAAGATCTGTATGGTAGGCTCTTTGGTGGGTTACTTATAGCAATTAAACACCGTTTGCTGTATCGGCAATTATAGATACCCAGTAACTAAAAATACATATAGGTGCCTCTACAGTGTGCTGGCAGGATTCCTGTATGGGCTTGTAGGCAGTGAAGCTATCTTGAGATAATCCTTCCTTTAGAAATTATATTTTGCTGATCAATTTATAGTGGAATCCTCTCTGTATTGATGAAGTGGCCTTTATAGATGCCATGGGCAAGGTTGTATCTGCCTGACATGTGGAAGCAAACTCAGATCAAATTTTAATAGCAGGTGACCTTAACGGTTACTGCCTGGACCTTGATTGCAGGATCCCCTGAAACCCACACTCTGAGGCAGGTCAAAACCCAATGGTAATGTGGATGGTGATATCCCTATGAAATATTTTTGGCCTAGAGGTGCCTGTTTCTTCACTATTGAGTACATCATTGTCACTGCTTTTCTCTTTAGGCATTGTTCAATGTTAAAAGGTTATTAAGAAAGGCCTGAGTGACCACTCTTGGATAGTGATGTAGAGGATCAGCTATATACCTCTGCAGGAGACCTCGTCCCCCCTTCCTCCCCTATGCTGGAAGAACGAGACTGTGCCGTGTTTGACACTTGATGTTGTGCCAATACTGCAGCATGTTTTTGAAAGAAGATACCCGTTGAGACAACCCTATTGAATGTATCCCCGATGTGATGACAATCTAAGGGAGTAACTCCCTGAAGGAATACGAAAAATAGCACAGAAAGAAGCTGGTGATGTCACAAGAGACATTACATGACGTCCCAAGATACTAGCAGAAGAGTATGAATGAATCCTACAGAAACTAATGACGAAGTAAAGAGGTAAGTGAACTTTTAAATACAAAGAAGAAGATTACACGTGCACAAAGTGCTGCAGAAAATCAACCGTTCAACAATTGTACTGATGTCGAAAGGCAAGTAGACTAAGTCATCATAGAAGCTGGCTATACATAGTAAATAGAATGCAGGCGTTATATAGAAGCTTGACATCTGTATCATGAATTTAGTAAGTCAGGACCCATGAAGAGAGAATGGACAAACTGTGTTGCAGCAAGCATAAGCACAATCGTGGAGCTGCATGGCAGGTTGTCTGGCCTGGAGTCAAGACTGAAGCAGTCAAGGTCAGATATCTATTCAGGAAAGGAGCAAACATGTGAAGGATGAATCATCCCTTGTTAAGGTGCAATGAAAGAACACCAAGAGTTCCAAGTTTTATTAATTTAAAAGCATTTAAAACCTGTAAAATGGACCAGATCATGGTCTCCCGTCACATGGGCCAACAATGAAAACAGAGTTCAAACTTGGAGTCCCATAACCCGATAGTGAGAGCTCTCACTCCCATGTATTCTAAAGACAAGCATACTTTGCAAGGCCAAGTTCTAAGACAGTCTTCATGGCAGAAGGCATGGGCAATGAGAGATGCTGGGCTAACTGCTGGGTGGGGAGGTTGTGTCAGGCCCCATCTCCCTGCACCTGGGTCTGGGCTTACCTGCAGCTAAGTATTGAAGGACCTTATAGTTTGAAGACCAATGAGAAACTCTGTATGTAAGGTTTCAGAAGATGACATGTTTTAGAGGTAGGCATATGTTGTCCACCTGATCGTGGACAGCCAATCACAAACCTAGTTCCTATAGAATGTGTACTTAGATGTACCCCTTAGCCAATGGTCGAAGTGAGCGGGAGCGGTCGGGAGCGGTGCTCCTGTACTTTTTTGAATGACCTTTTACAGCTCCTATACTTTTAGTTTAAAAAGAAACCGTTCCGGAATGGTTTCGTTTTAAAATAAAAGTGTAGGAAGAAGTTGAAACGTGCACTTTTAGTGCACTGCACTGAACGTTCCCTTAAACAGCAGGTGCAAGTGTTTGGGGGGTGTATTGTGTATGGGAGGAGACGTGGTGATGGGGTTTGTGGGGAGTGGGTGCAGGCCAGCAGGGAACATTGTTCCACTACTTCTTTTCATACACTTCGACCACTGCCTTTAGCCAACCCCGACCCTTGATATGTTTTTTATTATTTGCCACATGGTATGACGTCACCTCTGACAAATTTCTGAGACATAAACTATGTTTTGTGAAAAGATCGCTGAGAGTACCTGAGCGTACGTCTGTTGATGTTCATTGTAAACTCACTGTTTTAGATAAGTGTTAATAAAACAGTACTTTGCCATCTTCCTGAGTTGGTTCTATCATTTGGAGTCAGAGTTATTCTGTGTGATCCTGTCCATTGCATGCATGCTTCAAAAGGGCCCTAAGCTCATTAACTTCCTGAAGGTGCATTCCTCCTTGGCAGTTAACCCTGTGACCAACCCTATTTTGGGGAGACAGGCAATGGTTAACAATTGTAATACAAACGTCTAGACTATCTACCATTACTTTTTGCTTGAACAAAGAGAAGAGATCTTCTCACTTCCAACCTTTTCAGAATTTTCTAAATTAAATTAAGGACAGTGCTGTCTGGTACAGTGCTCTTAAAGTTCTCAAATAGGTCATTCAATTATAATTATGTTTATGATGACCAGGTTCAAATGTAAAAACGAGAACTGTGGCGAACTTTAAGATTACTATTTAAAGTGGAGTGGGGTCTTATTTAACAGAAACAACTTTAGAAAAAGTATGAACATTGGCTTTCTGGCAACGGACATTGCATCTGTCAAAGAGATAGGCCCTCATTACGACTCCGGCGTTAACCATGGCGCTAATAGCGCCATGGTTAACGCCGGTAACTTACCGATTGCACCAATGGTAAATGGGGAATTACCACCCCATTCCAAGGTTGGTGGGGTGGTAATTCCCCATTTATCATTGGCCCTTCCCCATTCCCATTTTTGCCCCATAGGGCTCAATGGGACTGGGGAAGGTGGTAATTAGGGTACCGCAAATTGCGGTACCGTAATTACCTCGAAAGTCCCTTTGCGGGTCCCTACTTTAACGACTGGTCCAGACCAGCCGTTAAGGTCGGGAGCCGCAAGGGGACCTCGTAATCAGGCGTTAATGGTTTAACGGTGCCGACACCCTTTACGGCGCCGTTAACCCCTTAACTCCAGGGTCATAATGAGGGCCATAGTCAATTAACATTGTAAATCATCTCACAGAGATAATCAGCAAAATTGTAGAGCTTTGTAAGTAAACACATTGTAAGAAATGTGCATTTTCAACTGAGCCATATCTCTGATTTGTTTTGGTTTGGTATTTTACCAAACTCTACGCACTTCTGTCTGACAATATGCCCTACATGTCAACTGGGAATTTGACTTTGGAAACTGTGAGGAACCTGAGGGTGTCCTCACTTCTTTTTCCCCAGGATCCCCCTCTCAGGTGCACAGGTAAAGGGCATCGCTTTTGGATCCCAACCCAGGGGGTGGATATGCGAGAGATGATCACCTGAGTGGAGGGAACTTGGGGAGTGGGGAAATGACATCTTTAGGTGAGACATGGTATTCCCCATCCCCTTTTCAAAATAAGCCTTCTATCCCTGAAGCCTTTGTAGGCTACTGTCAGCCCTTTCCCTTTTCTTCCTTCTGAAATGTCCCCCAGAATTATCACCTCGACACTGCGATGAGGAAGAGACCAACTAGGAGGATACATTGTCATTTAGGTGAAAGAAACCCATATTCACCTTATATTGTTAATAAAGACATACATCAGTCAATTACCAAGGTGAGTAGGAAACAGCACTGAGTAATGCACACTTCCCTTTCAAATCTCCCCAAACACCACTTTGGTACTGAGACCAAAAAGAGGGCTATCGAAGTAAACCATTCGAATGGCCAGGCATGTCCAACTAAGATGTTTCAGGTTAGGCAATTGAGCTAAATTACCAACACCTGTGGGCCTTTAACAGTCCCCATGGGTATAAGACGCCTGACTGCATAGCATGAGAGAGAGAGAGCACGGAAAGGAACCCAGAGCTGTGTTGCTGACACAAGCAGGAGAGAAGCTGGCTGGAGAGCGAGTGGATTGGGAGCTGAGAGCCGTGTCAAGGGACGCTGTGGTAGAGGCCTACCACAAGAGGGTCTGGAAGGCTTGTCAACCCTCCCTGTTGGGTGCACGCAGCAGGAGCTGTGGGCGCTGAGCCACTCCAGCAGCCACACATTGCCAAGAGAGTGGACAGCATTCTCACCAGTCTCTGTGGAGGAATTGCAGGGACACAGGAAGACAGGCCACAGTGCGAGAGCAGACGAGAAGCTGAAGGGAGCTTCCATACAGAGTCATACCAGGGCGCTGCAGGAGCTTGAAACACTCATTCTTTGCTACTGAATGAATGGAAAATAGTTATATGTGCTTTTGAAAGAGCAAACAAACTGAAAGTTATAATAAGCAATACCGAATGCTATATAAAGCAAAAGTTATTTTGAATACTGAACAAACTTAAAGAGATTGGCCCTCATTGCAAGGTTGGCTGAATGGGTTTACCGGCACCGGTAATGGTGCCGGTGCCGGTAAACCCATTCCACCCTATTACGAGGTCTCCTCGCGGGAACCGCAAAGGGTGCCTGGTAAAACCAGGCATCCTTACCGGGTCCCGCAAGGAGACCAGGGAGCTAACAACGGGCCCGTTATTAACGGGCCCGTTGTTAGCTCCTTCCCCATTCCCATTGAGCCCTATGGGGGCTCGAATGGGAATGGGGATGGACCGGGTCCGGGTTCCTTGGACGAGGAATTACCGGGCCCTCCGAGGTTGGGATGGCCCGGTAAGTCCTCATTTGAGGAACCCGGACCCGGGATGCGGTAAGGAGGCAACCATGCTGCTAATTGTGGCATGGTTACCTCCAACCTCGTAACAAGGGCCATTGTGAAGCAACTTTGCATGCTGCCTGAAGCAGAAACAAGTTATTTTGAATGCCGAATGAATTGAAAGACATTGTGAACAATTTTGAATGCTGCATAATGCCAAAGCAAGATATGAATCCTTATGAATGGAATGGAAAAAAAGGTGGTGCACGGGAGAGATACCACGAAGTGAATTGTTGGAGACACAAGTATTGACAAAGCTAAGGAAAACCCAAGAAGGGTTTAAGAGGAGAAGTAAAGTTAAAATAGTTAAAGGAACTGCAGGTTAAGGGAAGACCTGAACCAGAAGAATACACAAGGTATAACAAAGTGTAAGTAGCAAATCAGGCCACGGTAAAGTGTTGGAAGAATAACATTTATGAAAGAAACACGTTTTCCTGGTCAAGGAAAGCTATGGACATTTGTTGATGAAAAGCAGATTAGAAGGATATTGGTTTTGTGATCTGTAAAGGGTGGACCGTGTGTTCCGACAACTGCACCTAGGCCGAGGGTCCTTTATCAACTGCTGCTGATATGATTTTGAAGTGAAGAAACAGACTTGAACCAGTGAAGAGTACTAATGAAAAGAGAGTTGGGAAGTGTTCCAAGGAACTGTATTCTTTTGAAAAGCTGGAAGACTTTAACTCATGGGGAAGGGAACCCCAGTATTTTGTGAACTGTTTTGAACTAGGGGGGAGCGGGAGCTGATCACAAGCCAAGAGCGGGAAGAAGCTCTATACTTTCTTTTGAACTTCTGAACACTATTCATTTTGAAGCTGACATCCCTACACATTGTATACAGTTAGTTGTGAGGGCAAGTAGAGGTTTTGGACACAGACAGTTATTTGATTTAGACATCCTGATGCAGACTATCCTTAGTGTCCTTTAGGTAGGGAAATCCCACCTTAGCAGAGGGCAAGTTAGGCCTTCCTTCACCCTGACTTTTAATTTAAATAAAATCTTTAAGTACAAATTTAAACTGTTTTCTGTGTCTTGCTTCGTGATTGCCTTCACACAACACAGATATTCAAAATATGATATCCAAAACAAAGAATTTTATAGCGGCGGGTCCAGATAAATTTTGCAACAATAGTCTGAAAAGGTGCCCTATAGTTTGGGCTGACATAATAACTATGGGCCTCATTATGAGTTAAGCGGTGCAGGAAAAAAGTAGCAGTAATTCTGATACCGCCATTTTTCCAACACCACCACATTACAAGTTTGGTGGAATTACCACTGGTGGGATTACTAGGAAAAGTGGAGCATTTGGAGGTAAATCCTCCACTATGGACTCCAAAAATGGAAACTAATCCCACCTCATCGCCACTTGTAATCCTATGATAAACCCACGGGACCAAGTGGTGGTAACAGTAATTCCGTTTGGCGGTATTCTGTTGGATCTACTACCAGAATACTGCCAAGCTCATAATGAAGCCCTATATTATTTAGGCAAATCATATCAAGTTGCATAACACTCCCCTCTTGGCCTCATACATTTAGCCTGTTCCTATAAAAGAAGACAGGCTAGTGTGATGAATCAGTAATGATCCCCCTGGAAAACCTGGCCTGGGATCCTTCTCATTTGGCCAGGGAAGGGCATACGCTTCCTGATCCCAACCCTGAGGGTGTTCTGCAGGAGGATCACAAGCAGGGAAACAAGTCAGGAAGACTGGGAACCCCCCTTGTTTAATTTTTCCCAAAATCCCACACTTCTAATGGTTTATGGCAGAACAGAAGAAGTAAGACAACCTAATTCTGTTGTTGGGGACCACAAGTACCATAATTCCTTAAGTACTGGGACAAGGAATAGGGTCCAAGTGTAAACCACAGGAGTGGTCAGCTTGTTAAGGCAAATGACCCACACCTGAGAGATGCAGAGATGCTTAAACGGTCCCCTCAAGTGCAAGCTATTAGGTTGAGGTGGAGGTAGAGTTGTAGCAGCAACAGTAGCAGCTGAAGCCAAGAGAAGCAGCAGGCTTGGTGTTGGCAGTCCAAGAATAAGTTGGAGTAAAGAGAGAGCATCGTGAACACTGCAGGGCAGATTCCAGCTTCCAGTCCTTAGAGGATCCTTTTCCCCCTAAATCTGAAATCCAGAGGTTGCGCTGTGGGAATCGTGAAGAAAGAAGGCTTTACCCCCTGTGAACTGTGTTGCTGAGACTTCACAGCAGGAAGGGTGCCGGAGACTGTGACTGGGGCCTGGTGTGTACCCGATGGTCTCAGGAGCAAGCCAAGCTCCGTACTTAACTGGCAGGAACAAAGGCAACTTCAAAGAGGGAGTGTGCCCGTTCTAAGAAGTCAAAACAGTGGAAGTCCTGCACCACTCAAAGGGAGCAAAGACAGAAGCCGTGAGTGTTACGTACTAGTGGAATTGCTGTAAACCTTACCGTTGGTTGTCGGCCAATGACTGCAACAAAAGGAGCACCCGCGCATGAGTGAAATTGCTTGAATATCACTTATTGAATACCGAACTGAGAAAAACAGCATAATTACCAATTGCGTATACTAAAAGTGATTTCAAAGTGAAGGTTCACTAAAGGCTAATTTTTAAAGCAGCAGAAGCTAATGTAGTACTGAACTCAAGTGGTAAAGCAGCAGAAAACATTGTTGCATTTAACGCAAGTGACCAAACTTGAAAGATTGCGAGTTCCAGTAAACAAACAAGCATTGCCAAAAACTAAGAATGTTATAAAGCCAAAAGGGGTGCACGCATTGCCCAAAGCCAAGAGTGATGCAGGCATTGCTCAAACCCAGGAGAGACTAACAACAAGACATACCATTAAGTTGCTGTGGCCAACAGGAGGAGAAGGGGAGAATGCAAGGCTTTTGAAGGTGAAGCTTGTTAAGTGTGATTGTTCCATAGAAGTAAAGCTGGTATAAAAAGTCACATTGCCAAAGCTAAAAGGAAGAAAGGTAGAATTATATCCTTAAGGGTATTTTGGTCACTGGTGTTGCAGAAAGACAAGAGTGGCAAAGAGGCTGCCCTTCAGAAAAGTGAATGTTCAGAAGAAGAGTGCATTGCTTGCATAGAAATTTTAAAGAGCACTAACACAAATCTTGTCTTTTCTGAAAAGTTGTTGGAAGTCATAAAACTGCAAACTGCTGAAGCTGTTGTGAACTTTCCGATTTTAAGAAGCTGTGTTCTTTGAATCTTATAAATTGTGGCAAATTATCCTCACCAAGAATATCGTTGATGCTATTTAATGGACTGAATATAACTATTGAAGGAAGAAGAAGAATCTTTCTCTTGCTGAACATTGGATTACTAGAACTTTGAAGGTGCAAAGAACGGTGTCAGAACTTTGTCTTCAACCCATATTTCCTTGTTTCTTTCTGTTGAATATTGGAACTGAATCCAACTTAAAACCTGGAGAAGGGGAATTCATTCACCCAGGTTATAAAGCGAGACAACGCAATTATTGTTGTGAATTGCCATATATTTTCTTTTGTATTTTATGTACAAGTGTGAGGGCCAAATATCATGTGTTAGAGTGTTTCCTTTTAGTATGTTTTATGCAGGGAAATCCTCGTCAGGGTAGGGATAGTGAGGCATTTATTGCAACTTATGATTTAATAACATGGTGTTTATTGAGAAATCATCCAACAGTTGTCTGCCTCACATTTCAGACCCCTCAGATTACACTCCCACAGTTATCACCCAATTGTTTTATTAGATGTAAGTAATAAGCTATTTGTATGTTACATCCTGAAAGATCGTGATTCTTGCACACTCTGAGTCTAAGGCTGCACATATTCCAAACAGAATTCCATAGAAAGTTAAGTACGACCATGAACTTGTTTATATTGATCTTGTTGCAGCAGCAAGCATGCCAGAAAGGTGCATTACTAGTCATTGTTATGTGCGTTGACCTATTGCTGCATTTGACTGCGTACAAAGAGCCCGCTTATCGAAGACACTTGAGAACTGGGGGTTACTGGATGGGCTACTTAGAATTCTAATTCTCTTTCGTGGTAACACCACAATTCAAGTCAGACAGTGTTCTCTTGAACACTCTTCTGTGACACACTTTCATGTATAGGGGATTTGACCCCTGAGCCTTCTCAGTCCTTCTTCCATTCGCTGGTATACTCTCCTGGCAGGGTATAGTACCTTGTTCCTGAAAAAGGGGTATGGACCTTCTCTTGTTATCACTGTTTGTTTCTACTTATTTTATTTATTTATTTATTTATTATTGTTTATTTGTACAGTGATTATACACAAGTGAAGACCTTCAAAGCACTTCAAGGTGGGAAGGGTGCAAGGGAATACCAATGTCATTCTTAGGCCTTGTTACTTCCGAATGATCTAACAAAAAAGTGACTAGCGTACTAGGCCTGACAGCATTTCTCCAAGTGCAAGTGCATGAGTGTTTCTGAAGCAAGGTTCCTTAGGGGGAGACAAGACAGAACTTACTATTCCTAGTAGATTCGGGTCATGGGAGTGTACAGTCGGACGTGCAATGGAGGGGGGGTAAGTGCGCCCAGTCCAGCAGGGCCCTGGGTTAAGTGCAGAGAGGTTGCACCTCTCAGGAGCGTATGCTGAAAGTGCAGTATTCTAAACATAGTGCAGAGGCCCGGTGGCAAGTGCAAAGACTGTCAGGGGAGCCTGGGACCTGTGAGGCTCTGGAGGTGAACCAGGCGACCAGTCACTAAAAGCTGAACAGAGTTAGGAAAGGGAGGAGGAGCGAGGCAGGAGAGAAAAGAGAGGAGGTTAGCAGGGCTGAGGGAGGGAGAAGAAGGAAGCAAAGAGGAAGGTCTTCAGGAGTTTCCGGAACTTAAAGAGCTCTGGCTCAAGGCGGAGAGAGGCAAGGAGGCTGTTCCAGAGCTTCCAGGCTTACCACTAGTGTACTTGCCTGCCTGGGTATCATCACGTTCTTGCTTGGGTATGAGTCCAGAGTCACTGTTTGCCTGGTTCACTAACCTGCTAGGGGTTCTCCACTATGTTCACTTTCTCTTTTATCCAGCTTACAACACTTCTCCAGTATTGGGTCAGCAACACTTTATTATTATCTACACTTCCTTTATTTAGGCTCTTGCTCTCAATAATGTTCATGCCTGCCATAGTTCTACTGCCTTTGCTTAGGCTCTTTTTCTCAACAGTGTTCGTATCAGCAATAATTGCACTGCCTTTAGTTAGGCTCTTTCTGTCAACAATGTTCGTATCGGTAATGATTGCACTGTATTTACTTGGGCTCTCTTGCGTAGTATGCTGTACACAGCATTCACCCAGCAGAAGCGCCCCGGTAACCCACTCACTCTCCCAGTGCTTACGTTAGTGGATGGCGTCTTCAGAATTTCTCGGGTTTCACCAGCTTCTGCGCTCCCGGTCCACTGACTGGGAGTGCGCCTTGCGAGTCGTTCCCTTCCCTCTTTGCCTTCCTCTGTGCTTGGCAGCTCCAGCTGCCCTTTGCAGAAAAGCAGCAAACTTCTTCAGACCTGGTACCTCTGCACACCATGCCAGTTGGCCTCTGCACTGCGCTCTGTTGTCTGCTTACCTCCTGCGTCCTTCACAGTGTCAGCACAAGTCTACTGCCTCTCCAGTCTATGGCCCTCTCGTTCTGCTGAACTCAATTCACCTGTGTCCTTTTTAAATGTCCTAGTATTTCTCTGCAGTTTCCAATTACTAGAACACAGCATTGGCTTCCCTTGTCTAGTCATCGTCTTTACTCAATCCCTCTTCCTCAAAAAAAGGGGCTGGGGGTAAATGTTGTTCTGAGCTAGAACATCCTGAAAAGTCACTATCTTTATTACAATAAGCAATTTAGGAATGTTGCTATGGCACATGGTTGTCATTAAAGGTTATGACTGAAGGGTTGTATTGACTCAGTCTTTTTCTTTCTCCTAGTATTTGTCGTCTCCCACGTGGTCCTCCTGCAGATAGCCAACCCCAGTGTCAGAGTCATGTAGCTTCTGCCTTTCCATGGCCATGTAAGGAAGACTTTCTTCCAGGGAATCAGTGACAAGGTTGCCAGATTTGTCACGCTGTTTACCTGGGAGATGAGTTGGATAAGGCTTGCTCCCTCCCTCTGAACCTTAGCTCAATGGATTTAAAATAGCTTGCCTATCCAGATGACATACTACTTATTGATTCCACATGTATTGGTCTTCAGCAGGGCAGTAACATGTTCTAGTCTTTTATAAGGAAAAACGACTTGCTGGTTAAAACATCAAAGCCAGATAAAATAAGGTTTTCCTTGTTAAAGGGGTGGCTACTATGAACAGTTAATAATTTCTGAGCAGAGGTATGGGTGGGAAAGGATCGAATGCACTTGATGGGAGACAGGTGTAGGCGGGCAGAGAAATACACTTTTTCTTACTTATAGTTAACCCACGTATCTTTCTCTGTCAACCCTGGCTTACCTGAGTGTCTGAATGCCCCTGTGTGTGCCACTGAAGGAAAAGGACGTGGTCAGGAAAGGCAATGGGTAGGATTCCCCAAACTCCCTAGGAAGAAACACTAGGTTAGAGGAAAGATATACCACACAAGGGAAGGCAGACAAAGGATATGGTTCTTTTTAATTGTTGATTGGAATATATAGATCTTAACTTCCCTTCAACCCCAGTACACCAGCAGTTTTGTATTTTTTATATAAAGGAGAATCACATTACACACTACACAACTTTATACTATTTCTAACCAGGTGTGGTAAAAACAAAAACAAAAATATTTTAAAACTAAAAGAAGCCCTTCAAAAATATAAACTAGTCCTCATAATGTGCACTTTATATTATCAACACTATATGCAAACATCCCTGCTTGGTGGATAGCTTGGCCATGGCTGTCTCAAGGTCCTTTGTGCTTCAGATGTTCTGCTATGGTGCTCTTAGTTGTTTGAGCTGGGCAGATAGGGCAGCAACAGTGTGTAGGGGACCAAAGGTTCTCTTAAGCTGGGCTCTGCCAGGGGCAGTAGCAACAGTGTGGGGGATCCTTTAAGGGGGACTGGGTGGACCGCTACAGCCAGGAGCAGACCAGCATTAATGGCAGCAGGCAGGCGGCCCCATTTGAGTTCTTTATACCAGCCAGCACCTGTTGGCAGAGACCCAGGATTCAATACGTGCCCACCTTGACAGGGTGCAGGCCTAGTAATATTTGTGTGCTGCTGCCCTTCCTTAGCGAGGAACTCCCCACATGGCAATGGGGCGCCGCGAATAAGACAATATCAACCAGGCATTTAATTTTAAATGGTGCTGAATGGAGGGTTGGGCATGCAACAACTGACTCCAATAGTGCTCAGTTCGGGCCGCTTTCAACATACCATTTCTTTTTGTTTTCAGGATCAACCACACGACACACGCACAGGTGGTCCCTATAATTTTCTTTCATGAGACCGTTAGATGTAGCTCAACATTTGATATATTTGGGGTATCTCTTATCCAAGAAACTGAAAAAATAGGAAGTAATTCTTTCTCTTTTCTGCTCAGAGGAAAATAATTCATTTCACGTGTTGGCGCTTTTCATGCATGCTTGTCAAATATTTCTATACGCTTAAGATTGTGCTTAGCATAGTTTGTGGACTGCAAATGTTGCAGCTCGGGTAGTGGGAACCTTTGATGAGTCTAGAGGGTCTACTTTAGAGAAAAGAAGTATATGTCCCTAATTGTGTACTGATGGTAGTCATTTGTTATGAACTAGGGCTGCTTTGTTGCAAGCCCTAATAAAGTGGAGATTACTTTTAATTTGTTTTATGGCTCCAACCTAGAAAATCGCTTTACATTGATCTCTAGAAACTTGCAAATAAGAAGTCAATAAACGTAATTACTGATTTTACAGGTCAATGTAAGACTTTTATGAGATTTCTGGGGGGAAACCTCAACTGTGAATCCACTTTTGGTTTAAAAGAAATTGTGGAATCACAATTGGTATCTTACAAGACCTCAAATCTTAATATATAGATTGTATCGAGAAGTGGCTCACTTTTAACAAAGGTTAAGTGTGGTTCTAAACTATCTTTGTAAATTAACTTGTGCAAAATGGAGAACCTGATTTATGAGATTTCGGTTAAATGTGCTCCCCACTTATGGAGGCAAGGGTTCCAGAAGCAATATTGATGTATCTGGGCGACTCTTGATGTTTTGCTGTTCAGTTAACGAAATTAAGGCTGTTGATCATTTATTATTACATTGTAACAGCCTTTGCACCTAAGACTTCATTACTTTGATAGGTTTGTTTTCAACCAGGCTGCGTTGTCTTCTATTGATTTTTGAATCACCTGACATCGGAGGAGCAGGTCTCCTTAGCACAGGTTACTATAAGATTTATTGATAGTGTATTTCCTTCAGAATATGATGTTTTCGATTAGCTAGTATTTAGCTGAGGTTGTCTTTGTCTGGCAGAATGTATTATATGCTTTATGTATTTGCTTAAGGTTTATTGTAAAGCATATTACAATCAAAACAATTTTAAAAATGTGATCTACATGCACCAACTACATGATCAATCGTTTGAAATATTCCTTTACATGTTTTATTAAACCGGCAGCCCTGGATCCTATAATTTAACATAAATTCTCAATGTATTACCACGGGTGGCCCTATGTCGTTTGTCACTTACTGGGTCTTCATTGTGATCAAATCCAGTGCTTGCAGTAGGCTTAGAACATGCCAGGAAGACTAGTTCTACACCTCCACTGATGCAATCATGCACCCTAGCTATTACTTCTCTTCGCTGGCTTTCTCTACTCACTAAATGATTGCAGTTCAAGGCAGTTTACATTGTTCATAAAGCTCTATATAGACTATGTACTGATTTCCAGACCTCTAGGGTGACCCTGCACATATCCCCCAGGAATCTTCATTTAACTAATGCCAATCTCCACTGAATCCCAAAATGCAAATGGAAGATGTGATGAATCCCGTGGAGCCCTCAAAAAGACCCTACCTAAAGTCTCCTCTCAGGTGGCCTGGAGGAGGCAGCCACTAACTGATCCTGACCCTGGGGGTGGTATTATCTGGGAAGATCGCCTGGAAGGACAAGGGCCGCAGGGGGACAGGAGGACTCAGTTGGGAGAGATGCTGTATTTGTCTTCCTCAAAGGAAGCAATGTCAGTGCTGTCATATTGTGTAATGGCTTGGTGTCAGAGGGAAGTTTTTTCCCCCAAAGCTAAGTACTTTGATGTTGAAAAAGGTCACAATCCATCATCTGTTGGAAATTAGAACTCCTCCAATAAAACCACCCACAGATATGATGGTGAAAGTCCCTTTAATCTGCAGGGGAATGGTAAAAACAAATCTTCAAGTATTAACATCTTAGAATCTGAAAACCTTAAATCTGTTGTGCATCGGAATAACTCATTAACTCCTTATAAAACTCTTGCAGAAGATGTACCTAAGGATAGAATTGTAAACAATGCATTTGGAAATAATAATCTAAACAGAAACGGGGCTTTGAACATTGAGGACTTCAAGTCTCACAATGCCCAATGTACTGGGACAAAAAAAGAGGGATTTAGAGGCCCAGGACTGCAAGTGGCAGTCTAATTGCTCTACTGGCCCACACCTGAGGGAGACTAGGAGGTATAAAAGACCCCCTCAGGTGCAGACCATTGACAGCAGTGGTGTGAGGTGGAGTGAATGCTGTGACTCCACGTTGCAGTTGAAGTCGAATGAAACTGTGGGAGACTCTGGAGCTGCCGTGATTAGCAGATTGATGGCTGGTTCTGAGAGGGTCACCCCCTTCAATTACCCTTTATGCAGAGGTTTCGCAGCAGCAAGCGTTGCTTGTGAAAGCTTTCCCCTTGAAGATTTCAGATGCAGAGGTCGCGCAGCAGAAAGCGTTAAAAGTAAAAGCATTCCTCGTTGTGAAGGGGACCTCGGTGGTAAGCGATCACCGGAGTATCCTGGGAGTGAGGTGTGGGGCGTGGGAAACAGAAGGAAGCAGACTGCCGAACGAAGTGCAGCAGAGAAGGCAGAAGGCAGCAGATCGAACAGACACGTATGCAGTGCCCGGTGAGTTCACTGCTAGTGTGTGACCCAGTGATCGCCTGCTGACCAAAACTGATATTTTTAATAGCAAACTGATATAAAGAACTTAAAGTGGCAGAATAACAATGCTTTTCAATACCAAACTGATACTAAGACGTTAAAGTGGCAGAACAAGAACTTTGGGCCAAAAGACTATCATTCTACAAGTGAAGATCAGAAACATTATCAAAGTCAAAAGAAAGCAATACAGAGCCAAGTGTATAAAAAACAACATTGCCAAAGCCAAAAGAGGGCAATTAAGAAAAAACAATATTGCCAAAGCCAAGCGAGGGCAATTAAGAATCAAGTTGTTTGTAAATCATATTGTCAAAGTGAGAGAGAAGCAAATGTGAGTGACCTAAAGAAGCACTGCCCAAGCTAAAGAAGGGTGAGTTGGAATAAAATCCATTATCAGGAGGAGTTTACCTAAATGTGGGAAAACAGAAGTGGCCAGAGAGCTGTCTTCCATCTAGAAAATATTCAGAAAGAGAGGAGCATAACCTGCATTGCATGTGCAATCGCAACTGTGGTATAAACAGCACCAATGTGTTTCATATCTTCCCAGAAATAGTCAAAACTGATATTGTGCAAAGTCAAAAGACTTTGGTTGAAATACATCACATCACATAAGTACTTGTAGTAGTAGTAGTAGAAATGTTCATTAGTCCTGGCAGGTAAGTACACCAGGGCAGGAACCTTCTAGTAGTTGAACTGGCAGGTGAGTTGGCCAGGTAGAGGCTATTAAAGTGCTATACTGTGGTTGAATTCTGAGAAGAAGAAGAAGAAGAAGAAGAAGAAGAAGAAGAAGAAGAAGAAGAAGAAGAAGAAGAAGAAGAAGAAGAAGAAGAAGAAGAAGAAGAAGAAGAAGAAGAAGAAGAAGAAGAAGAAGAAGAAGAAGAAGAAGAGGCAAAAGACATTATGAATTGTTGTGGAGACATCCTGATAAAGAATCTTTTTGTTGATGCAGATGAACTGTGGAAATATTCTTATTATTTGAAAGATGTTATGTTGAACTTAAAGACTGGTTGAATATTGAAACTTGGTTGAACTACTGATTCAAGTCCGATTAAAAGACTTTCTTGGAACAAGCAGAACTTTATTATTTGAACTTTGTTGCAACCTGGAAAAAGACCAATTTTTAACTGTGGAATAAAAGTCCTGTCGAATCTGGGGAAGAGGATTTCTCCCAGGTTACAAGGAAAAAGAGTTAACAAATGTATTTTGAACATAACTTACAATTTTGATTTGAATTGCCATCCTTTACCTTATTAAGTAGTTGTGTGAAAAAGTGTGGGGGACTGATTCCTTTTGTTAGAGTGTTTCCTTTAGTTACTTTGACAGGCAGGGAAATCCTTGTTAGGTTGGGCATAGTGAGGCATTTGTCAAACCCATATAAGTTAATAAAATGGCATCTTATGAAAAACCTATACAAAGTTGTCCATCTCACATTTCTGACACCTCACAAACACTTAAGGTGGAAAAGCTGTCTACCACAATGCCAAAAAGTGTTACTCCCTCCCTTACACACTTCAACTTGAACCTTCACACCTCAAAAGTGCTGTCTAGCAATTTTCCGTGCCAAGGACCTTTGCGAGCATGTAACTTAAGAAACTAATAGAAAACAAAATGGTCAAAGGGACTTTGTGAGGGAATACATGGCTGCATCATGAAAGACTGTGTTGCTAAGGCCCTCTGGCAGAAGGATGTAGAGGTGTTAGTGATGTGATCTGTCACCTGTGTCAATGATGAACAAGAAGGTTTGGAAGTAATTGTTGGGGTGGGAGTATCTCTTCTCACTTTGCAGGCCTAACACTATGAATTCCAGAAGGTTCCGGGTAGATTTCAGATAGGTACCCTGACGACGGAGGTCTGGAGGATGGGTGAGGTTGTTATTTCAATCAGTTCCAGTGCTGTGAAGATGTCTGTTTGTTCTTTGTCTTGCTAGACAAATTAAGCTGCCTCTGCCTTTGCTGCTAACACAAACTGAAGTGTGAGTCTGGTTTCTCCGACAGTAATCATTATGGCCATATTTGTCCAAGGAAGAGCTGAATCCGACTGAAAATCTCTGCCTCTCCAGAAGACCACAAGGAAAGTGTAAAGACTGGAGGGGGGTTATCTGTACTCCTGCCCTCTATATGGTAGAGTAGAAGCACAGAGCACCCCAGCCAAGATTCTCTATATGGTAAAGTTGGGCGAAGAATCAAGGCTTAAGCTATGATGAGGTGGCGTGGGCTGGTTCTTAAGTACAGTGTAGTCCCCAAGCCCCCACAAAGGAATGTCCACACGCTATGTTAGTGATAACAGAGTTCTTTATATAAATAAGATTACATTTATATATACACACAATAACACACGTTGTGCTCAGGCAATAGTAAAATGATAAATATGTACAATATCTATGTGGTACCACAGTTAACTCTTGATTCCATTAAAATGCACCAACTGCTGGCAGTCTCAATGGCATACAAATCATATAGTAAAGTGAATCAACAGTAGACATAGGAGGGAAGACAAGTTGGGTTAAACAGCTGGCAGAATACTGGGTCCCTACCACTAGACACTGTTCTGTGTGATGATCCCACCACCTGGGCAACCTGTAATTAAAGTGTATCAACAAGCCAAGTCCATATATTGTTTAAGATAGTCTTGGTTCCATCTTAAAAGGTTCTACCACCCCAATGTACCTGGTTTAGCAGAGTTCAATGTCGGGTCATTGATGGATCCTTCTTGAGTGAACTCCCTTTAAGGCAGGAGCCACAGATCGTCGAGATTCCTCGAAGAAAAGGTGAACAATGTCGTTGAGATGGCAGATCCGGCCTTTGCGGTGCTAGTCGCGTTCGATCGTGGACATCCTGTGAAGATGAGGTGTGCGGGGCACCTTGATGACGAGAGTTTGTTGCCACAAAGAGTACTGAATGAAGAACATAGGCCCAGCAAAGGCGTCGGTTCGTCAGCGTTGGCTTCGGCGATCGGGTCTCGACCACGGCTGGCTTTCAGATCTTCATCAGAGTCTTTGTGGACTTCGGGTGGCGGGAAACCCACCGGCGGATTCTCCTCGGTTCATCAGCGACCTTCTCCGGTGGGACAAAGCGGTCGACAGTGATGAGCAAGGGAGCCCTTGATTTCAAAGTGTCTTAGGCAATGGAGTGTTGCGGCTTTGGTTGACGAGGTTACAGCAGTCCTCCGAACTTCAGTTGACGGTGGCAATCGTCGATGGCCTCGACGTCCTGGTGCTTTGCTTCCGATTCCTCTGTGGTCCCCGTCTCCAGTCGGTAGTCATTTTGGGACTGACTTCCAGGGAGCCTTGGTGAAGGATAGGTGGTGCACGATGTTCCCTCGTAGCTCGGGATGAGGCCTCCTAGCCAGGTCCTCTCTTGGATCAGTCCTCAAAGGCACTACAGCTTTTAGATTGCATTGAAGGAACTGCTTACTGAACTCTGAAAACTGTTCTCACATGGTATTGGGTCTTTAGGTCATCATCCAATAGATAGATAGGGCTAAAGGATAGAAATGTTTTGGTCGACATACATTAAGGTAGACCTTCCATAATATAGAAAGGACAGCAAACAAGCAGTGATCGAAGTGGGTGGGACTGGATGGGAGCGGTACTCCATTACTTTTTCAAATTAAGTTTTACTGTTCCTATACTTTTATTTTAAAAAGAAACTATTCCGGAATGGTTTCGTTTTAAATCTAAGTTTAGGAAGATGTGAAACCTGCACTTCAGTGCAATGTAATGAACGTTCCCTTAAACATTAGGTGCATGTGTTTTGGGGTTTGTATTGTGGGAGGGGGCGTGGCAATGGGCTTTGTGGGGAGCAGAGGTAGGCCAGTAGGGAACATAGTTCCACTACTTCTTTTCGTACACTTCGACCACTGCAAACAAGTGATGTAAAAAGATAAATGGTGAGTGAGGGAAGGGGTGTGGAAGCTGAAAGTCCCCTATAGAATGAAGACTTTCAATAAAAAATAGGTAGGTCGACCTAAAACCTAAATGCATGTCAATCAAAAATGTGTATATTTTGCTTTCTGCCTCTATCACTGTCATACACTCCAGGAAGAATCCCTCCTCACTCACAGCTTTGCATGCCCCTTCTGGAGATAGGGACGCCCAGACACCTAGCATAGCCCAAATGCCCACTACACAATCGCCTCCTCATTATGCCCCGTTACCTGTGGTGCGTGGGAAACGTCAGCCTCCGTGGTCTAGTGTCAGCCGCAGGAAGCGGTTTAGTTTGTTTCCTCGTTTTCGCTGGCAGCTGCCGTGGAGGATACGAGAACGGGCTGGACCAGCCAATCGCGCCCACTTCCTGGTTTCGCGTCGGCATCTCGATCACGTGTCATGAAACCAAATCACGTGATCGGATGTCGACGGACATAAAAGCCGGGTGATTCAAACGCTCCTCGCTTCACAGCTGTTTTCTACACTGTTAGGCGTTTGCGTTACGGATACTTTTGTTCAAGACCTCGGCTCACGACACTCGGACTGGCTTTCTTGCTCCTCGAAAACTCTTCCTTGGATATTGCTCGAACTTTGATACTTGGACTTTGGCTAAACGGAAATGGACTGGCTTTGGATATTCCCTTTTCTGAATTGTCAACCTGGACCTCGATCTTCGGAGCATTTTTGCTGACTGCTTTTGGATTCCTCGAACCACGTTTTGTCACAGTACTACGAAAGACTCTAGTCTCTCAGGTGATTCTCCCAGAGTCGGTGTTTCTTCATCTGGCTTTCAGGATCGCTGGCGTTCCCTCGCACCACAGCTTTGAACACTATAGCCCTTGACTTTTGAGTTTAGGTAAGCCTTATTCTAGTACTTATCACTGACTCAAGGTACTGTTATTGCTTGTGTTAACCTTGCCTTCCTTCCAACAGCTTTGGGGTTCTCGACGCTGCTGATCCTGTGAAACACCATCCACCTGTGGTCCCAAGGCTCGCACAGGGAGTTCATTCTACCTCTCTGTGGGGAACTTGGGAAAGGAGATCCATACTCTCTTCACTATGTGGCAAGTCACGACAGACTGTGAAGCCATTGCATTACGGAGAGTATGGAGGGCGTGCCCGATGACCCCATGGCTGCATTGGTACAGGCAATAACAATACTTCGGGCAGATATGACAGCCGCCAATGCCGCCATACATCAGCGCTTAGACCTTATCCAAAGCACTCAACACCCTCTACCCGCTGATGCTGAGTTAGGTGATGTCCCTGCACCACCCCCCATAGCAGAACCTGCTCTGTCTCCTCAGGTTCCAGTGTTCCTGCCTACGCCCTTCCTTTGGCCACTCCTGAGAAATTCCATGGAGACCCCAAGAAATTCCGAACATTCATAAATCATTTCCTCTGCAAACCCCAGGCCTTCCCTGACTCTACCACCAAGGCGGCTTTTACTCTGTCTCATTTAGCTGGCACTGCCGCTGCCTGGGCTAACCCCCTACTAGAAAACAATAGTCCTGTTCTCTATGATTTTGATTTGTTAGTTACTGAAATGTCTCATGTGTTCGATACCCGTCACAAGACCCAATCTCGGGATCTCGAGTTATTAGATCTAACTCAAGGGAAAGGGTCTCTCTTGGACTACATAGCCCGGTTTAATCAATTAGCTGCCGAAACAGCCTGGCCCGAAACAAAGATGGCAGTAGTATTCTATAAAGGCCTTAATAATCCCATGAAGGATGCTATGGAAGTCATCCCTTCCTTACCCACGAAATACAGGGATTTAGTAGATCTCGCCCTCCAAATTGATGCTAGGCGTTCTGAACGTAAGAACGAAGCAGGATTTGCTAACACAGGTTTCAACCCCCCACCCACAGATACTGGAGGAGAGCCCATGCAAATAGGTGGAATTCATACCGATTTCCCAAATGGAGAGAGAACGCCGAAGAACCGACAACGCTTGCTACTACTGTGGGTTGAATGGCCATTTTGTAAAGAACTGTCCCCGACGTCCTAAGTTAAAGAACTTGGTTTTTCAGAATGCCCGATCCTAGACCCGGGGGCGGGATCGAGCAGTTCTTCTTCTCCCTCGGGCTCAGTACCCTCTTTTGGGAGGGTCAGACCTGTGTTGGTTCAGGTCACCTTAAAACCCACTTCGGACATTGTCCATACAGTATCAATTGTGATAGACTCTGGGGCCACAGGTAATTATGTTGATATTAAGCTGGCGGAATCTTTGAATTTACCACTGGTGACCAAACATCATCCTGAACCGGTACAAGCAGTGGATGGCACGGCACTGGTTTCTGGTCCTATCCGACACCAAACAGCCCCAGTCACTCTAACCATACAAGACACTCATCAGGAGGTGATATCCTTTGATCTAATATCTATGCCTTAATTTGGTTTCATACTGGGTCTTCCCTGGTTGAAACAGCATAACCCCTTAATTGACTGGAAGTCGGGGCAGGTTCATTTTGAATCTGAAGTTTGTCAGAACTTTTGCCTCATCGCATCTGACGACAATGAGTCTCCTTCACGAGCATTAGGAGCCGTTGCACAACTCACATTGCAGGAGGGATCCACCTCTCCCCTTGGGTCTCACGTAGTGGGAGTGGTTTCAATCGGAGTACCTGCGGAGTATCAGGACTTTCATGACGTCTTTGATAAGGGGTCGGCTGAAACACTCCCACCACATCGTCCCTACGACTGCCCCATTGATTTAATCCCTGATTCTGTCATCCCTTCCGGACGCATTTATTCATTGTAGTCCTCATAAGAACATAGGCATTAAAGGACTACATTCAGAAGGCTCTTAGGATTGGCCACATACGCCCTTCCACCTCTCCGGCGGCCAGTCCTATTTTTTTTGTCCTGAAAAAAGAGGGCGATTTGCGCCCTTGCGTTGTCTATCGCTGTTTGAACGCCGTTGCCGTAAAAAACGGTATCTGATTCCCTTGATAACCCCGTTGTTGGATAGGTTGAGTCATGCTTCCATCTATACTAAACTACTAAGACGGCTTTTTGTACACGGTACAGATTATTTGAATACGTGGTCATGCCTTTTGGGCTTTGTAACGCCCCAGCCACGTTCCAACGTTTTATGAATGAGATTTTCTATGACTTACTGGACGTGTGTGTAGCGGTCTATCTCGATGATATTCTGGTCTTCTCCCGTAATATTAAAGAACATGTGTTACACGTCCGTGAGGTTTTGTCCCCTCTCCAATGGTATTCACTCTTCGCCAAACCTGAAAATTGTGAGTTCCACACCAACAATGTTGAATTCCTGGGTTTCCACATATCTCCAGGCGGACTAACCATGAATCAGTCCAAAGTCCGCGCAGTGTTGGATTGGCCAAAACCCAGTAATCTCCAAACATTACAGTCGTTTCTTGGGTTCGCCAATTTTTATAGGCGGTTTATTCAGGATTTTTCATCCCTAGTAGCTCCACTTACCGCCTTGACCAGTCCCAAAGTGCCCTTTTTGTGGTCAGATACTCACCAGGATGCTTTTGACGCCCTAAAAACGGCGTTTACCACTGCTCCAGTACTAAAACATCCCGATCCCGAACTTCCCTTCATCGTGGAGGCAGATGCTTCTTCCTTTGCTCTCGGGGCAGTGTTGTCCCAAAACTGTCCGTTTACAGGCCATCTACATCCGGTGGCTTTTCATTCACGAAAGTTCTCTTCCGCTGAACACCATTACACAGTCACAGAAAAGGAGTTGTTGGCCATCAAGGATGCTTTTCAAACCTGGCGGCACCACCTTTTGGGGGCCAAACACACAATCACAGTATACACTGATCATCGTAACATTCAAGATTTGGCTTCGCTTAAGTGTTTAAACAGTCGTCAGGTGCGTTGGCATTTGTTTTTTCTGCCTTCGACTTTCAGATCAAACATCGGTCAGGCCTTTCCCATGGAAAGGCCGATGCCTTATCTCGTTCCCCTGGTGGGATCTCCTTGCCGGTCTACCCTAAAAGATTGTTGGACCAGCATGTCATCTGCCTTTGCACGCCCCCTATGTCACTAGTACAATCTATAAGGTCGTGGGTTTCCTTACATCCCGAGCAGGTCTCTGATTGGAGTCTGGTGTTTCATAACGGCTTACCGTTCATCCAGAATAGGTTGTGGTTACCGACAACGGAAGCCCGCAATCTTTCCTTGGAATGGTCCCACGACAATGCTATCAATGGGCATCCCGGGCAAGGACGCACTTTAGACCTTCTAAGGCGCTGGTGTTGGTGGCCCTCAATGAAACGGGATGTGGAAGGATACGTTAACTCGTGTGCAATATGTGCCCAGTGTAAACATCATCGGGGACGCCCCGTGAGTCTTTTGCAGCCCTTGCCTATTCCACCTCGCCCTTGGCACACGATCTCCATGGATTTCGTGACAGACTTGCCACAGACCGGAGGTTTCAACACCGTGTGGGTGGTGGTCGATTCATTCTCTAAAGTAGCCCGATTCATCCCATGTTCTGGCATCCCCCCGGCCCTTGCCTTGGCCAGCCTCTTCTTCAAATCAGTCTTTTGTCTATTTGGGTTACCCACGATTATCATTTCGGACAGGGGATCGCAGTTCACGTCTCGTTTCTGGCGAGCACTCACAAAACACTTGGACGTTGATTCCCGTTTTTCTTCTGCCTACCATCCGGAGACGGATGGTCAAACGGAAAGGGTGAACCAAGCCATGGAGCAATACTTACGCTGTCTCATTTTACAGCACCAACAAACATGGTTAAGGGTCCTACACCTTGCTGAGTTCGCATACAACAACACAGTCCATGCTTCCATGGGCTTTTCTCCTTTTTATGTCTTGTATGGTCAGCACTCTCGAACCCTTCCTATTCCTGATATCACGTTTTGCGACAACCCAGTAGCGGCCGCCTGTGCACGCGATCTGTTGGCCGTTCATGCTCAAACACTCACTCACCTTCGTGAGGCCCAGATATCTGCTAAAGCAGCGGCTGATTGACGGAGAAGCGTGGCGCCTTCTTATGTGACAGGTGACAGGGTCTGGCTTTCTACACGCCATCTCCGGCTGCCGGGTTGTCGTAAACTGCTTCCCGTTTTGTGGGTCCCTATAGGATTTCTGGGGTCATTAACCCGGTGGCCTATCGCCTTTCGGTCCCTGTGTCTTGGCGCATCCACCCGGTGTTCCATACCTCTCTCCTGAAGCCTTGCCCTCCTTCTACCCGCCTCCGTTCTGCCCCTTGTCCCGTTTCTGTGGGTGATTCCATTGAGTACGAGGTTTCTGGCATCTTGGGTTCACGTTTGGTCAGGGGGGGTCTCCAGTACCTTGTGGATTGGGCGGGTTTTGGTCCGGAGGAGCGGAGCTGGGTCCCTGCGGAGGATGTCCATGCCCCGAGGCTCGTTTCTCGATTTCATCGGGACCATCCTGCCTGCCCACGTGGTCGTGGGCCATTGAGGAGGGGCTCTGTCATACACTCCGGGAAGAATCCCTCCTCACTCACAGCTTTGCATGCCCCTTCTGGAGATAGGGACGCCCAGACACCTAGCATAGCCCAAATGCCCACTACACAATCGCCTCCTCATTATGCCCTGTTACCTGTGGTGCATGGGAAATGTCAGCCTCCGTGGTCTAGTGTCAGCCGCAGGAAGCGGCTTAGTTCGTTTCCTCGTTTTCACTGGCAGCTGCCATAGAGGATACGAGAACGGGCTGGAGCAGCCAATCGCGCCCGCTTCCTGGTTTCGTGTCGGCATCCCGATCACGTGTCACGAAACCAAATCACGTGATCCGATGTCGACGGACATAAAAGCCGGGCGATTCAAACGCTCCTCACTTCACAGCTGTTTTCTACACTGTTAGGCGTTTGCGTTACGGATGCTTTTGTTCAAGACCTCGGCTCACGACACTCGGACTGGCTTTCTTGCTCCTCGAAAACTCTTCCTTGGATATTGCTCGAACTTTGATACTTGGACTTTGGCTAAACGGAAACGGACTGGCTTTGGATATTGCCTTTTCTGAATTGCCAACCTGGACCTCGATCTTCGGAGCATTTTTGCTGACTGCTTTTGGATCCCTCGAACCACGTTTTGTCACAGTACTACGAAAGACTCTAGTCTCTCAGGTGATTCTCCCAGAGTCGGTGTTTCTTCATCTGGCTTTCAGGATCGCTGGCGTTCCCTCGCACCACAGCTTTGAACACCATAGCCCTTGACTTTTGAGTTTAGGTAAGCCTTATTCTAGTACTTATCACTGACTCAAGGTACTGTTATTGCTTGTGTTAACCTTGCCTTCTTTCCAACAGCTTTGGGGTTCTCGACACTGCTGATCCTGTGAAACACCATCCACCTGTGGTCCCAAGGCTCGCACAGGGAGTTCATTCTACCTCTCTGTGGGGAACTTGGGAACGAAGGTCCATACTCTCTTCACTACGTGGCAAGTCACGACAATCACACACTGCCCGGGCACCAACCGGTTTGGCCCCATGCCTTACCTAGGAGCTGACACCAGTTGGTTAGGCGGTGCTGGACATGCTGCAGTGTGCAGGGTGCCCTGATGCCATTAGCATATCGTCATGGTGTCTTCACAGCATCTTCATATTCATGGTGTGCATGTGTCGGAACCCTCCGTCGCAGACCAGTAAATGAGTACTACGCAACAGCCCACCATTGCCACAGCAATGGGTGCACAGGCTCCTTTTCAGATGGTCCCTTTATTAGAAGTGAGGAAACAGACTGGAGCATGTCACAATGCTTATTGTGCTTGCTCTTAGGCATTTCCTCCATCACCAGCGCTTAGAGTTCTTAGTCTCCTGTAGTTTTCTCCCTTATTCTTTCCAGCTTGTTCCTTTTGTCTTGACCTTCTTCTGGCCTTGTTCCTTTTGCTCCCTCTGCCTGATCCTGCTCTTCTTAGGCCTTGTTCTGTGCCTTCTCCCCTTCCTACTTTTATTGTTCTTTCCCTCTCTGGGTTCCATCGCTGTTACCAGCTTACCGAACTCAGCCCCTCATATCAGTGTTTGCACTGTTCCTGCCTACGGAAAAAACACAGGTGTTGTTCTATGTTGCAGGGAAATGGTAGCAGTGCACTACCACGTACTGTGATGAATTCTATGGAGTCCTCCCTGATCCCCAGTCTAAAGTCTCCCCCATCTGGCCAGGGAAAGGCAGTCACTACCTTATCCTGAACCTGGTGGTGGTATTCTGAGTGTGGATCACATGGGAGGAGATGGCTGTTGGTGAGAAGTTGTGACTCCAACGGGGGAGATGTGGTATTCTTCTATGTTCCTGTGAAGAAGACCCTCTAATTCCAGAATTCCTGATGGCTTCTTGTCATTATTCAGAACCCTTAAGTAGTAAAACCCTGAAGCTCCATTTTATCAAACATTCCAGACAGAATAATATTCACTCTTCATGTGTACATAACATCTTTAAAACACATTTAACATCTACTGTTATTTTATGGTTGTTATTTTAACAAAGATGTCCAGCAATACAACTTAAAAAGGTTTAAAATTCCTTTGGACTACAAATCCCAGAAAGCCTTTAGTACCGAGACGAAGAATAAGAGTAGGGAGTTCATGTGGAAGGAAAGCAACATCAAGTTCAACGTGTGGTCTAGTTGTCAGGCTCACAATCCGCTGCATGAGACATTTAAACCTGAAGATCATAGTCAAGCAGAAAGAGGAGAGGAGAGCTGCCGAGAAAGCAGTGGGAAGCAGACCAAAAAGAGGAAGCAGACACACAGAGACTAGACATGATAGAAGAGCCAAACACTTACAGGCAACTGCCTGGAGGCGTATCATACCGGAGGAGCCAGAGTCCGGTAAACGCACATCGAGTGCCATGGAGGGACTGCTGGAAGAAAGACAGCCGCTGTGAGACCGTAGAGGACACAGTCCTTTGGGGTTGCCTTGGTTTGATGGGCGAGTAGGTGGAAAGCTGATGTGGGACCGAACAAGAGTCTGCTTAAGAGGGGAAGGCTGGCCAACAGTAAACCTTCGCCGCAGCTGCATGTTGCACCAGTGAGTCAGCCCAGAGAAGTTGGGGGCCCCCAGGATGTGCCAACAAACTTGTGAACACTTGGGTAATTATTTTGAATACCGACCAAGTAGAATTAAAAGGCAAAAGTGGTACAAATCTCCTTACATAATTAAGGGGAATCTTGGAACATGCATTGCTATAAGCCAAGAGACACTACTGAAGAAGTTGACAGGCTAAAGCTGTAAAAATCTCTTTGCATGAAATGTCATTTTCGGGAAAGTTTGAACAAGCATTACCAAAAGCCAAGAGATACTAAGGCCCTCATTACGACCCAGGCGGTAAGCGGAAAACGATGCCGGTAAATGAATACCGGCATCGTTTTCCGCCAGGTCCAATTATGACCCGTGAAAGTGCCATTAGCGACATCGTAGTTTACGGTGCCGCTAACAGCACCAAGGTCGCGCGCGCGTGACCCTCCATGCCGTAAATACCGGCATGGTGCAAAGCTACGCAGATCACAAACCAAGCGGACATGCCCCTAACGCCATCGCCAAGGCCGTTAAGTACCTTACCGCCATGGCGCTAATTCCGCCATCGCGAACCAACCGTAAATGGCCATGTGCAGTGTTCCCAGCTGCCACAGGTGCACAGAATCAGCACAGGTGGAGGCAATACAGACTCTCCCAGTGCAAAAAGAGCACACCCCACCCCTACCAGCCCCAGTCACACTCCACAATGATACCAATAGGACTAGCAATGTTGGTGCTGAAGGACCTGATAGCAATGCGAGTGCTACAACTGCAACAACAACAACAACAACAACAACAACAACAACAACAACAACAACAAGCTGCACAGAGGAGGCGCAGGAGGAGAAGGAGGGCAAGGCAGGGCCAGCAAGCCCCACCAGCACAGCCAGTGGCACCACGCAGGCAGCCCCCAATCCCACGCATCAGAGCCAGTCCATTCAACCTCACCGCAGAGCAGATCCACACCCTGTACCGACTGGACCGGGACACCATCACCAACATTGTGCACATGATACACAACGACATTGTCAGCATGATAGAAACACCCACCGCCATCCCGCCCCTACTGAAGGTAGTGTCCGTGCTCCACTTCCTGGCCACAGGCACCTACCAGCACACAGTGGGCCACTTGCATGGCATATCCCAACCATTATTCTCACGTACACTGATCCAAGTGCTCGATGCCCTCCTCAAGCACACATTCGACCACATCTCATTGCCACGGTCTGCCCAGGAGATTGCCAACACCAAAGTGGGTTTCCATGCACTAGCTGGCATACCTGGTTGCATTGGTGCCATCGACTGCACCCATGTTGAATTGGTGGTCCCACATGCCATGGAGGTACCATACCGCAACCGTAAACTATTTCACTCAATCAACGTGCAAATGGTCTGCGACTCCAACAGGATCTTCACATATTGTTGTGCCCGATTCCCCGGATCAACCCATGATTCAATGGTCCTTCGGAACTCCACAATACCACGCTACATGGAGCGACATGCAGGCCCAAGATCCTGCCTACTCGGTGAGTCTAATGTCATGAGCATGGAAATGCGAAGTGTGTAGGTGATCGACGTACCAATGCATATTTCACCTGGCAGAAAGGGGGGGGAATGATGCATACGTCACATGGCTGCGACTAGCAGTAGCCAGATCATACCCTGAGGCAGCACTCACGTCATCTGACAACTGTATACATGATGGCTGATCTAATCAGCCCTAACATGTGAATGAAAGTGTACCCCAACCATGACACAACCATCTGCAAGTGCATTGTACAAAATGTGACCACATTGACTCCAAAGGAACGCACCTACATGCACGTCACCAAACACCATCTACTGAAAGGCCTGTCCCCCATAACTGCGCACAAAGGAGGCACATGTCGGACAGGAACATCAATGCACCACTACACAGACAGCAAGACCCACAAACTGTCCCCGTTGACACCAGTATTGTTCCCTGGGGTCATAATGAGCCAGACAGCAATGTTGCAATCATGTGAGCTTTGACCTCACAGGACAGGTGCCAGGTCACATAAAATAACGGCCTGAACGGACACAGTGGATGGGCACTCACAAGGCAATTGTCCCCCCTGCATTGTGTCTTGGCATGCAAAACAGTACATGAGAGCCATGAACATTTACCGGTTGCATAGTGTGAATCCATTAGCACAACTAAATTTGGTGCAAAGTAACAGTTGAATGCAAGGCATGGTGGCGCGTCATGTTCAGAAAGCAATCTCATTCCTGACACATACATTGTTGCCCATTTACAGGTGATGCAGGCTATCCCCTGAAGAGGTGGCTCCTTACACCAGTCCGGAACCCACAGAACCAGCATGAGGAGGACTTCAACCGTGCCCATGCACGTACCCGTGTGGTGATAGAGCAGGCCTTTGGCCTACTGAAGGCACGTTTCCGCTGCCTCAGCAGGTCTGGCAGGGCACTCCTGTACCGCCATGAGAAGGTTGCGAAGATCGTCATGGCATGTGTCATGCTACACAATATGTGCATCAGACGTAACGTGCCTCTGCCCCCTGACGCAGAACTGCAACCACCTGATGATGAGGATGATGAGGGTGGGGATGGGGCAGCACCTCAAGGAGGCAGCGATGCACAGGAGGGGCGTGAAATGTGTCAGAATCTCATTGACCAATACTTCTAGCACACACAGCGTGTGCGTGTAACATGTGGACGGCACTTGGGGCACTGTGTGTGTCTGGTATATGCACACTGTAGACTGTACAACAATAAAGCACACATACACAATGAGCAATGTCCACACATTTGGTTTGTGATAAACGAAAAAGTGTATTGTGCTTCTGAAAAGGTATGACACACCCAATCCCCCCTCCCCCTCCCCCCTGAACACCCCAACACACCCAATCCCCCCTCCCCCTCCCCCCTGAACACCCCAACACACCCAATCCCCCCTCCCCCTCCCCCCTGAACACCCCAACACAACCAATCCGCCCTCCCCCTCCCCCCTGAACACCTCAACACACCCAATTCCCCCTCCGCCTCCCCCCAGAAATCCCTGCAAAGGAGTGCCAGTGCCCGTGGTGAAGTGGGTAATGTTTCAGTGGTCCACTGGGCGGGCACTATTGCCAGCCCCCTGTCCCGGAACCTGGGGCCCCCCTGCCTGTACTCCTCCGGGTCCTGGATGACCTGCGGACGGGGCTGGATGGGGCCGAACTTGCAGCTGAGGAGGTACCGGCCTGCTCGGTACGCCGTGTGTCCATGATTGTCCGTATCAGTTCACTAATCATATTCCGCACTGCGGCTAGTTCTGTGCATATGTTCGTGCTTGCTGATTGGATGGCTGCCTTGATGCTCTCAGCACACCTCTCCATGCCTGAACTGGCACCTCCACAATCAGCAACATGCTGCGTTAGGAGTGACGCCAGTTGTTCTTGCCTCGCTGATATTTGGTCCAGCACCTGCCTGAAATCAGGCCCAATGGAGGTTGCAATTGCAGGCCCAATAGGACTACTCCCCTCTTCCCCTACTCCCACTGGGCTTGGAGTGGCTGGCCATGAATCTCCAGGGGATTGCCCCTGTGTGTCCTGTCCATGCAGGCTACATGGGGACAGGTGTTGGGAGGAAAGTTGGGTATTGGGGGGACCTTCCATGTCATCATCCACATTCGCCACATTGCTGTCAGAACAGGCTGCGATGGCTGCAGTCTCCCCGACTGTACTGCTCCCCGCAGACACAATCCCCTCAGTGGGCAGCAGTGGTTGTGTGTCTGCCGTGGGTGCTATCATGTCCTTTTCCTCGGGGGGAATTGCTGCCCTGGGCTGTTTGGCAACAGGAATTTTGGCCTGCTGTGGGTTGGCCATGGGTCCAGCAGAGGTGGATGGTTGGTGGCCTCTTCCCTCTGTCCTGGGCTTCTTGGCTGGGGTGGTGCCACTCTCGTCCCTGCCGGTGTCCGAGTGTGAGCCTGTGGTGGAGCAGAGGAGGGAAAGTGTTATTGATGGTTCAGCGGACATTGAGCAGGCATTGTGATGAGTGCCATGATTTAGATGGCAAGATGGTGGACTTTGTAGGCCGTGACATACAGGTTGTCTCCCTTTTGGGTGGGTTGAGCATGCAGGAATGTGTGTGCCTGCTGTAGAGTGTACATGCTGCATGTGTGCAGGGTGTGGGTCTTCTGCTGATGTGTTGCGTTTGCCATATGGGGCGACATTGTGATTCCCATGTAAGTGTGATTCAGGGTGTTTTGCAAGGCTGAATTGGAGGCACCTACCTGTGTCTCCTGATGTCGGGGCTCCTCTCTCCATTCCGCCGACGCCCTCAATGCACTCTATGCCGATCAATGAGGCACATGTCTCCTCCCATGGCTGCATCTTAGTGGGGAGTCTGCTCCACCGCCAGTTGCCAGTCCCAGGTTGTGGTTTGCTGACAGTATGCCCCTTACTCGGAGCCGGAGGTCATCCCACCTTTTGCGGCACTGTCTGGCGGTGCGTGGGGTGGTACCTACGGCAATGACGCGTTGTGCCACGAGTTCCCATACTGCTTTTTTCCGGGCTATTGCTGGTCTCGTCATCTCTGATGAGAAGACGATGTCTGCCTTTTCCTGCAGCGTTTCTGCCAGCATAGTTAGTTCTTCGCGACTGAAGCGGCCCTGCCGCTGCCTGTCGCAGGCTTTTTTAACAACTTTTGGCATGGTTAGGTGAGGAAATGGGTGGGTAATGGGATTCACAGGGTTTCAGGGTCGAATGTAGTGTGGTTGGGTAGGATGGCAATGGATTGTGTTTTTAAAGATGGCCACTATGCTCTTTCCCGTTCCGCCGCGATGACGCTACTTCCGGTTCCGCTTATTTACGGTGCCCGCTAATTACGGTGCCCGCGAATTACGGGGCCCGCTGATTACGGTCGGCGCAATGATGGGTGGCGGTAGGTCACCCTGCGTGGCGTTCGATGCCGGTAAGGGCTGTTTACGCCATGGCGTAGTTTACATTACCGCCATGGCGTAATGCTCGTGCGCGATGGGTCGGAATATGGCGCTCTTTACGCCATCGGTCCATGGCGTAAACGATGATTACGCCATGGCGGTAATGTCGCATACTTACCACCAGGGGCGTAATGAGGGCCTAAGTAAGAAGTTGACAGACAGAACTTGAACAAACCCCCATATATGGGATGTCAATACGGGGGAAGTTGGGACTAGTAAAATCTGAAGTCAATGATGTATAAACATTGAAGAGGTGCTACTGTGTTCTACTTGAAAGAAAGTGAACATTGTAGAAACACCTGGTGAACCCTTTTATTTGGAAAGAGATACATGACAGGAGACTTCACCAGGGGATCAGCAAGACCCACAAGGGGGGATTCCTGGCAGGGGAGTACACCAGAATAGCTAAAGATTCAATTGGGAAGTTCCTGGCAGGAGAGCACCAGGAAATCATTTTGGAGCTGTTGTGTCAAAGAGAAACTTTGACATTTCAAGAGGTTGTTGAAATTAAACATTTTGCCATACTGTAAAGTAGAAAAGACTTCCTTTTGTTATACTCCAGTGTTGTGGAAAGACGTTTGCTTTGCCATCCTGACGAAAGTATTATATGAAGGAGACTTTTCATGAACCTTAACAGAACATTGTTGGAACAGAACATTTTCAATAGTTTTCCTGAAACCATTCAGGGGAAGGGAACCAACCCCTGGATACAAGGATTGTTTTGCTAGAAGTTTATATTTGGATTTTTACACACTTTTGTTGAATTGAAAATAGAGACATTTACCTTGCACCTTTTCATTGTGTAGTTTAGTATGAGGGTCAAACATATTTTGGACACAAGGTCAGCTTGCTTTAGTTTTAGTTTCATAGCTAGGGGCACTCATATTAGTATAGGGACGGATAGGCCTGCATCCAACCCCCTTTTTCTTTTAACAAAACTGGCTAATGTTGAGGAGATGACAACTTTGTGCCTGCCTCTCATTTTTGACCCCTCACAGTACTTGCTTTGTGGCTGTGCTTCTGTGCCACATTCCTGTATCAGTTACCATCAACTTGAGGTGCCTTATCATCGACACCCTGCATGAGTCAGGATCTTCCACAACACCAAAAATGCTGGTATGCGACATCGGCACTCTGTGCACCTTCACAGTCTCTCATTCAAAATGGATGTTGGCCAAAACACCTATAGCCATGATTTTTCTCTAGACTTTTCTTAGGAAAATATGTGTTTTAATAAATAATGTAGTGTATGCAATTCTCTAATTTGATATTATTGCACAAAACGTGCACTGTACCTATTAAACACTTACCCCACCTTCTGGGAGTTCGACCTTGTCTGCTCTGACCTTGTAACACTTAGAGAGTCTGGTGAGCTTGAGGGAATCACTAACAGCACCCAAGACAGGAATATACACCTGAGGATCATGACCACAGGGCTACATGAAAATGCCCCTAAGAATTGTTACTCAGCAGTGTGTATACTGGTTTCAGGACACAGTAAACAAGAAGTAGTGAGAAACATACATAGTGTTACAGAAGAGAGTTATCTTGAATGTATTACTATAAAGCACAGAATTGTTCACTCTTGATGTCATGAACAAATTAAAAGTTGAATAATCAAAAGAATGATGTGTAGGAAGAGAGCTTAGTTCAGTGGCCCCATGGCTGAGCCAGGATAGGTCATTTGTCAACATCAAGCCCAGTTCTCTACAGAAAAGGAGGACCTCTCTGGAGCTACAATTCCCCCCCTGGCCCCCCCCCCGCTGGCTCCCCAATTTCTCTGTACCCCAGTCCTACCATGAAAGTGTCCCTCAAATGGCATCAAATGGAGTTGAATTACAAAAGTGGCAAGTGGACCTGGCAGTAGAAGGACAGGGAAATTGAATGGAAGGGATTGAAGTCAGAGTACTTGAAGTTCAATGAGACCAGAGAAGAAGAAGAATGCTTCTCAGGTCGGTCTAAATAAAGGATACGATATTCTTGACATGGGACCTAGCATGCCTAGCACTTTGGGGCATACATGGACTGGTCTCTACAAAGTTGTTTCACAAATTGCAGAAGTCAACAATCTGATTGATTTGGGGATTCCCAACGAGGTTAAAGCCCTAGTTTTGTAGAGAAGAAGTGTGTGCCTGTGTTTGCCAACAGACCAGGAGAAGAAAGAAAGTGAGCCTCTCCCAAACCTTCTTCAAAGCAACCTAAAATATGGCACGGGACAGAATGGATCTCTCTCCACAGTTGACTCCTCAGAAGCAGGGAGTTTGAAGAGCTTTTCTCCAACAACTCTCCTCCCTTTTCTCCCTTGAATCAGGTGTTACATCTGTCAACATGATGTAGACACACTGGCCTCCCTGGGTCTAACCTGATGAAGAGTCATTGGCACCAGTAAAAGTAGTCCCTCATTCATCTGGAACAGTCTGCTCCATGTATGCTTACTCCTGTTGCAGGGTGGGTGCATATGGGTGACAGTGTTTTTTTGCCTCTGTAGTGGTTTGTGGGCAGGCCATCACAATAGGATTCAAATTAAGATCTGCTGTGTGAAGTTAGACATTTGGTTGCCCAGTCAAAACAATGTGCATCTTTGAGGTACATTCAGTGGTTTTCCCAGCTTCCATCATACATCTGTTTGCATGAGCTTGTGCACCAATGACAGAGTAACCACATCCACTTCAGCTTTGTACTTGCACAATGAAGTGATATTGTGCCTTAACTGTATGGTCATATATTTCAGATGAACCTGCAATGTCGATAGGGGCTCCTGTTGTTGATTTTTTCGTTTAAAGGTGATTTTTTTCACATCACCTGCTCCTTTCAGGTCTTCCTAGGTATTATATACATTAGTTTTGCACAATTCAAAATAATATCTTCCCTGATCATGGACATTGTTTGCTGTGACCATTTCTTCTCCGGAATTTTCCACTGCTTCCAAAATGACAACATTTCCTGGATCGTCAGAGAATGAAGAAGGGAGCTCACACTGCTGTCGGATGGTGTGATTGTTTGTCATGGCAAGTGTCCATCTAGGACTCCACTCTCCTGGGAATCAGCCAAATAGAGCTTGTCTGACAGGTGTGGTATAAAGGCCCTCTTCCTCATCCTTATCTTGGGTCGAGACACTTTCTTTTCATTCTTTTATTCTTTTGATTCAGTAGTAAATTACTGAGAGATGTCATGAGTACATTTAATCAGTTGAACACCTTAGTATATAGCAGAAACAATCCCAATGCATATGTTAACTTATAAAGTACGATAATACACAATATAAACTGCAAACACACAAGAGAATCATCATTATTTCGAGAGCTTCTCCATCAAACGATGAACAGCATTTACACATGAAATAAATAAGTGTAAATAAAAATAAAATCTATATACCAAGTTAAAACACGTTTTATTTGTCTTGAAAGGTATTTCCAAAATCCTAATACACCTAATTAAAGAATTTGTTTTGATGTAACATTAAGCTTACCGGCACCCTTGTTTCCGGACTGCCACACTTGGAATGAGGTCCAGTGTCTTGTGATGAATCCTGCAGAGGCTTCACAAAAATAAAAACCTTATCTAAAGTCCCCTCCTAGGTGGCAAGGGAAAGGCAGACGCTTCCTGGTCCTAACCCTGGGGGCTGTGTTAGCCAGGAGGAACACCTGGGAGGAGAAGGGCCCCAGGGGAACAGGAGGACTTTGTGGGATGATGCGGTATTTGTCTTCCTTAAGGAAGTATCATTGATACCAGAGTATGTAATGGCTTGCTGTCAGAGAGAGCTGTTATTTTCTCCAACTAACTGTCGAATATAGGTGGAGATAATTAGTCATGTACTGGGAGTACTGGGAGTAAGAAAAAAATGTTCAAAGTCATTGACATTCATAGACATGAAAGCTGTGAATCCCAAGGAAGAAAAAAAAGAAGAGTCTTTATATTTCACCAATTGAGACCTGGGAAAAAACTATTTTCCTGTAAAGCCAAATACTGCATGTAATTCTTATAATATTCCTTTAGGAAATATACATAGTGAGAGAAGTGAACTTGGTGAAGATAATTTCAATAAGAAAGACAATTTTCATATTGTGGACTTCAAGTCCCACAATCCCCAAAGTACTGGGATGAAGAAGAGGACTGCAGAGGCACAACACTGCAAGTTGCAGCCTACTAGGAAAAATGACCAACACCCGAGGAGGACTGAGAGGTATAAAAAGTCCCTGCAGGTGCAGTCCATGAGGAAGACCAGTAGTAGAAGGTGGAGCAGTTTTCCTACCTCCCCATGGAGGCAGGAGCAGAAGTCAGAAGTGAGTCGAGAGACCTAGACCACAGTGGTGTGCAAATTAGATGACGGTACTGAGAGGGTATTTTATGCTCAAGACCATAACTGCAGAGCTTGCGCATCGGGATGCATTGGGAGTGACGACGCTCCCTCTGAGGATAGCAGCTGCAGAGGTCGCTCAGCGGAAAGTGCACCATTTAAAAGTTTTCCGCATTGTTAAAAAAACACCAGTGGCAGGCAAGCACCAGAGCGTTGTGGGAGCCAGTAGAGCCCTGATGGTGACAGATGCGGATCATGGTAAGCAGTGAAAGAGAGGTTGCCGGACCACGTGGGCAAAGAGAAGCAGAAAACCTGGAGGCAGCGAGACGAACGGCTGCGCCTGACAGACCCAGTGGGTTCACTGTTAGATTGTTAACCCAGAGCGCTCCGTAACTGTCCGTTGGCCAAGTCCAGGGGCCTCAACCTCAGAAACGTGATAAATGAAGTGAAGTTGAAGAGGAAACTTTTTGAATATCAAACTAATGTAAAACAAGTTAATTCTTCTGTTGTGAACCAAGCTGATTTAAAAATGCGTAGATGGCAGAATAAGAACCTAAATATAATACCAGAAGAGTGTGAGTTTGCCATTGTGGGGCATAATAAGAGCCAGCAATAAGAAAGGACAATATCCATAGAGGAAAAGACAAACCACCATTGCCAAAGCCAAAAGAGAAATATACCCAGGGAATTAAGAAAGAACCAGAATTGCCCGAGCCAAAAGAAGGCCATTGAGAATTTCAATGTTGGCAATAAACTATTACCCGAAGGAAAATGTATTTATTTATTTTATTTTGTATAGAGCGCAACACGCCCATAGGCCTCGCTACAAACAATATAAAATGTACAAACATACACAAAACCAGAAAACAAAAAATTAAAAGCAGACTAGGCAATATCCCCCCACAAAACGTACACAATTCTAGTGCAGAGAACAATACTGAGTAAAGAGCGGATGCAAATCAGTCTAGCATAATTCTTAGGTTTGATGTAGATGACAAATTACTCAGATTCTCGCAACGACTCAGAACAATTGGTGATTACTTCAGCCACAGCCGATCACAAAAATCACTATACAGTCAGTATTACGAACAGAGCACCAGTCCGTAATTTGTATCCTCCAAAAGGAATCTCAAATCCTGTGTCCTAATAGAGCCGTGTCCTGCCCTCATACATAAGTAGGCAAGGACTTTGTTCCTGAGTGCTTCTTTCAATGCTTTATTCGAAATGTGTTTTACAGAAAAACACAGGGCATCCTACCAAAGTAGACCTGGAAGTGCTGTTCGTGTACGAAATCTCTTACTACATGCTTCACAAGATTGATCCCCCTTGTTTTACATCATTTCCTCATTGCAAAACAACTTGTTTACATTTTTGCCATGTTTTTTGCATTTGTTGGCTAGGCCTAGTGTGCTTTCATGAGGGGTATTCTGTTTCTTTGCAGACTTGTTCAGTTGCTTTTGATTTTCGTCCTTCTGTCAATAATGGACTGTTTTTTTCTTTAAATAGGTTTCTTGATGTCCTTTGTAGTTTCCCTCCCTCCGTATTTATTTTTCTATTCTTTCTTCTGAGACGATTTTCTACTGCATGTGGATGCACAATATTCTCTAGGTTCTTGATGATCTGGCATTTCCTGAAAGACCCCTTCACCCACTGAAAACTCTTCTCTTTCCCATTTAGGGACAGATCTCCATTGACAGGCGTGATCCCTCCTTCCGTCACCTTGCTGTTCTGGAAACCCGTTGGTTGCTTTGTCTTTGCTATTCTACAGGGAGACTGGTGTTCTTGTAGAACAACAATTTTAGAGGTTTGCTGTTCCCTTTCAGATGAAAATGAGGTCCTAAGGGAGAATGGCTTAACCCCACTTTGCCAAAACCAAAGAAGTGTGAAAGCGAAACAGAATCCTTATCAGCAGTTGTTAAGTGTGAAAGGGGAGAAGCAAGAGTGGCAGGACGGCTGCCCTTCTGGAAGAACATATTCAGAGGGAGTGGGGCATAACCTTCAGAGAGTGTGGCAATCACACATGTGTAACAATCAGCACCAGTGTGGTTCTTGTTTCCCTTGAAGAGTTTCTTATACTTGATGTTGTGGAGCAAAATACATTGCTAACCTCTTTGAGCTTAACCTTTACCACAGAGCTACTTGCAAGTAGTACTTTTCTCTGTTCTGGCAGGAGAATACAACAGAACGTTGTCTTAGTAGGCCTGGCTGGTGAGTGGGCCAGGTGGAAGCCATTAAAGTACAGTGGTGTGTTTAGAAATCTTAAAGAAGAAGTTGAAGCACCACTAATGTGTTTTTGTGGGTTAATGCAGAATCATCCTGACAAATTAATATCACTGAAGCCAGTGTTGTGTGAACTGCTGCAGCTGTATAGATTTTTGTCAAACACGTGGCTTTGTGAACTGGTGCAGAAATATTCTAAGACCTTTTTGTGAAACTAATGAAGAAAGGAAATATTCTGTGCTGATGAAATGAGGTTGTTTCAAGATCTTTTCAGCGAGTGAAAGGAGGGGAACTTTGTTGAACACATTTGAACTGTTGGTTGAATACAAGTTGGAACTTTGTCATCAAGTTGGAACGAAAAGAAAATTGAAGTGGAACTTTGTTACAAGACAGGATTTCCTTAAACATTTTGGAACTGTTGAACAAAATCCTGCTTGAATCTGGGGAAGGGGAATTCAGCCAGATTAGAAAGAGAAACAGTTGCTACGATGTGAATTTGTTTGTTTGTTTGTTTATTTTATTTATATAGAGCGCCTGACCCAGGGGTATCTTAACTGTTATATTTTTTGTTGTTGAACTGCCATATAATATCTTGTTAGGTTGGTGTATGTTTAAGTGTGAGGGACAGAAACCTTTTGTTAGTGCGTTTCCTTTAGTTTATTTTAGGCAGGGAAATCCTTGTCAGGGTAGGGATAGTGAGGTCTTTATCCAACCTTTAAAGTTAATAAAATGGCACCTTTTGAAAAGCCTTCACAAAGTTGTGCCCCTGACATTTCTGATCCCTCACAGTCTCTGGGATGGACGCTAAGGAGAAGGGTTTTTGTTGAAGAAGCTCAAGAGCTTTAAAGAAGGGGAACCCTTTGAGCACAGAAGAGGACTGTGCTCCAGTGAGGAAGAGGTGAACCCCTGGAGCCCCAGATGAGAGGTGTTCTCCAGTGAGCATGGTGTCAACGCCTGGAGCACAAGAAGTGGGATATGCTCCAGTAAAGGGGAGGAGAGTCCTGTGAGTACAGAATAGAAGTGTGCTCCAGATAGGAAGAGGAGAGCCCATTTATGCCCAGAAGGTGTGTGTGCTTCTTTGGGGGCAGGAGAGATCCCATTGAGACCAGGAGAAAAAGACACCCCACAGACCCTTGAAGAGAGAAAGGTGAGGGGAAGTAGTAAGAGAGAGAGTAGTTTTGATGCCAGAAGAGGGATATGAAATAGAAGCGGAGAACCATTCTGGACCCCAGATGAATGGTATCCGCCAGTGAGGGGGCGGAGAGCTCTATGAGCCCAGAAGAGAAATGCTCTAGTGAAAGGAGAGAGTGTGTGACTGTGATCCTTAGAAGAGGGGACTTGTAACAGAGAAGAGTCCCTGGTCCTGGAAGAGGGGAGTTCATAACAGAGAGGAGAGCATCAGTTAAGGAGAGCACTTTTGGGACATTTGCAAAGGGTGGAGGAGGCCACAAAATAACACATGAGAGGCAGAGACGCCTTGTGGCCCCCGAAAGAAGGGATACGGAGAGAGCACTAGAACAAAGTAAATAGGAGACCATCCTGTCTGGAGCCTAACTTATGCCTCTTTGTTTGCTGTACTCTGTATATAATCCAGAGTTCAACAGCTACGTTTCCCAAGAACATTTGTGTTTCAGCCATTTTCACCCAATGTTCATGCAATTATTTTATGTTTTACTATCTTAATGAAGCTCTTTGAGGTCAGAGGATGATAAATGATGTAGTGTTGAGGCTGCTGCAGTATGTGTTTTGGCTGGCCATTGTTGTAGTTTAAGGTGTCAAGATGAATGTACAGAGAGTTTGTGAGGGGGAGGTTGGTTATGGGAGGGCATGCCTGTGGCTACTGACCAAGCTAGGAAGCTCTGGTTTGCCCTTGCATGGGTGGGACAAAACCTGTACATGTCCTGTTTCTGAAGAGTCCAGGCTAAGGGATATTATCCTAGTCCATATGTCATGAATTTCTTGCCACAAGTCCATCTGTCGATGGATTTTTGTCCATGTGCAACTTTAAATATGTTCCTGCCTCATGCCCAGAGTGCATATTAGATTAAATCCCTGCCTGTAGTTTAGTAAAGAGCCATGTTTACAGGGTTTGCTGGAATGATAAGTGGTTGTACAGTATACAGTCGCCTGGCCATGGTGTTACACGGGTGAGTGTTCATAACTGCAAAGGAGGCCCCTGTGGCAAAGTAACTGTGGATAGTTTAGGGGTTTTGTCCCTGGAGGCCATGTGGGCCAGGGACCACTCACTACAGGGTCATAATTTTGGCCCTTGACATTGTATGAAGGGAATCCCTCACGGTAAACCCCAATTGTGGTTGTGTGGGCAACCACCACCTACATTATGACGTTTCTTACTAGGGCTGCCAAGTATATGTTACATTATGAATTTGAGTAAGGGAGTAATGTGTGGGTTGCAGTCATAGGCTTGATGGATCCTACTCGTGGGACTCCACGAAACTTGTGGATCGGAATGATCCATCAGCACATAGATACCAAGGCCCCAACTGACAGCACACTACACATCCCATCTTGCAAAATCACCACTACCTGGTCAACTTTCAAGACGGTCACTATGCAAGACCTTACTGCTGTGAGAGCATTCCTCAACATCCCAATGGCATCTTACCTTCCTCTGTACTCAATTCTCTTCTGACTAAAGCCCTCCTCTCTTACCTGAAAATCACATACAGCTCCCTCACTCAATGCACCTTCCCGTCAACCCTCAAGACCGGACATACCCTCATGCTTCTCAATAAATTCACAGTGGCCCCAGATGACCACAGCAACTTCTGTCCCATCATCCATCTTCCCTTACTAGGTAAGATCCTTGAGAGAGGAGAAGCTACACAACTCCTCCAGCACATCAAAGCCAACAACCTCCTTCAGGCTTACCAATCTGGCATCAGACCCAGAGGCAGTACGGAAATGGCTACCATTAAGGTGATAAACGGTGTCCTTAACATCCTTGATGATGTCATCCTTGCCTCCTGGTTCTTCTCAACCTTTCAGCAGCATTCAACACAGTAGACCACCAGATACTCATCAGCATGCTACATCACCGGCATTAGTATCAGCAAGATTGTCCTCAACTAGTTCAAATCCTACGTTGCTAACTACCCCCAATTTGTCAAAGTGGATTCCTCCAGCTCACCATCTCTACCCAACACCTGTGGGGTCCCGCAAGGATCCACCCTTTCCCTTGTGAACATCAACCTTTACATGAAAGCGCTAAGAACACCCTTGACACCACAGAACATCCAAATACACAAATACACAGTTGATATGAAGCTCTTCCTCAAGATATCCACCAGGAGTAAGGACATGTGCAAACTTGAACTCAGCAAGTGCAGGAAGAAAATAACCAGAAGACAGGCCTACTCTGTAGAAGCCCCAAGACTCTGGAACGTCCTCCCCCTCAACACCAGACCCTGGTCCCACACTTTTGCATTTCAGGAAGGAGCTCAAGACCATGCTGTTCAAGGAAAGGCTCCCCCTTAACTCCTAGGTCCAGAGAACCTCCGCTCTCTGTCTAACCTGAGACTGGGTGCTCTTGCCCTCCATTTTCCCCCTTTGTTGCTTGTAGGTCCCTTGTTGTCAAACTACCAGTCATCTCACTCCCCCATTGTTAGCTCTTCAATCCCTTGTATCTCTGCTTCCCTCACCATGTCCTTCCCCTTGTGACTTGTGAAGCACTCTGTTGCTTTGTGAAGCTAGGCCCATGCTCAATAAATGACCTAATAATAATAATTGTTGCATGCCCCTCAGAAAGCAAATGCTTGCAGAAGGCAGAGGCACAAACTGGGGTTGTAGAGCCACCCATGTAGCTTCCCTGGTTCAGCAGGGGTATGTTTGTGGGATACATACCAAAAACCACCAGAACAATTCTAACCAGTGTGGCAATCATTGTTTCAGGCAACCAAGGAGATTGTGCTACCTTATTGCAAGAAGAATGCTCAGTTTTGTTAACCTTGAAGACTAATTGACCTTGTATTCACCACACATGAGGGAGCCAAGGAATGAAGAACACAAAACCAATCACAGGATATCGGTAATCGCCGGGATCAGGTGCAGCCACTCAAACCCATTAGCCCTACAAGCACAGAGAGCGGCAGCGTATAAAAGCAAGTTGCTCAGACGAGGAATGTGGGAGTTAAGAGTCAGAGGGCATGTGAGAGAGCGGAAATATGGAGGAGGGAGAGGGCCGAGTATTGTGCTGGAGAGAAAGAGAGAGTGAACAGAGGGAGACAGAAGCCATCAGGAGTAAGAGCTAGATGAGGAGCACTATAACTGTGGAGAGAGTAGAGAGGAGGAGCCGAATCATCAAAGTAGAGAGAGAGCAACTGAGAGAGGAGGAGGAGGAAGGATATCAAGGGAGAGAGAGAGGAGACGAGGAGGAGAAACCACAAGAGACAGAGAGGAGAGGACATGTATGTAGAAAGATTGAGAGAGAGAGAGAGAGAGAGAGAGAGACAGACAGACAGAGAGAGAAACAGAGAGAGAGGGAGAGAGAGAGAGATAGAGAGAGAGAGAGAGAGAGAGAGCCCTTCTACCATGATTGTTGGCCTTGCTGCACCTGGCTTTGTAAGGTTCGTGTGAGGGGGCTGTTAGTGTATTAGCAGGTGAGAGAGATGCCAAACATGTGTTTTTTATGAGTACTCAGGACATGTTTCCCATTCTGTTTCTATGGATTTGACAGAGGCACTTGGGAACATGTTATCCAGAGGAAAGAGCCCAAGATCTGATGGGTTACAGTTCTTTGGGTCTGGTAAGCCTCTATTCCGTGCGAGTGTTATAGGGCTAACAAGGAGAGCTTGTTCATAGCTTGATTAGTGTTGCTGTACTAAAAGGTAGGCCTGTGGCGACAGAGGGGGACATGTGTGAGTGTGCAGTGTAACGTAGTAGGAGGTCTTCGATGGAAGTCAGTTATTCAGGGGAGTAGGCCTTACAAGACAGAACAATGTGTCCCTGCACTCCTTCTTCTGATATCTTGCACACATTTCCCATTTCACTTTTTCGCTTTGCCACGGTCAATATATTGCTCCATCTCTCTCTTTCTCTCTCTCTCTCTCTCTCTCTCTCTCTCTCTCTCTCTCACACACTCTCTCTCTCTCTCTCTCTCTCTCTCCTCTTCCCCCTCTCTCTCTCTCTCTTTCTCTCTCCCTCATTCTGTCACTGTCTCTCAAACAGATAAATTATATCCCATGTACAGCAAGACTCTGAGAATTGGCAGATGAGGGAAGGGGGCAATCTGGACACTACCCTCATTACCATAATCTACATGCAGAAGATGCGGGTAAGGAGAGATCACAGCAGAGAGAAGCCGTGAGACCATCACAGAAGTAGGAAGAAGAGTATTAAACAGAGTAGAGGAAGACGTGACCACCGTTAGGAAGGAAGGTGCTAAAGTGTTGAACTGAACCAAAAGGGCACTCCAGCGGTTTTGGAGCTGATTGCAGCCAAAGGGCTATGAAAACACAAGATAAGGTGTGAAGTGAAGACTAGAAAAAGCTCTCTGAGTAGAGTGACTGCCTGAAGCCTTACCTCGAGGAGAAGAAATTACTATGAGGTTCATCTGTTACTGACACGCATCAGATGACCCGTGGTTGTGGTGGCTGGTAGCCGAAGTCCTGGGAGGACCAGCACAAAACACTGAAGATTTCTGTGCCAGTCAAGAAAGCCAAGATGCAAGAAAGAAATTCTCGGGAGCCCCACAAAATCTCAGAGCCTGAGAGTGACTTTTTGATCCACACACAGCAGCAAACCTGAGGTAGGGAAGGCCTGGCCTGATGCACAACTCTGATTCTAAGTGAGAAAATACCCCAGATCTGATCACTGTTTGAACAAGTAATTGCTCATTTAGTTAGCCCGCAAGAACCTCACTCTAAAATCAGAAAACAGCACCCTTTACAATTGTGGTAAGAAGAATAAAAAGAATTGAGAGGATGTGAACTGGTTTTGACTCATCTGATGATCCCTTGTTTGACACACCATTGCTTGGAATATCTTCTTGTACCATGGAACCTTCACCAAGGCTACATCAGTGGATCCCAGCATCTTTACCAGGACATGTGGGATGCATTTAGATATATGCACTGCAAGAGGTCCATCCATCTCAACTACCACTGACCAACTGCTGCTGGGTGGAACCTTGAAGAGATGACATTCCACAGAAACCTTCTATTATGAACTATAAAGGACAGGCTTAAGAAGAACAAAAAGAATACAAGTAAGCAAAGAATGAAAGGGCACGCATAGATGAATGAAAAGACAGGCACAGAGAACACCAACATACATACAAGAGACGCAGTAGCAGTAAAAGAGGCCAATAAGAAGCAAAGGCTTTAGGCAGTACATGCCCTTTATAGAGCACTGATGGCTGAACTGGTCCCATGTGCGGTAATTAGATTGCAAACCGGACTCTCCTCCTCAGTGCTTGCTCTGTGTGAAAAGGGGAGCAGAGACTTGCGGGTGTTCATGCACAGAGAAAGGACACTCGACTTTGCATTTGCACACTGCATCTTTTAGAACGTCACCTCCAGCTGGTATCTGTCATGACTGACAATTGACAGCATAACCACCTGGGTTCTATGGTCTTTCAGCGTCAGGCATTTTTACGCCTGCAATTTAAACGTGTATGAAATAACGAAAAAGTTCATCAAATTTATTTTTGTGGGGAGTCCCTCACCCTCACCCCTCACACCTATTTTTAACTATACCGGTCCCCGCCAACCCCTTATCTGCCCTTTGCGAACCCCCCCAAACCTTTTCATTATTTCATACACGTTTAAATTGCAGGCGTAGACATGCCTGGCGATGAAAGGACCTTATACCACCACCTGTGCCTGACGTCTTCAAAAACTCATAGAATAACGGATCTGACAGAGACATGGGGATTAGACAGAATGTGAGGTAGCTCTCGTTGGTCAGCAGGGACCCCCACACAAGGACGGTTCCTGGGACAAAACTTTCAGAGTGGGTTGCACACATCTGGTGATGTCCTAAGAAATTTCAAGGGGTATGAAAAACCTCAACAGTCATTGTAAGTCAGATAAGACATATGTCAAAACCCTTAATGATAGACAAAGATGTGCAAAAACCCAATCCCTTCACTGCATTACCAGCCCGCATTTCAGTACAGTGCCATCTCAAGCCCAGTCAGTCACTCTGGTGGCGCCTCTTCAAAATAGCTGCCCTGCAGGCACCACAGGTTGAGGTGCAACCAAGCAATGTCTTCAACAGAGATACACGTCCTACCCTATCCGGCAATGTCAGTTATGTGCCAACCAGGAAGAGCACCAAAGAAGTTTGCTTTTGGTAGCGCGAGCCTCCTCCGGCATCATTCTTTGTCTGTGCTCCCACTCGGGAACTAATTGAGAATACGTTGTGACCTGACATTGCTACTACTGGAGTCAGGACTCTGTACAGCTGTTCACTTGACCCCCATCCCCTGTACGCAGCCCATGGAGCATTCTTCAGATACAGCTTGAAAAATCTCCTCACCATCAGTTGCACCAGCTCCATATCACTTACTGCCAGGAAATGGCAGCCTGCTTTTTACATCATGACACACAAAGTGCACAGTAAAAAGAAAATACTGCATTTCCTGGGGCTCTAAATACATCAAAACTGTGATGAGGTCACTGTAGTAACACCAATCAAGAGAGCCGCGAGAGACTGGGCACTCTGGGAACTGAAGGGAGCCAAACACTCAGTGATGGTACCCTACAGTCACCAACAGCTCTAGCATCCTCCCAAGACCTAGAACAAACACATGTGTCTCCTGCAGGTAGCAGGTGGTGAATGTATAGCCAGGTTAGAAAACTCACCGGCTCAGAGGCAGGTGAGCCCACTCCACACAAGCTTCATAGCTAGATTGCTAGGTTAGGTACAAACCATACCCCTCTTGCCTGACCCTAACATGTAGGGCACACAAGCTAAATGTGTAGAAAATTCCCCTCACCTTGCGTTTAGTGCGGAGCCTTAAACACAATGGGAGGAGTGGGAGCACAAGGCCACAGGGACAATCAGGGCCAGGGAAAACCAGGAAGGAACAGTCCAGCCAATCAACGTATTACTTAAAGTATAAATGGCAACAAGCCTCCATAAGCTGTGTGGGGGAAGGGACATTGTTCAGGAGAGCTGGTGCTGCAGAGAGGTGAAAAGGGGAGAATGATAAAGAAAGGAGGAAAGAAAGTGAGAGGTTGGAGGAGGAAAAGGAGGGGAAAAGCATCAGGAGGATTGGGAGGCAGATGTGTGAGAGTGAGAGCAGCAGAAGCGCGAGGACAAGAACTGGTAAGAAAGCCCCAGGAGGGTGATCTGCGAGCAGAGCAGGAACCGGGAGTCAGATCCAGCAGACCATAGGGGTCACTAACCAGGTGAAAATTACAGAATAAGGCACAAGGCCTGTTGAGGACCTGGGGACAGGAGCTGGCATGGACTAGTCAGAGTACAGGGAAGGTTGTTGAACAAGTCAGGGGAACTATATCCAGTTTATCAGTTATACCAGAAAGAAAGGGTGATGCTCAGACTAGAGTTGCAGTGAGCAGCCAATCAGCACAATCTCCAGGCCCAAGAGATAGTACTCAGATGGGGTTGGAGAAGATCCACTCCAGACCAACCTAGGTGGGAAGTTGTCTACCCGAGTTGTGCGAGGGATTCCCAGACATGGACCCAGCACCTGCCATTTCCATTAGGTAACCCATGTATTATAGCCAAGCCATGGAGATCGCTAAGGCAGAAGGCCATCTATCAATCCAGTAGGCAATGTAGCCAGGGCACAGTGGACGAGCTACCAGGGTCTTAGATTATCAAACCTCCACCATGAAGAAAGAAAGTGCCCAGGGAGAACATATTTCCTTTTTAATGTGAGTTGCTTTGTTTGGCATTATACTATTGGGGACCCTCAAAAACCTTGCTTTATAGAACATGACCCTGCCGTTTGGACTCAGGACCAGTCGTCCCTCTAGACCACAGGATGTACCATATTGTTTGGCCAGTATTGACGCTGGTGATTATTTTAGACACTGACACTTTTTGTTCTGCCTTCCCTGACAGGCAGTTCTCCACTTCCCATACCTTGATTAAAATAGTACATTTCGTAGTGTGGTCCTGTCCTGTGGATGCCTTCATTATAAGGAATATCTATTAGCGCAGTGATCAAATTCTGCTGCACCCTTAAACAATGTTGCACCTAATTCAGCTTTTTTTTAATTAAAAAAGGGGCTAGAGCAGCTGTGACAAGGTTTGCTACCTGGTTCTGGGGACTTATAGTGGGGTGGCCAAGGCACTTGTGGGACATTCAGAGATAGTGGATAGTGGCTCTTGCGGCAGCATGCAGCGGATAGTCTGGCCTCCCTCCCTTAGTGCCCACCATGGAGGAGGGGTACCTCACATTGGGAAAAAGTGTTACTTGCCATGTAAGGGTTCACTCAGGGGATCTGAAGCCTCACACAGAGCAGACTGCCTTCTTTCCAACCAAACACAAACCCTAACATCACCAGAAATCGTCCTGCCAACACTGAGTCTATAACAGCTATGGTTCCCACTACACAAGTGGCTCCTTGGTGCTTCGCAGATACCCGTGCAGATGTGTAGAGATAACAGAAAGAAAAGCCAAGATGGCAGACCAGTTCCTTAAAGCCACTGGTCCAGCATCGATCAGATCACTGATTGAACTATACACTACACTATAGAAGCATTTAAAATTCAACAAATCACACTGCTGCAATTGTGACAGATTGACATTTGACACTAGTGCATAAGTCCTGTTTTTTGGGATTTGTGTTAATTAATACAACGATGCAGGTAATTCTATCTCTGAAAGGCTAATCTGTGGATCTGATTCCCATGTCATATGCTCCACCCCCAAATCATAGTGTGCATCTGTACCTTACTGCATCAGTATCCTGATCTGGAGCCCCTTGGCAAGGAGCAGGTTCAGAGGTCATATGTGCTCATTTGACAGCTGCATTGACAGCCAACTCTCTCCAGTGCAGGGGCTGCATTTATTCACCCCTGTACCAAAACTATGATGGTCATAAGTAGTCAAGGCTGGTGGCAGGGTCAACTCTAAAGATAAGCTTTGCCTAGGTTAAGGCGTGGTGAATGACACTACTCATGATCATTGCAGACACATTCAATTTAATGTCTATGTCTATGTCTATGTCTATGTGTTTATAACGCGCCGACAGCCCGCAGGCATCAGGGCGCGGAGAACATCTGAGAAAGGAGTCTTGTCATGTCACATGTGTCAGACCATGTGAGCCATCTCGGCTGTGAAAGGTAATGTGTATTCTGGCCAAACAGGCAGAGCCTGCTAGATGACAGGGCAGGAACATGAAGTGCTTTGCCTCTTCTTTGATCTCTTTGCAAGGTTAGGTAATACCCTCTCCTCGAGACAGCCATACAACAGGCAGCTGCCCCGGGCCCAGTCATTAAAGGAGCACACCGAGGGAGTAGCCTCATGCCAGGGTGCTGCATTCCTAAAGGCCTTTTATCCTGGTGATAAGTTAAGGGTGTGGGGTTAGAGTAGATAGGAGGGCTCTGTAACATGGAGGAAGACTTCCACCACCATGTTACTCTCTGCCTCTCTCTCTCATTCCTGTCCCTCCACTTCCTCTTTAGCAAAGCACTTTGGGTGTGATGTTCTTTCAAGATCAGGGATTGGACCACTTAGGCAGGCTAGCTTTAGTCCAATCACCTGAGGATTATTGCCTTTAAAAGAAGGTTTCTCCCAACACTTTTCTTATTCACTCTTGAGCACAAACATGAGGAAGAATTCATTGGACCTCTTTAAGGAGAGTTGATCTCTCAAAAGTCCTCCTCCAGTGAGGTTGTAATACAGTGTACTATTTGATAGAGCCTTGTAATTTTAATATTTATATGTATCACAGTCACTTTGTTTTTGTTAACCAATACATCTATTTTATACTGATGGAGTACTAAATAACTTGCTCAGTATTCTGAACTGTCAATAGAATGTCTCTATCTCATTGTTAAATGTTGATTTGACCTCCCGGAAATAGATAGAGACAGCACTTAGTTATTATCTTTATAAATGCAATCCGGGATTCCTTCTAGATTTTGTATTTCATGGAATTACCTTAAATTAAAAAAATCGTTGAAAGTGTGATTATGGAATTCAGGTTTATAATAATTTATCATGATCTAGATTCAAATGTTTTAGTTGCCCTATTTTCAGTAGGCCTGACATTTTACTTGAAAAGCTTGCTTTTATGGATATTTTATCATGTTGCTTATGTATGCTTTTTACTATATTTGTCCAATTTATTTCAAATATTTGTGTGGCTAATGCATTGTTTTCTATTTGAGTTATACACTATACAGCACTCAGATGCACTCATGCCATGTCTGTGCTTTATACAATGTTTAAATAAATAAATAAATAAATAAATAAAGGTGTACGGAGAACAGGCATGTGGAGTGGCATTGAGGGGGGCCAGGACCAGAATAGGAGTTGAAAGGTGCCACTGAGAGTAGAAATCAGGGCCCCAGGAAGGGAGACGATAGGGCTCTCTTAAGCCCTGATGTGAAAACTAAACTCTGTGACAAAGTCAACAAGGGAGTGCTTCTGTTTTTGTAAGTTATAACAAAGACACAGCTATGTCTACAGGAGCAGTGAGGAGAGTAGCGGTGGCCACATCCGTCCAACTACCAGACCTAAGGAGGAGAACTATTTGAAAGAAGGACGGAGACTGTGATTGAAGCAGAGGTGCCCCGAAAACATACAATCATACAATCCTTTCATTTTTCTGTTTTGGAACTGGAATTTTAGGACTGAAAAAAACGTGTGATAGAGAGAGAGAGTGAATCAGGAGAAACTATCCTGATACTCACAGAGAACCGTTTTTATTTGAACTTTTAAAAGTAAGCAGTGGGAACAGCTTAAGAAGTCCTTATGGTGGCAGTTCAGAGCTCAGGTTAATGAGTTAACCGATAGTTTTATACCACTGCCTTTCAAGAATTATAATAAAACCTTTTGAAACACACACCAGGCTTGGTCCTGTCTTTTGGTACATGTCCACACACAGACCTATGGTGAAAGGTAGACATCTAGATTGGACTCACTGGTTCCCCTACCCCAGGGCTTTAAGTGAGCTGGGGCTAGCCCCTGGCAGTCTTAGAACACTTCCTTTGAAGCAAGGCTCTAGCAGCACCCCATGCAGGGATTACTCAGTTCCCCATCAAGCAAAGCAGCAGGAACAGAAAGCTGGTTAAGAGCCTGTACAGCATGATTTTACCTGAAGGAAAGAGCCTGTCTTGTTTTAATCAAGATCAAAAGCCTCCTTACAAGTGACCTGGTCTGGAAATAAAGGTGCCGCTAACAACACTGGCACCTTTATTCCCAGACCGGGTCACTCTGAGTCTGCTGGTAGGGGCACTGAACAACTGTCAGGCCTGACCTGCCGATAGTTCAGGCCCCTACCTGCAGGTTTTTCACTGTAGCACCAACATCAAATAACAACGGTGCCGGTGCTTCAGTGTTCTTATTCCAATGGGAACTTGCCATAGCGCCGCCGCTGACTGTGATATCCCGGTAACACTGGGATGTCAGGTGGCGGTAACGGTAAGGCGAGGTTACTTGCTCGTAATGAGGCCACAAGAGCAGTACATGGAGCCCCGTTTTTAAAGCGATAACATTTTGACAGTGGAGAACGCCCCCTGCTTCCGTTACTAATCACGCCATTTTGATATGGGTTTGATATAAATTTAATATGAAAATGATATCAAAGCTGATATCATTTTTATATCAAACTGGCTGGGGTACTCAGTGTTGCCCGTGTCCTGATTGAGTGGTGTCTGGTTCCCTGGAGGATGTTGCTCTTGTCCTCTTGTCGGCAAGTCTTGCTTCAGTTTGCTCTGGTGTCTCATGTGCCCTGCGGGATGTTGCTCTTATCCTCATGTCAGAAAATCTTGCTTCGGTTTGCTCTGGCATCTCATTTGCCCTGGAGAAAGTAGCTCTTGTCCTCTGGTCGGCAAGTTGTGCTGCTGTTTGTTGTTGTGTTTCAGAAGCTCTTGATATTGATTTTCGCTTTTGCAAGTGATGTTTGTTTTTTGTGCGTCATGTTTAAGTCACTCAATTGCTTCAGTACATTTGAGAAAATGTGCAAGAAAGATTGATTGATTGTGCTCTCTTCTTGTGAATGAACCTGCCAATCCCCATTAGTGGCACGATAAAAAAAATTGAACACATAGTTTTTTTCCACATTTAGTTTTGCATCTATGATTTTTGCATCCAAACATAGACTACGATCTTGCTCCAGATAAAAGTGGAATCCATGCAAAATTTGGTAAACGTGGGTTCAACTGTGTGGATTTGTATAGCCGGACAAACACACACACATACATGAATTTTTTTTATATAAATTATTTTTGTACTTTGATACAATGTTGAGATGATTTGATAAAAAGTGAATCTAAACTTTATATTACAATTATTTTAATATAAAGTATCAATACATCACAGAGACCACCAGCCGGGTTCAATGTGAGCAGTGAGCATAATTTGCTAGCTGGACATCAGCGTATTTATACAGTTTGTTATAATGATGTCCAGCCTCTTACAAGTTAATTATACACTGGGCTAGGGTCGCGCCAGGTTTGTTTCCTAATTTACATATCTCGTGTATGCGGTTTACTTTTCCAACGTATTTACTACACACACTATTATTCTTTAGTTTTAACGTTACACTCTTTACACATTGCTTTAATACAGATCAAACAAATGTTTTGCATGTCGTATTTGGATAGCATTATTGTTCTTGTATACTTGTAGGTTAACATCGCCGATTCAAGTAATCCCCTGATCCCGAGGTCAACGAAGGACAAGGTCTACATGACCCTAACATGTAGCCTGAAGGCAGGTTGGACATTAACTCCCCTACAGAGGTTAGAGAGGTTAAAGCAAGAACATGAACACACAAGACGGCCATTTTAGACTACAGGGTGACTTTGTATGATAAACTAAAATGGCGGCTCTAACCTAAAATGGAGGCATAATTCACTTGAGGTCACGACCTTGTAATACGGATTTCCTCGGGGCATAGGCCAACATATACAATGAGGACGAAACAATATTATATCAGTTCTAACAAACTCTCCTTTTGGCCCATGCCAAGCGCTAAACTACCTTCAATCGTTTTGCGGTTAACTCCACATTTCTATGTCTATACATCCCGAATCATTGTCGGACATATCTATTGCCATTAAATCGGACAGTAGAGTTTCTTTCAACACATACTCTTTGGAAACCTAATCTGGGGCGTATATTTTATGCCCTAATATACTTGTTGCTTGCGCGCAACATCCCCCTAACAACTGAGCATATACCAGGGAGACACTGTATACAACAACAAAGAAACAGAAAACTTCCCAAGATAATCAGCAGGGCCGAAAACAGCTTCCATCCCCATGACCGTAGGAGGTCCCAAAACCATGCACTAAGTTCCCAGTTTCCCTCAGGAACATGTACTTCTGAAATAAGAACATGTAGATTTTGGATAGCCCTAAAGATGGTTGGAGAGGAGTCTGGTACGTAAACGCAGCAAGCGGACCCCACTAATTTACATACTCCTCCACGCTCGGCCAGAAGGACATCTAATGCTATCCGGTTCTGAAGAGCCACTAATCTTATCGCTTTCTGTTCTAACGTCATATTATAGAGTATGTCAGTGGTCCGATTGATGGTTCTCTCCAATACTCTCGCTAGTCCCCTGATATCTTCTGAATTCGTAATTTGCCCATAAAATGGCACAAAGGATTTCATGATATCTCCTAGAGTTTGCGCTGGAGTATCCCCTTTCACACCTCGTTGTGGACGAGTTTTCAAAATATATGCAGTGCTGGCAATAAATACCCCAGGTAGTAGAATCCCTAAATAGCAGGTTCCTTGCCAATCCCTGGGCAACCATGGAAATTCCGCATCACCGCAAACAAAATAGACAGGTTCGCCTACATACAGAGGTCTGTTCTCACTAGTCAAATTCGCAACGTTGGCGCACTTTTTAAAATTACCCATTGACCGTGTTCCATTCCTCTGTATGCAGAAGGATACTGAATCGGGGCTATGGTTAACAGAATAAGATGGAGGCGTGGCATCCTTATTGCTTAAAGGAGCCATTTTGAAAGAGATTAAAGACTGAAAAGGAGGAGACAATCTATCAGAGGGCCTAACAGAAGCAACGTTTGGCTTACTTCTATTTGCAAAAAGCGAGCATCCCAGGGGCATCAAAACATGCATTTCAAAACTATTCAAATTTGTACCATCAAAGGTCCCTGAGATGCTGTCATTCCATCAGCCAAAGAATAGTGCTCTAAGAGAAGCATAACAAGCAGTTGTCAAAGGTAAAGGATGAATATACCAACCTAGCCCCTTATCCCCATGTTGCGGTAGATGTGAACAGATCCAGCAATTGGTTCTATTTAAAATTGCATGAGTGGCATTCATAATTAACAAAAGAGTATTATTCTGATAGTTCTGTCTATGCGAAGAATCTCTAGGCGATAAAGTATGCAATTGCACGGAAGGAGTGGGGATAACAGATACGTTTTCAATAGGTAAAATGTCCTCTAACGGATATGCTTTCTCCAGATACCATAACCCAAAACCAACAGTTACTAAAAATCCAGTTGTTATTACAAGAAGGCAACAATACACTTTGGGGGTCCCTTTACATGCTTGATCATTGTCTCTGCTAGTTATATTTTTATCTAAGAGTTCGGTACGAGCGGTAGCGGGTGCAGGCATTGTAGTCTTCAATCAAAAAACACCAATTGTTCGTTTGCTGGCGACTCCAGTCGCGCGTCTTCTTAATGTCTTTCCCACAACCCTTAGCCAACAGAATCCTTCCGTACAGTCGGGCCAAAAGACCAGCCCTCAAATGATTTTCTCAATCGCACAGTTAGACCATGCTGTAAGTTTACTTCCTTGGACGCAAATTATATTTCACAGTTTCTGGCGAGTACAACGTGTTGTCACTTCCTCCTGGAGGTGGCGAGTGAACGGAAATGGGATCAGAAAAGGATTGATCCGGAAGTTCCACTGTTGGGGAGTGCGGAGACAAGATGGCCGTTTTGTCTGGCCTTGCGGATTCTGGAGCGGTCTCCGATTCTCCCTTGTTGGTTGTTGCTGTTTCATGCATGCTAGTTACAGCAGTGGGAAGGGATTCTGTGTCTTCTGCATCGTATGGCACGGGCTGTGGGATCCGTTTGTGTGCGTCGCATGGATCCAGTTCTTACGACCCGCTACCTGCACAGCAGTCTGAGTGACTAGCAGGACTTGATAGGGACTCCTCCACCGAGGTGCAAGGCAAGACGACCTCTCAAAAACTTTCGTGAGGATCCAGTCCCCCGGTCGTAGACTGTGACCCGGACCCTCGTACCGTACAGGTAATGCCTCTCGCACCTGGTGATAAATTGAAAACAGATTTTTAGTCAAGTGGTTACAGTAATCTGAAAGAAGCACATTTTCTATATCCCGCAAAGAACTGCTTTTTGGCAAACCCCAAATATTAGCAGGTCTCCCCATTACCACCTCAAAGGGAGAGAGCCCAGTCTTAGTTTGAGGGGTTGTTCTCATCGACAGTAACACGATCGGTAAGGCGTCCGGCCATTTTAGCTTGGTGCCAGCACACGTCTTAGCGAGCCTGTCCTTTATAACGCCGTTAAGCCTGTCCACTAATCCGGCACTTTGGGCATGTCTGGCCGAATGGAACCGTTTATCAATCCGAAATCCTTTGCAAATTTGTAGGATTACAGTAGCGATAGAGTGTGGCCCATTATCCGACCAGATGACTCTCGGCAGCCCGAACCTAGGAAAGAACTCTTTCAACAGAGTTTTTACCGTGGTTATGGCCGTTGCATCTCTAACCGGGAAAGCATCAACCCACTTACTAAAGGCACAAATGACAACCAACACATATTTAAGATTGTTACAACGTTCCATTTCAATAAAATCAAAGTGAATAACCTCAAACGGGACAGAAGGTGGAGCGAAACTTCCTCTAGGAGTCGAGGTACCTTTTCCTACATTGTGCTGCAAGCAGACCATGCACCCTTGGACAAAGCACTCCGCAGTTTTGAAAAGCTTATCATTGGCCCATACACTGTGTAGCATTTTAGTCAATTTACGCGCACAAACATGTGTCGGACCATGAGCCATAATATCCATCATTGTAATGTAGGCATCAGGGAGTAACCATTTTCCTTCAATATTGTCCACCCAACACCCATCATCATCCAGTCTCCCTGTACCCTCGATCCATCTCTTAGTTTCCTCTATGGTAGCATCTGCTTGAATGTCTTTTACAGAATCGATACTTTCACCCAAAGTGCAAATATTTACCGTTTCTCTTACAGCATACATTCCTGAACTCGAATCAGTGGCAGTTTGTTTAGCTATCTAATCAGCGAATGTATTCCCTTTTCCTACATCATCTGTAACCTTTTGATGTACTGAACATTTTATAATAGCTAACTGAACAGGAAGTGCAAGTGCTGAAAGTAATCGCACTATTAAAGTGCTATGCTGAATTTTCGTTCCGTGCAAGGTCAAGAAACCTTGTTCTTTCCAAAGTCTACCGAAGTTATGGACCACCCCAAAAGCATACTGACTATCGGTATATATATTTACTGTAAGCTCTTCAGAAAGTTCACAAGCTTGAGTTAACGCTATAATTTCTGCGGCCTGCGCGTAATTATGCATAATTCTTTTGATTTCCACAATCGTGCTTAAAGTAGTGACGGCGTAAGCAGACGTGGATGTACCGTTCGGAAGTTTAAACCAAGAGCCATCACAAAATAGCTCTTCTTGTGGGCTTTTCAAAGGCGTGTCTTTCAGATCGATTCTGCCTTTACTCTCTTGTTCTGTCACATAAAGGCAATCGTGTGACGTTTCGTCACCATCAACAGTGTCTTGCGGGACAGGTAAAAGTTCAGCCGGATTTAATACACAACACCTCTGAATTTGAATGTGGGGGGCAAACAAGATTAGTTCATATCTTGTCAATCGTGCGGAAGTGAGGTGTTGCGTTTGAGTTCTATTCAATAAAATATCTACAGAGTGAGGTACCATTAGGGTTAATACATGACCCAGGACCATTCCTTCACTCTGTTTTACAGACGCAGCAGCAGCAGCAACAGCTCTCAAACATCTCGGCAAAGCGCATGCAACAGGATCAAGGGCGGATGAGAAATAGCCGCATGGCCTATTCTTCCCTCCATGTTCCTGCGTTAACACAGCCAAAGCCCATCCATCACATTCATGCACATACAACACAAAGGCCTTGTCATAATTCAGAGTTCCTAAAACCGGCGCTGAACACAGCGCGATTTGAGCAAATCAAATGCTGTCTGGTGTTCCAAAGTCCATGGCAATGGCAAAGAAATGCCCTTCTTTGTCAAAGCCAGCATTGGTTTAATCGTTAACGAAAAGTTAGGGATCCACAATCTACAGTAAGAAGCCATACATGTCAGGGCTCTAACTTCCTTCTGCGTATTTGGGACAGACATGCCAGAAATAGTCTTTATTCGTTCAGGTGTCAACCGTCTTCCCTCCTTTGACAGGAGATAGAATAAATAGGCGACCTCCTGACAACAATATTGGAATTTTTTAAGTGAAGCTTTGTGGCCATGTTTCGCTAGATGACAAAGCAACAACACAGTGCCTTCTTTACAGGTGCTCTCAGAATCAGCAGCCAAGAGGAGATCAAGTAGTAAGCAACTCGAGAGTATCGAGCTGCTCTTTCAATGCCCTACTATAAATACTTGGACTCTCAGTGTACCCTTGTGGTGCACGAGTGAATGTGAACGAGCGTCCACCTAGGGTAAACGTGAACAAATACCTGCTATCCTTGTGTATGGGAATACTGAAAAACGCGTTTTTAAGATCAACAACGCTAAAATGAGTGGCAGAAGCCGGAATCATGGTTAGTATCGTTGTAACATCAGGTACAATAGGAAATTGAGGAGCCACAATTTTGTTAATAGCACGTAAATCAATTATAAAACGAAAGGGAATCGCATTATCACCTTTTTTGTATACTGGCAAAATGGGGCTGTTACATAGGCTACCAGTAATTTCCTCAATTACTCCACGATGCATAAAATCAGAAACTATACATTTCAGAGCCTGCTCTCCTTCAACTGAGATCTTATATTGCGGGATGCGAGGCAATTTTACTCCATGTTTCAAAATAATTTTAACAGGGTCAATTTGAAGAATGCCCACATCATTATCATCAATTGCCCATAAGCATTTTGGAACATTACTGAATTCTGGCGGTAAAGGTCGAGTCAAAAACTGAGAGGCGAGTGATTGCGGAGGTGAAATTGTTAACCGAACTCCGTCCGGGGAACAATGTATTACTGCATGCAATGCCTTCAACAAATTTAGCCCCAGCAAGTTCTCCCCACAGTTTGTGGTAAGTAGAAATGGACACTGTTCCGTGAAGGGACCCAGTGTTATCGGTACCAGCAAAGAGACCGGACAAACTACAGGTGTGCCTGAAAACCCTACGGAAACGTTGGTCTGCCCTGACAGGGGAATATTTGGAACCCGTGAATGATCAATGGAACATTTTTGTGCTTCCGTATCAACTAAAAATAGATGCTTCCTATTTCCCACCGCCATCTCAACGTAGGGGCCTTTCTGATGAACGGGAATAGGCGTAGGTTCCAAATCCTGCTTCGTGCAATCCTAGCGAAACAGAATATTATCAAAAGGAAGCTCTTCAGAGAGGTACGCGGCAGAAGGGTGATCAAAAATGTTTCTATTATCCACATTCGAAACTTGCTTATCTTGTGAAGGAGGTTACTGTGATTCTGGTGCAAACTGACCTCTGCCGGGGCCCCCTGCACTTGGGCGACCTCTGGATCGTCTACCCATGTTCCCAAATGACCTTTGCTGCAAGGTCAGACATTGTGCGCGCCAGTGGCCTTCCTGTCGACAATAGGCACACTGGTTAATGGTTACCAGAGCCAAGGGCGCACTTCCCTGTGGAATGTACTGACCTCTAAATTGATTACCCCCTCTAAGTAATAAAACTTTTGTTTTCAGGTTACCCTTTTTTTTCTCAAGTCTTTCCTTTTCAGTATTTACACGATTTTCATAGTACTGAGCCATATGCAGTACTTCTGAATGAGACTTCGCCTGCCAAGCGCTTTCAGAAGATATAATCTGTAACTGGATGTCAGGCAGCAATCCACGTACAAATTTGTCGACAAACAGCCTTTTCCCTGACTCTGTGCCTAAGTCTTGTCCACTGAAATCTGAAAATACTTGCTCGAACCGATTGAAGTAATCGGTAGCATCCTCAGACTTTCCTTGGACACAGGCCGTAAGATTGTCCCAAATGATTCTTTTTTCAGGAACTATAGTTTTCAATTTTACAATAATTCTATCAGGCAAGGTTAATATCACTTGAGGCGGTCGTTCGCCAGCTGGTCTTTCTCTATCTAGCCTAACCATGTTACCCCATGTATCTCCCAACCCAGGTATGTCATCTACAGTCCTAATCTGTTTCCACAAATTGACTGGCAGGAGTACAGGAAATAATAAATCAATATCACTTAAGGTGAATACCGACGACTGTAAGACCGACTCTATGGGCCTCATTACACGGATGGCGGTAAGGATTTACCGGTACCGGTAAAATACCGGTACTGGTAAATCCTTACCGCCTTACTACGAGGTCCCTTTGCGGGTTGGGGGATTTAACCCCTGCTTTTTGCGCAAAATTGCGGTGCCGTAATTAGCGCCTTCCCCATTCCTATAGAGCCCTATGGGGCAGAAATGGGAATGGGGAAGGGCAATGGTGGAAGGGGGATTTACCGCCCCTCCAACCTTGGAATGGGGCGGTAAATCCCCTTTCCGCCAAGGCGGTGCCGGTATTTTACCGGCATGAGCCATGGCGCTAATAGCGCCATGGCTCACCGCCTACCGTGTAATGAGGCCCTATTTCTTTATAGAACCCGGTCGGATTCTTTCTTTCATCGGGAATAGATTGTTTTATGGTGTTCACTTCCTGTCTTGAAAATGGGACTTTGATACGTAATGTGCAGGAATTTCTCCTGCAAGTATTCCTCGTCCAGCATCGGCCGCAATCTCAACTTTCGGGACAAATGTCGGAGGGACCTCTCTCATAGACAACTGAGAAGTAGGCAGCTCCGAAGGCTTACTAAGCAACAGAGCCAAATCAAGCACTAGGGCAGTTGAAGAAGTATCAATCGAAAAAGCTCTCTTATAAACACTCAACAATTCTGCGGGACAACAAATCTATCTTTTTACACACTCGTTCTGCAGGTACTCTACCATCACCTGTATCACCTTCTTTTGCATTTCTAATGTATACTGACTATATGTGTCATATACTTCATCTGGGGTTATCGACATATCCGAAATCCATCTTATCGCATTGTTAGGCAGAAACCTGTGCAGTTCCCTCTGGGACCACTGCAAAAGATTTAAGACTACAGGTGTTGGCAGTAAACCCACTTGGTAGCAGTCTGTACCACACAGATTCACTTGGTAGCTGTGGCTGAGCAGTCAGACTTCCCTCAAAAAGAGTTAGACAGTATACAGAGTATTCACAATAGGTCAAAAGAACATAGTAGAACAAGTAAACACTGACCAGAGCTTGGTGTAAAAGAGATATAATTATTTATTTAAAACCACATCTAGTAAAACACACAGGCACTAATGTTAAGCAGTTCAAAAACACAGTCACTAAAAGATATACACTCCCTTAAAAGAATATTAGACAATTCTTAAGTAAAGCCCAACTTATTTTCAGACAGCGGTGAGCGCTTAACGCAGATGGCACTCTAATAATTCGTTTTAAAAAGGGAGAGAAAAGCAGAGTATAATTTGAAACAGATCCCAACACTTTCACAAGAGCACAACAAGAGAGGAAGGCAAAGTAAAACCGTGTAGTTAGAGTTCAGAAGGCCGGATCCACTTTAAGAGGATCAGAACGAAATGTGTCCAAGGTCACACGGTTGAAGTGCACAAAAGTCTTGAAAAGGTTCATAAAGAGTTGGACCAAAGAAAGGGACAAGTTAGATGGTCAAGGCGGCCAGCCCAATCCAGAAGGTTAAGGGATTATTATTACCTTGTAGCAATCTTTAGAAAGGGAGGCCTGGCGGACACGGTACCTTAAAGTGGTGAGAATACTCCAGCGGGGGCAGTTGTTCCTGGCAGCGGATGCAAGTCGGTGCTTCGTCCGGGGGAAGAGAGGATCTCGTCGGGGAGGAAGACAGGAGTCCGTTGCACTGCCAGGGAAGAAACCAGCCGCGGAGTTCTCAGGTAAAAGGAGCAGTCCTTTTATTCGCGGTCCAGTGGTAAGTGGCTATCCGGTTGCCGGGGTGCTTGGCACGGGCAATTTGACCACAAGACGTCCTGGGATGCGAGGAAAAGAAGGTAAACTGGTTGTGCCCACCAGTCAGGGGAAGAAGCCCCTCCAGCCGGGAGATCTTCTCTGTCGTCGGGAAGTGGTGAGTCGGTTCCGCAGGGCTCCACCGGTGGTGTCGGCGTGGTAGGTCGGCTCAGCTTCTCCCTCGTCGGATTCTCAGGTCCTGTGGCGACTTCTGAAATTCCAGTCCCCAAAGCCCTGCTTTTATGCAGCACACCCCCATTCACTCAGCCTAGCAGTAAATCAAACATGCTAAGTGGTGAGCCGGCCGGCTCACCACTTGGGCCAATCACACAAGAGTGTGACTTGAGTTACCAAGGTAACTCAGTCCAAGGTGCCTAAACCCCCTCCCACGCCCCCTGTGGTACCCAGACAGAGTGGCACCATTTTTGGAGGCTTCTGTGGAGAAGCCCGCCAAAAAGTGGAACAAAGGGCTCGACTTGGGTTGGAGTCACAGAAGAGAACACAAACGCCATTTTAGAATGGAGTCCTGGCAAAATATACCAACCGCCGAATTAATATTAAATAAATAAACCGGCGGTATGTTCAAGGCTATGAGAATTAAATAATTAAAGTTGGTAGCCTTGAACAATGGGAAAATCCCATAGGGATATATTCGAGGTCGAATATAAAAAGTAGTATCCACTGCCATCAGCCAAAACTCGATCAGGGGGACGGAGATGTGCCCCCTCGACCACAATATGATGGTTTGTACTGGTTTCTGTTCATAATTTGGGACTAGTAAAGCCAATGGTGACTTTACATGCCCTGGGAGACAGTAGTCAGTCCCAGGTTATGGAGTCTATGGTGGGGTGTCACTATGACACCCCTGTGTCACTGCACGGAGGGTGCTGTGTAACACACATAGTAAAAACACATGAGGCCCTATGGGGTAAAGGACCCCATAGCCCATAAAACACATAAACAGTCAAAGGAACACCATAAATCATGTCTAAGAGTGGGAGAAAAAGAGTCTCACTCTTGGCAGGAGAAAAAAACAAACTCCAGAAATACAGCAAAGCTGCTGGGGGACTCACTAGGTTAGGAAATTCAGCCTAAAGAGAGAATTCTCCCTAACACTCGCCCCTCCCCCCACAGACTAAGGGACAGGAGGATTTAATCCACTCCTGGATGAATCTCATACCTCTAGTCCATGACATACATCCTAGAGAGACCATCAGCATTTTGGTGGTGACACCCTGACCTGTGCTCAATGGTGAAATCAAACCCTTGCAGGCAGATTGACCATCTCAATAGTTTTGGGTTTTCCCCTTTCATTTGCATTAACCATCTCAAGGGTTGGTGGTCAGTCTGAATGACAAAAGTAGAACCATACAAGTATGGCCTAAACTTCTTCAGAGCCCACACAATAGCAAAACACTCTTTTCAATGGTTGCCCACCTTGTTTCAGGATCCTTCAGTTTTCTACTGATGAAGCAAATGGGGTGCTCCCTACCTTTCCCATCCAGTTGACTGAGGACTGCACCTATTCCTACATTTGAAGCATCTGTTTGCATAATGAAAGTGTGGTGGTAGTCAGGAGCTCTGAGTACTGGGGCTTGGCAAAGAGCCTTTTTCAGGGTTTCAAAGGCCTGATTACATTCCTCATTCCACCAAACCTTTTAAGGGAATTTGGGAGAGGAGATGACATTCAGTGGAGAAGCTATGGACCCATAGTTCTCAATGAAATTCCTGTAATACCCAGTGAGGCCTAAGAATGCTCTCACCTAAGTCTGAGTAGTAGGTGTAGCAATTTTGCACAGCTTCAATCTTACAGGGCAAAGGCCTTATTTCTCCACCTCCTACCTCATGTCCAAGGTAGACCACTTTACTCTGTCCAATCTGGCATGTACTCGCCTTTATGGTCAGATTGGCCTTTCCAAGAGCCTGCAAAACATCTCTCAAGTGGTCCACATGTTCTTCCCAGGACTTGCTGAACACTGCTATGGCATCCAAGTATGCCATGCAGAAGTCCTCCATCCCATTCAGAACCTGGTTCACCATCCTTTGAAATGTAGCAGGTGCATTTTTCAATCCAAAAGGCATAACCTTAAACTGGTATAAGCCAACTGGGGTAGAAAATGCAGTTTTCTCCTTGGCGTGGTCTGTCAGGGCTATTTGCCAATAGCCTGACTTCAAGTCAAATATGCTGAGGAACTTGGCTGCACCAAGTCTATCCACCAACTCATCTGTCCTTGGCAAAGGGTGGGCACCGGTCTTAGTGACTGCATGAAGAGCTCTGTAATCCACACAGAATCTAAGTTCTTTAGATCCTGCCTTTGGTACTAACACAAGTGGGCTAGACCATGGACTAGTAGAGGGCTCTATTACCCCGAGATCAAGCATCATGCTGACCTCACCTTTGATGTGAGTTCTTACATTTTCTGACATTCGATATCCTCTGCTTTTGACTGGCAGACAGTCACCAGTGAGTATGTCATGCTGGCCCCAAGGGGTCAAGCCTGGTGAAAGTGAGAACAGGGAGGCAAACTGATTCAACATGGATTTGCACTCTTTCTGTTGCTCAGGTGTCAGATTTGAAGAGAGATTCACTCCTTCAATCTTTTCGTCTAAAGGTAAGCCTCTGAGGAGATCAGGAAGAGCTTCACTCTCTTCTTCTTCCTCTGATGATGCTAGAAGCAAAGCTCCTAGATCAGGTCTGGAGACATACGCTTTAAGTCTGTTGGTGTGGAAGACTGTTGGAGCCTCCTTGGGATTGCCCAAGTCCACCAGATAGTTGACCTCTCCAAGTTTACCCACAACTTTGAAGGGTCCCATCCATTTGTCTTGCAAGGCCCTCTGCCTTGTTGGAATCATAACGAGAACTAGCTGGTCCTGAGTAAACTCAACCATGTTAGCCTTTTGGTCATGCCAGTGCTTGACCAATGCTTGTCCAGCTTTCAAGTTATCACTTGCTTCTGCCATCATTTGTGACATTCTCCTTCGGAGACCTATCACATAGTCAGTCACTCTGACTGGCTTGGGGGAAGGAGCACTCTCCAACCCCTCCTTGATCAGGGCCAATGGACCTCTGACGGGATGACCATAAAGAAGTTCAAAGGGAGAATAACCTACTCCCTCCTGAGGGACTTCTCTATAAGCAAAGAGAAGGCATGGCAGTAGAAGGTCCCACTTTCTTTTAAGGGGGTCCTCTAAAGCACCTATCATGCTCTTCATGGTTCTGTTGAACCTTTCAACCAGTCCATTTGTCTGAGGGTGGTATGCGGTTGAGAACTTGTAAGTAACTCCGCAGGTTTTCCACATGGCTTTCATGCAGTGGGACATAAAATTCGACCCCCTGTCAGAGATTACTTCCTTAGGAAACCAAACCCTGGTAAAAATACCAAGGAGGGCCTTAGCCACAGCCGGAGCTGTAACAGTCCTCATAGGAATTGCCTCAGGGTACCTAGTAGCATAGTCTACTACAACAAGTATAAACCTGTTGCCTGAGGAGGTTGGAGGATCAAGGGGACCAACAATGTCAATCCCTACTCTCTCAAATGGGGCTCCCACTACAGGGAGAGGCACTAAAGGTGCCACATTCTTGGAGCCAACCTTACCAGAAGTCTGGCAGGTGTGGCAGCTCCTGCAGTACTTATCTACTTCAGCCCCCATCTTTGGCCAATAAAAGTAGTGTGAGAGCCTTTCCTTAGTCTTCTTGAAACTCAAGTGACCAGCCAAAGGAATCTCATGGGCTAACTGCAAGAACTTTGGTCTTTTCTCTTGGGGTACTACAAGTCGTTTGTTGTCCCCAGGTGCAGACTCCATTGGTTCAAAGTAGAAGAGGCCATCTTCCCAGTGTAACCTATATTTCCCAGGCTCTTGCCCTTCAGCCTGAGCATCTGCCTAGTGGCGAAGACCTTCCAGAGTTGGACATCCTCTCTGTCCCTTACTGAAGTCTGCCCTGTTGGGTCCACCTTCTGCCAGTAAAGACTGCATCTCAGGATGGTCAACAGGATCCAGATCTCCAATGAGTTCCTGGCCTTCCACTAGCTCTTCTTCAGAGTCTAGTTCAACCACACAGGGTTGTACCTCCCTCTCAGCCTCAGCTGGAGGGGGAGTTACTGGTGTAACTTTGGACAACCTAGGGGAAGTCCTTGTTGGCTGCACTGGAGTGCTGGCTGTGAGGTTCTTTTTAGAAGTTTTAGGTTTCCCTTTTCCTTCTAATTTCTTAGAGACAGCAGCTGACATCTCCAGTGGAGCAGGAGTGATCTCTTACTTCATCATCTCCTTGGGAGTACCTCTCATGGTTCGCTCCCTTGCAGGTCTGTGAGATCCTGTAACTTTTCACTAGGAGGTCTGGGTGTATGTGACACTACTCCAAGAGTTTTTAAGTCATTACCCAGCAGAACCCTTCCTGGCACCTCACTTTGTATGCTGACAGGTATCTTCACAGTCATGTCATTACACTGGATGAGAACTGGTAATTGGGGAAGCATCTACACAGGCCCTCCAGCTAACTTGGTGAGGCATTTGGGTGCCTTAGCAACATCCTCAGCCTGAAAAAAAAGATTTGTCCACCACAGTTATGCTGGCCCCAGTGTCCCTAATGGCAGGAGTCTCCTGACCATTCACCTGGACACTGTCCTTATAATACTCTTTAGTATTATCTGGGATAGATGTATAGACATCTAAGTTCTGTTGTTCCCACAAACCCAGAGACACTAAAGAAACACTGGCTGAGACTCCAATGGGTTCATCAGCCAGCAATAGAAAGTTTCCACTTGCCATTTGTACATCCTCCTCTGGAGCGAAGGCTAAGGAGACAAGCTGGACCCCTAAAGGTTTACCCTTACATCTGGGATCTCCTTTCACATGGTCAGTAGAGCCACAAACAAAGCATTTACCAAATGCTTTCTGGAATGGTGGCTTGTTCTGACCTCCTTCTGGTTTGGCACCAGGAGGTACACTAGCCTGATTTGGTTTCCCTTGTGGCTTACCCTTTTGGTTTTGTTTGGGGCCCTCTTTGGAATTGGAATTATTAGAATTCTCTTTGGAGTCCTTTTTTGGCTGTTTTCCCTCATCCTTTTTCTGAGTAGCCCCAGAATCCTTGTGAGTGGCCCTGTTGGCAACCCAAAAGTCAGCAGCCTTAGCTAACTTCCTGGAATCTAATTCCTTTGAATCAGCCAAGTGCTGTCTGAGCTCAGGAGAGCAGGCATCATAAATTGACTCCAACATTACAAGATTCTTCATTCCTTCATAAGTGTTAACTCTGTAACCCTTAATCCATCCCTCTAAGTTTTTCAAACTTTCACTCACCCAGGTAGCCCAAGGGGTACCATCATGATTTTTGAGGGTCCTAAACCTCTTAAGGTCCTGGGAAGGGGTCTTCCCAAATCTAGCTATCAAAGCTAGTTTCACACATGCATAATCCTTCTTATCCACCTCCCCCAACTCCATTACCACATCAGTTGCAACAGGGGGGAGCCTAGAGAACAACCAGGGAAGTAACTCATTCCCTGCGATGTCCTGGAGCCCATGATTATACTCAAACATTTTTAACCAATCCAACACATCCAACTTAGGTTCATACATACCCACTAATTCCTTAGGCATCCGGGGTCTTTGGGACTGGAACTCCTAGAGGAACCAGAGGAGAGAGAAGCATGTTCCACAGACAACTTCTTCATTTCTAGTTCATGATTAAGCTCTATTTCTCTGAGTCTTAACTCAGCTTGCTTCTGCTCAGCCTGGGCATTCATTCTTCTGAACTCTAGCTCTTGGTTTCTTTCAGATTGAGCAATGAAACGTTTGTACTCTAATTCAAGCTTCATTTTTTCAAGTTCAAAATAAACAGGGTTACATGTAGGACCTGGTATAGGCCCAGTAGGCACAGTAGGTAAGGCAAACAGAGGCTCAGAGTGGCTAACTTCATTAGGTTCACTTTCCTCTTCTGACTCATTATCAAGACTTTGATTCAGATCAATACCATCACTGTTTTCTACATTTGCTGGGGGGGGGGGGTGGTAGATTCCTCTGTACCTCCCAGACTTTGGTTTTCTAACAATCTTTCTATAAATTCCATTTTCTTGCCCTTCTCAGAGAGATTCTTATGTCTACACAATACTTTTAAGCAATCAGCAGTTTTGGCAGACAATGATTCTAGGGTATAACTCTCCATAGCAGACATAGTTAGAAAATCAGCTTTTTAGTGCTAAGCTCTGTGGTTAGTTGTCCTAAAGTGTTCAAAAAGCACACTAAAGTGTATACTTAATACAAATCCCACCGCTCTACACCAGTGTTAGGCAGAAACCTGTGCAGTTCCCTCTGGGACCACTGCAAAAGATTTAAGACTACAGGTATTTGGCAGTAAACCCACTTGGTAGCAGTCTGTACCACACAGATTCACTTGGTAGCTGTGGCTGAGCAGTCAGACTTCCCTCAAGAAGAGTTAGGCAGTATACAGAGAATTCACAATAGGTCAAAAGAACATAGTAGAACAAGTAAACACTGACCAGAGCTTGGTGTAAAAGAGATATAATTATTTATTTAAAACCACATCTAGTAAAACACACAGGCACTAATGTTAAGCAGTTCAAAAACACGGTCACTAAAAGATATACACTCCCTTAAAAGAATATTAGACAATTCTTAAGTAAAGCCCCACTTATTTTCAGACAGCGGTGAGCGCTTAACACAGATGGCACTCTAATAATTCGTTTTAAAAAGGGAGAGAAATGCAGAGTATAATTTGAAACAGATCCCAACACTTTCACAAGAACACAACAAGAGAGGAAGGCAAAGTAAAACCGTGTAGTTAGAGTTCAGAAGGCCGGATCCACTTTAAGAGGATCAGAACGAAATGTGTCCAAGGTCACACGGTTGAAGGGCACAAAAGTCTTGAAAAGGTTCAGAAAGAGTTGGACCAAAGAAAGGGACCAGTTAGATGGTCAAGGCGGCCAGCCCAGTCCAGAAGGTTAAGGGATTATTATTACCTTGTAGCAATCTTTAGAAAGGGAGGCCTGGCGGACACGGTACCTTAGAGTGGTGAGAATACTCCAGCGGGGTCAGTTGTTCCTGGCAGCGGATGCAAGTCGGTGCTTCGTCCGGGGGAAGAGAGGATCTCGTCAGGGAGGAAGACAGGAGTCTGTTGCACTGCCAGGGAAGAAACCAGCCGCGGAGTTCTCAGGTAAAAGGAGCGGTCCTTTTATTCGCGGTCCAGTGGTAAGTGGCTATCCGGTTGCTGGGGTGCTTGGCACGGGCAATTCGACCACAAGATGTCCTGGGATGCGAGGAAAAGAAGGTAAACTGGTTGTGCCCACCAGTCAGGGGAAGAAGCCTCTCCAGCCGGGAGATCTTCTCTGTCGTCGGGAAGTGGTGAGTCGGTTCCGCAGGGCTCTGCCAGTGGTGTCATCGTGGTGGTCGGCTCAGCTTCTCCCTCGTCGGATTCTCAGGTCCTGTGGCAACTTCTGAAGTTCCAATCCACAAAGCCCTGCTTTTATGCAGCACACCCCCATTCACTCAGCCTAGCTGTCAATCAAACACGCTAAGTCCAATCCACTTGGGCCAATAACACAAGAGTGTGACTTGAGTTACCAAGGTAACAGTCCAGGGTGCCTAAACCTCCTCCCACACCCCCTGTGGTACCCAGACAGAGTGGCACCACTTTTGGAGGCTTCTGTGGAGAAGCCCGCCAAAAAGTGGAACAAAGGGCTCGACTTGGGTTGGAGTCACAGAAGAGAACACAAACGCCATTTTAGAATCGAGTCCTGGCAAAAAATACCAACCGGCGAAATAATATTAAATAAATAAACCGGCGGTATGTTAGAGGCTATGAGAATTAAATAATTAAAGTTGGTAGCCTCGAACAATGGGAAAATCCCATAGGGATATATTCGCGGTCGAATATAAAAAGTAGTATCCACTGCCACCAGCCAAAACTCGATCAGTGGGGACGGATACGTGCCCCCTCGACTAACAGACCCCGGGGCAATCGAATTGCCCCGACCAGTACATTCACAATATGATGGTTTGTACTGGTTTCTGTTCATAATTTGGGACTAGTAAAGCCAATGGTGACTTTACATGCCCTGGGAGACAGTAGTCAGTCCCAGGGTATGGAGTCTATGGTGGGGTGCCACTATGACACCCCTGTGTCACTGCACGGAGGGTGCTGTTTAACACACATAGTAAAAACACATGAGGCCCTATGGGGTAAAGGACCCCATTACCCATAAAATACATAAACAGTCAAAGGAACACCTTAAATCATGTCCAAGAGTGGGAGAAAAAGAGTCTCACTCTTGGCAGGAGAAAAAAACAAACTCCAGAAATCCAGCAAAGCTGCTGGGGGACTCACTAGGTTAGAAAATTCAGCCTAAATAGAGAATTCTCCCTAACACGCATCCTTTATACAAATTCGCGCTTCCTCATCTTTTAATTCACGGCGAGGAGAAAACCGTTTCTGTAAGTACATAATACCTAAACTACCACCATCTGCTTCCTCGTTCTGTAACCCTTCCAACTCCTTCCTATACTCAAAAATCCTATCAACATGCTCATATACCTTCTCCGCAGTATCTCTGGAAAAAGCTAAGGCATTCAAATCCCGTAACCCCTGTGGGAAATCTACATTGTTTAATCTATTCCACATTATACTCAAATGAGTCCCTAATCCTTCAATGAAAACATTTTTCTCAGGAATACCTTTTAAATTTTCGAGTGTGGAAAAAACATCAGCTTGTTCACCCTTCTCCATACAATGTTTAGCCCAAGCAATCAATTCATTCTTTTTGTCTGAGGACACATTATTACGAGTCACAACCCTTGGTCTCGCTCCCTGGTCTACTACAAGCGATGCAGAATCACTTGGAAGAGGAAGACTAGGCACATTCTGAATATCAACAGGTGGAGGCAAGGGGGCAGGCAAAGCAGCGACAGCTGGAAGAACAACAGGAAGAACAGCAGGGAGGACCGGAGGAACTATAGGAAGGGGAATAACAACGGGAAGGGGCAAAGCGCCGGGAGGAGGGGCGTACGGGGGTGGCGCGGAGGCATCAGGCCTTCGTTCATGCAAAAGTTTCTTAATCAATTCATCTGACGTATGAAAATCTTTTGAAGGGTAGATTTTCTGAATGCCTAATTGAAACGCCCTGTCCGTGTTCCTAACTGACTCCAATTGTTTATTTTGATCATATAACCGTGCCTTTTCGACACTTTTCATATGTCTACGCATATGTTTCTCTATACTCTTTTGTTGCTGCAAAGCTTCTGTTTTTCAACTGTGCAATGCGTCAAATGCTACAGGTCTAGCCTTTTTCTTTACTAATACAGACTCTAGATATTCTATACGAGGGATTTCAAAACTACCATTGGTTGGCCACCGAAGATTAGAATTGTGTCTGGTCTGTCTGTGCCAAATGTCATTAAATGCTATACTACCAAAGCCTTTCTTACAGTACATAGTACATGCCGGCGACCCCTCCTGTGGTGCGGAACGTCTATCTTCCAAAGATTGTCTGTCGCTGCGGAATAATGCCCTAAATCAGGCAGACAATTTCCTAGGCATATCAAAGTTCTGGTGTTACCTGGTCAAGTTATTGTGCTCGCGAGTACAATGCGCCAAATTCAAATTGTCAGGGTGAAATTAAGAATCGGGAAACGATTCACCTGACCAAAGGACTTGTTGGCCCGATCGGGTTACTAAGGACAATTCTAAGGACCCACGTGTCTGGTGATTTTCGGCAAATTTACCCACCTCGATATATGGACCCTCGTCAAGACGTCGTCTCGGGCTACAGCTGACCGTTCAGGGATCGGATCGTGCAGTTTTGTCGAGGAATTCGCTTCTCGTCTAGAGTGGCCGTTTCTGTTGGCACCGTCCGATCCCGGTCCGATAGCCGAGCCAACCTTCAACCAGACAAAGTCGATCTTGAGGGTCCCTATTCGGGCGCCATCTGTGGAATCAGAAAAATACAATATTAAGGCTTTTACACCATACAAAGGAAAATACACCGACACAGGCTTGTAAAGATTCCCAGAATCTTTATTACAAAACTGAACAGTATCGGACAAAGTACACAAATAGCTATTTGGCCGTCAATACATCACAGAGACCACCAGCAGGGTTCAATGTGAGCAGTGAGCAGGATTTGCTAGCTGGACATCAGCGTATTTATACAGTTTGTTATAATGATGTCCAGCCTCTTACAAGTTAATTATACACTGGGCTAGGGTCGCGCCAGGTTTGTTTCCTAATTTACATATCTCGTACATGCGGTTTACTTTTCCAACATATTTACTACACACACTATTATTCTTTAGTTTTAACGTTACACTCTTTACACATTGCTTTAATACACATCAAACAAATGTTTCGCATGTTGTATTTGGATAGCATTACTGTTCTTGTATACTTGTAGGTTAACATCGCCGATTCAAGTAACCCCCTGATCCCGAGGTCAACGAAGGACAAGGTCTACATGACCCTAACATGTAGCCTGAAGGCAGGTTGGACATTAACTCCCCTACAGAGGTTAGAGAGGTTAAAGCAAGAACAAGAGCACACAAGACAGCCATTTTAGACTACAGGGTGACTTTGTACGATAAACTAAAATGGCGGCTCTAACCTAAAATGGAGGCTTGATTCACTTGAGGTCACGACCTTGTAATACGGATTTCCTCGTAAAGCGACTGTGCATAGGCCAACATATACAATGAGGACGAAACAATATTATATCAGTTCTAACAGGTTGAGGTCGAAGTGAGTTGTGAAGAGGTAAACTGTGAGTGTTAGGGTTTGGTGGCGCGTCGATGAAGCTGGAGTGGGTGTGGCTTTGTAAATATTTAATAGAGCTGTAATATAAAGTTGGAGTACATTTGATAAGAACTTTAATTATTTTATATAAACATTATATATATTTTATATAATTGTTATATAACAATGGCAGATATTTGATAAGAATATAAAGGGTATATATTTTATATCATTTCTCTAAAGCTGGCAGACATTTGATAAGAATTTTGATAAGAACTTGAACGATGTTTACATAAACTTTATATATATTTTATATTATTTTTATATAAAGCCGGCATATATTTCAAGAATGTTTGATATAAATTTGATTGAACGGGCCGGCTTAAGGCTAGAATGACGGCGGGGCTGGTTTTACAGTCCAGATATATAGCTTTTGGGTTAAGCTGGAAAACACAGTGCTTCTTTAAAGGGGCTACTCGGGAAACAGCTATTAGGAACAGCTACTGTTGCGATGAGGGGAGAATACCGGCCGGAAGCCCTGTGGATTTGATGGCATATGATGGGATGGAAGATGCTCTGGGTTTAATGGTTGACTATGAACCCAAAGAGTTTAGGGACAATGACGATGTGTTTGTTGAGCAGCCATTTGCAGCCATGTGAGCTCTGAAGTCAAGGACTGTCGAGCTATGGTTTTGCAAGCTGCGATAACACCAGAGACTGCTTCCGCCCTCTGAGCCTCGATGATAAGCAGGGACATATGTGCAGGGGTGAGGAGAACCAGCTTGAGGCAGAGACCATTAATATTTACTGTGCTTGCTGTTCAAACCAACTTGATATACCTGGGTATTTTGAAAGTAACCTGTCTTTCCCTGATGGAGACCGATAGCTGTAAAGACAATGCTATTATTCATTGTGCTTGTTGTTCAAAACAAATTGAAAGTCTGGGGGATAACAATCTGTGTAAGGAATGCGTTATGCTAATGGAGACCAATATGGACACAACGGCTCTGCTTCGCACAGATAATCGTGTCACCCATGGGATTATGGCCATCGTGACAGGGGCGTGTTTAAAACAACACGTTTACAGGTGGTGTTATGGACATAAAACGAATGACACCCAGCAGGATGCTCAGGAATGTTTAGAAATATGCTACGCAGATAATTCACTACGTAAAATATGTTTCATATTGAGCCCTAAATACATTATAGAAAAGATGCATCTGATGAAACTGCTGACAGAGCTAAGGATCGTTGCAGGAACTGAATGATATGTAGCTAAAACATTATGGACTATGGAGGCGGCACATAACCCAATTTTGAAAATGAAGCAGTTTAGACGCATGTGTCTGATTGGTGTTAGAAACATAATTTAGAGTTTGATGGCGTTTATGTTTCTAACACCAATCAGACACATGCGTCTAAACTGCTTCATTTCCAAAATTGTTAAAGCCTCTATTGTAGAGTGTTTTACACGCATCACAGATCTATTAAAACCACGCCAGCCGCTGCAACGCCGTTGAATTTTTAAAAAAGACTAAACTTATATCCCTTAAAAAGGGGATCATGTACGGATCTCAAAAGACAAGGCCGTCTTTACGAAGCGGTATGAGCAGAACTACAGCAACAAGATTTTTATTATAGATGGAGTGGCTCATCGGGAGGGTCCCTATATATACATATTAATTTATTATTCCTGTGGGATGGTTCAAAGTGTTTTTTTTTACAGGAAAGATATCCAAAAAGTCAGTAAAGACCAGCAGCGCATTTATAGAATTGAAAAAGTCATAACAAGTAAAGGGCGTGGGGCCAGAAAACAATATTTATTTAAATGTCTGGTGTCGCCTGACAAATTCAAAAGTTGGGTGCCAGACAAATCCCTAGAGACCACGGGTGTGTAAAGGTGGTCAAAATGGAGTTTGCATCCTTTTATATTATGCCTCTCAGCAACGCTTCAGCCGAGACATTTCCAGGGAACAAAATATCCAACTTTACCATAAAGCTGGCCAAACCTGTAAATCTGGAGGGTCATTGGACAGTGGCGCTCACTGAGATTCAGTATGTCTGATTATGGAACACTAAAGCCACGGGGGAAGCTACATTCATCATAAAGCGAACAAGCTCTCTGCAGCTCTGGCCAGGCAGATTTCCTAAGGAGCATTATTCAAATACACAGGAACCAGTGAGAGTCATCAACAAAGCCGTATCAAACATACCTGAATATGAGGACACAAAACTACACCTAGACCCTCATCAGAGGAATGTTTTTCTACAGGGTTCTGACCCATCTGTTAAGTTTTCAGCAGCAGGGAGACTGCGCAACATATTGGGAACTGTGCAACATATTGGAAGTAAAGAACCGTGGGATAATACATGCGCCAAATTTAACTGAGGTTTTTATAGCTTGCTGCTTTGCAGAGATATTGTGCAATATCAACGGGTGGGGGATAGCTACGCCCCGCTACTTAGAACTGTGGAGATTAAAGGGACCAATAACGATATTGTGAACATTCAATGCAATAAACCCGATTACATCCCTGTGTTCAAAACCCATTTTGACACCATTAACATACAGCTAAGAGACGATCAGTGGCAGTTTGTGTCATTTAAATATGTAAGAATCTGGCTGTGGTTGCACTTCAGACCGCTCCGGCTAAAAGACAAATAAAAGCCGTGTTATAATGGCAGTGCTGAAGAACTATGGAGACCCAGGGGCTTATATGGAATATTACATGAACCAGGTTGGTTACGGCGATCAGCCATATTTCAGTGGAACCCCCGTAATGTATGGGGCAGCCACCAGTGGTATCTTTAAAAGTCTTTTTAGATGTGTGATGCCCTTCCCATGATATGGCTTTCAACTAACTAAACCATGCATGAAAACGGCAGCCAGCAATATTGCAAAAGACGTTGTGGGAAGCTTGACAATGGCGATTGCTGAGTGACTCCCCAAACAGAAAAAGGAGGGGCAATATGGATCTAACCTCATTTATAAACCACGTAAGCGCGTTAAGAGGAAGAGGTTGGCATCCCCCAAAATCACCAGGAAAAGCAGATCAAAACAGCCGAATCGGAATAAGAAGTGTGTTATTTCTAAAAGACACCAGGGCAGTGATATTTTTTAGAGAACAATGGCCTTCTTACACATTGCCTCAGGGGAATGTGTAAAATCGAATCTCAATCTCTTTATTGTAACCCTGACCCAGACCAGCATTGATAACAATTTTTTTTTTTATCAAGGTCTCACCTCTTGCCGCTCTATGACTGCTAGCCCCTATACAATTTTTTGTATCAGGCTGAGCGACATGTATCTGGATGTGAACGATACGCTGCTACATCTAACCTATAAAATAACAAAGGCGGATGGAACCGACATTGTGGGTACAGCACGAGTGGGAACGATTGCTTACCAGATAGCCACCATTTTCAACCAGGTGGACGTGACGCTAAGTGATCGTTTGATAACACAGAGTGATAATATGTATGCCTACAGGGCCTTTATAGAGAGCCTGTTAAATTATGGACATGATGTCCTGGATAAGCAACTCTCGGTGGTTCTCTTTATCATGATAATACGGGACATTTTGACAACACCGCTCTGGAAAGTGATAACAAGGGGTTCATCAAGAGAGCCCTTCACGCCAGAACCAGACGAATATTCAATTTACTAGGCCATCTACACACTGAACTTTTCTTCCAGGATAAACTATTGATCAACGGTGTGGATCTTAAAGTTAAACTATGCAGAAACACGGATGCTTTTTGCATCATGATATCATAGTGTGGGCGTTTTCTAAAGGTTTTTGGACAAAATAACTCTTGCTGTAGCTAGAAAGGACAGCCAGCACACATGTGAAGGGGTGTTGTAGCCTGGTATCCATAATGACAAATACTTGAGCATTACCAAAACATGTACAGATATCTAAGTGTGAGCTTCTCGGCTGAGGTTAAATCACAGTGTGTGTTTAGCCTTTCAATCTTCTAGAAGTTGATAAAACAAACATTACTGTATCTGCGCATTTCTATTTGCTGTTTAAGCGCTACGTAAACACTTACAAATGAAATACGCATCCCCCTCTACGTAGCTAAATGCTGTAAATTAAAAATGTGAAACAGCTCTTGAAAACTGTACAATACCCAGGCAATACACACAACACACAACATAACTTTAGTAGTTATGAAAAATCATTCAACATATAGGATCCCATTCCATCACACCTGTAAAAAAAACAATGGGGTCCTGCTTGTCAGCTATTCCAAAATACCTGTTTGTAAAAAATAAAAGGGCAACGCTGCTCGTTGGGGACTCAGGCAATCCAGCTGCCCATTAATAAATCAAAAGAGCAACTCCATGCTTTGGGACCCCCTGGACTTTCCTCGGGCCCTTACGATCAACAACCAAGATGAATCAAAACATTGCTTCATACTCTGTAGGGCTGGTTGTCAAAACTCTGTCATTGATATCTTTGTAGCTGCAGCTCCTCTGGTGTATTACCTTTGGTGATGACAAAGCAACAGGTGCTTTGTCACCCCCTCTATACCTTGTGCTTGAAGTTAGTGATGGGGTCCAAAAACCCTGCTTCTTACTCGAGACATTTCCATAAGCCTTGTTGATGGGACTCATTAAACTAGACCAAAACCAGCCCTAGATCCATTCCCCCAGGTCTTGGTGTTTGTGAAATTTCACAATTCATGCTACATGGTCAGATTGGAGACAAGTATTGCTTCTGTTCTAGCATGTCATGATGCAATTTCACTTGTCCGTTTTCTATAACAATTTATTGGTTTGATCAGGGGACAACCTTATTCACCCCGCAGGAAACACTGAGTGTTCTATCTTGCTCGGGTGGGTGCCCTCTTCTTTTCGGTTTTTCTTTTTTTCTTTTCTTTTAATCTTTTTTCATTCTTTTGCTTATTTTCCTCTTCCATTAATTTAATTTCACATTATCATTATAATTTGTCAATTTATAAAATGTCCCCTTTTTTTGATGGTTTCCTTGATTTTGGTTATACAAGGTTGAATTTGGATATAGATTTAGCATCCAATTGCGATCCAAGCTGTGCTCTGATGCAACATGCAGTTTTATCTATTTTTGCACAGTGTATTCACTCTAATATGGTAGGAACGCTATCAAACTAATATGCACTTTAATAGGAAATGTGGAGTATTGATGGTATGTTTTTATGCTGTTTTTATTGTAACTTCAGCACTATGTATGATGTAATTGAATGTGTTTATTAAAGATTGATGAATTTTTACTCTCCTTGACCTGATCTATCCCCTTATTTGACTCTTGTACTAATTGCAGTTTACTCCGTTGATTTGTTCTCTGGTATAATACACGTGAACCCCTCTGTCCCCTTGGTACATATTGACATCCTAGATCCATGGCATCAGCGGCAGCCGATGGCGTAAGACCACATGTCGCACACAGTGTTGGGACAGTGCAGTGCCCATTCTTGGGTCCTCAAAATAGCCATCCCTGCAAGATAGTTTTCCATAAGTGACCTGTCGCATCATCCAGTTTTTGAAAGGCATTTCTATAAAAAACATAAAGATATACAATCAGTCCATTACAATGTTCAAAGTATCTCAATATTAATGTTTACACCATAAATCCACTATCACACCTTAATTCTTGTCATCCTGAAAACATTTCAACCATCAGTGTGATCTGTGACAAATTGGCAGAATTGGCATTCTATAAAAAACACTTTAAATCATGGCACAGGTTTAAGAAACCACCCTACACATGAGTCCCAAGAGTCTGTGGTCTAAATTAGTATAATGTATTTCAAATCACCAGACACAGGGAAAATAAGACCGTTGGGCCCATTTAAAAAATGTGAACTAATATAAAACACAGAACACAGGACAATAAGGCTGTTAGGGCCCATTTATAAAATGTGCTCTAATACAAAACACTGGATGCAGGGACAATAAATCTGTTAGGGCCAATAGATAGCTAAGGCCTCATATAAAATCAGTATAAAACATATTCAACATCTTAAACCCTTATAAGAACCAAGCAAACCTTGAGCCCAAATGTAAGACCATGATTCTTGGCAACCTTAATAACTGCCATTGTGATCTGTGACACACTGGCAGAACCCTCATTATTGTATAATAGTTGCAAAGAAAGCACCCTGCGCATGTGGCAAATATAGCGCTGTGCAGCACAATTTGTTTCACATTGTGTCACTTTGCGAATGCCGAACAAAAAGTCACGCATTCCAAATAGGCTCAGAGTTTTTAATACAGTCTATAACAATCCCGCCTCTGCACCCCTATATTCAATTTCAGCTCGCTCCCATGGGGCGGACTATTTGCCAAAACACGAAATCTTTATATATAAATGTGTGTATGTTTGCCCGGCTATACAATTCACAACGTTGAACCCACGTCTACTAAATTTTGCATGGATTCCTCTTTTGTCTGGGGCAAGATCGTAGTCTATATTTGGAGGCAAATATTTACTCATTTACTGATGCTCACCCCGATTCACTACAGTAGGTACTAGAAGGAGGCAAAATTTGGAAAAGTCTCTGAAGCAAAATGTTCGATATGTTGGTTAGTCCTTTAAAATGTATTACTACTGTATGCAGTTCAAAACTGTTTATTAAAGCATTTTTTAAAGGGAATTAAAATAATGTTACATTGTTTTTTATCACAGCACTCCAAATATGGCAGGGTTACAGTTTACTTAAGTTCATTCACGAGAAGAGAGCACAATCAATCAATCTTTTTTGGCCATTTTCTCAAATGTGCTGAAGCCATTAAGTGACTGACACATGCCGCAAAACAAAACGAACATCACTTGGAAAAGCTCCATCTGATGAAAAGCGAAAATAAACATTAAGAGCGTCTGAAACACAACAACAAATAGCAGCATGACTTTCTGACCAGAGGACAAGATCAACTTTCTCCAGGGCAAATGAGATGCCAGAGCAAACTGAAGCAAGACTTGCTGACATGAGGACAAGAGCAACATCTTCCAGGGCACATGATACATCACAGCAAACTGAAGCAAGACTTGCCGATAAGAGGACAAGCGCAACATCCTCCAGGGCACATGAGACACCACAGCAAACTGAAGCAAGACTTGCTGACAAGAGAACAAGAGCAACATCCTCCAAGGCACATGAGACACCACTCGACCAGGACATGGGCAACGCCAGGTACCCCAGCTAGTTTGTTCTAGAATAAAAGCCCTGGTTGTAACATTCTCCAAGCATGTGTGGTTGCTTTAAGCACACTTCACTCTACCTATAAAGGCCATGGTTATTAGCTTTGTCAGGGCCTTTTTCTTCTAAAATGTGTTCATACATGCCCGACCCCGAATACATTTGTAACATAGTTTAAACCGGCATTTCAGTTTTGGTTTTGTGCAAGAAAAAAGTGGCATTTTCTCTGTGGGGATCTGCGCTGTTTAACATTAACCCATGGGCTGTATGTCATTTCACAATGTCCCTATGTCTTGTGATAAGCGAAGTGTGCTGATTTACAACTGGGCCCCAACATTGAAAAAAATCTTTACACATAAAATGTCCTGCTTGTAACAGGATAGTGAAAAGCTTGTTAAGCCAAGCCTGATAAGATCTAAATACCATTGAGCCGTAAAACAAATATAAATATAGATTAAGCCTTTCTTATCTCACCAGTCACATTCCAGAGGCAGTTCCTTATGTAGCTTAACCCGACCAAGCTTCTGGTGAAGCACTTCATCTTCCATATATAAAAACATAGACTGTCACTTAATCCAGCCTGCACACAAAGAATAAACAGTTTGTTTTACATTGTCTCAGTTTGCGTACGCTAAGTAAAAATACAAAATGACTTCAACACAATCTTGAACATGCTTTTTAAATAAACCGGCTTTCAAACCATGTGTAAAATCCACAATTGTATCCCCTTGCATAAAAACTGATGATACATAATTTCAACAAATGTGTGCTGTACAGTAAAATACTCAGTTTCAGTCTGGCGCTTGCAGCCAGACTAAACCTTACAAGACACCTATATTTTGTGTATACTGCATATATAATAGCTGGGATAAAAAACACTTAAAAACATGTTCATAGATAGCCTAATCTTATCCTAGATAGTCCGCCATATTCACAAGCATGTGTTAGTGCCCTGAAATACCTTCTCAACATTAGAAATACTGTTCTTTAGATTTAAAGACCTTATAAATATTTCACACTTTTAAACACAGGCTGCTGGGTTTAAAAAACAGCTGTTTATTTGAAAATGACTTTCCACCACTGTACCAGCCTGCAGAACATAAATAAATAAATACATAAATAAGTAAATAATCCATTTTACCTTATGTTCTTTAAAAAGAAAAGCAGGGCTCTTCCATCACTTGTAGTTCACAGGACATTCAGTTCCACCATGGGTCCACCGGGCCTGCAATTCTCCCAAGAATCTACAGCTATTTTCTGGCTGGCTTCCAAAGTCTGGGTTTTAAAGGCCCCACAGTTGGTCCCACACCCTATGTACCCCCTTATCAACACAGCCCACCCTGCATATTCTACACATACAGTATGTCCACCCTGCTATAGTTCTTTAGTCACACTGACTTTGAAAATAAAATGGGCTCTTTCAAAAATGTATTTTAGACCCAGCTAGCACTTTGCCATTCAAGATAACACACCCTGGCAAGCCATGAGGTGCGTGTGTTTTTGCAAGTCACCCTGCCAAGGTTGCATCACTGCATCATCCTGTCGCTTGTTTCAAATATTTTTAATACTTGGCAGATCACAGCTGATGGAGGGAGCCACCAAATAGCTGAGCCACATGGGCCTGTGTCGTCAGCTGATGCCAGCTTCATGGATAAGAGCCCCGTCTCTGCTTTGTGTGTGTATGTGAGCCTGCCCACTTCGGCCTGAATAACCCTGTATTTTGCACCCCTGAAAGTTTCAAATTGCATAACAATTTTGGCTAGTTAGCATATACAAAATGTGTAACTATTTTTATATTGCCACACGCAATAGCTTTCAACATTTTTATCTTAGACCTGAAAAGTGGCCTTTACTTTTTACCAAACCCTGTTTTCCTTCTGACATGTTTTAATGTTAGTAAAATATATATTCTATATATTTATTCACACCCACTTTGTCAACCTATATTTTCAAATGGTTTCATGTCCACTTCATAACTGAACGTGCCTGGACATGTGTGCCACATGGAATCTACAGCTGTGTTTTTATGAACACTGTGTTTTATAAAAGAGCAACATCCAAATCCATAGGATTTTACCTGTATATACATGTGTTTTGCAGCCCTGAAATTAGACCTTCACTTTTCATTTAAAAAAGAACCTTATTAACATTCTATCAAAAATAATTTTAGTAAAATATATATTCCCAGGCCATGCAAATTAGCTGTTTTTTTTAAACCCATAGTGCCGCTTTGCCGGTCTAAATTTTCAATGGTTTAATGCCCCTTATGAACAAACTTGGCCGGACATTCCCACCCCCCGATTAACCTAATATCAAAACATTTGTATTCATATTTTATTCTGCTTTTATTTGCTTATAATGCCCAAACCCACCTAAGCCTCTCCTTTGCATTAAAAAATTATAACGGCGTACCCTAAAACACAACCTCCTTTTTATATTCCATTTACATATACATCTATATAATATCATGCTGTCAAGTCTCAAAAGGCCAAATCCAGCTTTATATTGCAGCTCTTTTAAAGCTGTTATCAATAAACACCCAGCTTTATATCAAAGTTCTATCAAATCTATATAAAATGATGACATTGCCATATTTACAAAGCCAAACCCACTCCTGCGTCATCAACGCATCACCAAACCCTAACACTAACAGTTGACCTCTTCAAAACTCACTTTGACCTCAACCAGACAACAGCGCACACGCGCTCTTCCAGCCACATTTTATATACACTTTATATTAAAATCATTTTAATATAAAGTTTAGATTCACTTTATATCAAATCATCTCATTATCGTATCAAAGTACAAATACACTTCATATTAAAAAAGACATTTGATATAAAATTGATATCATATTTGATATTACTTTTAGATTAAATGTATATCAAACCCATATCAAAAGGGCGGGATTAATACCGGAAGCAGGGGGCGTTCCCACCTGTCAAAATGTCATTGCTTTAAAAAAGGGGACACCATTTACTACTCCCAAGCAATTAACAAAACCAGTAATGTGCCAGAAATACTGTAAACATAGTTAACATCTGACTCCCAAAGTGCAAACCTGTCTTCTTTCTTTCTTTCAATTATGTGCACCAGACCCACCAATTATTACTTAGCTTACATAAACTCACAACTCCTCTCACCGCCCCACCAATCATTACTTAGCTTACATAAACTCACAACTCCTCTCACCGCCCCGTCTGCCTCACAAAATCCAACATCACACTGCTTCTCCTCCTGCCTCTCACCCCGTCACCTCCCAGCAAAGTAAACCTGTCCAAATCTGTATATATGATGGAAGGTTTGAAGTCACTTTACTGTTAGGGTGTTATCATACATGAAAGTAGAATGCAGGCCAGTCTACATTATGCGCTCAGAAGGGTTGCAGGCTTGAATCATTGTCACAGATATGTCACATAAAAACATGTGCTAATTCTCATTTTGCCAAAATGCTCTTTGATTTTATGCAAAGTAGCTTAAACGGGTTCCATTTTGCCCCCCACACCCCTTTCCCACAGTGAAATAAAGGCCCGTGGAAGATGCATGGGGGCTCAGCGGAGGACCTTTTCAAAATGATGTTTGGTGGTGCCCTGAAGCCCCCATACGCCTCTTCTGTGGCAGCTGTGTGGTTCATAGATTATAATGGAGATGTTTCCTAATAAAGGGTGATTTCCCTGTGTTTATCATGGTGGATGCAAAACATGAGCCCCTCCTTGAACTTCATCATTCCCCAAGCATATTCCGTGCCCCATATCAGAGAGCTGAAAGCAGGTTAGACAGACCAATGATAACACTTTTTAAAGGGGTCTCTCTATGGCCAGCAAAAGCACAAGGGAAGTGACACCTTTACAGAGCTCCCCTCAGTTTCGTATCCCGCTTAAAGCACTGCCCTCCCGCATATCTCGCAATACTGGTGTCTGTTGTCCGTGTCAGCCATTGCTTAAGAGTTAGATGTCTTTGAAACACATAAAAGCACCATCCATAATTGGGCAATCAAACCTGTTCAAGCGCAGCGGGGAAAGCAGTTCGGAAAAGCTTTCCTTTCCTGCCCGTGCCTGCTCTGTGGGGAATATTATCCCTTCCTGCGTGCGTGAAAAGCTCTCCTGTCTGGTGTTCGCTGCAGTTTACAGACAAGTTCTCCTCGCAGACAAATACGCAGGCTTATTGCGGGCGACAGTTCCGAGTGTGTGTCTCTGGCTGATGAACATGTGTTGGCTGGAGGAGAGAGCATGCAAATGGGAAACACGCATTTGGATTTCATTTGTCACCGGGCTGTTAACTGCGGGCCCTCACATTTCATAAATCGTATACATTTTCTAGGTTTTCAAAAAATAAAGTATCAAAAATGACGAAGTCAATTCCTGCCTGCTTGCTGTTCAACGCCCCCGTTTGCTAATATTTAGAGATGTTTGATAGTTTTTGTTAGTATACTTACAGCGAAGTAGCTTTGTATACAAACAACACACATTATTAGAGAGATGTGTTTGAAGCAGTGCTAGAAGGTTACATTTGAGAAAGCAAATTGAACTGGCTAAGATAGCTCGGTAGGTCAAGTAGTTGATTTGGGTGCGGCCTGCAAGCAAAGGGTTCTAGACACCGGACTCTACCTTTCACCTTTGGCGAAATGATAAAGTGAGTGATGTTGGGCTGTGTGATACAAACTTGCATTCCGTGAAATACTGTGCCATATAATCACCATTCGATGGAATGTGCCACGTGGTGCAGTATAAACAGGTTTGCACCAACTTGGCTCACACTCTTCAAATCAAACGTCGTTCGATATTTTAGGTCGAGGAGACCACTTTCGTGGCATTAGAGATGTAAAGACCCTCTGCTGCTCATTTTCTGCAGAAATTATTAACAGTGAACACCAAACCTTCAGCTTCTTTCAAATCTCTGCTGAAATGTTTCAGTCTACACGTAAGGTGTTGACTGGCTTATTTTGTATAAGTAATTAACAAGTGGCTCCTATTAAAAATAGGATTTATAGAAGCCTTTTGACATTTTTATATGACTCTGCATCGAAATTCACTCGCGGGTTTAAACAATCGTTTTATTTGTGACGCACCTTAGCTCCATCTCAAACGCTTTGATTTAGGAATTAAAATGGCTGCCTATTTACGGCAGCTCACTTCACAAACACGCGCTTCAATCGCTTCCTCTTCAGTTTGCATTTATCTGACATTAGTTTCAAGCACTGGTCTGAAATGAAAGCTCACTGTAAGACACAATCTTATGTTATTTGAGAAAACCATTTGTACAGAGTATGTCACAGGATGCTTGTATCAAAAAATGACTGTCACCAAGATGGAGGATCATACTAACCCGTGACTGGAGTTTCTGAGCTCTCAACACAAGTTTTATTAACACACCAAAGGAAGTCACATTCCTCTGGTGATAATAAAATGGAACGCCCTCTGGGAAGTTGTTTGGTAGCTTGCAAAATGAAAAAGGATCCTTCCTCCATAATCCTGCCTCTCGGGTTCTTGCTGCCACCAGCCTGCACCCCAACCCTCACAAACAATAGGAATTAAAAAGGAGAGTTGGGAGAACTCCAATGGGAATGAGGGTTGTCTGTACAACAAAAGATAGAAGCTTTCTGTCAGCAGACAGGTGTCAGGGTGGGGAAAAACAGAAGAGTGTATTTCCTACTCTAATACGAGGTAGTGGCTTGGATCCAACAAGCCCAGACCCTAGCCTAGAAGGCAAGGTTTGCTGGGTGATTATCACAGGAGCGTGTCCACAAAGGTCACTCACAGTTGCAGGGAAATAAAATGTCTCTCTTCAACCTCTTTCATCATGGTTGTCTCTGGTCCTTTGAGACCCTGGTCATAATTTGGCATTTGTGCCTCGGCTGTGTCACCTCCCGGCACAGTTGATGGATCTTAGTAAACACTGGACCCCCATGATCTCAGGGGTATGAAATAGGCGGGTTGCAGGTTCCTCTTTGGCCCTGGGCTTGGCTGTCCTGAGTGTGCAAAGGCCTCCCTCCTGCCCTTGATGTTTCCCTTGGCTTGCCTGCCCCTACTTGGGACAATTCCAGTAGGTCTCCCCGTACCTGGGTTGATCAGGATTGGATTTTCTTCTCCTCTATCAGGGTACTAGCTTTATCATCTAGGAATAGTCCCGATGGCCCCTTCCATGCTGCCCTGGTCAGGACCCCACCAGATTCCTCTATTTCCAACCCTCTGGGTCTTAAGGCTATCCCATGCTACTCGCTCTGGCACATTTAGAAGATATGGTGCTCCTGAGTTGCTCATCAACCTTACTGGAAGTCTTGGTTTTGCCCCAGAGAGATTCTGTTTGAGGTCCTCATTAGGCTCTCTGTCTCAGCCTGGATTCTTCCCCTGGGTACTGAATCACAGGGGCCCTCTGAAGCTGACCTTTTGCTGGACCCTGGCTCTGCCCCCAGGTGTCTCTGAGTCTTTAGACTCTGCATCCTTCCTGTTTTTGGGCTGTGTCTAAAAGGTTTGCCACCGGCTAGGCCCGGTGGACCTGGCTTCTCTCTAGGTAAGGCCCCCGTGGACCATTTGCCCATTTGGCACCCTATTTCCTTTATACTGTGCATAACAGGGTGATTGGGGCAAAAAAGGTTCTGACTGGATGGTCAGTTCCTTCCTGATTTTTCATGGCCCTGGTTGGCCCTAACCTTGAGTGCCCACCTTCTCGTCACGTGTTTACAACTTCCTCCACTTAACTGCATGCAAGTTATCATCCTACGTTTTTGGGACATTTGCCCACCATGATAGTTTCATGGCTAATACCTGACCAAGTGATCTGTCTGTGAAGTTTTATTCGAATGAGTTTTGTCCATCAGACTCTGTATACTTCTTTCTTTCTTTGGTATGGATTCTCCATCGGCTATCGGCAGGAGTCACCTATGCAATAGGTCTTTCTGTCCTGCCCTGTGAGGACTTGGGGAGCTCTAGGGCAACCCTCATTTACCACCCAGGTGTGCATCAGAGAACAGGCGACTTCCTCTGACCCAGAGTCTCCCTTGGCTGCTGTGAAAACAGTGACTTGGTCACGTGATACAGTTCCCTACTAGAACATTAACTGATATTCTCTTATGGTCCCCTGTACACATTTTTAGTTTTGTTCCTGTATGGCACTTCCTGAAAAGCGCAAACACGAATGAAAAAAGAATAACAGGTCTGTTTCATGCAACAGATAATGCACAAGTTGTAATGTTTAGTGTGTCTATGCACTACGGTTGAAGGCATTGCATGTCTTTGAGTACGCATCACTCACACTGCTTAGCGGTTTGCCGACTGTTATACCCATTGCCTGTCACACAACTTCAATTTGTTGTAAAGTTACAAAGTTTTTTCTGAAGTTGATAAAGAGTTTCAAGAGAGGGGATACACTGCATTTTTCAAAGGCAAACAGTATGGATCATCCCACAGGAGCATGATGGCAATATTTCTCAAGGCAACTCTGGTTACCATAGACAACCTGGCCAGCTTTAGGATTTCAAATATAGCTTTCCTTGCAATGCTGAATTATCCTGTTTCATGGCATATTGTCAATATCTAAAATCAGTCAGAGTCTTTCATAACAGAGCAAGTTTAATCCAATATAATCAGATTCAGATATCTGGGAATTCTACTGACACGTCTAATTCTATTCCACCGCATGAAAGCCATATAGGGTTTTGTGATTCCCAATACATGTCTTTCTTTATTTCTCTACCTGACAAGTGGTGTGAGGACCAAGGCAAAGTATGGCAATAGCTTTGTAATGGTGATGAGCACATGGTTGCAAAACCAGGCATATGGAATCCAGTACGGTTATCAGTATCATACAAAAATGTCGACTTATTTACTTTGACATGCCCATAACTGCGCCATTGCATCAAATAAAAATCCAACCCGCATTACAACAACAAAGGGGAGCATGGGTTACGGGGGTGACCCTACTGCCTTTAGTCATTGTAACGGGAGCTGGGGATTGCAGGGTTGTCCCCGCTTGCTTCCATTAACAGGATAACGGGGGACAAGAAAGTAAAAAAAAGGGACCCTATGGCACCAGCTCCGACACACGTAAAGTGGATGGGAACTGATGTTCCAGGGATGGAGGGGTGTTGGCAACACACACATAAATGTGCCGACAGAAAGGTAAGTAGGTTGGGGGAAGCGGGTAGGGGGATACAGGGAACTAGTGAGCTATGTGAGCACTGCACCGCTCTGTAATGGAGGTCAGCATTTTCAAAGTCGACATTTTATGAAGGTAAAACCTGGTGTAAGGTGCGAGTACTTGATTGTATGATGGCAAAACAATGTATACGGTTCTGGAACCGGGGCAATCATACCAATCTATGCCACAAGATGTGAGCACTTGGGCATATGATGGCACTAGCTGGACAATGGTATGAGGAACTGGGCATATTACCAAAATACAAAAGCCAATACTTTTCTTTTTGCCATTTTCTTTAATGGTGCATTAATAAAACAGATCCAATTTGACTAGCATAATTTTTTTATTAAAAATCTTTGCAATATTAGCTGTTTTGTTTGAAGAGTCGCATTATCCATAGTAACCAGCGGAAAAACCATCATAACCCTCCAGGTGCAGAAAATTAATCATGTCACAAGATGGCAGCTCTCTCAACAGGGAAGAGAATGATTCATTTCACTGATGATGTGTGATACTGGAAGATAAAGATGTGGGGCCGATGGCACAATGCTTATTAAGTAGAGGGAGAGCGGAGGAGTAGCACATTATCAGGGGCCAGGTGAGTGTGATAGGAAATAGATCAGACTCTCAAGAGAAGGCTGGGAAGATTTAGGATACACAGGATGGGGGTGTTGAAATGGGATGGGACATACGAGGGAACAAGGGCCATAAGAGACGAAATGGTGAAGGTGCCCCAGGAAGAACAGACACATAGGGCCACAATTGTGAAACAGGGGCCCGAAAACAGCACAGCCCTCTACCTGGCATTTGCCAATAAAGAGACAGCACCGAGGGGATGTAGTATGGAAATGCAAGGTGACCCAGCTTTATTGAAAATATGCAAAGCTGTGGGGAAAACGAAATTAACAGCCAAGCTCTCTCTCTCAAATTCTTCAACGTTTGAACAGACAATAGCAGTTCATATCACAAATGAGTCATTCTGATGTCATCATGATCACTGAGTTGTGAAAACCTATCTCTACGGCTCATTGGTCCCAATTGCTAAGCTACATATAGTATCTATATATCACACCCTACTCATTGGGTAACTCTCTATCTAACTCTCTATCTAAGTTCCCACCAATAAAACATCCCATAAAATGTACAATCTCGTTATACTTCAATATTTTTGATAAGCTCTAAATTACTTCTGCAGTGAAAAATATATATTTTTTTTATCATTTAACATGCAGTCACACTCTCCGTGAACTGGCCGAATGTGATGAGATATGTATGTTGATGGGAGAAGAGGATAAAGGTCATCGCTTTTTGTTCTTAATTAACTAAAACATCCCATGTTATCCCAGCCATGTCATCTCTGAATTTCTAAGAGTTTTGCCCTTGCTGAACCACCGGGCTCCGGCCCTCCCTGTCCTGCAACAGTAAACACGCCATCCTGTTCTTGACACATTATAAGTAACTATTATGAGTCATTTCACCTTGACCATGTTTAATATTTTCGTTGCAGCAATTATGTGTCTTTTTAGACACATTTGCGCTTTTCTGTCTTGTCCAGACGATTGCTGAGACATTAATCTGTCAGCTACTAGGAGACTTCCTGAGATGCTCCATTCGTCCCGTGGACTTCAAATAGTCTGCTGTGTTGTCATAACTGATTTACCTTAATGGTTGAATGCTAGCTGCTTAGACACTGATTTTGTGTTCCGTTATGTGAACCTTCCCTCTGTTGTCCTCGGCTGTGGACATTCCTTTGAGGCAGCTATGTCTAGCTACTGCAGATATTTCTGAATTAACTGTATTTGTTTCAATAGTGTGCATTGCTGTTAGGACCTTTTAAAGCTACAGAACATTATTCTCTGTTGTGCTTGTACAGTTTTAAAATGTCAACTGCTGTCACGTTTTGTTCTCTGCAGGACACATGTGCCTTGCTATCTACCGATTCCACATGGATGTTTGTCACATTATTTCCAGCCCTATGTGTAAGCAGCAACCTTATCTGCATACAATTCTCTTCCCTACTTGTGTAGTGAGTCCAGACCTTTTGTATACACCTTCCTGTCACCTAATCTATTCTATTTTTAAACACACTAATTGTGCAAGCTAATGCCTTATCTGATCTCTACTTGTGTAGCGCCAACTAACTACTCTTTATGACAGCTGAATTTCCATGAGAGTTCAAAGTGCTGTTTCAAATGAGTCCTTTCTTACCTTGTAACTTCGTTTCATCTGAGGAAGGCAGGGGGGCAGAGCTTGAACATGCTCTCTAGTCAATAACTGCCTCACTACATCCCTCCCTCTGGTCGAATCATCAACCATTCCTTCATTTTGTCTCATCATATTATAGCCATCCTTAGGCAGCCACACGCTGGTGACCCCCCTCAAGTTACCTCCTCGTGCTACGTACTTTGCTGGACTGCATGTCATAAGACAGCACATTTCATCCAGTGCTCTTTGTAGTTGTGGGCTTCTTTTGGACATGCAAACAATGCCCCAGGCTGTCCAGCTGGCTGACCCAATGGGTACATGCAACAGTAAACTTCATCATCAGTTTGAGTGTACTGATGTACGGTGTCACCCACATTAACCATTAATGTCTTTTGGAGTGCCTTTTTGCCAGTCTTTTTACATTGGCTTATTGCTATTTTCAATATGCAAAAAGCTATTAGGACCAGTACCAAAATTGTTAACAGAACATTGAATGCATCTGTCAGCCAGGTAGTCATCCAGGAGAATATATAACTGAACCAGCTATCGTCCTCAATGTCATCCACTTCCTCCTCCATTTTATTGTGCAGCTCTTTCAAGTAGAATATGGCCTCTGTCAAGGTCCCATTCTCCTTATCATGTGTGGTGTGTATATGTACAGCAACTTGGCCCTATCGTTGCGCACACTCCTCTCTCCAAGGCTGTGAGGCGGCCCAGAACATATCTGTTATGTAGGATCATCAATCTGAACGCTCTTAACTCCTACTTAATGGCACTGAAGCCTTTTACTGTGGCATTAATAGTTTGTAACAGTTCCCACCTAGTTATCTGGATCCAGTGTGCATTTGCTGCTGCTTGCAGGCCAGGCATGGTAAAGGATGTGAAGAATGCTGTTTTTTTACCAAATAACTTATGCTTCTTTTTTTTTTTTATTGGTTTATTCAACCTTTAAAAAGAGACAAACAAAACAAGAAAGGAATACATCACGTATGAAAGTTTTTTTTTGTTTTTTTGTTTCCCTCCATCCATCCCTCCCTCCACCATTGACATCTTGACATCTCTATTGGTACGTCCATCATGGCGTGTTAAGAGGTAGGTCCGATGACGACTGGTATAGATTTCATGTCTTTGATTACACCCAGTTTTACTTTTTGGTCGTCCAGACGTCCCTTTATTACGCACAGAAAGTTTGTTAATGCAAATAGGACTGCTCTGTTGGACCCCTCAAATAGAGCTGTCCACCAGTCGTCCGCCGTCATACAATGGTGTTCGTTAATCAGGGCTCCAAAGTTGGTTTCTCTTTGTTGTTGAAGAGTTTGACAAAACAATATTAGGTGTTTTAAGGTCTCCTTATTCTTACTGCAGAATGTACACATTAGATCAGTGTCAGCACACTTCACCCAACTGCTCACTCGCTCTTTTGCTTCCATCATGTTTAGCCTGAAGCGCATGTATAGGGATCTTGCATGTTGGTCCGGAAGTAGGGTTAGATAAGTGTGCCTCTGACCATAAGCTTTAGCTTCACCTGGGACCTCTTGCATTAGTTTCGATTTGGCTCTTAGTTCGCAGTTAACGTTATAATGGAAATGTCAAACTCCTTTAAAAGTGCTTGGCAGAGGAGATTCCATTGAAAAAGAACCGTGTAGTCTTTGGCAGTGTCCAGCTTATGTAAAATTTCGAATTGGATCGCTGGGTTTTTTATCATTGTTTTCCTAAACAGACACAGTAGGTTCCAGGTAACTCTTGCGTTTATCGAGATAAGGCCCAGTTCGTATCGGAGACAGACCGTCGAGGTACCTTTGGGAAGCTGTAGGACTCGCGTCCAAAATATATTTTCTAGTGAATTCCACAGGTCACTTGTGCAACCAAATGCGTTTTCACCGCCATAGATCAGGGCGGGTACCACTTTTCGTTGGAAAAATTCAATTGTTGGTTTTAAGGAAAATATTCCAAATTTTTTATTGATTAACAACGCTTGGCAAGCCATCTGTCGACATTTGCTTTTCACCACTTCAACCCATGGCGCGTCATTTCTGCTAGCACTTATCTTCATGCCCAGGTATGTGGAGTTTTTTACTATCTGAAGTTGCTCGTTAGCAAGACACCATCTGTACTTCTTTCCTCGGGAGAAACAGCCTGGTAGTTCCTCAAAAATTAGAATTTCACATTTTTGTTTGTTGATTTGAAGACCATTGGCTTATGCTTCTCTGGTATTGCATCGAATGCAGCATTGGGCGCCTTGGAAAAATAGTTATTTTCGTGCATTTTAGGCCTAGGGATCTTTTCTTCATGTTGTGTGCCATTGAAGGAAAAGTCCCAATGTCAACCTCACTTTGTGGTATTAGCAATGCTGGCGCATTTAGGGTCTGATTAATAGAGTGTTTTCCTATGTGATTACACCATTATAAAATGCTTCCATGAATCAGGCCCTTAGTAGCACCATTGTACATGTGCCACCCCAGTTGGGTGGAAGCTGCATATAAGCTCTTACACTGCAGGACCAGTAATGGTCTATGAGTACAGCTGTGCCAACTTTCATACCTGGTAAATCCATAATGCGTTGGCACCCTTCATTGTTTCCAAGGCTTACTGAACCATTATTTCTAAAGCATAATGTTGGTGCTTGTAGTTTGGTTATGGGTAGTGGTCCTGCTTCATCTTCCACCCATGTTAAACATTTGGCATTTGGTTTCCATTCCTCCTGTCTTTGCTTTTTTGGCGCAGTCCACACTGCCTCTGCTGTGCATCCCATTATTCCATCAAGCCACCCTGCAGAGGAATATACTTTCCCTTTTATTTGCAATTGTGGTCTGTCTGCACAATAAGGTATACAATTAAACTGGGCATCTGTACACCGTAATATTTTGTGATCCACCACTTTGACATCTCCTCTATTTGGGCCTGATAATATGTACTTGAGCACTTTACTTTTCATCCTGATATTCTCCATCATGTGTGCCTCTTTTACATAGTCTACGTATGGGAATTCTGATCCTGTGAGATAGTTTATCATGGCCAATTGTCCATGAAACTGTCCTCTGGTCTGGCATACTGTAAGATGTACCAAGCAGTGTGCTCTGGACTCAGGTACTTCTTGAAGTATAAATACTTGAGAGGCTGTCATGGCATAGGGGATAAGTTTGCAAACAAAGCATCTTTCACTTGATCTCTCTCTCCCCACCTTCTCCATTGACCTGTACCACGAGTTTCGTTCAATGTTTATGGAATTGTCAACATACCTTTTCATGTAATATTCATCATCTGTAATACTTCTCCTAGCCCTTATGTTAAATGGGATATCATGTTGTGCCTCCTTTATTGTATATATTGACCTAAGCCCAGTCGCTCTGCCAAGAAAACCGCGTTGCAAAGTTCCGATTCTAGATCGACTTCGCCGCCATTTTAGGTCCGTCCACCATTTTGATTTCTATTCTAAAGTAATTCTGTGTTCTAAAATGGTGGACAGTGTTTGCCGCTTGTAACTGAGCCGTCCTGAACCTTGTACGTGAGTTAATGTATAAACTGTCTATTGGCCAAATGTTTGGGTCGAGTAAAGAGACCTTGTCCCATTCCTGACTTGTAGACAGAGGATTATCTGCACCAACAAGCCCGATCCACGGACATACATCGACTACAATGTTATACAAATACTGAACGTGGACACTAGCTGAACTGCATTGTATAGGACATGTGTTAAGGCTTATTGTTAAATCCGAGAACACCCTGTTGCCATTGTAACTTGTTTATATGTAAACTGAAGATGATCCATGAGCATATTGTCGGACAAGCCAGAAGTGAACTCGGCCCGAACTCTAAACCATGGATTATTAACCCGTAGAGGGGCTGGACATTATGATTGGAAATGTATAAAATATACAACTGTTTAGACGTCCAGTACCACTCAATTCTCACACCGAAAGGGCTGGTATTCGCTGTGATGTACTGAGGGCCAGATAGCTATCTGATACTTTGTTTCTTTGTAAACTGTACAGTTTTAGAATAAAGATCTGTAAATCTTTATAAGCCCGTGTTTGGTGTATTTCCCTTTGGGGTACTCAGCCTCGATATTTCCTTTTGCTTTTACAGATGGCGCCCGAATAGGGACTCTCAAGATTGATGCCATCTCGTTGAAGGTTGACGCGGCTATCGGACCGAGATTGGACCGTGTAAAAGGGGGCTCCTTTCTTGGATGAGACGCGATACCTCAGCAGCGCTGCACGACCCTGGACGGTGAGCACTCGGTCTGAGACGGCATCTTGATTGATTGATAGATATTTTATTTCTATCGCGCTCGTACACAAGTGTTTCAGAGCGCGACAAGGCAAGGGAGGGTAACAGGGGAGAACAAAACTGCGATATTACTAGGCCCAGTGACATTGAGAACGCGCAAGTGCATGGGAGAGGGGGGAGGGGAAAAGTGCATGGAAGGGGGGAGAGGTGGAAAGTGCGAAGCAGAGGAGAAACAGATAAATAACAATAAATAAATAATAAAGACAACAAACAGTGGTAATGCAGCCAGCAATTTGCAATTTGCAATCATGACGAGGGTCCATATATCGAGGCGGCAGATTTGCCAAAATCACCAACCACATGGGACCTTTGATAGTTCTTTGAAATCTGATTGGATCTCCTTAGGATTTGATCAGGTGAGTCGTGAGCCAATTCTTAAGTATCCTGATAATTAGTTTTGGCGTATTACACTTGCAAGTGCAATTATTGACCAGGTAACACCAGTATTCTGATATGCCTGGGAAATTGTCTGCCTGCTTCCGGGCGTTATTCCGCAGTGACAGACAATCTTTGGAATTTGGCCGACCGGCGCCAATGGAGGGGTCGCTGGCGTGTACTTTGTACTGTAAGCACGGCATTGGTAGTATAGTGTTTAATGATATTTGGCACATATAACCTAGATATGCTTCTGAACTTCAGTGGCCAATGAATGGTAGTTTTGAAATTCCTCGTATTGAATACTTAGAATCCATATTATTGAAGAAAAAGACTAGAACTGCAGCATTTGATGTATTACAGAATTGGAAGAAAGAAGCTATGCAGCAACTGAAGACTAGAGAAAAACATGCGTGCCGTCATATGACGAACACCAGAAAAAGCGTTGTTATATTTCCAAAATAAACAGTCTGAGTCAGTTAGGAATATGGATAGGGCTTTTTCACTTAGTATCTAGAAAATGTATCCTTCTAAAGACTTTCATGTATCTGATGAGCTGATTGACAAACTTTTAAATGAACAAAGACCTGGTGCAAGTGCGCCACCTCCGTAGGTTCCTCTTCCTGCTGTTATTCCTCCTCCCCAGCTCCTCCTGCTCCTCCTATTGCTCCTCTAAATGTTCCTCTTTCTCCGGCTGTTGTTCCACCTCTTGTTGTTGCTCCTCCACCTGCTCCTCCACCTTTGCCTGCTGTTACGGGTCCAGTGTGTTTGCCTGCTGCACCAGTAACAGCACCCTTTTTGCCTAATATACGAGATCTGCCTACTCTCCCTCTTCCAAGTGGTTCCACACTACTTGTAGTTGATCAGGCAGCGGGATCGAGGGTTGTAACCCGTAATACTGTGTCTCCAGAGAGAAAGCATGAATTGACTGCATGGGCTAGACATTGCATGGAGAGGGGTGAACAAGCTGATGTTTCTGCCACACTCTCTAACTTAGACAATTTTCCTGAGAAAAACGTTTTTATTGAAGGATTGGGACTTCATTTACGTATAATGTGGAACAGGTTAAATGATATAGATCTCTCACAAGGTTTAAGGGATCTGAATATTTTAGCATTTTCTAGAGATACTGCGGAGAAAGTACATGAGCACGTCGAGAGGGTTTTTGCGTATAGAAAGGAGTTGCAAAGGTTACGAAATGAAGATGTAGATGGTGATAGTTTGGACGCTATGTTAGTACAGAAACAGTTCTTTCCTTGTCGTAAACCGATACATGAGGAAACACGAATTTGTACAAAAGATGCGATTAGGTGCATTTCAGACATGTCGATAACTCCCGCTGAAGTATATGACACGTGTAGTCAGTATACGACAGAAATGCAGAGGAAAGTGATACAGGTAATGGTAGCATGTAATGGTAGAATACCTGCAGAATGAATGCATAAAAAGAAAGATTTGTTGTCCCACAGAATTATTGAATATTTACAAGAGAGCTTTTTCATTTGACACTTCTTCAGCTGCTTTAGTGCTCGATCTAGCTTTGTTGCTCAGTAGGCATTCAGAGTTGCCTACTTCTCAGTTGCTTATGAGAGAGGGTCTTCCGACATTTGTCCCAAAAGTTGAGATTCCCGCTAATGTTGCAATGGTTGCAGCTGCTCAAGACATCCCTGCACATTATGTGTCACAGTTCGTTCACGTTCCGTTCTCGAGACAGGAAGTGAACACCATTAAACAATCTATTCCCGACATTAGGAAGAATCCGACAGGGTTCTACAAAGAGATAGAGTCTATCTTGCAAACATCAGTATTTGCCTTAAGCGATATTGATTTGTTGTTTCCCGTACTCCTGCCTATTGATTTGTGGAAACAGATTAGGACTGCAGACGATGTACCAGGGTTAGGAGATACATGGGATAACATGGTTAGACTTGATAGAGAAAGGCCAGCTGGCGAGAGACCATCACAGGTAATACTGACTTTGCCTGATAGAATAGTTACGAAATTAAAAGCTATAATTCCTGAAAGAAGGATTATTTGGGACAAGCTTACTGCCTGTGTCCAAGGATATTCTGAGGGTGCTACCGAGTTCTTCAATCGGTTCGAACGAGTATTCTCAGATTTCAGTGGACAAGATTTGAGCACAGAGTCTGGGAAACGACTATTCGGGGTCAAATTTGTGCATGGATTGCTGCCTGACATCCAGTCGCAAATTATGTTCTCAGAAAGCGTTTGGCAAGCGAGTCTCAATCAGAAGTATTGCATATGGCTCAGTACTATGAGAATCGTGTCAATAATGAAAAAGAAAGGGTTGAAAAGAGAAAAGGAGACTTAAAAACAAAAGTTCTATTGCAACAAATTGTTAGAGGCCCTAGAGTGGGTAATTCGCAATTTAGAGGACAGTATGTTCCACAGGGAAATGCGCTATTGGGTCCTATAAACATAAACCAGTGTGCTTATTGCAGACAAGAGGGTCATTGGCGTGCACAATGCCCGATCCTCCAGCAGAGGTCAAATAACGCATTTGGCAAGATGGGTAGATGATCCAGAGGCCGCACTGGGGCAGGGGGACTGGTAGAAGACAGTTTTTGCAGGATTCACAGCAACCTTTTTCAAAGGATAATCAGGCACCAAGTGTGGATAATAGAAACATTTTTGATCATCCTTCTGCTGCTTACCTCTCTGAAGAACTTCCTTTGGACGACATTCTGTTTCGCTAGGATTGCCCGAAGCAGGGTTTGGAACCAATGCCTATTCCCGTTAATCAGAAAGGTCCCTACATTGAGATGATAGTGGGAAATAGGAAGCATCTATTCTTGATAGATACAGGGGCACATAAGTGTTCCATTGACCATTCACGGGTTCCAAACATTCCACTGTCAGGGCAAATCAATGTTTCTGTAGGGTTTTCTGGCACACCAGTAGTCTCTCTGGTTTCTTCGCCGGTACTGATTACTTTGGGTCCATTTACGGACCACTGCCCATTCCTTTTGACTATGAATTGCGGCGATAATTTGTTGGGGTTGAATCTGTTGAAAGAATTAAATGTGGTAATTCATTGTTCTTCTGATGGAGTGCGTTTGACGATTTCACCACAGCAACTTTCTGTCTCTCAGTTCTTGACCAGACCTTGCAGCCGGAATTTAGTGGTGTTCCGGAGTGTTTGTGGGCAATTGATGATAATGATGTCAGTGTCTTGCAAATTGAGCCTGTTAAGATTATTTTGAAACATGGAGTAAAGTTGCCACGTATTCCCCAGTATAAGATCTCGGTCGATGGTGAACAAGCTTTGAAATGCATAGTCTCTGATTTTGTGCATCGTGGGGTGATTGAAGAAATTGCAGGTAGTTTGTGCAATAGTCCGATTTTGCCCGTGTACAAAAAAGGCGATAATGCTATTCCTTTCCGTTTCATTATTGATTTACGTGCCATCAATAAGATTGTTGCTCCACAATTTCCCATTGTGCCTGATGTGACGACAATATTAACTATGATTCCGGCTTCAGCTACTCACTTTAGTGTTGTGGATCTAAAGAATGCCTTCTTTAGTATTCCTATACACAAAGACAGTAGATACTTGTTTGCCTTCACCTTAAGGGGACGCTCGGTTATCTTTACCCGTGCACCGCAAGGTTACACAGAGCGTCCTAGCATTAACAGTAGGGCTTTTAAAGAGCAGCTCGACACACTCGAGTTGCCCACCACTTCAATATGTCGACGATCTACTCTTAGCCGCTGTCTCTGAGAGCGCCTGTAAGGAGGGCACTGTGCTGTTGCTTATTCACCTAGCACGACATGGACACAAAGCTTCACTTAAAAAGTTTCAGTATTGTCGACAGGAGGTCGCCTATTTAGGCTATCTCCTTTCAAAGGAGGGAAGAAGGTTGACGCCTGAGCGGATAAAAATCATTTCTACCATGTCTGTCCCAAATACACAGAAGGAAGTCAGAGCCTTGATGGGAATGGCTTCTTACTGTAGGCAGTGGATCCCGAACTTTTCCTTAGTGATTAAACCAATGTTGGCTTTGACGAAGAAGGGCATTTCTTCGCCATTACCGTGGAACTTGAAAGCCCAGCAAGCATTTGATCTGCTCAAGACCGCATTGTGCTCGGCACCAGTTTTGGGCACACCAAACTATGAAAAGGCTTTTGTGTTGTATGTGCATGAATGTGATGTATGTGCTTTGGCTGTATTAACGCAGGAACATGGAGGGAAGAATAGGCCGTGCGGCTACTTTTCTTACGCCCTTGATCCTGTTGCATGCGCTTTGCCAAGATGTTTGAGAGCTGTCGCTGCTGCATCTGTAAAACAGAGCGAGGGAATGGTCCTAGGCCATTCTTTTACCCTGATGTACCTCACTCTGTAGATGTTCTATTAAACAGAACACAAACACAACACTTCACCTCCACACGATTAACAAGATATGAATTGATCTTGTTTGCACCGCATATTCAAATAAAGAGGTGTTGTGTATTGAATCCAGCTGAACTTTTACCTTTCCCGCAAGGTACTGACGAAGAGTCACATGACTGCCTTTACACTACAGAGCAGGAGACGAAAGGCAGAATCGATCTAAAAGATACTCCTTTGAATAATCCACAAGGGGAGCTGTTTTGCAATGGCTCCTGTTTCAAACTCCTGGATAGTACATCCACAGCTGCTTATGCAATCACCACATTGAGCACGGTCGTGGAGACCAAAAGAATCACGCATAACTCCCCGCAGGCTGCAGAGATTATAGCATCAACCCGAACTTGTGAACTTTCCGAAGGGCTTACCGTTAATATATATACTGACAGTCAGTATGCCTTTGGGGTGGTTCACAACATTGGCAGACTTTGGGCAGAACGATGTTTCTTGACCTCACATGGCACTAAAATCCAGTATAGCTCCTTGATAGTACGGTTACTCTCAGCGCTTGCACTCCCTACTCAGCTAGCAATTATGAAATGCACAGCGCATCAGAAGATCATAGATAATGTAGGAAAAGGGAATGCTTTTGCTGACCAGATAGCCAAACAGACTGCCACTGATCTCTCTTCAGAAATGTACACTTCAAGGGAAGCCACAAATGCCTGTACTTTGAATGAGGGTATCGAATCTGTGAAAAACATTCAAGCTGATTCCACTTTAGAGGAATCTAAGAAATGGGCTGAGGGTTTGGCAAAATTGGATGACGATGGGTGTTGGATGGACAAAGTAGAAGGGAAATGGTTACTGCCTGATGCATACATTATGATGCTGGTCACTATGGCTCATGGTCCCACCCATATTTGTGCACGAAAAGTTACCAAAATGTTGCAAAATGTGTGTGTGTATGATAGAATCTCTAAGGTAGCCGAGCGCTTTGTCCAAGGGTGTATGATTTGTTTGCCGCATAATGTGGGAAAGGGCGCATCGACTCCTAGGGGTAGTTTTGATCCACCTTCTGTCCCCTTTGAGGTTATACATTTTGACTTTATTGAAATGGAGCATTGCAATAACTACAAGTACGTACTAGTGGTTATCTGACATGAGGACAAGAGCAACATCTTCCAGGGCACATGATACATCACAGCAAACTGAAGCAAGACTTGCCGATAAGAGGACAAGCGCAACATCCTCCAGGGCACATGAGACACCACAGCAAACTGAAGCAAGACTTGCTGACAAGAGAACAAGAGCAACATCCTCCAAGGCACATGAGACACCACTCGACCAGGACATGGGCAACGCCAGGTACCCCAGCTAGTTTGTTCTAGAATAAAAGCCCTGGTTGTAACATTCTCCAAGCATGTGTGGTTGCTTTAAGCACACTTCACTCTACCTATAAAGGCCATGGTTATTAGCTTTGTCAGGGCCTTTTTCTTCTAAAATGTGTTCATACATGCCCGACCCCGAATACATTTGTAACATAGTTTAAACCGGCATTTCAGTTTTGGTTTTGTGCAAGAAAAAAGTGGCATTTTCTCTGTGGGGATCTGCGCTGTTTAACATTAACCCATGGGCTGTATGTCATTTCACAATGTCCCTATGTCTTGTGATAAGCGAAGTGTGCTGATTTACAACTGGGCCCCAACATTGAAAAAAATCTTTACACATAAAATGTCCTGCTTGTAACAGGATAGTGAAAAGCTTGTTAAGCCAAGCCTGATAAGATCTAAATACCATTGAGCCGTAAAACAAATATAAATATAGATTAAGCCTTTCTTATCTCACCAGTCACATTCCAGAGGCAGTTCCTTATGTAGCTTAACCCGACCAAGCTTCTGGTGAAGCACTTCATCTTCCATATATAAAAACATAGACTGTCACTTAATCCAGCCTGCACACAAAGAATAAACAGTTTGTTTTACATTGTCTCAGTTTGCGTACGCTAAGTAAAAATACAAAATGACTTCAACACAATCTTGAACATGCTTTTTAAATAAACCGGCTTTCAAACCATGTGTAAAATCCACAATTGTATCCCCTTGCATAAAAACTGATGATACATAATTTCAACAAATGTGTGCTGTACAGTAAAATACTCAGTTTCAGTCTGGCGCTTGCAGCCAGACTAAACCTTACAAGACACCTATATTTTGTGTATACTGCATATATAATAGCTGGGATAAAAAACACTTAAAAACATGTTCATAGATAGCCTAATCTTATCCTAGATAGTCCGCCATATTCACAAGCATGTGTTAGTGCCCTGAAATACCTTCTCAACATTAGAAATACTGTTCTTTAGATTTAAAGACCTTATAAATATTTCACACTTTTAAACACAGGCTGCTGGGTTTAAAAAACAGCTGTTTATTTGAAAATGACTTTCCACCACTGTACCAGCCTGCAGAACATAAATAAATAAATACATAAATAAGTAAATAATCCATTTTACCTTATGTTCTTTAAAAAGAAAAGCAGGGCTCTTCCATCACTTGTAGTTCACAGGACATTCAGTTCCACCATGGGTCCACCGGGCCTGCAATTCTCCCAAGAATCTACAGCTATTTTCTGGCTGGCTTCCAAAGTCTGGGTTTTAAAGGCCCCACAGTTGGTCCCACACCCTATGTACCCCCTTATCAACACAGCCCACCCTGCATATTCTACACATACAGTATGTCCACCCTGCTATAGTTCTTTAGTCACACTGACTTTGAAAATAAAATGGGCTCTTTCAAAAATGTATTTTAGACCCAGCTAGCACTTTGCCATTCAAGATAACACACCCTGGCAAGCCATGAGGTGCGTGTGTTTTTGCAAGTCACCCTGCCAAGGTTGCATCACTGCATCATCCTGTCGCTTGTTTCAAATATTTTTAATACTTGGCAGATCACAGCTGATGGAGGGAGCCACCAAATAGCTGAGCCACATGGGCCTGTGTCGTCAGCTGATGCCAGCTTCATGGATAAGAGCCCCGTCTCTGCTTTGTGTGTGTATGTGAGCCTGCCCACTTCGGCCTGAATAACCCTGTATTTTGCACCCCTGAAAGTTTCAAATTGCATAACAATTTTGGCTAGTTAGCATATACAAAATGTGTAACTATTTTTATATTGCCACACGCAATAGCTTTCAACATTTTTATCTTAGACCTGAAAAGTGGCCTTTACTTTTTACCAAACCCTGTTTTCCTTCTGACATGTTTTAATGTTAGTAAAATATATATTCTATATATTTATTCACACCCACTTTGTCAACCTATATTTTCAAATGGTTTCATGTCCACTTCATAACTGAACGTGCCTGGACATGTGTGCCACATGGAATCTACAGCTGTGTTTTTATGAACACTGTGTTTTATAAAAGAGCAACATCCAAATCCATAGGATTTTACCTGTATATACATGTGTTTTGCAGCCCTGAAATTAGACCTTCACTTTTCATTTAAAAAAGAACCTTATTAACATTCTATCAAAAATAATTTTAGTAAAATATATATTCCCAGGCCATGCAAATTAGCTGTTTTTTTTAAACCCATAGTGCCGCTTTGCCGGTCTAAATTTTCAATGGTTTAATGCCCCTTATGAACAAACTTGGCCGGACATTCCCACCCCCCGATTAACCTAATATCAAAACATTTGTATTCATATTTTATTCTGCTTTTATTTGCTTATAATGCCCAAACCCACCTAAGCCTCTCCTTTGCATTAAAAAATTATAACGGCGTACCCTAAAACACAACCTCCTTTTTATATTCCATTTACATATACATCTATATAATATCATGCTGTCAAGTCTCAAAAGGCCAAATCCAGCTTTATATTGCAGCTCTTTTAAAGCTGTTATCAATAAACACCCAGCTTTATATCAAAGTTCTATCAAATCTATATAAAATGATGACATTGCCATATTTACAAAGCCAAACCCACTCCTGCGTCATCAACGCATCACCAAACCCTAACACTAACAGTTGACCTCTTCAAAACTCACTTTGACCTCAACCAGACAACAGCGCACACGCGCTCTTCCAGCCACATTTTATATACACTTTATATTAAAATCATTTTAATATAAAGTTTAGATTCACTTTATATCAAATCATCTCATTATCGTATCAAAGTACAAATACACTTCATATTAAAAAAGACATTTGATATAAAATTGATATCATATTTGATATTACTTTTAGATTAAATGTATATCAAACCCATATCAAAAGGGCGGGATTAATACCGGAAGCAGGGGGCGTTCCCACCTGTCAAAATGTCATTGCTTTAAAAAAGGGGACACCATTTACTACTCCCAAGCAATTAACAAAACCAGTAATGTGCCAGAAATACTGTAAACATAGTTAACATCTGACTCCCAAAGTGCAAACCTGTCTTCTTTCTTTCTTTCAATTATGTGCACCAGACCCACCAATTATTACTTAGCTTACATAAACTCACAACTCCTCTCACCGCCCCACCAATCATTACTTAGCTTACATAAACTCACAACTCCTCTCACCGCCCCGTCTGCCTCACAAAATCCAACATCACACTGCTTCTCCTCCTGCCTCTCACCCCGTCACCTCCCAGCAAAGTAAACCTGTCCAAATCTGTATATATGATGGAAGGTTTGAAGTCACTTTACTGTTAGGGTGTTATCATACATGAAAGTAGAATGCAGGCCAGTCTACATTATGCGCTCAGAAGGGTTGCAGGCTTGAATCATTGTCACAGATATGTCACATAAAAACATGTGCTAATTCTCATTTTGCCAAAATGCTCTTTGATTTTATGCAAAGTAGCTTAAACGGGTTCCATTTTGCCCCCCACACCCCTTTCCCACAGTGAAATAAAGGCCCGTGGAAGATGCATGGGGGCTCAGCGGAGGACCTTTTCAAAATGATGTTTGGTGGTGCCCTGAAGCCCCCATACGCCTCTTCTGTGGCAGCTGTGTGGTTCATAGATTATAATGGAGATGTTTCCTAATAAAGGGTGATTTCCCTGTGTTTATCATGGTGGATGCAAAACATGAGCCCCTCCTTGAACTTCATCATTCCCCAAGCATATTCCCTGCCCCATATCAGAGAGCTGAAAGCAGGTTAGACAGACCAATGATAACACTTTTTAAAGGGGTCTCTCTATGGCCAGCAAAAGCACAAGGGAAGTGACACCTTTACAGAGCTCCCCTCAGTTTCGTATCCCGCTTAAAGCACTGCCCTCCCGCATATCTCGCAATACTGGTGTCTGTTGTCCGTGTCAGCCATTGCTTAAGAGTTAGATGTCTTTGAAACACATAAAAGCACCATCCATAATTGGGCAATCAAACCTGTTCAAGCGCAGCGGGGAAAGCAGTTCGGAAAAGCTTTCCTTTCCTGCCCGTGCCTGCTCTGTGGGGAATATTATCCCTTCCTGCGTGCGTGAAAAGCTCTCCTGTCTGGTGTTCGCTGCAGTTTACAGACAAGTTCTCCTCGCAGACAAATACGCAGGCTTATTGCGGGCGACAGTTCCGAGTGTGTGTCTCTGGCTGATGAACATGTGTTGGCTGGAGGAGAGAGCATGCAAATGGGAAACACGCATTTGGATTTCATTTGTCACCGGGCTGTTAACTGCGGGCCCTCACATTTCATAAATCGTATACATTTTCTAGGTTTTCAAAAAATAAAGTATCAAAAATGACGAAGTCAATTCCTGCCTGCTTACTGTTCAACGCCCCCGTTTGCTAATATTTAGAGATGTTTGATAGTTTTTGTTAGTATACTTACAGCGAAGTAGCTTTGTATACAAACAACACACATTATTAGAGAGATGTGTTTGAAGCAGTGCTAGAAGGTTACATTTGAGAAAGCAAATTGAACTGGCTAAGATAGCTCGGTAGGTCAAGTAGTTGATTTGGGTGCGGCCTGCAAGCAAAGGGTTCTAGACACCGGACTCTACCTTTCACCTTTGGCGAAATGATAAAGTGAGTGATGTTGGGCTGTGTGATACAAACTTGCATTCCGTGAAATACTGTGCCATATAATCACCATTCGATGGAATGTGCCACGTGGTGCAGTATAAACAGGTTTGCACCAACTTGGCTCACACTCTTCAAATCAAACGTCGTTCGATATTTTAGGTCGAGGAGACCACTTTCGTGGCATTAGAGATGTAAAGACCCTCTGCTGCTCATTTTCTGCAGAAATTATTAACAGTCCCTAGTAAAAAAGAAATCCACTTTTTGGATTGTTTGGGGATTGCTTCTGGCTTGTTTTCAAGCTGAGGATTTTTTTTGCATTTATTTTGGATTGTTTGGGGATTTTTCCAAGCAAGGATTTATTTGACTTGGGTTAGAGGATTTATTTTGGATTTTTACTGACTTGTTTTTCAGTAAAAACAATCCACTGACACTAATTGGCAGGCATGCATTTTTACAGGATTAATTTTGGATTTTTACTGACTTGTTTCTCAGTGAAAACAATCCACTAACACTAATTGGCAGGCACGCATTTTTACAGGATTTATTTTGGATTTTTACTGACTTGTTTCTCAGTAAAAACAATCCACTAACACTAATTGGCAGGCACGCATTTTTACAGGATTTATTTTGGATTTTTTGACAAGCAAGGATTGTTTGGTCTTAAGTGGAGGATTTCTTTTGGATTTTTTCCGACTTGTTTCTCAATAAAACCAATCCAGCAACATAGTCACACATTTTTACTGCATTTATATGTTGGTAAAATAATGTCAAACTAATTTCAATGTTGGTTGCAGTTATTTAGCATTTTAAACTGGCTAAACATTCCACAGAGTTTAGGTTCAATTATTTTGCATTTTATTTGTCCAACTGCACTTGACTAATTCTCCAGTAAATAATGCCTAGTCGCTAACATTCTGGGTATACAAATTTGCAGCAATGGGTAGAAGAAATGGCTAACACTTCGGCCATCCCTTCTCCCATCGCGCCACCTGACTAGCTAGACGGTGGCTGCCTGTCTCCTGCCTGCCACCTGGTACAGCTGTGCCCCTCTGTATACCAGTGATCAAAGTGAGGGAGAGCGGGTGTTAACGGTGCTCCTCTACCTTTTTTTTTCCACTGTTACCATTCCTATATTTTTATTTTAAAAAGAAACCGCTCCGGTGCGGTTCTTTTTAAAATAAAAGTATAGGGTTTTAGGACGAGAAGTCAATCAGCAGCACTGCACTCTCTGACTGAGAGATACAGGCTGCAGCAGACTGGATCACACTTGCATAGCCTTGGCCCACGCCTGCGCATTGAGCAGTGACATTGTGTAATTTCCTCACATGCCCACACTATGCGCAAGCGTGGGCCAAGGCAGCGGTCAGGCCTAAACACTGTTGCTGGCAATACCTCACTTGATGCAGCCGCGGAGCCGCCAGCTGAGCCCCGAAGTCGAGGTCGGAGTTGCATTGCTGGTAGGGAATGGTGGAGGAGGCAGAGGCCAGTGTACTACTGGGTCAGGAGAGAGGGACGGTTCAGTGGACTTCATTGAACAATGTCAGTGAAGTCCACTGTACCTGGTGAACAGCCCCTCTCTCCCGACTATATTCCTATTTCAGGTGAGACGGGACTGTCACCTTCAGCCTGCCTCATTGCTCTGCAGAGGCAGGCATAGCCATAATCTTCCCATTTGGAACCAATAACGTAGGCATGTCTTCCGCACTAAAATATTGGAAATATTTTAGTGCGGAACACAGGCCTTGCCTCGTTATTGGCACCAAATACATGTTCTATTGTTCGTTTTGAGTTTGTATTCAGCTGGAAAACTCTGACAAGTTGACAGCATTTCCCGGCTGAATACAAAGTCAAAATAACAATAACACGGGACCCACCTTATTAGCCTGCATTTCCTTGCTGTGCAGAGTGTTGTTGAGGCATTATTTATTAAAAACGAGTTGTTAATTGTATGACCTTCTGCAATTCCTTATAAAAAACAAGTGCTATATTTATAAAAATGTGTTTGGGTTAGGCTGCTGGTCGCTTGCTTATATTCAGGGCGGAGGTGGAAGTACTTCTGCCCCTGTAGTGGAAATCAAAAGTTGGCACCCATGAACCCACAGTTTAATTTCGTAATAACTGCTCTCAGCACAACAGAAGCATTTATTTGTGATTAAGCAGTTTACAACAGAAAGGTTTCTAAGCAGCAGCACTTGGTTACTGAACACAGTGTCCAGGCTTCTCCTTGCCATAGGCTAAAATTCAAATGGTTGGCGGGAGTGAGGGGGCAGCAAATTGAATATTACCTAAATAATAGGGGCAGAGACCTTATCCCCTCCACCTATTGCTCTTGTCCACGGTGCTGGCTGCAGTGCCCTGTATTCACTCAGAGCTCCTTCACTGAGCTTTGGGCAACAGAGGCACTTTTGTGACTACCGGTAATCACTGAGCGAGAGATTTTAAGTTGCCCCAGGTCAGTTGTAAGTGCTACATACAGTTCAGGTTTTCATTGCATTCTGGTACTTGTAGTCCTGCCTTTAAAATAGGGACTAAAACATCAGAATTTGAAGAAAACAGCAAGACTAGGTGTGCTGCTTATGTTACGTTTGACGCAGAGCAGTCTGAGACCAAAGTTGTACATTCTCCGCTACTGGCACTGTGAACCGAGAGAACACATCTGTGGGCACTTCTATGGGCACCTGCACTCACTAGTTGTGCAAAGGTTTTGCCCCTGTACACACCTAGCCCACATCAGTGGGTACCTGTACCCACTATGTGTGCACTGACACTGCTCTGTGTAACTCTCAGCAACTTCTGTGACCACCTTTTCTCACTTTGCATACACCTACATTAGCTCTGCGAGCACCTGTGGCACATCTGCTGGCACATTTGCCACCTGGGATGCCCATGCACTGCCTTTGGCAGCTAGGACACATTAATGGGCTCCTGGAGGGAGTTACTCTGCATGCACCAGCACATCCTCTGAGCACTGAGGACGTATCTGCGTATAAATAACACATCATTATCATTATCTGTGGGCACACGTCCTGATCTGCATGTAATGGCACTGCCTCTGTGAGCACCCAGGGCGCATCTGCGAGCACATACTAACGATCTAACTGCTAACTTACTCCCAGACCCTACCTCTTTTGACCATCAAAACCCTTATTACTCTTCCAATCTCCCACTTCATCTTCGTCCTCTTGACCTCTCTAATTGCCCCTCTCTGTCCATTTGTACTCGAATCTAAAGCCTGCATATATATATATCCTGCATTACACTTATCCTGATTCACTTTCCTTAGCTTCACAATCATCTGCCGATCAAAGACTTTCAACTGTACAGAGGATTTTACTAGACTGGTGTATGAGGATTTACTAGACCCCCCCCACACTTTCCCCCTTCCCATGCACTTGCCCAATCTGAATGACACCTGGCCTAGTAGGATCGCTGTTTGTCTTCCCTAGGTTCCCCCTCCCTTGACTCGTCGCGCCTTGAAACACTTGTGTATAGGTGCATTATAAATGCCATATCATATCATGACCACTTTGACACCTTTCTCGCGTTTCCCAAGGCTTTCTGTTAACGGTAGTTTCAACCAGAGGGTAATCGCCCAGCGTTTTCCGAGTGAGCACCCACGTGGTGCCTTACACCTCTGTAGCTCGTTTTCCCCTCTCGCATTAACAGTTCTTTGTGCTTTTATCAACTAGCAGTTGGTTACTTTTGTTCAACACAGTTCGGTTTCTTATTGGCTCTCCCCTCGACTCAATGGCTGTGATGAACCACTTGGCTTTTCTTGTCTCTGGAGTCAAGGCCGGACCACAGTGGCACACTTCTCTCCCCGACTTGGTTCTCGGCAGAGGAGGGCCCTGTGTACCGTTGACATCTGCTGCAACACACGCTGGCTTTTGTTCACGGTCTTACGATTCCTTCAGTGGAGGTTTCACATATCTCCATTATAATATATGCACCCCACAGGCTCCTCAGATGGGGTTTCCCCTCTTTAGCCAAGGGAGCCCCAAACAGCATGCATTTTAAGCTGGTCATGCATTGTGCTCAATCACGTATCCATGGAAGTGTCTGGAAGGCCCCCTGGGCTGTGTAATATGTGCCCTGGGAGATTAAGTGAGAGAATAATTAGGTCAACTGCCTTTGCCTAAGCTGCCTGATTGTCCCTTGAGGACACATTTTAAGGGGAACCCCTTGATTTCTCATCCCACATCACAACCACATCAGACATTACATCAATATCACCACCACATTATCTCCTCATCAAACCACACCCACATGACAACCATCACAACCCCCATACTCTTCATTGCCTCTAGTCCTGTTCTTGCTCGTTACAGTACTTATAATCCACTGCATACGGCCCAGTGGAGATGTCTGGGTCCATATGATTATGAAGTATGGAACTACAGGCTTATGGGCGGGCACAATAATGTACGTGATGACGGATAGAGGCGGAAAAACAAAAAAGATGGAAGAAGGGTCCTTCTACTGGAGACGGGGCCTCAATGATAGGTACTGTGACGAGGAAGAACATGACTAGGAGTAATGAAGATCACAAGTAAGCAATTCTCACATTCACAGCCAAATCAGCACTGCTTGAATCCAGGACCAGTGGTGGAAATTGTCATTATTTACTGTGGGGTTCCACAGTGACATGGGGATTGTGAGGGGGTATATTGGGAGTGTAGTCCTATTTTTAAGTTTGTGGCTAGTGTTTTTTTTCTTCAACCGGCTACCATAGGTGGTGGGGATATGTGGTTGAGATATTGGGTGACTTTGGGTGGTAAGAGGGTATTGGGGTGAGCTGCTAGTGAGATGCTTGGTGGCCATAATTGGGAGGTGTTGGGTGGTGAAGGTGCTGGCAAGTTAGATCTCCATGGAGCATTTGGGAAAGATGACTTGCCTTAGTTGTTAAAAAATTATTAATAATTGTAAGCTACACCTTACAAAATATTTCAAAAGACATTGCAAAAGGGGAATACTATTTATAGGCATTTCTAAACATGTGAGATCTCTACTAACGTCACTGAACCTACTGAGCTACCTTTTCAGCTTTTTGTCTCAGGCTTCCTAAACTTTAAAGCATTGATTGTATGAAGAACACATTTATTCGAGAAGCACGTGGACCCAGCAGTGTGTCTCAAATGTGTTATTTGTGCCATCATCCTTCTTTTTTGTCTGGAAAGCAGCTTTAAAGTGCAGCTCTTGCCGTTTCAACAAAAAAAAAAGCCGACTTCCGGCATGCCCCTCCAGGACGACACGAAGGTAACTTCCCGTCCTGCTTTAAACAATGGCGGCAGCTTCGTGTGGACACACTGTGGTGTGGGAATCCTTTAAAAGTAGAGCAATCTGAGGTATTTGCAGGGAATTGGGAACAGTTTTGGACAGCCAGGGGTGCATTTGTTTCTGGGGAGCCGGGATGACTTTTGCTGCATAGATGTGCTTTCTAAGCTAACTTTCGGCAGATGCTGCTTTGAATTGTACACACGCGGCCATTAGCAATTGCAGCGCTTTTCTTACCTCGATCGATCGCTGCTGATCAACAAGAAACGTGGTGTTGGATGAACATATTTTTGTTTTGGGGCTTAAGCGAAGTAACAATGATTGAATCTGCAGAGTGATGCGATCGACTGAACGAAAGCATGTTTGAACACAGCTGGTGTGAAAAGGGGGACAGAATATGAGGAGAACGAAAATGGCAAGCACGAAAGCACAAAGAGGGGCTCACACAGAAGGGGATCTAAGTACACGTGTTGATGCTATGGAGCTCCGGTTTCGGTGCTAGTATGACTTCAAAAGATTGCATCTGTTTGTTAATTTGAGCTCTTAATTCATCGTGCACTTTCGTTCACAATAACACTGTTGCCACCCAAAGTACTGTGACTTAAGGACATCTTTTTCTGAAATAAAGGAAGCAATAATTTTACTTTTCTAAAGCGCTTGCCAAATGATTTCAGCTGCTTCTAAGCGCCATAATAATGTAAGTTTGTATTAATTTAACAGGAGTTGCCATATCTCCGATTGACTAGCAACAGCCCATATTTGGAGACCTAGGGTGTTTCATATTGTACATTTGATCACTTCAACTGCGCCAAGGGAGTGATCGAGTAGCTGGATGCGTGGGAGTTTTTGTGTGGTTAGACGATATTGTGTGTGTGCGCGATTAGGAGATGGGGTGTATGGGGGAGAAGGGTTGAGGCAGATTGGGGGCAAAAAGGGAGGTAGTTGGAGAAAGGTCTGGGGTAGTTGGGGGGAGAAGAGGGGTGGGGCAGTTGAGGCAGAAGGGGGTAGTTGTGGGAGAAGAGGGAGGTGGGAACAGTTGAGGCAGATGGCTGTAGGTCGCAGTTGGGGGAGAAGAGAGGCAGGAGGGCAGTTGGGGAGAAGCAAGGTGTGTCTTTTATTTGCTTCCATTAACCACTTTGTTTCGCTATCTTGCCGTTTCTACACAGCAGTCTCTCACTCTCCTATTGATGTTCCCCTTTCATACTCACTCTGTGCCCCATTGGCTATTGCGCGCACCTTTTCTCCATTTTCATAATCCCTCTCTTGCAGTGTATCCTATCCTCAGACTTCCTCTAAGCTTGTCACTCTGTCCCTGCTTCTGGAGTGCCTCGAGCCTCCCTCCTGCTAGCCTTGCCGTGTATCCTGCGCTCCCTCTCGCCTGTCTCTCTGATCTGTTTCTGTATATTGCCCTGCTGCCTGTCCATCTTGCTCCCTCTGGCACGCCGCTGCAGCCTCTCTTCTCATGAGGATCACCTTGCTCCGGGTGTCACTGTCAGCAGCTGGGGTGAGTTACTGCTTCTTCAGACACACCGGCCTCTTGCTTTTTCTTCCGGTTGTGTATCTCACGCACTCTCTTTTCTCCCATATTAGCTCTCTCTGCCTCCAGCTGTCTCCCTGCTGGCTCTCTTTCTGGCAATTGTCGGTCTCTCTCTCTTTCTCCTTCTTTCTCTTTCTGCTGTCTCTACAAGGTTTCTCGTGCAGCCCCTCTCTCCCTCAGTATCTATCCCTCTATGGCCTGCTGTCTCTTCTGCTCTCTCTCTGTCACCTGCTGTCTCTTCTGCTGTATTGCGCCCGTCTCTCCTAGTAACTTCCCCTGTGAGTGACTTCTGCTGTCTCTTCTGTCTTCTTGCCCCCTCTCGGTGTCTTCTGCTCTCCCTCCATGTGACCTGCTGTCTCTTCTGCTGTCTTGCTCTCTCTCCTGGAGGCTCCTTCTGTGACTCCTGCTGTCTCTTCTACTCTTTCTATGATACCTGCTGTCACTTCTGCGCTGTCTCCCTGTGACCTGCTGTCTTGCCCCGTCTCTCCTGGTGGCTCCTGCTATCTCTTCTACTCTCTCTGTCTTCCTGTCTCTTCTGTATTGCTCTACCTCTCCTGGTAGCTTACCCTGTGAGTGATGCCTGCTGTCTCATTTAACTTTTCGTAAGTTGTATGCATAATGTTTTTTTCTGCCATCTGTCTCATCACACGACATTCCATCTTGAGTGTACCATTTTTTTTTAAACTATCATTACTGTGTGTGAGGTGGCTATCTGCCACAGTGATTCTGTACACGTCTTCGTGTAACTTGACTCAGATGCATCATATCACCATTATTTTGCATATTTCACCAGCTATGTGTTTTTTAAATCTTTTAATCACGTTTTATCTTCATGTAATACCAGTTGAGTGATTGGATTGCAAAGTAACAGGCAGCACTAAAGGGTTCAGGATGTTTGCATGTATGAGGTAACGAGTGCCCAGATTACGGGATGTCATGTGAGTGCACTGCTTTCCCTATTTTGCCAACCACTGAAGCCTGAAAAGTAGCTCCACGCAGGCTTGACACGTGGCCAGCTTTGCACCACACCTGTAGATGAAATGGCCTGCTGTTTAGCTGTTTAATCAGTTATCAGTTGAATGGTATCCACTACAGAGTGCAATTTGCTTTCTCACTTTGAGAACATTCAGACATATAATTACTAATTTTGCTATAGCCGGTAAGATAGCTCAGTGGGTTAAGCACTGGCTGTAGCGATGTGTGTGATATTGCATGTATATTCGTTCTATATAATGCGCTTAAGGAAAAGTGCTTAACACATCATTATCATTTGGCCTTGGACATCTACTTGAATTCACAGCGATTTGGCAATATGGGCCTATACACACTGATATTAATGATACATATGGTTATCCATTCTTGTATGAAATGTATATCATATTATGGTAATAGTGTAACCATATTTTTAGTATTGTATTTAGGAACAATGCTATGTGATGCCACTTCTGTTTTGTCAAGAGGTGAAAGGTTGCGTTTCATCGCTTCCCGTGACACAACAGTGTACAGCATTGTTGGTAGAAATGTTATTCTGATAATAATCAGGTGTTATATAGAGTTAAGCAGTATTATAAACATAGCATCCTTAACTCAAATATGCCACAAAAGAGAGCTGAACATAAATGCAGGGACAAATATGTAAATCATACACATTGCAATCTCTCTGAAGTTCCATGGTAGTGCGAAGTGAGTTTGGAGTGTGTGCGAGATGTGGGTAGAAAGCCATTTTGTGACTGTTTTCTCATATGCAATACTAGAGACTGATCTTGCTGGTGCACACATTGTTTTGTAATTGATCTCTTTGGCCCCCCTCTTCTCTCCTCTCTCTCCCCCGTCACACCTGATGCGGTCTCTAGACAAGTCCTGGTACCTGTCACCCACCCAAAACTGCCTGCGGGCCACCACTTGTACTGGGGTACCATACAGTTGCCCCCCCTCTTTTTCTTCATGCACTTATCAGGCATAACCTGTCTGCTCCCCTAACCCAGCACTTGCCTTAACCCAGCACTTGCCACTTGCTGGCTGCACTGCCACTGTTTGTTGCCTTTTTATTATTTATTTTCTATAATGTATCTGTTTCTACTCTGCTCCACACTTCCCGCCCCCTCAATGCACTTTCCCCTTTCCCTCTCCCATGCACTTGCGCGTTCTCAATGTCACTGGGCCTAGTAAGATTGTTGTTTTTGTTCCCCCTTGCTCAAATAGCATGCATTACTAGTTGCTATTTTTCATAAAGTTTATATCAGCGAATAGTTGAAATTAAATATCTGTTTTCAAATTTAGAAAACTATTTTGTGCCTTGCATTGGGTATTTAACATTTGGGTGTCTTTCAGACCACCGATACCATTCAGTGCTTGGGAAGAGAGGATTTGCAGTTTATTACTGACGACTTGCTTGGCAATGATTCGTGCCTTTTTTGATACTGTAGAACTGGACCACGACGGAAAAGATGCGATTATGAAAAAGGATTACTCTGGAACAATTGTATTGTCGGGTGGTAAGTTGTTGTGAGTCACTAGTTGATACTATGCCGGCCATCTGAATCTCTCGTAGCTTCTAAAAGGTGTATTTCAATAATGCAAGGGGTATTTGTTAAGAATCATATAGGAATGTTTATGATGAGTTGATTTGTGTAGCGCACCACCACCACCACCACCACCATTATTACAGTCCCCCGGTGCTCACGTGCCCCAGGACATAGCCCATTGTGAAGAAGACATGAGCAGTGTCTTGAGGGGGGAGCATGGAATCGTCATTTGGAGATTATGGACCAGGGACAACAGAAGGTTGATTGGCCCCCGATAGACAAAGATGACAATATGGTGGAAAGCTTAACCGGTATGTGCTTTGAAAAACTGCATTGTATTAAAATGTGTAATATTATTTGTGCTATTATTTCAGCATACTGGGACACAGTGGATTCCCGTCAGCAGGTAGCATTTGTGCACTGCTTGGAACTGGCCCTTCAGTGGATAAAGAGGCGGAGGCGGGAGCCACAGAAAGTTTTCCCCAATCCAAATCCCAACCCTGGTCCATCAAAAGCATCAGAGGTAAGTAAGTGCCATTAGAGTTAAACAAAAGTTGATTTGTGCCCCTATGAAATAAATGTTTCTCTTTTCTAACTTCATCCTATTCTAACTTCATCATAGACAACAATAACATTACAGTAGCCAAGGAAGTTAAAACTCAAAAAACAAGTAAACTCCATGTCCTCCGCTACTACTTACACCTGCAAGCTAATTAGAGCAGCTAGGCCTTTCCTTACACCCAATAACTGCATCATACTAGCAAGAGCCCTGGTAATATCCAAATTGGACTATTGTATTGCCCTATATGTAGGGTGTAACAAATATATCACCAACAAAATTCAGATCTACAAAATAATGCTTTGAGAGAGCATTCCTAAAAAAGCCCACATATCTGACCTCAGAAGATCCAATAACTGGCTCTCCACTAAAGATAAAATCTTCCTCAAATCAGCTTCCCTGGCTCATAAATGTTTACACATGGCCACCCCACAGTACCTCACCACTAGATTCCTGGGACAATCTACCAACCACCCCTCCAGAACAGCCACTGCCAACCTACTTCGAGTGCCCAGATTCAAACGTATGAAGACAGGTGGTAATAGCTTCCTGGTCAAAGCAGCCCAAAATTGGAATTCTCTCCCACCAAGACATGTCTTGGATTAAGGAACATGACATCTGACTTCCTACCACTACTACTACTGTATATAATTGTCTGATGCCTCCTGCCACCATTTGCTTACTTGTATGATATCTGCCAGCACTGTTTATCATGTATTGTACTGTAACACACAGCAATGTAACCTAAGCTGAACAGCCCTCTTTTGCTTTTTGTGCCCCAATACCTTTGGGTCTGGTGCACTTTATATAAACAAACAAAAAGTACTTTGATTGCTCTTTTCAAACTTTTTATACATCTTTTTTGCATTTCAGAATTTATCCATGTTAAAGCCAGGGAAATTGGCATTCCAGTACTCTCTGCATCAGAGTACAGAAAAGCCCCCAAAATAAAATTGGGAACAACCGGATGAAGGAGCCAAACCTCGTCTTTTCTACACAAGTGTAGTTCTGCATTCCCCTGCTCTTTGGCTTCGCCCTGGATACTTGTCTGGACTGGTTCTGTGTCCCCTCTCACCCTTGCTCCCTGGGCTGGACCCCACCGGACTTGCTTGCTCCCTGGGCTGGGCCTAGATACTCGTGTGATTCCCTGGACTGGTTCTGGGACCGCTCCAACCCTTGCGCCCTGGGCTGGACCCCGCCGGATTTGCTTACTGCCTGGATACTCGTGTGACTTTCTGGACTGGTTCTGGGTCCCTTCACCCTTGCTTCCTGGGCTGGATCCCACCGGACTTGCTTGCTCCCTGGGCTGGGCCTGTATACTCGTGTGACCCCCCCCCCCAATCTCCCTGGACTGGTTCCGTGTCCCCTCTCACCCTTGCTCCCTGGGCTGCACCCCACCAGACTGGTTCTGGGGCCCCTCTCACCCTTTATTTTTAAATTGTAAAGCACCCGTGTTTCGGATTGCTACAGTTGTGTTTGTGTGTTATGCACACAGTGTCCGATTGAATCTCTGCCTCTTTTTAATAAATATAGTGGGGGAAAAAATGTGTTGCTTCTTTTTAAAAAAGTTAATATGCCATTACATGGTCTTGATTTTCATGGCCATTTTACCTAAATGACTGACCTAATAAGTCATCACTATAGTTCTAAAAACAATTCAAAATGCAACTCTCTAAAATGGGCAGCAGTTAAGCCACAGTGAGGCTTTTAAAGCCCAATTCAACAAGGTGCACCAAATGTGTTTTTTAAGCGTTTCTTTTCAGGATTATAGTAAACATTATTTTTTGAAACTCCTAAATTTATTTCCAGCTCATAAACCAAAACAATGACTATATTGTTAAAGGATATTTTTGGGATTGCTTTGTTTTTTTGATTTGTAAAGTATTATTTGGTGACTACATTAATTGCTTTTGGATCTCAAAAGGTTTATTTGGGGATTGCATTGCATTGCTTTTGGATCTCTACGAGGGTGCATTAAGCCAAAAGGAAGCCAGATGTAATCCATTGCTTTTGTATTTATTTAGGGATGGCACTGCTTTAGGATTTCTATAGGATTGTTTGGGGATTGCATTGTTTTGGGATTTTTGCTGGATTGTTTGGGGATTGGATTGTTTTGGGATTTTTAGTGGATTGTTTGGGGATTGGATTGCTTTTGGATTTTTATAGGATTGGTTGGGGATTGGATTGATTTTGGATTTTTATAGGATTGTTTGGGGATTGGATTGTTTTTGGATTTTTAGTGGATTGTTTGGGGATTGGATTGTTTTGGGATTTTTAGTGGATTGTTTGGGGATTGGATTGTTTTTGGATTTTTAGTGGATTGGTTGGGGATTGGATTGCTTTTGGATTTTTAGTGGATTGTTTGGGGATTGGATTGTTTTGGGATTTTTAGTGGATTGTTTGGGGATTGGATTGTTTTTGGATTTTTAGTGGATTGGTTGGGGATTGGATTGCTTGGATTGTTTTGGGATTGCATTCCACTGAGGATTGTTAATTAACATATTTCAGGGTGCATGAAGCCAAAAAGAAGCCAAAAGCAATCCTCTCAGTACAATGGGAGTTTCTGGAGTTAAAGAGGATTTAAAGAGGATTTAAATGTTTGGGAAAATCCAGTAGCAATCCACTTTCAATCCAGATTTTTTTGGTAGGGGTGAACACCAAACCTTCAGCTTCTTTCAAATCTCTGCTGAAATGTTTCAGTCTACACGTAAGGTGTTGACTGGCTTATTTTGTATAAGTAATTAACAAGTGGCTCCTATTAAAAATAGGATTTATAGAAGCCTTTTGACATTTTTATATGACTCTGCATCGAAATTCACTCGCGGGTTTAAACAATCGTTTTATTTGTGACGCACCTTAGCTCCATCTCAAACGCTTTGATTTAGGAATTAAAATGGCTGCCTATTTACGGCAGCTCACTTCACAAACACGCGCTTCAATCGCTTCCTCTTCAGTTTGCATTTATCTGACATTAGTTTCAAGCACTGGTCTGAAATGAAAGCTCACTGTAAGACACAATCTTATGTTATTTGAGAAAACCATTTGTACAGAGTATGTCACAGGATGCTTGTATCAAAAAATGACTGTCACCAAGATGGAGGATCATACTAACCCGTGACTGGAGTTTCTGAGCTCTCAACACAAGTTTTATTAACACACCAAAGGAAGTCACATTCCTCTGGTGATAATAAAATGGAACGCCCTCTGGGAAGTTGTTTGGTAGCTTGCAAAATGAAAAAGGATCCTTCCTCCATAATCCTGCCTCTCGGGTTCTTGCTGCCACCAGCCTGCACCCCAACCCTCACAAACAATAGGAATTAAAAAGGAGAGTTGGGAGAACTCCAATGGGAATGAGGGTTGTCTGTACAACAAAAGATAGAAGCTTTCTGTCAGCAGACAGGTGTCAGGGTGGGGAAAAACAGAAGAGTGTATTTCCTACTCTAATACGAGGTAGTGGCTTGGATCCAACAAGCCCAGACCCTAGCCTAGAAGGCAAGGTTTGCTGGGTGATTATCACAGGAGCGTGTCCACAAAGGTCACTCACAGTTGCAGGGAAATAAAATGTCTCTCTTCAACCTCTTTCATCATGGTTGTCTCTGGTCCTTTGAGACCCTGGTCATAATTTGGCATTTGTGCCTCGGCTGTGTCACCTCCCGGCACAGTTGATGGATCTTAGTAAACACTGGACCCCCATGATCTCAGGGGTATGAAATAGGCGGGTTGCAGGTTCCTCTTTGGCCCTGGGCTTGGCTGTCCTGAGTGTGCAAAGGCCTCCCTCCTGCCCTTGATGTTTCCCTTGGCTTGCCTGCCCCTACTTGGGACAATTCCAGTAGGTCTCCCCGTACCTGGGTTGATCAGGATTGGATTTTCTTCTCCTCTATCGGGGTACTAGCTTTATCATCTAGGAATAGTCCCGATGGCCCCTTCCATGCTGCCCTGGTCAGGACCCCACCAGATTCCTCTATTTCCACCCCTCTGGGTCTTAAGGCTATCCCATGCTACTCGCTCTGGCACATTTAGAAGATATGGTGCTCCTGAGTTGCTCATCAACCTTACTGGAAGTCTTGGTTTTGCCCCAGAGAGATTCTGTTTGAGGTCCTCATTAGGCTCTCTGTCTCAGCCTGGATTCTTCCCCTGGGTACTGAATCACAGGGGCCCTCTGAAGCTGACCTTTTGCTGGACCCTGGCTCTGCCCCCAGGTGTCTCTGAGTCTTTAGACTCTGCATCCTTCCTGTTTTTGGGCTGTGTCTAAAAGGTTTGCCACCGGCTAGGCCCGGTGGACCTGGCTTCTCTCTAGGTAAGGCCCCCGTGGACCATTTGCCCATTTGGCACCCTATTTCCTTTATACTGTGCATAACAGGGTGATTGGGGCAAAAAAGGTTCTGACTGGATGGTCAGTTCCTTCCTGATTTTTCATGGCCCTGGTTGGCCCTAACCTTGAGTGCCCACCTTCTCGTCACGTGTTTACAACTTCCTCCACTTAACTGCATGCAAGTTATCATCCTACGTTTTTGGGACATTTGCCCACCATGATAGTTTCATGGCTAATACCTGACCAAGTGATCTGTCTGTGAAGTTTTATTCGAATGAGTTTTGTCCATCAGACTCTGTATACTTCTTTCTTTCTTTGGTATGGATTCTCCATCGGCTATCGGCAGGAGTCACCTATGCAATAGGTCTTTCTGTCCTGCCCTGTGAGGACTTGGGGAGCTCTAGGGCAACCCTCATTTACCACCCAGGTGTGCATCAGAGAACAGGCGACTTCCTCTGACCCAGAGTCTCCCTTGGCTGCTGTGGAAACAGTGACTTGGTCACGTGATACAGTTCCCTACTAGAACATTAACTGATATTCTCTTATGGTCCCCTGTACACATTTTTAGTTTTGTTCCTGTATGGCACTTCCTGAAAAGCGCAAACACGAATGAAAAAAGAATAACAGGTCTGTTTCATGCAACAGATAATGCACAAGTTGTAATGTTTAGTGTGTCTATGCACTACGGTTGAAGGCATTGCATGTCTTTGAGTACGCATCACTCACACTGCTTAGCGGTTTGCCGACTGTTATACCCATTGCCTGTCACACAACTTCAATTTGTTGTAAAGTTACAAAGTTTTTTCTGAAGTTGATAAAGAGTTTCAAGAGAGGGGATACACTGCATTTTTCAAAGGCAAACAGTATCGGATCATCCCACAGGAGCATGATGGCAATATTTCTCAAGGCAACTCTGGTTACCATAGACAACCTGGCCAGCTTTAGGATTTCAAATATAGCTTTCCTTGCAATGCTGAATTATCCTGTTTCATGGCATATTGTCAATATCTAAAATCAGTCAGAGTCTTTCATAACAGAGCAAGTTTAATCCAATATAATCAGATTCAGATATCTGGGAATTCTACTGACACGTCTAATTCTATTCCACCGCATGAAAGCCATATAGGGTTTTGTGATTCCCAATACATGTCTTTCTTTATTTCTCTACCTGACAAGTGGTGTGAGGACCAAGGCAAAGTATGGCAATAGCTTTGTAATGGTGATGAGCACATGGTTGCAAAACCAGGCATATGGAATCCAGTACGGTTATCAGTATCATACAAAAATGTCGACTTATTTACTTTGACATGCCCATAACTGCGCCATTGCATCAAATAAAAATCCAACCCGCATTACAACAACAAAGGGGAGCATGGGTTACGGGGGTGACCCTACTGCCTTTAGTCATTGTAACGGGAGCTGGGGATTGCAGGGTTGTCCCCGCTTGCTTCCATTAACAGGATAACGGGGGACAAGAAAGTAAAAAAAAGGGACCCTATGGCACCAGCTCCGACACACGTAAAGTGGATGGGAACTGATGTTCCAGGGATGGAGGGGTGTTGGCAACACACACATAAATGTGCCGACAGAAAGGTAAGTAGGTTGGGGGAAGCGGGTAGGGGGATACAGGGAACTAGTGAGCTATGTGAGCACTGCACCGCTCTGTAATGGAGGTCAGCATTTTCAAAGTCGACATTTTATGAAGGTAAAACCTGGTGTAAGGTGCGAGTACTTGATTGTATGATGGCAAAACAATGTATACGGTTCTGGAACCGGGGCAATCATACCAATCTATGCCACAAGATGTGAGCACTTGGGCATATGATGGCACTAGCTGGACAATGGTATGAGGAACTGGGCATATTACCAAAATACAAAAGCCAATACTTTTCTTTTTGCCATTTTCTTTAATGGTGCATTAATAAAACAGATCCAATTTGACTAGCATAATTTTTTTATTAAAAATCTTTGCAATATTAGCTGTTTTGTTTGAAGAGTCGCATTATCCATAGTAACCAGCGGAAAAACCATCATAACCCTCCAGGTGCAGAAAATTAATCATGTCACAAGATGGCAGCTCTCTCAACAGGGAAGAGAATGATTCATTTCACTGATGATGTGTGATACTGGAAGATAAAGATGTGGGGCCGATGGCACAATGCTTATTAAGTAGAGGGAGAGCGGAGGAGTAGCACATTATCAGGGGCCAGGTGAGTGTGATAGGAAATAGATCAGACTCTCAAGAGAAGGCTGGGAAGATTTAGGATACACAGGATGGGGGTGTTGAAATGGGATGGGACATACGAGGGAACAAGGGCCATAAGAGACGAAATGGTGAAGGTGCCCCAGGAAGAACAGACACATAGGGCCACAATTGTGAAACAGGGGCCCGAAAACAGCACAGCCCTCTACCTGGCATTTGCCAATAAAGAGACAGCACCGAGGGGATGTAGTATGGAAATGCAAGGTGACCCAGCTTTATTGAAAATATGCAAAGCTGTGGGGAAAACGAAATTAACAGCCAAGCTCTCTCTCTCAAATTCTTCAACGTTTGAACAGACAATAGCAGTTCATATCACAAATGAGTCATTCTGATGTCATCATGATCACTGAGTTGTGAAAACCTATCTCTACGGCTCATTGGTCCCAATTGCTAAGCTACATATAGTATCTATATATCACACCCTACTCATTGGGTAACTCTCTATCTAACTCTCTATCTAAGTTCCCACCAATAAAACATCCCATAAAATGTACAATCTCGTTATACTTCAATATTTTTGATAAGCTCTAAATTACTTCTGCAGTGAAAAATATATATTTTTTTTATCATTTAACATGCAGTCACACTCTCCGTGAACTGGCCGAATGTGATGAGATATGTATGTTGATGGGAGAAGAGGATAAAGGTCATCGCTTTTTGTTCTTAATTAACTAAAACATCCCATGTTATCCCAGCCATGTCATCTCTGAATTTCTAAGAGTTTTGCCCTTGCTGAACCACCGGGCTCCGGCCCTCCCTGTCCTGCAACAGTAAACACGCCATCCTGTTCTTGACACATTATAAGTAACTATTATGAGTCATTTCACCTTGACCATGTTTAATATTTTCGTTGCAGCAATTATGTGTCTTTTTAGACACATTTGCGCTTTTCTGTCTTGTCCAGACGATTGCTGAGACATTAATCTGTCAGCTACTAGGAGACTTCCTGAGATGCTCCATTCGTCCCGTGGACTTCAAATAGTCTGCTGTGTTGTCATAACTGATTTACCTTAATGGTTGAATGCTAGCTGCTTAGACACTGATTTTGTGTTCCGTTATGTGAACCTTCCCTCTGTTGTCCTCGGCTGTGGACATTCCTTTGAGGCAGCTATGTCTAGCTACTGCAGATATTTCTGAATTAACTGTATTTGTTTCAATAGTGTGCATTGCTGTTAGGACCTCTTAAAGCTACAGAACATTATTCTCTGTTGTGCTTGTACAGTTTTAAAATGTCAACTGCTGTCACGTTTTGTTCTCTGCAGGACACATGTGCCTTGCTATCTACCGATTCCACATGGATGTTTGTCACATTATTTCCAGCCCTATGTGTAAGCAGCAACCTTATCTGCATACAATTCTCTTCCCTACTTGTGTAGTGAGTCCAGACCTTTTGTATACACCTTCCTGTCACCTAATCTATTCTATTTTTAAACACACTAATTGTGCAAGCTAATGCCTTATCTGATCTCTACTTGTGTAGCGCCAACTAACTACTCTTTATGACAGCTGAATTTCCATGAGAGTTCAAAGTGCTGTTTCAAATGAGTCCTTTCTTACCTTGTAACTTCGTTTCATCTGAGGAAGGCAGGGGGGCAGAGCTTGAACATGCTCTCTAGTCAATAACTGCCTCACTACATCCCTCCCTCTGGTCGAATCATCAACCATTCCTTCATTTTGTCTCATCATATTATAGCCATCCTTAGGCAGCCACACGCTGGTGACCCCCCTCAAGTTACCTCCTCGTGCTACGTACTTTGCTGGACTGCATGTCATAAGACAGCACATTTCATCCAGTGCTCTTTGTAGTTGTGGGCTTCTTTTGGACATGCAAACAATGCCCCAGGCTGTCCAGCTGGCTGACCCAATGGGTACATGCAACAGTAAACTTCATCATCAGTTTGAGTGTACTGATGTACGGTGTCACCCACATTAACCATTAATGTCTTTTGGAGTGCCTTTTTGCCAGTCTTTTTACATTGGCTTATTGCTATTTTCAATATGCAAAAAGCTATTAGGACCAGTACCAAAATTGTTAACAGAACATTGAATGCATCTGTCAGCCAGGTAGTCATCCAGGAGAATATATAACTGAACCAGCTATCGTCCTCAATGTCATCCACTTCCTCCTCCATTTTATTGTGCAGCTCTTTCAAGTAGAATATGGCCTCTGTCAAGGTCCCATTCTCCTTATCATGTGTGGTGTGTATATGTACAGCAACTTGGCCCTATCGTTGCGCACACTCCTCTCTCCAAGGCTGTGAGGCGGCCCAGAACATATCTGTTATGTAGGATCATCAATCTGAACGCTCTTAACTCCTACTTAATGGCACTGAAGCCTTTTACTGTGGCATTAATAGTTTGTAACAGTTCCCACCTAGTTATCTGGATCCAGTGTGCATTTGCTGCTGCTTGCAGGCCAGGCATGGTAAAGGATGTGAAGAATGCTGTTTTTTTACCAAATAACTTATGCTTCTTTTTTTTTTTTATTGGTTTATTCAACCTTTAAAAAGAGACAAACAAAACAAGAAAGGAATACATCACGTATGAAATTTTTTTTTTGTTTTTTTGTTTCCCTCCATCCATCCCTCCCTCCACCATTGACATCTTGACATCTCTATTGGTACGTCCATCATGGCGTGTTAAGAGGTAGGTCCGATGACGACTGGTATAGATTTCATGTCTTTGATTACACCCAGTTTTACTTTTTGGTCGTCCAGACGTCCCTTTATTACGCACAGAAAGTTTGTTAATGCAAATAGGACTGCTCTGTTGGACCCCTCAAATAGAGCTGTCCACCAGTCGTCCGCCGTCATACAATGGTGTTCGTTAATCAGGGCTCCAAAGTTGGTTTCTCTTTGTTGTTGAAGAGTTTGACAAAACAATATTAGGTGTTTTAAGGTCTCCTTATTCTTACTGCAGAATGTACACATTAGATCAGTGTCAGCACACTTCACCCAACTGCTCACTCGCTCTTTTGCTTCCATCATGTTTAGCCTGAAGCGCATGTATAGGGATCTTGCATGTTGGTCCGGAAGTAGGGTTAGATAAGTGTGCCTCTGACCATAAGCTTTAGCTTCACCTGGGACCTCTTGCATTAGTTTCGATTTGGCTCTTAGTTCGCAGTTAACGTTATAATGGAAATGTCAAACTCCTTTAAAAGTGCTTGGCAGAGGAGATTCCATTGAAAAAGAACCGTGTAGTCTTTGGCAGTGTCCAGCTTATGTAAAATTTCGAATTGGATCGCTGGGTTTTTTATCATTGTTTTCCTAAACAGACACAGTAGGTTCCAGGTAACTCTTGCGTTTATCGAGATAAGGCCCAGTTCGTATCGGAGACAGACCGTCGAGGTACCTTTGGGAAGCTGTAGGACTCGCGTCCAAAATATATTTTCTAGTGAATTCCACAAGTCACTTGTGCAACCAAATGCGTTTTCACCGCCATAGATCAGGGCGGGTACCACTTTTCGTTGGAAAAATTCAATTGTTGGTTTTAAGGAAAATATTCCAAATTTTTTATTGATTAACAACGCTTGGCAAGCCATCTGTCGACATTTGCTTTTCACCACTTCAACCCATGGCGCGTCATTTCTGCTAGCACTTATCTTCATGCCCAGGTATGTGGAGTTTTTTACTATCTGAAGTTGCTCGTTAGCAAGACACCATCTGTACTTCTTTCCTCGGGAGAAACAGCCTGGTAGTTCCTCAAAAATTAGAATTTCACATTTTTGTTTGTTGATTTGAAGACCATTGGCTTATGCTTCTCTGGTATTGCATCGAATGCAGCATTGGGCGCCTTGGAAAAATAGTTATTTTCGTGCATTTTAGGCCTAGGGATCTTTTCTTCATGTTGTGTGCCATTGAAGGAAAAGTCCCAATGTCAACCTCACTTTGTGGTATTAGCAATGCTGGCGCATTTAGGGTCTGATTAATAGAGTGTTTTCCTATGTGATTACACCATTATAAAATGCTTCCATGAATCAGGCCCTTAGTAGCACCATTGTACATGTGCCACCCCAGTTGGGTGGAAGCTGCATATAAGCTCTTACACTGCAGGACCAGTAATGGTCTATGAGTACAGCTGTGCCAACTTTCATACCTGGTAAATCCATAATGCGTTGGCACCCTTCATTGTTACCAAGGCTTACTGAACCATTATTTCTAAAGCATAATGTTGGTGCTTGTAGTTTGGTTATGGGTAGTGGTCCTGCTTCATCTTCCACCCATGTTAAACATTTGGCATTTGGTTTCCATTCCTCCTGTCTTTGCTTTTTTGGCGCAGTCCACACTGCCTCTGCTGTGCATCCCATTATTCCATCAAGCCACCCTGCAGAGGAATATACTTTCCCTTTTATTTGCAATTGTGGTCTGTCTGCACAATAAGGTATACAATTAAACTGGGCATCTGTACACCGTAATATTTTGTGATCCACCACTTTGACATCTCCTCTATTTGGGCCTGATAATATGTACTTGAGCACTTTACTTTTCATCCTGATATTCTCCATCATGTGTGCCTCTTTTACATAGTCTACGTATGGGAATTCTGATCCTGTGAGATAGTTTATCATGGCCAATTGTCCATGAAACTGTCCTCTGGTCTGGCATACTGTAAGATGTACCAAGCAGTGTGCTCTGGACTCAGGTACTTCTTGAAGTATAAATACTTGAGAGGCTGTCATGGCATAGGGGATAAGTTTGCAAACAAAGCATCTTTCACTTGATCTCTCTCTCCCCACCTTCTCCATTGACCTGTACCACGAGTTTCGTTCAATGTTTATGGAATTGTCAACAGACCTTTTCATGTAATATTCATCATCTGTAATACTTCTCCTAGCCCTTATGTTAAATGGGATATCATGTTGTGCCTCCTTTATTGTATATATTGACCTAAGCCCAGTCGCTCTGCCAAGAAAACCGCGTTGCAAAGTTCCGATTCTAGATCGACTTCGCCGCCATTTTAGGTCCGTCCACCATTTTGATTTCTATTCTAAAGTAATTCTGTGTTCTAAAATGGTGGACAGTGTTTGCCGCTTGTAACTGAGCCGTCCTGAACCTTGTACGTGAGTTAATGTATAAACTGTCTGTTGGCCAAATGTTTGGGTCGAGTAAAGAGACCTTGTCCCATTCCTGACTTGTAGACAGAGGATTATCTGCACCAACAAGCCCGATCCATGGACATACATCGACTACAATGTTATACAAATACTGAACGTGGACACTAGCTGAACTGCATTGTATAGGACATGTGTTAAGGCTTATTGTTAAATCCGAGAACACCCTGTTGCCATTGTAACTTGTTTATATGTAAACTGAAGATGATCCATGAGCATATTGTCGGACAAGCCAGAAGTGAACTCCGCACGAACTCTAAACCATGGATTATTAACCCGTAGAGGGGCTGGACATTATGATTGGAAATGTATAAAATATACAACTGTTTAGACGTCCAGTACCACTCAATTCTCACACCGAAAGGGCTGGTATTCGCTGTGATGTACTGAGGGCCAGATAGCTATCTGATACTTTGTTTCTTTGTAAACTGTACAGTTTTAGAATAAAGATCTGTAAATCTTTATAAGCCCGTGTTTGGTGTATTTCCCTTTGGGGTACTCAGCCTCGATATTTCCTTTTGCTTTTACAGATGGCGCCCGAATAGGGACTCTCAAGATTGATGCCATCTCGTTGAAGGTTGACGCGGCTATCGGACCGAGATTGGACCGTGTAAAAGGGGGCTCCTTTCTTGGATGAGACGCGATACCTCAGCAGCGCTGCACGACCCTGGACGGTGAGCACTCGGTCTGAGACGGCATCTTGATTGATTGATAGATATTTTATTTCTATCGCGCTCGTACACAAGTGTTTCAGAGCGCGACAAGGCAAGGGAGGGTAACAGGGGAGAACAAAACTGCGATATTACTAGGCCCAGTGACATTGAGAACGCGCAAGTGCATGGGAGAGGGGGGAGGGGAAAAGTGCATGGAAGGGGGGAGAGGTGGAAAGTGCGAAGCAGAGGAGAAACAGATAAATAACAATAAATAAATAATAAAGACAACAAACAGTGGTAATGCAGCCAGCAATTTGCAATTTGCAATCATGACGAGGGTCCATATATCGAGGCGGCAGATTTGCCAAAATCACCAACCACATGGGACCTTTGATAGTTCTTTGAAATCTGATTGGATCTCCTTAGGATTTGATCAGGTGAGTCGTGAGCCAATTCTTAAGTATCCTGATAATTAGTTTTGGCGTATTACACTTGCAAGTGCAATTATTGACCAGGTAACACCAGTATTCTGATATGCCTGGGAAATTGTCTGCCTGCTTCCGGGCGTTATTCCGCAGTGACAGACAATCTTTGGAATTTGGCCGACCGGCGCCAATGGAGGGGTCGCTGGCGTGTACTTTGTACTGTAAGCACGGCATTGGTAGTATAGTGTTTAATGATATTTGGCACATATAACCTAGATATGCTTCTGAACTTCAGTGGCCAATGAATGGTAGTTTTGAAATTCCTCGTATTGAATACTTAGAATCCATATTATTGAAGAAAAAGACTAGAACTGCAGCATTTGATGTATTACAGAATTGGAAGAAAGAAGCTATGCAGCAACTGAAGAGTAGAGAAAAACATGCGTGCCGTCATATGACGAACACCAGAAAAAGCGTTGTTATATTTCCAAAATAAACAGTCTGAGTCAGTTAGGAATATGGATAGGGCTTTTTCACTTAGTATCTAGAAAATGTATCCTTCTAAAGACTTTCATGTATCTGATGAGCTGATTGACAAACTTTTAAATGAACAAAGACCTGGTGCAAGTGCGCCACCTCCGTAGGTTCCTCTTCCTGCTGTTATTCCTCCTCCCCAGCTCCTCCTGCTCCTCCTATTGCTCCTCTAAATGTTCCTCTTTCTCCGGCTGTTGTTCCACCTCTTGTTGTTGCTCCTCCACCTGCTCCTCCACCTTTGCCTGCTGTTACGGGTCCAGTGTGTTTGCCTGCTGCACCAGTAACAGCACCCTTTTTGCCTAATATACGAGATCTGCCTACTCTCCCTCTTCCAAGTGGTTCCACACTGCTTGTAGTTGATCAGGCAGCGGGATCGAGGGTTGTAACCCGTAATACTGTGTCTCCAGAGAGAAAGCATGAATTGACTGCATGGGCTAGACATTGCATGGAGAGGGGTGAACAAGCTGATGTTTCTGCCACACTCTCTAACTTAGACAATTTTCCTGAGAAAAACGTTTTTATTGAAGGATTGGGACTTCATTTACGTATAATGTGGAACAGGTTAAATGATATAGATCTCTCACAAGGTTTAAGGGATCTGAATATTTAAGCATTTTCTAGAGATACTGCGGAGAAAGTACATGAGCACGTCGAGAGGGTTTTTGCGTATAGAAAGGAGTTGCAAAGGTTACGAAATGAAGATGTAGATGGTGATAGTTTGGACGCTATGCTAGTACAGAAACAGTTCTTTCCTTGTCGTAAACCGATACATGAGGAAACACGAATTTGTACAAAAGATGCGATTAGGTGCATTTCAGACATGTCGATAACTCCCGCTGAAGTATATGACACGTGTAGTCAGTATACGACAGAAATGCAGAGGAAAGTGATACAGGTAATGGTAGCATGTAATGGTAGAATACCTGCAGAATGAATGCATAAAAAGAAAGATTTGTTGTCCCACAGAATTATTGAATATTTACAAGAGAGCTTTTTCATTTGACACTTCTTCAGCTGCTTTAGTGCTCGATCTAGCTTTGTTGCTCAGTAGGCATTCAGAGTTGCCTACTTCTCAGTTGCTTATGAGAGAGGGTCTTCCGACATTTGTCCCAAAAGTTGAGATTCCCGCTAATGTTGCAATGGTTGCAGCTGCTCAAGACATCCCTGCACATTATGTGTCACAGTTCGTTCACGTTCCGTTCTCGAGACAGGAAGTGAACACCATTAAACAATCTATTCCCGACATTAGGAAGAATCCGACAGGGTTCTACAAAGAGATAGAGTCTATCTTGCAAACATCAGTATTTGCCTTAAGCGATATTGATTTGTTGTTTCCCGTACTCCTGCCTATTGATTTGTGGAAACAGATTAGGACTGTAGACGATGTACCAGGGTTAGGAGATACATGGGATAACATGGTTAGACTTGATAGAGAAAGGCCAGCTGGCGAGAGACCATCACAGGTAATACTGACTTTGCCTGATAGAATAGTTACGAAATTAAAAGCTATAATTCCTGAAAGAAGGATTATTTGGGACAAGCTTACTGCCTGTGTCCAAGGATATTCTGAGGGTGCTACCGAGTTCTTCAATCGGTTCGAACGAGTATTCTCAGATTTCAGTGGACAAGATTTGAGCACAGAGTCTGGGAAACGACTATTCGGGGACAAATTTGTGCATGGATTGCTGCCTGACATCCAGTCGCAAATTATGTTCTCAGAAAGCGTTTGGCAAGCGAGTCTCAATCAGAAGTATTGCATATGGCTCAGTACTATGAGAATCGTGTCAATAATGAAAAAGAAAGGGTTGAAAAGAGAAAAGGAGACTTAAAAACAAAAGTTCTATTGCAACAAATTGTTAGAGGCCCTAGAGTGGGTAATTCGCAATTTAGAGGACAGTATGTTCCACAGGGAAATGCGCTATTGGGTCCTATAAACATAAACCAGTGTGCTTATTGCAGACAAGAGGGTCATTGGCGTGCACAATGCCCGATCCTCCAGCAGAGGTCAAATAACGCATTTGGCAAGATGGGTAGATGATCCAGAGGCCGCACTGGGGCAGGGGGACTGGTAGAAGACAGTTTTTGCAGGATTCACAGCAACCTTTTTCAAAGGATAATCAGGCACCAAGTGTGGATAATAGAAACATTTTTGATCATCCTTCTGCTGCTTACCTCTCTGAAGAACTTCCTTTGGACGACATTCTGTTTCGCTAGGATTGCCCGAAGTAGGGTTTGGAACCAATGCCTATTCCCGTTAATCAGAAAGGTCCCTACATTGAGATGATAGTGGGAAATAGGAAGCATCTATTCTTGATAGATACAGGGGCACATAAGTGTTCCATTGACCATTCACGGGTTCCAAACATTCCACTGTCAGGGCAAATCAATGTTTCTGTAGGGTTTTCTGGCACACCAGTAGTCTCTCTGGTTTCTTCGCCGGTACTGATTACTTTGGGTCCATTTACGGACCACTGCCCATTCCTTTTGACTATGAATTGCGGCGATAATTTGTTGGGGTTGAATCTGTTGAAAGAATTAAATGTGGTAATTCATTGTTCTTCTGATGGAGTGCGTTTGACGATTTCACCACAGCAACTTTCTGTCTCTCAGTTCTTGACCAGACCTTGCAGCCGGAATTTAGTGGTGTTCCGGAGTGTTTGTGGGCAATTGATGATAATGATGTCAGTGTCTTGCAAATTGAGCCTGTTAAGATTATTTTGAAACATGGAGTAAAGTTGCCACGTATTCCCCAGTATAAGATCTCGGTCGATGGTGAACAAGCTTTGAAATGCATAGTCTCTGATTTTGTGCATCGTGGGGTGATTGAAGAAATTGCAGGTAGTTTGTGCAATAGTCCGATTTTGCCCGTGTACAAAAAAGGCGATAATGCTATTCCTTTCCGTTTCATTATTGATTTACGTGCCATCAATAAGATTGTTGCTCCACAATTTCCCATTGTGCCTGATGTGACGACAATATTAACTATGATTCCGGCTTCAGCTACTCACTTTAGTGTTGTGGATCTAAAGAATGCCTTCTTTAGTATTCCTATACACAAAGACAGTAGATACTTGTTTGCCTTCACCTTAAGGGGACGCTCGGTTATCTTTACCCGTGCACCGCAAGGTTACACAGAGCGTCCTAGCATTAACAGTAGGGCTTTTAAAGAGCAGCTCGACACACTCGAGTTGCCCACCACTTCAATATGTCGACGATCTACTCTTAGCCGCTGTCTCTGAGAGCGCCTGTAAGGAGGGCACTGTGCTGTTGCTTATTCACCTAGCACGACATGGACACAAAGCTTCACTTAAAAAGTTTCAGTATTGTCGACAGGAGGTCGCCTATTTAGGCTATCTCCTTTCAAAGGAGGGAAGAAGGTTGACGCCTGAGCGGATAAAAATCATTTCTACCATGTCTGTCCCAAATACACAGAAGGAAGTCAGAGCCTTGATGGGAATGGCTTCTTACTGTAGGCAGTGGATCCCGAACTTTTCCTTAGTGATTAAACCAATGTTGGCTTTGACGAAGAAGGGCATTTCTTCGCCATTACCGTGGAACTTGAAAGCCCAGCAAGCATTTGATCTGCTCAAGACCGCATTGTGCTCGGCACCAGTTTTGGGCACACCAAACTATGAAAAGGCTTTTGTGTTGTATGTGCATGAATGTGATGGATGTGCTTTGGCTGTATTAACGCAGGAACATGGAGGGAAGAATAGGCCGTGCAGCTACTTTTCTTCCGCCCTTGATCCTGTTGCATGCGCTTTGCCAAGATGTTTGAGAGCTGTCGCTGCTGCATCTGTAAAACAGAGCGAGGGAATGGTCCTAGGCCATTCTTTTACCCTGATGGTACCTCACTCTGTAGATGTTCTATTAAACAGAACACAAACACAACACTTCACCTCCACACGATTAACAAGATATGAATTGATCTTGTTTGCACCGCATATTCAAATAAAGAGGTGTTGTGTATTGAATCCAGCTGAACTTTTACCTTTCCCGCAAGGTACTGACGAAGAGTCACATGACTGCCTTTACACTACAGAGCAGGAGACGAAAGGCAGAATCGATCTAAAAGATACTCCTTTGAATAATCCACAAGGGGAGCTGTTTTGCAATGGCTCCTGTTTCAAACTCCTGGATAGTACATCCACAGCTGCTTATGCAATCACCACATTGAGCACGGTCGTGGAGACCAAAAGAATCACGCATAACTCCCCGCAGGCTGCAGAGATTATAGCATCAACCCGAGCTTGTGAACTTTCCGAAGGGCTTACCGTTAATATATATACTGACAGTCAGTATGCCTTTGGGGTGGTTCACAACATTGGCAGACTTTGGGCAGAACGATGTTTCTTGACCTCACATGGCACTAAAATCCAGTATAGCTCCTTGATAGTACGGTTACTCTCAGCGCTTGCACTCCCTACTCAGCTAGCAATTATGAAATGCACAGCGCATCAGAAGATCATAGATAATGTAGGAAAAGGGAATGCTTTTGCTGACCAGATAGCCAAACAGACTGCCACTGATCTCTCTTCAGAAATGTACACTTCAAGGGAAGCCACAAATGCCTGTACTTTGAATGAGGGTATTGAATCTGTGAAAAACATTCAAGCTGATTCCACTTTAGAGGAATCTAAGAAATGGGCTGAGGGTTTGGCAAAATTGGATGACGATGGGTGTTGGGTGGACAAAGTAGAAGGGAAATGGTTACTGCCTGATGCATACATTATGATGCTGGTCACTATGGCTCATGGTCCCACCCATATTTGTGCACGAAAAGTTACCAAAATGTTGCAAAATGTGTGTGTGTATGATAGAATCTCTAAGGTAGCCGAGCGCTTTGTCCAAGGGTGTATGATTTGTTTGCCGCATAATGTGGGAAAGGGCGCATCGACTCCTAGGGGTAGTTTTGATCCACCTTCTGTCCCCTTTGAGGTTATACATTTTGACTTTATTGAAATGGAGCATTGCAATAACTACAAGTACGTACTAGTGGTTATCTGCGCCTTTAGAAAATGGGTTGAAGCCTTTCCTGTCAAAGATGCCACAGCTATGACAACGGCGAAAACCATGCTGAAGGAATATTTTCCTAGGTTTGGTTTGCCAAAAGTCATCTGGTCGGACAATGGTCCACATTTTATCGCTGCTGTAATTCTGCAGATATGGGCGGGATTACAGATTGATAAACGATTCCATTCAGCTAGGCACGCTCAGAGAACTGGTTTAGTAGAAAGACATAACAGCATCATCAAGAACAAGCTCGCTAAGACGTGTGCCGGCATCAAAGTGAAATGGCCGGACGCCTTACCGATCGTGTTATTGTCTATGAGAACGACCCCTCAAACTAAGACTGGGATCTCTCCATTTGAGGTGGTCATGAGTAGGCGAGCTAACATTTGGAATTTGCCAAAGCCCCGTTCGGTAGGCGAAGTTGAACATGTACTTCTTTCTGACTATTGTGGACAGTTAACTAAAAATCTGTATTTGATTTACCACCAGGTGCGAGAAGCTTTACCTGTCAGGTACGAGGGCCCAGGCCACAACATACGGCCGGGGAGTGGGTCCTCATCAAGTCATTTGAACAATCTTCTTGTCTCACACCTCGTTGGCAAGGCCCGCACCAAGTTCTCCTGGTCACACAGACAGCAGTGCGAGTGGAGGGCAGGAAGCACTGGATCCACGCGTCCCACATCAAGAGGATTCCTTTCCCTTTGCCAAACGATACAGAAGATATAGAACCCCTCACCAGTACCGTAACCAACGATCATGAAGCATCAAACAGCATCGAGAGTGCATCGGAGACTCTCCCTGAGCCCGTGGGGCCTGGGGAAACAGCCGCTTCATCTCCACACTCTCCAACAGTTCCTTTTTCAAATTCCGTTTTGAATCTTGTGTTAAATCTTGCTTTGAATTCACTGTTTCCATTAGGAAGTAAAGACACATTGTTTACAGATCATTCAGTACCAGGGATCACAAGGTACAATCTGCGTCCGAGGAAGTCTCACTGCACGGTTCGGCTGTGCCATCAAGGAAAATCATCGAAGGGCTTGTCTTTTTGGCCTGATCTTTTGTACATAAGGGGATTCTGTTGGATAGGGTTTGGGAAAAAAAGGACTAAGAAGACGCTCGATCTGGAGATCGCCAGCACATTAACTTTGGTGTATTCGTTTGAAGATACAATGCCTGCAACCGCTCCCACTAGTATGGAACAGATTGTTTCTCACCACTCCGAAATAGGCCGAAGATGCAGAGAAGTGACCTTGGAGATGTTGGTGGTATAAGAATCGATATTCAGCCTTCCATCCCAGCTCCCCTGAGTACAAGACTCAGGCTTCCTCAAAGAGGGGCTCTTTTCCACAATGTACCTCTCTGCTGTTTCAGTTGGGACAGACAGAGATGTCAATTGAATAAAAGAGCGGGGAGAACACACACCGCCAATACCAATGCTGCAAAGGAATACAAAGATGTTAGACAGTGTTGAGATGAATGCAAGTGATTAGAACAGTTGAAGTAATTGGGCAACTACCTAGACAGATATTGGAGTGGAGCTTCCCCGGGGTGATCTACAAGGAATAACACAAATGAGTGGAAATGGTCTAAATCAATATCGGTTCCAACTATAGATACAGAATTGATAACAACTGACCTGAGTAAGAATATATGGAGGAAAGGAGTCCAGGTTTCTGAAGGCAACGACAGGAGAAAATAACAAACAGGGAAGTTAGTATAGGGAAGTAGCCCCGAACGGCACGAGGGACGCACTAGTGCCGGGTTGGTGCAGTTCAGGAAAGCGTTTATATGCACTTAGGAGCAATCTCACAGGAAAGTCACTCAACGTCCCAGAATCCAACAGAAGGCAAATATCCAAACAAGTCGTGGAGGTAACCAATAGCAAAGATGGGGATAGTCAATCAAGTATGTACCTGAGTACACGAGTATAGCTGAGTAGCTGTAGAAATGATCCAGATAGTAGACAGCTATTTGGTTCTGAGTGCAGAGCGACAACCAGGAAAGTACTGCAAGAGACAGAAGAGAGCCGGATCCAGTAGCGTTCCGAGTTCAACAACCAGACGAGCACGACAGGAACAAAGGAGGAGACGAGGCAATCCAAAAGTCAGGCAAAGGTCAAAACCAGGAGTTTAGATGAGGAATCGTGTAGGGAGACACGAAGAGGAAACAGACGAAACCGCTTGTAGCTTGTAACGCTAATTAGCAGCAACGAGCCCCTTGGAAGACGGTGGTTTTATAGTCGTAAGAGGGGCGTGGCTTGCTGTATGTCTTCCACGTACAAGACGTGTCAGGTGACCCGGAGTGCGTCGACGTTTGTACAGACGCCATGTTAGCCTGTACCTGGTTCATAGAGGAGCTTGCAAAGAAGTTGTATTCTGCAAGGAGGCCCGCTGGGAAGCCTGAAGTGTAACACAGATAAGAGACTGTGTGACCGATCATAAAAATGAACAATCAAGTGCGTGGGCCCCGAAAAACGTATTGTTGTCTTGTGATAATGTTAACTGGTTTCACAATAGTCATTGCTTTAGGATTTTGGTATTTGGAAGAAGTACATCCGCTTGAAAAATGTTTACCCACTGAAAATCTACCCACTGTTTCTACACCTTTTGTGCATCTGCACACTTTATCTCCTAGAGACTCTCAGCACAGACAGAGTTACCATAACAATACTCTATCACTCATTATGAATGCTACACATTCCATTTTTAATAAGTCCAATTGTTGGGTCTGCTCGCATTTACCGCAACACGGGGATAAGGGGCTGGGTTGGTATATTCATCCTTTACCTTTGACGACTGCATGCTATGCTTCTCTAAGGGCACTATTCTTTGGCCGATGGAACGATAGCATCTTGGGGAACTCTTGGGGAACTTTGATGGAACTAATTTGAATGACTTAGAGAAACGTGTTCTAACACCCCTGGGATGCTCACTCTTTTCGCGAATAGGAGCAAGCCTAATGTTGCTTCTATTAGGCCTTCTGATAGACAGTCCCGTCCTTTTCAATCTTTGATCTCTTTCAAGATGGCACCTATAGACAATAGGGATGCCACGCCACCTTCTTACACTGTTAACCAAAGCCCCGATTCAGTTTCTTTCTGCATACAGAGGAATGGTACTCAGTCAATGGGTGATTTTAAGGGTTGTGCCAATGTTAAGAATTTGACTAGTGAGGACAGACCTTTGTATGTAGGCGAACCTGTCTACTTTGTTTGCGGTAATGTAGCATTTCCATGGTGACCCAGGGATTGGCCGGGAACCTGATATTTAGGGATTCTGTTACCCGGGGTATTCATTGCTAGCACTGTAGAAATTTCAAAGGCTCATCCAAGGCGGGACGAGAATGGCGATACTTCAGCACAAGTTGTGGGCGATGTAGCTAAATCCTTCATGGCATTTTTTGGGCAAATATCGAACTCAGACGATATCAGAAGACTAGCAAGAGTACTGGAGAGGACCATCACCCGGACCACTGACATACTCTATAACATGACTTTAGAACAAAAGGCAATAAGGTTAGTGGCACTTCAGAACCGGATGGCATTAGACGTCATCCTGGCTGAGCATGATGGGGTATGTAAATTAGTGGGGTCCGCATGCTGTGTTTTCAGGCCAGATTCCTCCCCAACGATTTTAAGAGCAATACAAAATCTGCACGTTCTCAGTTCAGAAGTGCATGTTCCCAAGGGGAACTGCAATCTTAGCGCTTGGTTCTGGGACTTCTTGCGATCTTGGGGATGGAAGCTACTTTCTGTCTTGCTGATTATTTTAGGTATTCTGTTGTTTTTCTGTTGTTGTATACAATGTCTTCCTGGTATGTGTTCGATGTTAGGAGTATGTTGTGCACAAGCGATGGGTACATTAGGACACAAGGTATACGCCCCAAAGAAAATATCTAATGAATTTGTGCTGAAGGAAATCTCAGTATCTGACCTCATGGCAATTGATATCTCCGATAGTGATTCAGGATGTATGTGTCATGATGCCTACCCCCGGGCATCAGGACCAAGGCCCTCAGCTCCGGGAGCAGGCATCAAGACATTTGTTTAAACCTCAGCAGCCCCAGCTAGGGGCTGTCTGGGTTCAGTCCTGGTGCCTTAGGCGCCAGGCTCATCATAGAAATCAGTCCTGGCGCCATAGGCTGCCTGATGCAGACCATGCTGCAAAAGAGTCCAAGCCTACATGAGGCCTGGATGGGACTATTTTGTTACAGGGACTATTTTGTACTCGGGCGTGGCTCTAGGGAACTTCTTACCTGGAACTACTTTGGAGGCTATTTAAACCACACCCGAACAGCAGCACGTGCTTCACGTTATTCTGCATCCAGCAGCATGACGCTCACTGTGCCTGCAGCCAGCATCCAGTCTTCTGCCACGCCCGCGTGCCTGCAGCCAGGATCCAGTCTTCTGCCACGCCCGCCTCGAATCCGGAGCTCCTAGAATAAAGAAGAAGAAAAGGACAAGGTTAGAAAACACATTTATTTCAAATTCCTCACCTAATTCTGGAACCATTTCATCTCCGGACCTGGAAAGTACATCAGTCCTGCATGCGTCGCTTCACCAGCTCCAGAACAGCGCCATACTCACCTGTTCTCTCAGCATCTTTCGATCTGGCACTGTCTCCATCATTTCTTCGCCGTAGTCCGGCACCTAGGGGACACAAGAAAAAACAAGGTGAGCCAAGGGAATCAACAAATACAACCTCTTACCACCATAGACTTCCCACCGGCGGTATTATTCCATAACTCTCCACATTTTCATATGCTGCATCTGTAAAGAGGGAGAAAAACAACACGTTAACGCATGCAATAGTTACTGGACAGCGTTGGGTAACACAGACTCTTACCTGAACGCCAGCAGCAGCTACGAGACCTTCTTCTCACGAACTCAGTTGCAACTTAAGGAAGGAAGGGGACAAGAGTGAACATCGGGCACATTGAACTCTTTGAACTTGATACTTACCAATCCCGCCAGGGACTTCAGAGTCAATACTTACCGGAACTCTCCCAACGCTTTCAAACCAGTGAAGTAACTGGTATCTACGCGCCCCTGCAAGACACGTAGGATGGAGAGCTCATCTTTTACGAACATAAGGTGAGGTTACTAAGGGGATATCGGAGGTGATTAGTGGGGGAGAGCGAGAACAGTTGGGAGGCCATCACTAAAACCCACAGGTGGTTAATCCCTGTCTCCACTTGCAGGAAAATACTTCTTCGGGTCCAGCAGACAAGACTAGGCGGGCCAGTCCAGACAGTCATCTCTGCACTACGCATCACGTTGAAGGAGACCGCAGCTGTCCGGGTCCGATCGACACCCCTGTGGGGTCCAGGTGAGCGTAACAGAACGCGAAGCCTCTCTACAAATACCCACCCGGATGTTATGGAAACCTCGGAAACCAACCAACTGGCCCAATTATTGGGGGAACTTAGGGCGGAAGTACATGCCGCTCGCCAAGAGACTAATGCCCTCAGGAGAGAACTGATTGTCTCAAAGGAGCGCACTGATGATCTGGCTAGGCAACTACTGCAAAACCAAGCTGGGAAAACGCCCCTACCTGGATATGGGGGAAACCCAACCCCCGTTTCATCAAGCAATCCAGTGCAAGTGGTTTTACCAGGAAATATTTCGTTAGCTCCACCCGAACGCTTTGCTGGGGACCCCAAAATGACCCAATGCCGCTTGCACTTTTTATGCAGACCGGGAGCATTTCCAAATGACCAAGCCAAAGTAGCCTTTGTATTGTCATATCTTAGTGGCAGCGCAGCGGATTGGTCCATTCCATTAGTCAACCAGGATGATCCTCTTCTCCGGGATTTTCAGGGTTTTCAAAGGAGCATGGAAAAACTATTCATCAGACACTCACAGGGTCAAGCCCTGGACAACAAACTTTTATCCTTACGACAAGGTAACCAGGATCTGCTAACCTATATTGCAACCTTCAATAGGTTGGTGGTGGAAACCGGGTGGCCGGAGGAAAAACGAATTACATTGTTTCATCGTGGACTTCGGGGAGAACTCAAAGATGTCTTGGCTCAAGTTGTGAACCCACCTCAGGATTGCACAGAATTTATAGACTTAGTGGCCCAGCTAGACCACCGACTTCAGAACCGAAAGACTGATCGAGCTAAGTTCGAGAACCGGGTATTGGTTAAACCCAACATTGCCCCCAAAGGAACAGATGCATCTGAACCTATGCAGATCGGGGGGGTTAAAGGACCCTTAACTCAAAAGGAAAGAGAAAGAAGACGACAGATGCAGTTGTGTCTGTACTGCGGAACCTCAGGACATTTTCTACGGGATTGCCCTACAAAACCACCCAAGAAGGTGGTAGGAGTTGCTGATAAAAGCCACATAGAGCCTGATTTGGGAAACTACCACGCCCGACGAGCGTAGAGGTCTGCTTGCCGAGCTTAAAGAAGGACACTCAGACCTTGCATCTGATCATCCCAATGGTCCTACTTGATCCCAGGCAGCCATCACATATGCACGCAGTAAGGGCATACATAGATAGCGGGGCCGTAGGAAACTATATGGACCACGAATTGGTGTCAAGGATGAATCTACCTCTTTGCAAAAAGACCACTTCGGATGTCATCACCACAGTTGATGGAACTGAGATTGCCTCGGGGCCTGTAACTCATTCCACTACAGAGATGACATTGTTGAGTCAAGATGGGCATCGAGAGACTATTGTGTTTGATCTAATCAAAGCCCCACAGTTCCAGATAATACTGGGGATGCCATGGTTGGAAACACATAATCCTTGTATAGATTGGCGAGAGAAGAGAATAACCTTCCCGGATTGTGCACACACCTGTTACCCGGAGAAAACTTTGAACAAAGGCCTGGCTACAGTCGTTAACCCAATCATGCAGTTACCTCAGGAATACCAAGAATTTCAGGATGTTTTTCAAAAAGACAGGCCAATACATTACCTCCTCACAGATCATACGATTGTCAAATCGACCTCCTACCCGGTGCACAACCCCATGCAGTAGAATCTACGCCCTCACGGAACCTGAAAATCGTCACCTATGGCAATACTTGGACCAATACCTTGCTAATGGCTTTATTCGTCCTTCCAAGTCTCCTGCATCCTCAGCTTTATTCTTCGTGCCAAAAAAGGAAGGTGACCTTAGAACGTGCATAGATTACTGAGCATTAAATCAGATTACGGTAAAAACTGAGACCCATTGCCTCTGATCCCCAAATTACTAGACCAAGTAAAGGATGCTTGTATCAACACTAAGTTAGATCTCCAAGGGGCATATCATCTGGTACGTGTCAAGAAAGGCGACGAATGGAAGACTGCCTTTCGCACCAAGTACAGATCATTCGAATATCAGGTGATTCCCTTCGGGTTATGCAATGCACCAGCAGCCTTCCAGTATTTTATGAACGATGTCCTTCGTGAACTCATTGACGTCTGTGTAGTCGGATACATAGATGATATTCTAGTGTACTCCTCCTCAGAATCAGACCATGTTAAGCACGTGCGTGCAGTCCTTGAGAAACTACGCCAGCACAAATTATATGCAAAATTGGAAAAATGTGTTTTTCATGCTACGGAAGTTGAATTTCTTGGATTTATCCTGACTCCAAAAGGAGTCCGAATGGACTCTCGAAAGGTGGACGCAATTCTCAAGTGGCCATCACCCAGTTCAGTCAAAGGGGTACAAAGCATGCTCGGATTTGCTAATTTCTACCGCAGATTCATTCCGGACTCCTCCCATGTTGTACACTCCATCACAGCACTTTTGCGAAAAAACAAATGCTTCTTGTGGACCGAAGAGGCTGAAAAATCCTTCCAAGAGCTGAAAGCGAAATTCACATCAGCACCTGTCTTAAAGCATCCACGCCCTGAGCTTCCATACATAGTAGAAACTGATGCATCCAGTTTAGCCATGGGAGCTGTCCTGTCCCAGAAGGATCCTGAAACCGATCAACTTCACCAAGTAGCATTTTGGTCGAGAAAGTTCTCAGCACCTGAGTTAAACTATGCGGTTACCGATAAAGAGCTATTAGCCATCAAATCCGCCTTTAAGGCTTGGCGGCACTATCTTCTTGGTGCCAGGCATACTATTACCGTAATCACAGATCACCGGAACCTGCAGTATTTAAAAACAGCCAAAGCCCAATCATCGCAACAACTTCGATGGGCATTGTTCTTTGCCAAATTCGATTTCGTGATCACTTATCGACCAGGCTGCAAAAATGGCAAAGCAGATGCCTTATCCCGAATAGGGATGGGAGAAGCATATGCAAACCCGGAACCGGTGCCAATAATTCCCGAGCAAAGAATTCTTGGCATAACTACTCTACAGACACTAGAAGATATTCATTCAAAAATCCAACAACTCTTCGATCCAGCAACCCTGCAGGACTGGGTAAAGAAAGGCCCGGACTACTCAGTCGTCAATGACCTACCTTACTATCAAGGACGACTATTTCTACCACACAAGGAAATACAAGAACTAGTCATCTCCAATTACCATGACACCCTGATGGAAGGGCACCCAGGTATCGCAAAAACTGAAGCAAAAATTAAGAGACAGTTCTGGTGGCCCACTTGGCGAAAAGATGTAAAGTCATTTGTGATGTCCTGTGGCATTTGCGCCCAAAACAAAAGCCAGAAGAAAAAAACCTGCTGGCCTTTTACAACCTTTGGATATTCCACCTACACCATGGCACACCTTGTCTTTAGACTTTATTACAGATCTACCTCCATGTAATGGATTTAACACCATCCTAGTTATTGTGGATCTTTTTTCCAAGATGGCCCACTTTATTCCTTTAAAGGGGTTACCTTCTGCTTCGATTCTGGCCAAGGAGTTCCTCAAAAACATTGTTCGATTACACGGATTCCCTTCCGTATTGGTTTCTGACCGAGGTAGTCAATTTATCTCGCATTTTTGGAAGAAATGTTGTCAACTGGCACAAATCGACGTGAGGCTATCAACAAGTCACCATCCCCAGACCGATGGTCAGACGGAAAGGACCAACCAGACCCTTGAACAGTAGCTATGCTGCATGCTACACCAGACCGAAAGCAATTGGAAAGATATTTTATGGATTTCCGAGTACGCATGCAATAACTCTGTACATTCAGGAACCGGACAAAGCCCTTTTTATACCATATATGGACATCACCCTCGAACCTCAGAACTCGATTCGCCTCAGCACTTAGAAATGCCTGCAGTTAGTCATTTGCACTCTACTATTACACAAGCCTTTAAGGAAGCCACAGAACATTTGAAACAAGCAAAAGAGAAATACAAGAAAAATGCTGATCAACATAGAAGTGAAACTCCACAATACCAGATTGGGGATCAAGTTTGGCTGGCTACAAAACATATACCTCTGAAGGGAACACAGACTTTTAATCCTAGATATTTGGGACCTTACACCATTAAGGCCATTATCAACCCGGTGGCCGTCAAATTGGAATTACCCTCTAATATGCAAATTCATCCTGTCTTTCATGTTTCACTTCTAAAACCAGTTCAACCAGGGACAAGATTAACCAAACCACCTGACCCCATCTTGATAGATGGAGAACCTGAGTTTGAGGTAAAAAATATCCTGGACTCCAAGATGATTAAATCAAAACTTTTTTGGAAGGGCTACGGACCACAAAAAGATCATGGGAGCCTAGCGACCACATTCATGCACCTCGGTTGGTGAAAAGATTCCATCGGAACTTCCCAGACAAACCGGGGCCAGGGGGAAGAACAACTCTAGGAGGGGCCTTGGGGGGGAGTGCTGTCATGATGCCTACCCCCGGGCATCAGGACCAAGGCCCTCAGCTCCGGGAGCAGGCATCCAGACATTTGTTTAAACCTCAGCAGCCCCGGCTAGGGGCTGTCTGGGTTCAGTCAGGCTCATCATAGAAATCAGTCCTGGCGTCATAGGCGCCAGGCTCATAGACTTTACTTACCTGATGCAGACCATGCTGCAAAAGAGTCCAAGCCTACATGAGGCCTGGATTGGACTATTTTGTTACAGGGACTATTTTTTACTCTGGCGTGGCTCTAGGGAACTTCCTACCTGGAACTACTTTGGAGGCTATTTAAACCACACCCAAACAGCAGCACATGCTTCGCGTTATTCTGTATCCAGCAGCGTAACGCTCACCGTGCCTGCAGCCAGCATCCAGTTTTCTGCCACGCCCGTGTGCCTGCAGGCAGCATCCAGTCTTCTGCCACGCCCGCCTCGCCTCCGGAGCTCCTAGAATAAAGAAGACGAAAAGGAAAAGGTTAGAAAACAAATTTATTTCAAATTCCTCACCTAATTCCAGAACCATTTCATCTTCGAACCTGGAAAGTACATCAGTCCTGCACGCGTCGCTTTGCCAGCTCCAGCACGGCGCCATACTCACCAGTTCTCACAGCATCTTTCGATCTGGCACTGTCTCCATCATTTCTTCGCCGTAATCCGGCACCTAGGGGACACAAGAAAAAACAAGGTGAGCCAAGAGAATCAACAAATACAACCTCTTACCACCATAGACTTACCACCGGCGGTATTATTCCATAACTCTCCACATTTTCATATGCCGCATCTGTAAAGAGAGAGAAAAACAACATGTTAACGCATGCAATAGTTACCGGACAGCGTTGGGTAACACAGACTCTTACCTGAACGCCAGCAGCAACTACGAGACCTTCTTCTCACGAACTCAGTTGCAACTTAAGGAAGGAAGGGGACAAGAGTGAACATCGGGCACATTGAATTCTTTGAACTTGATACTTACCAATCCCGCCAGGGACTTCAGAGTCAATACTTACTGGAACTCTCCCAACGCCTTCAAACCAGTGAAGTAACTGGTATCTACGCGCCCCTGCAAGACATGCAAGATGGAGAGCTCATCTTTTACGAACATAAGGTGAGGTTACTAAGGGGATATCGGAGGTGATTAATGTGGGAGAGCGAGTACAGTTGGGAGGCCATCACTAAAACCCACAGGTGGTTAATCCCTGTCTCCACTTGCAGGAAAATACTTCTTTGGGTCCAGCAGACAAGACTAGGCGGGCCAGTCCAGACAGTCATCTCTGCACTACGCATCACATGGAAGGAGACCGCAGCTGTCCGGGTCCGATCGACACCCCTGTGGGGTCCAGGTGAGCGTAACAGTATGAACATTGAGACGTGGAGTTACTCGTAAAGTGACTAGAAGTAGTTTAGCGCTTGGCTTAGGCCAAAAGGAGGGTTTGTTAAACGGGATACCATGTTGTGCCTCCTTTATTGTATATATTGTCCTAAGCCCAGTCGCTCTGCGAAGAAAACCGCGTTGCAAAGTTCCGATTCTAGATCGACTTTGCTGCCATTTTTGGTCCATCAGCCATTTTGATTTCTATTCTAAAGTAATTCTGTGTTCTAAAATGGTGGACAGTGTTTCCTGCTTGTAATTGAGCGGTCCTGGACCTTGTACGTGAGTTAATGTATAAACTGTCCATTGGCCGAATGTTTGGGTCGAGTAAAGAGACCTTGTCCCATGCCTGACTTATAGACAGAGGATGTCTGCGCCAACAAGCCCGATCCGCGGACATACATCGACTACAATGTTATATAAATACTGAACATGGACACTAGCTGCACTGCATTGTATAGGACATGTGTTAAGGCTTATTGTTAAATCTGAGAACACACTGTTGTCATTGTAACTTGTTTATATGTAAACTGAGGTTGATCCATGAGCATATTGTCGGACAAGCCAGAAGTGAACTCGGCATGAACTCAAGACCATGGATTATTAACCCGTAGAGGGGCTGGACATTATTATTGGAAATGTATAAAATGTACAACTGTTTAGACGTCCAGTACCACTTACTTCTCACACCGAAAGGGCTGGTATTCGCTGTGATGTACTGAGGGCCAGATAGCTATCTGATACTTTGTTTCTTTGTAAACTGTAGAGTTTTAGAATAAAGATCTGTGAATCTTTATAAGCCTGTGTTTGGTGTATTTCCTTTTGGGGTACTCAGCCTCGATATTTACTTTTGCTTTTACACTTACTGTCTCCACAACTGGGCAGAGTACCATTTCCTGCACTAACTGGAAATCTATTTGTTTTTTAACTTCTTCACTAAAGTTATGCCATAGGGACGCATTTATCTTATCATAATCATTTGAATGTGGTGTGAGATAAAATAAGAAATAAAAATAACAATATCAAAAGGAAAATGGAAGGACCGCAATAGCCATAATGTCTGTCGTTTGTAGATGTGTCCTGCAGCGTATTGATCGGGGTATTATGAAGAAATCAGGAACATAAGGATATGAAAACATTCGTACAGTGTACTTAGTAATGGGCATCAGTAAGTTATTATTTTGCAATGTTGAGTGAGGCGAGCCGTATATACCCTTTTCAAAGCACTTGCAACCAATGATAATGACAACAATAAAAGATTTGATTGTTTTTTTTCAAACCACTTGACTATTATGTGGTTCATTGATAAAGAGCGTAAACATATGAAAATATAAAAATAGCTCCGATAAAAAACAAAAATATAAAAATGTGGGGGATAAGAAATAATCCCAATAAAAATGTAAAGATAGAAAAGTATTAAAAAAGTCAGTTATAGATGTACGATATGTACAAATTAGTCCTCAATACTGTGCTGCTGATATATTCAAAAAGTCCTCAGCGTCAACTTCTTTCTTACTGTTCCAGTGGTAGTTCAGCATCAGTGTTCCTCTAGTAGTGCACCGTAATTCATATCTCCTTTATTCTCAAGTTCCTTATTTTTTAAATCTTTTTTCTCAGCATGCACTTGGGCTCTTATCCTGGGCCTGTTTTAGTTCTCTTCTCCCTCAGTATCCTGGTAGTTGGGCAGGGAGGTGGCACTCTTGTATTGTTTTATGTTGGCTATGTTGACCCACAGGAAAAAGTTGACAACTGCAGTAGTATTAAATTCTATTTCATCTTTTTCTGTGCATTTAGAGTAACCTCCCTGGCTTTCCCTTTCCTGGCAACAAATGAAAGAGAGAGGTATTTAGCCAGGGACATCAAATAGTCATCAAACTCATTTCCTAACACATTTGCAGTGCTTTGGGCATCTGCATGCGTGTGGGCGGGATAATGGGCACATGCATCCTGCGACCTGTCACCAACTCATGAGGAGTCAGAGGATTGTCTGAGTCTTGTTTATGGCGCAGGGCCAAAAGAACCAGTGGAAGGCAATTCAGCCAGTCCTTATTTAGCGTGTCACACAATCTTGCTAATCTTGCTAATGCGTGATGCCCGAGAGTTTTGTGTGCTTTTTAAAAGTACAATAAATAAATAAATCTCCATGGCCCTCGCTGAGATTTTCTTTTCACTATGTCTACAGCAGTGTTGCAAGGAGATTCTGATGCCACTATCACTCCCTACTTCATGAGCGCATTTATTGTTTCATAAACACCCTCATCTGCTTATATGGACATTGGATACTGTTTCACTCAAGATACAATTGCCCCTTTCTTTAATTTTATTTTTACTGCTCCAATCCCCTTTTAACAACCCCACATCATATGGACTGGTCATCCATAGTGTGCCAGGTACCCTTGCCAAATCGTCTTGCATAAATGATGGTACTTTTTATATAGCATTATTTGTTGTGCCACCTCTGTATACTCTATTGTCAATGGACATGGTATACTTATCTCAAACAATACCTCATCATCAGAGTCACTGTAGTCAAGCATCTCATCATCTGTCAGCTGGGTCAGTCTGTGTTATGTGTGAAGTTCTGTTACTGTGTGCTAACTCAACCCTTTCTTATCACTCTATCCTCCCTCACTGCAGCCATATCTAGCTCAATTGTAACCAGTTCCTCTTCAGTTACATCTTTAGGTATCTGTGTTCTGAAGAAAAAGCCTGTGGGATGTCTCAATAGCTGCCCCATAATTCGGGGAAGCCATGCTAACATCACTTGTACACCATAGAAAAATACTTCAGGATCCACTAGTACTCCCATCTGTACTTTCTGCCCATTAAAGCCTCATATGTATTCCTTTGCTGTCTGGAAATGTATGCCTGGCATAGAGCATATTATGCCATCCTCTGCAGATGATATTGACTTATTGAGTTTGGCCATAAGATATATTCCCAATATGTTAACAGGTGTCTTCCTGGAATGCAGGAATGAGATAGCTACCGTCTGCTCTCCTACTGTCAGAGGAAAGCTGTCAGTGAAAGGAACCATATTTGTAGCCCCAGAAAAGCCTTCAGTGTCCATGAATATTCCTGACATCGGAAATCTGCCCTCTCTGACACAGGTTTTTGTTGCCCCAGTGTCAACTAAGATGGAAAGAGTCTACCTCGGTTCCTGTTCAGGGACTATGGTTATTGATAGGATAGAGCACACACATTCTGTGGGCTATCCTATTGGGGATACATGTTTAGTCCTGACCCTGTAAAAGGGTTCCCCCAACCGCTGTCACTCCTCCTATCCAGGGTGTCTGTGGCAAAATGTTTGTATCCCACTTTGTCACTGTCACACTCACCTGTGTCTCTGCAGGAACGATGGATGAGCCTCCCTTGACCCTGAGTCCTCACTTCCCCTGTTTCACCCGGAGGAATACCTGTCAAATACAAGGTGTACACTCAGACCTGAATTCACCCAATTCCCCTGGGCCCTTCCCTTCTCTTTACTGTCTGCTGTGATGTCCCACTATGGGCTTACCTTGATCTTTAGTAGGGTTGTGCACTCCATCCTGTTTTTGCAGGGGCGCGATTCACTCATGTGATTGGTGCCAATGTCTGTAGGCTGAGTTCAGATGCCAAACGTTGTTTTATACCTTCACAGCGAGGCCGAGAGTTCAAGGCGCCAGTTTCTTCACTGGCTAGAAAGTCCTTCCCACAAGTGAATGTTGCATGGAGAATGTTGAGTGTCCAAAATTGTCCGTATTGTCTTTGTTTGCCGGTATTTTTGTGGGTGAGTAGCGCTGCGTGTCGAAGCTAGCTGCCGGTAGGTATGCACAGCGCTTTCAATTTGAGCGCGCCTGGTAATGTCTCTCCCTTTCCCTTGCAGGAGAAATTATGTGGTATTAGCGCCTCGAGTCTGGGTTCAGTGCTACTGGAGACTTGGTGGTTAGGTAAGTTTGCACGGAGGCTTTTGGTAAGTATGCACCGCGTAGAGAGAGAGAGTGCAGTGAAATAAGTGTCTGCGTTATTGGAGCAAGCTCAATGAATAATGTCTCTTCTTTCTTACAGGGGTTTGTGCGCTCGTGCAACTAACCTGGATTCCAGCATCGCGGGAAGATTCGGTAAGTATGCGCAGCGTTACTGATGTGTGCATGTTAACGCTGTTCTTCTTTGTTCTTACAGGTGCCGGTGTAGAAGTCCCCTCTTGACTGGAGATAGCTGCGGCGTGGAGTAAGAACCAGGTAAACTGAAGCTGAATGATCCAGAGAGGGTAAGCAGAAGCAGGATGATCCAGAGCAGGTAAGCAGAAGCAGGATGATCCGGAGCAGGTAAGCAGAAACAGGGTGATCCGGAGCAGGTAAGCAGATGCTGGCTGATCCAGAGCACGGCAAGTGTGTTGCTGATACAGCTCACAGTAAGCAACACGAAGCACTGGAAGAATCTTGGGTGTGGATTATATAGCCAGCCACACCCAAACACTAGAGAGCTCATGAGTTATCATGCACTTCCTGTTTGGCAACAGGAAGTGGTAACCAGGAAGTTACTACAAACACTAGAAAGGAATGAAAGGAGGGATTTGTTATGGGTTCTTTGTGTGCCTATGCCAGGCCTGCCAAACCTCCACCGAGCCTGCCCCAACTACCTGCCTGATACCCATGATACTCTACCCCCTCAAGACCCCTCCCAATGGTGTGTATGAGGGCTTTGATTTCTCAGGATGGTCCAGATGGAATTCCGCAAAAATCGGCGGGCATGCACGTGTGTGCAGGGTTCCCATGATCTTTCCTGGGGTCCGTATCCCTTCCAGTCAATCAAATAATACAGGGTCTTTCGTACTTTGGAATCTAATATGTTCTTTACTTCATATTCTGATGCTTCTTCACCCACTTGTATGGGTGCGGGAGGTGTGGAAGTTCGGGTTCCTGGGTGTGCTGGTTTTAATACTGACACGTGAAATACAGGATGTATACGCATATGTTGAGATAAAGCCAGTCTCATGGCTGCTGGATTAATTAATTTTTCTATTGAATACGGGCCGATGTATCTAGGCTGAAATTTCTTGGGACCTTGAAAGCAATGTGTCTAGTTGCCAACCAGACCGAGTCTCCCACTTGATAATCTGGGGCTTTTCGTCGATGGCGATCAGCGTTTATTTCCTGTGTTTCTATGGCTTGCTGTAGGTTCCTGCTGGCTTCTCTGGCTGCTTTCATGATGCTGGCATGTAGATTCTTTACTGCAGGCATTTCAATTTTTTCTGGCGAATCGTAGACCGATGTTCTGGGGTTTCAACCATATATAGTAAAGAAGGGTGTTGCTTGGGTTGATGAATGTGTTGAGTTGTTGTATGGAAATCGAAATAATATTGTACCTCCTATCGCATTGTTTGAATGTATGTTGGCCTACGCCAAGTTGTCTAAAAACACTGTGTACATAGATTCCGCGGCAAGGTCTTGACCTTAATGTATTGTGCAAATCGCCATCTTGGATTTAGCCGCCATTTTAGGTTCTCTTCCAGTGTGGAAGTCACCCTGAACAACAAAATGGAGGCCGAATGACATTTTGAGTGGGATTCTGGCCGTTGTGACCTCCACACACATGAATAAGTAATATGCCCGCAGGCCACTTGTTGGGGTCGCGAACTGAGACCTTGTCCTATCCCTGACCTATGTGTAAATGAACAACTGTATCAGCGGAAATGATCAAAATGCATACATTATGGGATTGACCTGGCAACGAACCCTAGGCCTGGTCCCAAGAATGGTTAACCCGCGAGGGGGTTGGCCAGAGCTGGATAAAGAGTATAAAAACCCAAGTATCCCAATGTACGGTCTCTCACACTAACACGGCGAACTACCGTTGATAGTTCGTTCTGTTACTCTGAGGGCCGAATAGCTATCCGTATGTCAATTGACTTTTGGTAATTGTTGTAATAAAGCGCTTTGTATGTCCTTTGTAACCTGTGTTGGTGTGTTTCCTTTGGGCTTCCCGGCCTCATATCAATTTTTCTGTTTCCACAGTTGGCGCCCGAATAGGGACCCTCAAGATTGATGCCGGATCATTGAAGGTTGACGCAGACTATCGAACCGGGATCGGACGGTGTGATTCTGCGGGCCCGACCGATCGAGATGCGATACCTCGGCAGCGCTGCACGATCCGATCCTTGGACGATAGTCGTGTGGTCTGACACGGCATCTTGACGAGGGTCCAATTTTGAGGCGGGCAGATTTGCCGAAACCACCAAACACAAGGTAAAATACGTTAGGTAAGTTCTTTGGTAAACCGTACGGTCCTCCTTAGGTTTGGTCAGGTGCAGTCGTGACGCAGCTCTTAATTTAACCCTGACAATTTGAATTTGGCGTATTGTATCTGCAGACACAATTATTGAACCAGGTAACACCAATTTTTTGTGAAATGCCTGGGAAATTGTCTAGCTGCTTTAGGGCTCTGTTCCGCAGCGATCGACAATCCTTGGAATTTAGCCGCCCGGCACCACAGGAGGGGTCGCCGGCGTGTACTATGTACTGTAAGTATGGCATTGGAAGTATAGTATTTAATGATATTTGGCACAGACAGACCAGACATGCCTCCGAATTTCAGTGGCCAATCAACGGTAGTTTTGAGATCCCCCGTATTGAATACTTAGAATCAATCTTTTTAAAGAAAAAGGCTAGACCAGCAGCCTTTGATGTGTTACAGAATTGGAAGAAAGAAGCATTACAGCAGCTTAAAAGTAGGGATAAACATGCACGTCGTCATAAAACAAACGCTGAAAAAGCATTATTATATGATAAAGAAAATCGGTCAGAATCAGTTAAAAATATGGATAGAGCCTTTTCACTCGGGATCCAGAAAATCTATCCCTCTAAAGATTTCCATGTTTCTGAGGAATTTATTGAGAAATTATTAAATGAACGCAGGCCCGATGCCTCAGCGCCACCTCCGTATGCTCCTGTTTTGGGCGCTCTGCCCATTCCTGCTGTTGTTCCTGTTGCTATACCTGTTCCCCCTGTACAGCCTATTGTTCCTAGTCCTTTGGTTATTGTTCCTCCGCCTATCGCGCCACCCCTTCCCCCTGCACCGATAGTTGAACCTTTGTTAAATTTACCTATACCTCCGCTCCCGAGTGGCCCCATATTGATTGGAGTCGATCCAGGTGCAGGGTCAAAGATTGTGACTCGTAGTACCCTTTCTGCAGATAGGAAACAGGAATTGTTTGCTTGGGCTAAGCATTGCATGGAGAAAGGTGATCAAGCTAATGTTTTTTCTACATTATCTAATTTGAATAGTTTTCCCGAGAAAAATGTTTTTATCGAAGGTTTGGGGACTCATTTGTGTGTGATGTGGGGTAGATTACAAAATTCGGATCTTCCACAAGGGGTGAGAGATCTGAATGCTTTGGCACTTTCGAGGGACACAGAGCAGAAAGTATATGGACATGTTGAAAGATTGTTTGAATTTAGGAAAGACTTTGAAAAATCACGAGATGAGGATGATGAAGACGATAGAATATATGTACAGAAACGGTTCCTTCCATGCCGTAGAGCGGCACCTGAGGAAGTACAAATTTGTACCAAAGATGCGGTTCGATGGATCTCGGATTCATCGATACCACCAGACGAAGTGTATGACACGTATAGTCAGTATACAGTAGACATGCAAAGAAAGGTAATTCAGGTGATGGTACAGCACCTGCAGGAGGAATGTGTAAGGAAGAGGGTTAGTTGCCCCATAGAATTATTGGGGATTTGTAAAAGGGCTTTTTCGCCCGACACTTCTACAGCTGCCTTAGCGCTCGACCTGGCTCTATTGCTTAGTAAGCGGCCGGAGGTACCTATATCTCAGTTGCCTATGAGAGAGGATCCTCCGACCTTTGTCCCAAAAGTTGAGATCCCCGCCAACGCGGCGACTGGTGCCCCCGCTGTGGATGTCCCTGCACATTATGTATCACAATTTGTTCACGTCCCGTTTTCACGACAGGAAGTGAACACAATTAGACAATCAGTCCCTGATATTAGGAAAAACCCGACGGGGTTTTATAAAGAAATAAAGTTCGTTTTACAGTCCTCTGTGTTCACCTTGAGTGACATTGACTTGTTATTCCCTGTACTCCTACCCGTAGATGTATGGAAACAGGTTCGGACAATAGACGATGTGCCGGGGCTGGGAGATACGTGGGCAAATATGATTAGAATTGATGGAGAAAGACCAGCTGGTGAGAAACCACCACAGGTAATACTTACTTTACCTGATAGGATTGTCGCTAAACTAAAAACTATAATTCCAGAAAAAAGGATTATTTGGGACAAGCTTACGGCCTGTGTTCAAGGGAAAACTGAAGGCGCCACCGAATTTTTCAATAGATTCGAGCAGGTATTTTCTGACTTCAGTGGACAGGATTTAGGTACAGAGTCAGAGAAGAGGTTGTTTGTGGACAAATTTGTACGTGGATTGTTACCTGACATCCAGTCACAAATTATGTCCTCTGAGAGCGCTTGGCAGGCAAAATCTCAATCTGAGGTTTTGCACATGGCTCAGTACTATGAGAACCGTGTTAATAATGAGAAGGAAAAAATTGAAAAGAGAAAGGGAGATTTGAAAACCAAAGTATTATTACAGCAAATTATTAGAAACCCCAGAGGAGGTATGACACAAACTAGAGGTCAGTACGTTCCAAAAGGAAATGCTCCTCTGGGTCCTGTAAATATTAATCAATGTGCTTATTGCCGCCAGGAAGGTCATTGGCGAGCACAGTGCCCTGTCCTTCGCCAGAGGTCAAGCAGTGCGTTTGGGGGTATGGGTAGACGACCTAGGGGCCGCCCTGGAGCAGGGGGCCCTGACAGAGGTCAGCTTTTACAAGATTCTCAGCAACCTTTTTCACGGGAAAATCAGATCTCGAGTATGGACTCGAGAAACATATTTGATCACCCTTCTGCTGCCTACCTTTCTGAAGAGTTTCCTTCTGATGAGGCTCTATTTTATTAGGATTGCCCGAAGCAGGGTTTGGAAACTTCACCTATTCCCATTAATCAGAAAGGCCCCTACGTTGAATTATTAGTAGGGAATAGGAAACACCAGTTTTTGATTGACACTGGAGCACAGAAGTGCTCCATTGATCATTCTAGGGTTCCAAACATCCCACTGTCAGGGCAAACAAATGTTTCCGTAGGGTTTTCTGGTATACCAACTGTCTGTCCGGTTTCTGCGCCGGTATCCGTTTCTTTGGGTCCCTTCACGGACCATTGCCCTTTTCTTCTCACTTCAAACTGTGGAGAGAATTTGCTGGGGTTGAATTTGTTAAAGAAATTGAACGCAGTAATTCATTGTTCTTCAGATGGAGTACGGCTAACGGTTTCACCACAGCAACTTCCTAATTCTCAGTTCTTGATTCGACCTTTACCTCCCGAGTTCAGCATTGTCCCGGAATGCTTGTGGGCGGTGGATGACAATGATGTCGGAGTGTTACAGATTGAGCCCGTTAAAATAGTCCTGAAACATGGGGTGAAACTGCCACGCATCCCGCAGTATAAAATATCAGTCGAAGGTGAACGTGCTTTGAAATGCATTGTCTCCGATTTTGTACATCGTGGGGTGATCGAGGAGATTACAGGTAGTTTGTGTAACAGTCCGATCTTACCCGTATATAAGAAAGGCGACAATGCAATTCCATACCGGTTTATAATTGATCTTCGTGCTATTAACCGAGTGGTCGCCCCACAATTTCCAATTGTGCCTGATGTGACGACGATATTAACAATGATCCCTGCTACGGCTACACACTTCAGCGTTGTGGATCTAAAAAACGCTTTCTTTAGTATTCCTATACATAAAGAAAGCAGATATCTGTTTGCGTTCACCTTGGGGGGACGCTCATTTACATTTACAAGGGCACCTCAAGGGTATACTGAAAGTCCTAGTATTTATAGTAGAGCTTTAAAAGAGCAGCTCGACACCCTTGAATTGCCACCTACTTGCACGCTGCTTCAATATGTTGACGATTTACTTTTGGCTGCAGATTCTGAGAAGGCCTGTAAAGAAGGCACTATATTGTTGCTTGTTCATCTAGCTAAAAATGGTCACAAAGCTTCGCTTAAAAAATTTCAATATTGTTGTCAGGAGGTTGCCTATCTAGGCTACCTCCTGTCAAAGGAGGGGAGAAGATTGACACCTGAAAGAATAAAACACATTTCTGGCATGTCTGTTCCAAATACACAGAAGGAAGTCAGAGCCCTGATAGGGATGGCGTCCTGCTGTAGGTTGTGGATCCCGAATTTCGCACTAGTGATAAAACCGATGTTGGCTTTGACGAAGAAGGGCATTTCTCTGCCACTGCCATGGGAATCGGAACATCAACGATCATTTGAGCTTCTCAAAACCGCGCTATGTTCGGCACCGGTTCTGGGTACTCCAAATTATGACAAGGCCTTTGTGTTGTTTGTGCATGAATGTGATGGATGTGCTTTGGCTGTGTTAACTCAGGAACACGGAGGGAAGAATAGGCCGTGCGGCTACTACTCCTCCGCCCTTGATCCTGTCGCATGCGCTTTGCCAAGATGTTTGCGCGCTGTCGCTGCTGCTGCCGCGTCTGTAAAACAGAGTGAGGGAATGGTCCTAGGCCATGATTTAATTTTGATGGTACCGCACTCTGTTGATATTCTATTGAACAAAACCCAAACGCAACACCTCACCTCTGCACGGTTAACAAGGTATGAACTCATTTTGTTTGCCCCTCATATTCAAATTAAGAGGTGTTGTGTTCTTAATCCGGCTGAACTCTTACCTTTCCCGCAAAACACTGTTTGCGGTAACAAAGAATTACATGACTTCCTGTATACCACTGAACAAGAAACGAAGGGCAGGATAGATCTCATAGATACTCCTTTGGAGAATGCAGAAGGGGAGCTGTTTTGTAATGGCTCCTGCTTCAAACTTTCGAATGGTACATCTACAGCTGCTTATGCAGTTACTACATTGAGCAAAGTTGTCGAAACTAAGAGAATTTCGCATAACTCCGCGCAGGCCGCAGAGATTATAGAATTGACCCGAGCTTGTGAACTTTCCCAAGGGCGAAGAGTGAATATATATACTGATAGCCAGTACGCATTTGGGGTGGCTCACAACTTCGGAAAGCTTTGGTCGGAAAGAGGGTTCCTGACCTCACATGGGACCAAGATTCAGCATGGCCCCTTGATAGTGCAATTACTTTCGGCACTCTCACTCCATAAACAGTTAGCGATCATGAAATGTGCAGCACATCGCAAGGTCATAGATGATGTAGGAAAAGGGAACGCCTTTGCGGATTTGATAGCCAGACAAACAGCCACAGACCTTAGCACGGACATGTATGCTTCGAGGGAAATGAGAGATGCTTGTATAATGGATGAAGGTATTGGGTCTGTGCGAGATATTCAAACTGATGCCAAAATGGAAGAATCTAAAAAGTGGGCTGAAGGAATGGGGAAACTGGATGATGAAGGGTGTTGGGTGGATACATCCGAAGGGAAATGGTTGCTTCCTGATTCTTATGTATTGGCAATGGTTACAATGGCACACGGTCCTATGCATGTGTGTGCCCAGCAGATCACGAAAATGTTAGCGCAGGTTTGGGTAAATGACAAAATTCTGGAAACTGCAAAGAGGCACGTCCAGAACTGTATGATCTGCCTACAGCACAATGTGGGTAAAGGGACAGTGACTCCAAGGGGAAGTTTCGGGCCCCCCTCTGTCCCCTTTGAGGTCATCCACTTTGATTTTATTGAGATGGAACGATGTAATAATCTAAAATATGTTCTTGTCATTATTTGTGCCTTCAGTAAGTGGGTCGAGGCTTTCCCCGTCAAAGATGCTACCGCCATGACCACTGCAAAGATTGTGGTAAAAGAATTCTTTCCTCGATTTGGGCTCCCGAGGATAATCTGGTCGGATAATGGTCCTCACTTTATCGCAGCAGTAATTTTGCAAATATGTGCAGCCCTATGTATTGAGAAACGATTTCATTCAGCTAGACATCCTCAAAGTGCTGGGTTGGTAGAAAGACACAACGGTATTTTAAAGAATAAACTTGCAAAAACATGTGCTGATACCAAACTGAAATGGCCAGATACTTTGCCTATTGTGTTATTAGCTATGCGTACCACACCTCAGACTAGAACTGGGCTTTCTCCATTTGAAGTAGTAATGGGGAGACCTGCTAACATTTGGGGTCTCCCGAAACCTAAAGCCCTGAGGGAGGTGGAGAATGTATTGCTTGTAGACTACTGTAACCAGTTAACTAAAAATCTGTATTTCATTTACCACCAGGGGAATTCTGCTTTACCTGTACGGTTCACGGGCCCAGGACACGATATACAGCCTGGAAGTTGGGTCCTCGTGAAGGCCTACGTGAGGTCTTCCTGTCTCGCGCCTCGCTGGCAGGGACCCCATCAGGTATTATTGGTCACCAGGACAGCAGTGCGGGTGGCTGGAAAGAAGAACTGGATTCAGGCGACGCACGTCAAAAAACTTCCTCACCCGACGCCACACGCTACAGAAGAAGCAGAACCCCTCGCTGATGCTACAGTCTCTGATCTTGGAGTACCAAACAGCGCTGTGAGTGCGTCGGAGAAGTTCTCTGAGCCTGAGGAGCTTGGGGAACAGTCCATTTCGTCTCCGCACTATCTTGAAAAATCACTTCCGGAAAACACTGTTTGGAGCTCCGCGACTTCCGTCGCCACCGACACGTCGCTTCCCTCAGGAAGTGACGATACTTTGCTTCTGGACCAGACAACTTCGGGTACCATCAGGTACAACCTTCGACCAAGGAAATAGAACTACGGCACGAGTTTCGTGCATCTGGGAAAAAAGGAAGTGTTCGGAAAATTGTCTTGTTATGAGAAAGTTTTGTTGAACAAAAAGGGATTCTGCTGGCTAGGGTTGGGGAGGACTAAGAAAATCACGCGACCGTAGTGTCGCCAGCAACGAACATTGGGGCCGTCGATTGAGAAACTACGATGCCTGCCACCTTCACCGCTGCTCCCCGTACTGAACTTGTAAATAAGGGGGTGACCAAATCGAACAATGAACAATGTGCCTGGGCCCCGAAAATGTACTGTTGTGTTTTGATTTTGATTATTGTTATTTTTGCAACTGCTGCTGTAGGACTTTGGTATTTCGAAGAAATCTATCCTTTGAAACCTTTATTACCGACCAAGATCGTACCAACTGTTTTGACTCCCTCTGTACACCTTCACACTCTGTCCCCTAGAGACTCCCAACATAGACAGAAGTATCATAATAACACTCTGATGATAGTAATGAATGCTACCCATGCCATTTTTAATAAGAGTAATTGTTGGATTTGTACTCACTTACCGCAACATGGGAACAAGGGACTGGGATGGTATATACATCCTCTACCTTTAACGACTTCTTGCTATGCCTCTCTTAGCGCACTATTCTTTGGCTGATGGAATGATAGCATCTCAGGAAACTTTGATGGAACTAATTTAAATGATTTCGAGAAACGTGAATTGACTCCCCTGGGATGCTCGCTTTTCGCAAATAGAAGTAAACCTAACGTCGCTTCTATTAGGCCGTCTGACAAACTATCTCTTCCTTTTCAAACTCTGATTTCCTCTAAAATGGCTCCGATAGGCAATAAGGACGCTGTACCTCCTTCTTATTCTATAAATCATAGTCCCGACTCGGTTCCCTTCTGTGTACAGAGAAATGGCACTAGGCCAATGGGAGATTTTGAAACTTGTAAAAATATTGTAAATTTGACTGGGGAAAACAGGCCTCTGTATGTAGGAGGGCCTGTTTATTTTGTTTGTGGTAGTTTAGCATTTCCCTGGTTGCCCAAGGATTGGCAGGGAACCTGTTATTTCGGAATATTGTTACCCGGGGTATTTGTTGCTAGTACATTGGAGGTTTCTAAGGCTCGCCCACGGCGAGACAACAATGGAGATACCCCTGGGCAAGTATTGGGGGACATAGCTAAATCGGTTGTGCCCTTTTGGGGACAAATAGCAAACTCAGAGAACATTAGGGGATTAGCAAGGGTATTGGAGAGAACGATCAACCGGACCACGGACATACTCTACAATATGACCTTAGAGCAAAAGGCGATAAGATTGGTAGCACTTCAAAATCGGATGGCATTAGATGTCATCTTGGCGGAACGAGGTGGAGTATGCAAATTAGTGGGGTCCGCTTGTTGTGTTTTCGTACCAGACTCGTCACCAACAATTTTTAAAGCAATTCAGAACTTGCATACTCTCAGTTCTGAAGTCCATATCCCTGTAGGAGACTGGAACCTTAGTACTTGGTTTTGGGATTCTTTGCGATCTTGGGGTTGGAAGGTGCTTTCCGTTATTCTGGTTATTTTAGGGATTCTGCTATTCCTTTGTTGTCGTTTTCAATGCCTCCCAAGTATGTGTGGAATGATAGGGGGGTGTTGTGCTCAAGCAGTGAGCGTAATAGGGCATAAAATATATACCCCAGATACAGCATCTAAAGAATTCATGTTACAAGGGGTTCTTATGAACGTCCTTATGGCTATAGACATTACAGACAATGATGCGGAACCTATGGATGATAATACATGGAGTTATTTCCGAAAGTATTAGGGATGATGTTTAGCACTTGGCATAGGCCAAAAGGAGGGTCTGTGGAAATCGAAATAATATTGTACCTCCTATCGCATTGTTTGAATGTATGTTGGCCTACGCCAAGTTGTCTAAAAACACTGTGTACATAGATTCCGCGGCAAGGTCTTGACCTTAATGTATTGTGCAAATCGCCATCTTGGATTTAGCCGCCATTTTAGGTTCTCTTGCAGTGTGGAAGTCACCCTGAACAACAAAATGGAGGCCGAATGACATTTCGAGTGGGATTCTGGCCGTTGTGACCTCCGCACACATGAATAAGTAATATGCCCGCAGGCCACTTGTTGGGGTCGCGAACTGAGACCTTGTCCTATCCCTGACCTATGTGTAAATGAACAACTGTATCAGCGGAAATGATCAAAATGCATACATTATGGGATTGACCTGGCAACGAACCCTAGGCCTGGTCCCAAGAATGGTTAACCCGTGAGGGGGTTGGCCAGAGCTGGATAAAGAGTATAAAAACCCAAGTATCCCAATGTACTGTCTCTCACACTAACACGGCGAACTACCGTTGATAGTTCGTTCTGTTACTCCGAGGGCCGAATAGCTATCCGTATGTCAATTGACTTTTGGTAATTGTTGTAACTTTGAATAAAGCGCTTTGTATGTCCTTTGTAACCTGTGTTGGTGTGTTTCCTTTGGGCTTCCCGGCCTCATATCAATTTTTCTGTTTCCACAGTTGTAGGCATACTCTGCCATCCATAGAATTTCTATCGAGCTTTGGCTTATTTGGTGTAATAGACAGTGCAAATACTGTTCCATGGTCTGGTTCATGCACTCGGTTTGGCCGTCCGTTTGAGGGTGGTGACTAGAAGACAGACGGATTTCTACTCTTGCCAGGGCACAACATTTTTTCCAAAAACGAGATACAAATTGGCTGCCTCTTTCAGAAACGATTATGGTAGGGAATCCATGTAACTTGACGATTCGGTCTAGAAAAACCTGCGCCAGGGTCTGAGCTGAGGGAATACCCTTTAGAGCTATGAAATGGGCCATTTTGGAGAAGAGGTCCACTACTACGAGGATGGTATTATAACCTGAATTAGGAGGTAGATCAGTGACGAAGTCCATTGATACTGTGTGCCAGGGCGCTGGTGGAATGGTGATTTGTTGAAGGAGGCTGGCTGGTTTTTGCCTGGATGTTTTGTATTGTGCACACACCTCACAGGTGCCTATGTAGGTGGCGATATCTTCTCGCCAAGTTGGCCACCAATAAGATTTGCTTACTTTCTTCATGGTTTTGGCTATACCCGGATCGGCTTCTAACAGCGAGTCGTAGTAGTCTGATATGATTGCTTGTTGCAGATCCTTAGTTGGAACGTAGAGGCGTTTTTGGTAGTATGGTAGTTTTTCTTGAATGGTCAACTGATCTCCCTTTGTGTCCCAAGCCAGTAGGTCTTCTTCAGACATATTTTATTTTATTGTTTCCTGCAGAGTATTTAACGGAGATGGGCCAATGCAGAGGCCGAGAATTTTATGGCTGGGTATGATCTCCACCGGGTTAGGGGCATTGTAGACTTCTTCTCCTGTGCCAATGCGGGATAACGCATCCGCTTTCCCGTTATTAACTCCGGGGCAGTAGGTGATTACAAAGTCGTATTCCATTAAGGATAGGGCCCAACGGAGCTGCCTAGAAGACTGAGCTTTTGCTGAGCGTAAGTATTGGAAGTTCCGATGATCTGTTATTATTGTGATGGCGTATTTTGCTACTAGTAAGTAATGTCGCCATTCACACAGTGCGCTTTTGATTGCTAGGAGTTCTTTCTCAGAAATTGCATAGTTTAATTCTGCTGCAAACATTTCCTTGACCAAAAGGCAATGGGGTGAAGGCATCCGGTTTTAGGATTTTGTTGAGACAATACGGCCCCCATGGCAATGCTTGAAGCGTCCTTTTCCACGATGTATGGTAAATCGGGCTGTGTTTGTTGCAGAATTGGGGCTGAGGTGAATTTTTCCTTGAGAGCTCCGAACGCTTCTTCCGCCGCTGGTGTCCATTCGAACTTTCGGTGTTTGCGCAGCAAGGACGTTTTTGGATGTACAATATGTGAGAATCCTGGTATGAAGCGTCGATAAAAGTTTGCAAACCCTAGGAAACTCTGTACTCCCTTTACAGACGTGGGTGAGGACCAAGTGAGGATTGCCTCCACTTTTCTTTTGTCCATCTTGATCCCTTGCGGTGTCACTGATAAATTATTATTATTATTATTATTATTATTATTATTATTATTATTATTATTAGTACATATCCCAGAAACTCCACCCCAGTGATGTGGAAGGAGCATTTTTCTAGCTTTGTGTACAGTTTGTTTTCACGCAGTTTGCGGAGTACAGCTCACACGTGGGTTAAGTGCTCTTGGTGAGTGGTGGAGTAGATCAGAATGTCATTGATGTAGTCCACTGCACAGGCATCGAGGAGTTCCCGTAACACATCATTCATAAAATGCTGGAACGCAGCCGGGGCATTGCAAAGCCCAAAGGGCATGACCTGGTATTCGTACAAGCCATAGCAAGTTTCAGAACACAGTCTTCCACTCGTCCGCTTTCTTCATGCGTACCAGGTCATATGCGCCGCCTAAGTCTAGCTTGGTGAAAATCTTTGCTTGTCTCACCTGGTCTAGGAGTACTGGTATCAGAGGTAACAGGTACTTATTTTTTATGGTGACTTGATTTAGGGCCGGTAATCAATACATGTTCTTAAGTCCCCCTCTTTCTTCAGTACTAAGAAGAGTGGGGAGGCGGCTGCTGACTTAGCTGGTCTAATGAAGCCATTGGCCAGGAATTGATCCAAGTAGTTCCGCAGATGAGTGTTTTCTTCCTCGGTTAATGCATAAATGTGGCTGCACGGTACTTCTGCCCCTGGTTGCAGGTCGATCTGGCAGTCGTAAACTCGATGTGGTGGTAGTGTATTAGCTTGCTCCTTCACGAACACATCCTGGAACTCCTGGTATTCCTCTGGTAAAGAGCCCACCAAGCCTAAACCTGCTATCTTTTCCTGTAAAGCTAACAATGGGCTTCCTTTGATCCTTTTGATGTCATAACAAGCGGTGCATTCCGTGGAAAAGAGTAAGGTTCGAGCTCGCCAAGCTATCTTTGGGTTGTTCGTCTCTAGCCACGGTATCCCAAGAATCATCTGGAATTGGGGTGCAGCGATAAGGTCGAATCTAATACTTTCTCTGTGGCTATCTTGGCAGATTAAGGTGATGGTGGAAGTACACTGTGTTACTGGTTCCGAAAGGAGTTGTGTACCATCCACAGCTGTCACGCTTTCTGCGGTGTCCTTACGGTGGAATGCTAATCCCATGGTCTTTGCAGTGTTTATGTCCTGGTAGTTCCCAATAGCCCCACTGTCTATGAAAGCCTTGAGGGCATGCATTCGGGTGGGCTGTGAAGGGTCTACCAAAACCACAGGAATACTGAAATGTGAGATCTGAGTGCTCCGTTCCTGGCTCGACAGACCGACCTCTACATCTGCCAGGCGTTGGAGTTTTCCGCTACCGCACCTGTGTCTTCTCCTATGTTATCTAGTACCCCCATTGTCTTCCGTGGGAGTTTAATCATGCAGTTCCAGAGGAAGTGACCAGATTGGCTGCAATATAAGCAAGGTTTTTCCTGATGCCTCCGTTCTCTCTCTGCCTTGGTGAGTGGTCCCATGAGAACACCCAATTGCATGGGCTCTGAGTGTATTTCTGAGGCCTGTCGATGGGACGCTTCCTTTGGTCGGACATACACTGGTCTATGCTCTGATCTGGTTTGGTCGGACTTGCGATCCTGTAACCGGTGGGCTAGTTGCATAGTTAGGTCGATGTATTCACTACAATCTTTCGGGAGGATAAGCTACTTGCGCCAAGACATCTTTTAATTCTCCTCTCAGTCCTTGATAAAATAACATTATTCGTTTCTCCTCTGGCCAACCTGATTCGGCTATTAAGCGATTGAATGTGGCGACATATGAGATTAGATCCTGACCACCCTGTTGCAGAGAGAGTAGCTCATCATCCAGGGCCCGACCTCGAGTCCGATGGGCAAATAGTTTTTCCAGTTCACGCTGAAAACCTGGGTAATTTCTCAGTAAATGGTCGTCCCTAAGCACTAACAGGACAGACCAGTCCGCCGCTTGCCCTCCTAAATCTCATGCACTGTAAAAGGGGTTCCCCTTCACACACTGCCTCGCTTGCTTCTCACACTGAGAAGAACTCCCCAACACGTAGTACAGCCCGGCTAGTATCCCATTCACCCCCTCATGACATCCCGTTACCTAAGGTGCGGGGGAGGTGTCATCGGCTGCGGTTCTAAACCTCACTCAGGAGGCGACTGTATCTGTTCCCACGTCTCCAGTGGCAGCGACCTTGGAGGTTGTGAGCGGTCCAACGCGGCCGATCGCAGCCGCTTCCTGGTTCCGCGTCGGCCCCCCGGTCGAGTGTTCTGAGCTCCACTCATGTGGTCCGCCGTGGCCGATCGCAGCCACTTCCTGGTTCCACGTCGGTTTCCCGATCACGTGTTCCGGGCTCCGCTCACGTGATTGGGAGCCGGCGAATATAAAAGCCGGGAGTTTTGTGCCATTGGCCGCTTCACAACTGTTCTAAAACACTGTTCAGCATCCTCGACTCGCGTTACGGATAATTTTGGATTTTGGACCTTGGCTCACGGATTACGGATTTGTCCTGCTCACCCCTTTGGTACTGTTGCTTTGCTTTACACGGATACCTGGTTTTTGATTCTGGCTATTGATTTACGGACTGTTTTTGGAACTTCCCTTCTCTGCATCATTGAACCATCCTTGCTCAGGATTCAGGACCTATTGGGATCGATCTTGGAGTTTTCCTGGAATAATTACAACTCCATAACATCACGATTCCCTCCTAACTTACAGGTGGACAATCAGTACTTGTTCCCAGGTACTGGACTTCAGGATTGGTGACGCTCCCTCGCACCTTACCTTAGGATCTTGAACACCCTTCCACTAGAGATAGGTAAGCCTTTTTCGATACATTTACACCACTGATAGTAAATTGTGATTGCCCGTGCTAATTCCTGCAATTCCTTCCATAGCTTTGGGGTCCTCGGCAACGTCTGATCCTGCCAACAAATCCAACCACCTGTGGCTTCAAGGATCGTACAGGGAGTAGCTTTCACTCTCCTTGTGGGTGACTTGGGGACAGAGGCCCATTTGCTCTTCACTACGCGGCAAGTCACGACAGGCTGTGAAGCCGCACCGTCGTGTTGAGCATGGAGGCTGTAGCCGACGACCCTGTGGCTGCGTTGGTTCAGGCAATCACAGTTCTGTGGGCAGATATGACAGCGGCTAACGCCGCAATCCATCATCGGTTGGATCTCATCCAAAGTACACAACACCCGCTACCCGCGGATGCAGTGTTTGGGGGAGAAGCCACCGAACAACCCTCAGTAGTACAGCCTGTTGCCCAACCCACAGCTCCCCAGATACCTGTACTCATGCCCATGCTCTTTCCCCTGGCCGCCCCAGAGAGGTTCCATGGTGATCCCAGTAAATTTTGTACATTCTTAAACCAATGCAAACTCCATTTCCTTTGTAGACCACAGTCCTTCCCTAACTCTACCACAAAGGCAGCTTTTACCCTGTCCCATCTAGCTGGTACAGCTGCAGCCTGGGCGAACCCCTTACTAGAAAACAACAGCCCTGTCCTCTACGATTTCGACTTACAAGTAACCAAAATGTCTCACGTCTTTGACACATGCCATAAGGCCCAATCCTGGGATCTTGAGTTGTTGGAGCTAACTCAGGGAAAGGGCTCACTCATTGAATACATAGCTCGTTTCAACCAATTGACTGCCGAAACTTCATGACCCGAAACAAAAAAGGCAGTAGTATTCTACAGGGGACTCAATAATACCAAGAAGGACGCTATGGCTGTTGTCCCTTCTTTACCCACAGCTCACACGGATTTAGTAGACCTTGCTCTGCAAATCGACGCATGACATTCTGAAAGCAAGGCAGAAGTGGGTTTCCCTAGCGCTGTTTAGGTCTCCCCTTCCACAGATAGCGGTGGTGAACCCATGCAAATAGGCGGAATCCACAGCCCAATTTCACAAACAGAGAGAGACCGATGAAGAACCGACAATGCTTGCTACTAATGTGGCCTGAATGGACATTATGTCAAGACCTGTCTTCGGCGTCACAAACCAAGGAACCCGGTTTTTCAGAATGGGGGCCGGATCGAGCAGTCCTTCCACTCCCTCGGATTGGGTTCCTTCTTTTGGGTGGGTCAGGCCTGTGGTGGTACAAGCTACGTTAAAACCCACACCAGACATTGTTCACGCAGTCTCGATTGTTATCGATTCAGGTGCCACGGGCAACTATGTTGACTTAAAGTTGGCTGAATCGTTGAATCTGCCCCTAGTTACCAAACAAGTTCCAGAACCGGTACAGGCGGTAGATGGCACCGCACTGATATCTGGTCCGATTAAGCAACAAACAGCCCCGATCACTTTGACTATACACAACACTCATCAAGAAGTCATATCCTTTGATCTAATATCGATGCCCCAGTTTGGTTTCATACTGGGTCTCCCGTGGTTGAAACAACATAATCCATTGATTGACTGGAGGTCAGGGCATGTTCATTTCGAATCAGAAATATGTCCGAATTTTTGCCTACCTGCACCTGCCGACACCGAATCACCTCCTCGTGCGCTGGGAGCCATTGCGCAATTAACACTGCACGATGACGTCCCGTCTCCCCCTGAACCGCATTTGGTAGGGATGGTTGCAACCAGTATCCCTATAGAATACCATGATTTTCAAGAAGTCTTTGACATAGGCTCCTCGGAAGTGCTCCCACCACATCGGCCTTACGAATGCCCCATTGACCGAATTCCCGGCTCCGACATTCCTTCGGGACGCATATATTCATTGTCTCCCTCGGAAGAAAAGGCACTAAAAGAATACATCCAAAAGGCCTTAAAGGTCGGTCACATACTTCCTTCCACCTCTCCAGCGGCCAGTCCCATTGTTTTTGTCCCCAAGAAAGAGGGCGACTTACGCCCCTGTGTTGATTCCCGCCGCCTGAATTCCATTACCATAAAAAAATGGTATCCGATTCCTCTGATCACTCCATTATTGGAGAGATTAAGTCATGCTAAGGTCTTCACGAAGCTCAATCTCTGCGGGCCTATAATCTGATCAGAATCCGCCCCGGAGACGAGTGGAAAACAGCCTTTTGCACTTGTTACGGGCTGTTCAAATATGTGGTCATGCCCTTTGGGCTTTGCAATGCCCCAACCACTTTCCAGCGTTTCATGAATTAAATATTCCATGATTTGCTAGACGTGTGTGTGGCTGTATATCTCAATGACATTCTAATCTTCCCACAGAACTTAAAGGAACACGTGCTACACATCCGTGAAGTTTTGTCTCGTCTCCACCACCACTCCCTTTTTGCCAAACCAGAAAAATGCCAATTCCACACTGACAGCGTGGAATTCTTGGGGTTCCACGTTACCCCTGGAGGCCTATCTATGAATCAATCCAAGGTTCGTGCAGTGTTAGACTGGCCTAGGCCCAATAACCTGAAAGCATTACAATCATTCCTAGGCTTTTCAAACTATTACAGATGCTTTATTCATGATTTTTCCTCCCTCGTAACACCCCTGACTGCTTTAACCAGCCCAAAAGTCCCTTTCCTATGGTCAGAGGAACATCAAATAGCATTTGATGCGTTAAAGACTGCATTCACCACTGCTCCCATTTTAAAACATCCCGACCCCGAACTTCCATTCATCGTAGAGGCTGATGCATCTTCATTTGCCCTTGGTGCAGTGCTGTCTCAATCATGTCCCTCCTTAGGTCAATTACACCCAGCGGCATTTCATTCCCGGAAATTCTCTTCTACAGAAATACATTATACAGTTACAGAAAAAGAGTCACTGGCCATTAAGGATGCCTTCCAAGTCTGGCGGCATCACTTATTGGGGGCTAAGTATCCGTTCACAGTATTCACTGATCACCGTAACATCCAGGACTTGGCCTCACTCAAATGCTTGAACAGGTGGCAGGTGCAGTGGCATTTATTCTTTGCGGCCTTTGACTTCCAGATCAAACATCGATCAGGGCTGTCCAACGGTAAGGTGGATGCCTTATCGCATTCCCCTGGTGGGAACTCTTTGCCCGTCTACCCTGAGAATATTTTGAACCAACATGTCATTTGCCTATGTACCCCTCCTTCGCCACTACTACAGTCCATTTGCACATGGGTTTCGCTGCATCCCGAACAAGTCACTGTTTTTAATCCAGTGTTTCATGACGGGTTACCATTTATACAGAAGAAGCTGTGGTTGCCAACAGCTGACGCTCGCAATCTTGCCCTGGAATGGTCCCACGACAGAGCCATCAATGGTCATCCCGGACACAGGCGCACGTTAGACCTCTTACGGCTCTGGTGTTGGTGGCCCTCCATGAAACACGATGTTGAAAGCTATGTAAATACGTGTGCCCAGTGTAAACATCGTCGGGGACGCCCTGTGGGCCTCTTGCACCCCTGGCCGATACCTCCTAGACCCTGGCACACAATTTCAATGGTTTTCGTGACGGATTTACCCCGCACCCAGGGCTTCGACACTGTGTGGGTGGTGGTCGATTCTTTTTCCAAGGTGGCTCGTTTCATTCCCTGTACTGGCATTCCTTCAGCCCCAGTGTTGGCCGGTCTCTTTTTTAAGTCGGTCTTCTGCCTTTTTGGGTTGCCCTCAGTTATCATATCAGACAGAGGGTCGCTGTTCACTTCTCGGTTCTGGCGGGCACTCACAAATCTCTTGGGTATTGATTCTCATTATTCGTCTGCTTACCATCCGGAGACGGACGTCCAGACCGAGAGAGTGAACCAGGCCATGGAGCAGTATTTGCGTTGTCTCATCCTGCAACATCAGCAGTCATGATTAAATGTTTTGCATCTTGCTGAATTTGCGTACAACAACGCTTTGCACACTTCCACCGGTTCCTCCCCTTTTTATGTTTTGTATGGTCAACACCCCCATACCCTGCCTATTCCGGACTTCAGTGTTTCTGATAATCCTGCCGCTGTCGCCTGCGCCCGCAACCTGTCAGCTGTGCATGCCCAGATGCTTGTTCATCTGATTGAGGCTCAGGAGTCCACCAAGTCTGCGGATGACCGGCAGAGGGTTGTGGCGCCTTCTTATGCTGTTGGGGATAGGGTTTGGCTTTCCTCTCGTCACCTTCACTTACCTGGCTGTCGCAAGTTGCTTCCACGTTTTGTGGGTCCCTATAGGGTTTCTGCTGTTATCAATCTGGTGGCCTACCGTCTTTCAATCCCTGCCTCTTGGCGCATTCACCCTGTGTTCCATACCTCCTTGTTGAAACCATGCCCTGCCCCTACCCGTCTCCGGGCTACCCCTGGTCCTATCTCTGTGGGTGGTTCTTTGGAGTATGAAGTGTCCGGCATTCTGGGCTCCCGCTGGTTTAGGGGCGCTCTCCAGTATCTTGTGGACTGGGAGGGTTTTGGTCCGGAGGAGCGTAGTTGGGTTCCTGCGAAGGACATCCATGCCCCAAGACTGGTCTCCCGTTTTCACCAGGATCATCCCGCCTGCCCACGTGGTCGTGGGCCTTTGGGGGGGGGCTCTCTCTTATGCACTGTAAAAGGGGTTCCCCTTCACACACTGCCTCGCTTGCTTCTCACACTGATAAGAACTCCCCGACACTTAGTACAGCCCGGCTAGTATCCCATTCACCCCCTCATGACATCCTGTTTCCTAAGGTGCGGGGGAGGCGTCATCGGCTGCGGTTCCAAACCTCACTCAGGAGGCGACTGTATCTGTTCCCACATCTCCAGTGGCAGCTACCTTGGAGGTTGCGAGCGGTCCGACGCGGCCGATCGCAGCCACTTCCTGGTTCTGTGTCGGTTTCTCAATCACGTGTTCCAGGCTCCGCTCACGTGATTGGGAGCCGGCGAACATAAAAGCCAGGAGTTTTGTGCCATTCGCCGCTTCACAGCTGTTCTACAACACTGTTCGGCATCCTCGACTCGCGTTATGGATAATTTTGGATTTTGGACCTTGGCTCACAGATTACGGATTTGTCCTGCTCACTCCTTTGGTACTGTTGCTTGGCTTTACACGGATACCTGGTTTTTGATTCTGGCTATTGATTTACGGACTGTTTTTGGAACTTTCCTTCTCTGCATCATTGAACCATCCTTGCTCAGGATTCAGGACCTATTGGGATCGATCTTGGAGTTTTCCTGGAATAATTACAACTCCATAACATCACGTATACCTCCTAACTTGCAGGTGGACAATCAGTACTTGTTCCCAGGTACTGGACTTCAGGATTGGTGACGCTCCCTCGCACCTTACCTTAGGATCTTGAACACCCTTCCACTAGAGATAGGTAAGCCTTTTTCGATACATTTATACCACTGATAGTAAATTGTGATTGCCTGTGCTAATTCCTGCAATTCCTTCCATAGCTTTGGGGTCCTCGGCGACGTCTGATCCTGCCAACAAATCCAACCACCTGTGGCTTCAAGGCTCGCACAGGGAGTAGCTTTCACTCTCCTTGTGGGTGACTTGGGGACAGAGGCCCATTTGCTCTTCACTACGCGGCAAGTCACGACACTAAATAGGAGAGGATAAAAGCTACTTTAGCTTGGTCGTTCAGAAAGGTGTCTTGTTTGCATATGAAATGTAGCCGGCATTGATTCATGAACACTCCAAATTTCTTGGAATCCCCAGAGAAGCATTCCGGGGATTGCTAAAGGGATGTTGCCTGGAAGCAATACCTGAACGGGTGTGGCTACAGGTGCCACGGTAGGCTGCCCCTGTGGAACTCCACCTGGTAGGGGTGCTAGACCAGCTTGGGTCTGTAGGAGCTGTCTTGCCAAATCATCTGTTTTGTCCCGGTTGGCTACCAGTTCGCACCTAAAGGCATTTGTCTCTGAGCGGGCTGCATGCACCTCGGCCCGTATTTCACCTAACAATAGGGAAAGCTGGTCTACCTCAGAGGTTTCCATCGCTCGGGCAGAGGTATTGAGGATGGCTTCATGTTCTGTCACACTCACCTGTGTCTCTGCAGGAGCGATGGACGAGCCTCCCTTGCCCCCGAGTCTTCACTTCCCCTGTATCACCCGGAGGAATACCTGGCAAATACAAGGTGTAAACTCAGACCTGAATTCACCCGTTTCCCCTGGGCCCTTCCCTTCTATTTACTGTGTGCTGTGATGTTCCCCTATGGGCTTACCTTGATCTTTAGTAGGGTGTGCACTCCATACTGCATTTGCAGGGGTGCGATTCACTCATGTGATTGGTGCCAATGTCTGTAGGCTGAGTTCAGATGCCAAACACTGTTTTATCACTTCACAGCAAGGCTGAGAGTTCAAGGTGCCAGTTTCTTCACTGGCTAGAAAGTCCTTCCCACAAGTGAACATTGCGTGGAGAATGTTGAGTGTCCAAAATTGTCCATATTGTCTTTGTTTGCCGGTATTTTTGTGGGTGAGTAGCGCTGCGTGTAGAAGCTAGCTGCTGGTAGGTTTGCACTGCGCCTTCAATTCAAGCGCGCCTGGTAATGTCTCTCCCTTTCCCTTGCAGGAGAAGCTATGTGGTATTAGCGCCTCAAGTCCGGGTTCAGTGCTACTGGAGACTTGGTGGTTAGGTAAGTTTGCACGGAAGCGTTTGCTAAGTATGCACCGCGTAGAGAGAGAGAGAGTGCAGTGAAATAAGTGTCCGCGTTATTGGAGCGTGCGCAATGAATAATGTCTCTTCTTTCTTACAAGGGTTTGTGTGCTCGTGCAACTAACCTGGATTCCAGCATCGCTGGAAGATTCGGTGAGTATGCGCAGCGTTACTGTTGTGCGCGTGTTAATGCTGTTCTTCTTTGTTCTTACAGGTGCCGGTGTAGAAGTCCCCTCTTGACTGGAGATAGCTGCGGCATGGAGTAAGAACCAGGTAAACTGAAGCTGAATGATCCAGAGCGGGTAAGCAGAAGTAGGATGATCCGGAGCAGGTAAGCAGAAACAGGATGATCCGGAGCAGGTAAGCAGATGCTGGCTGATCCAGAGCACATCAATTTTGTTGCTGATACAGCTCACAGTAAGCAACACGAAGCACTGGAAGAATCTTGGGTGTGGCTTATATAGCAAGCCACACCCAAACACTAGAGAGCTCATGAGTTATCATGCACGTCCTGTTTGGCAACAGGAAGTGGTAACCAGGAAGTTACTACAAACACTAGGAAGGAATGAAAGGAGGGATTTGTTATGGGTTCTTTGTGTGCCTATGCCAGGACTGCCAATCCTCCACCCAGCTTGCCCCAACTACCTGCCTGATACCCATGACAGTCACTGCTTGTTGTGATTGCACTGCATTCTGTGGTTGTTGCTGTGTCAACGTCTGCTGTGGTTGTTGTGTTGCTATCTGTGGCTGTATCTGTGGCTCTTGTGGTTGCTGCACCTGCTGTGCGTGTGTCTGATCTGGTGAATATTGTGTGTAATCATAATAACCATTGTCTTGCTGTGGTGCACCATATTGTGCTGGATTGCCATCCCGCTCTCTGCCCATACTGCATTGCACCTCTACTTCTACACTCTTGTGAAATGTGTTCTACTTGCCCTCATGTTCAACATACTGCTCTGGTGACTCCATATCCTCCGAAGCAGTGTTGACCCCCACCAAACCCTCCTTATGGCACTCCAAACCCAAATACTCTCCCTCTGTGAACAAATCTCTTCCTCCTCTGGGGTACAAACAAAATAACCACCCTTGCCCTGCTGTGGCATGACAGCTTCCTGTCCATTATTCCCGTCTCCCGTATTTGTCCATGCTGCTCCTTCTACCAGCATTTTGGATCATTTCTTCTGCATCAATTTTGCCTCTTCCTTTTGCCTTTCCTCTATGTTCTTTTGATCCTTCTCCTGCTTTAACCTACAGTGAGGACAATAGTCACTTGTATCTCTGGACATGGTCTCATTTCAATTGCCACAATCATTTTTAACTGTCTCTGTACTTCTTTTTATAAAATATGATTAAAAAAAGGGTATATTTTTCTCACAATTGTCTTTAGTTTTCAAACGCCAGCTTTCTTTAATGTCTTGAATATAGGCAGCAGGGTCCTCAGTAGGCCCCATCTTCCTAGTCATTATGGCGCTCATGTCAGATTGGTCTGGACATAGCACCCTCACTGCCTTCCATACTTTAGCTCTACAATTATTAAATGGTGACCCGTCATATTTAGTGGTGTTCTGTTCTGTCACTGCAAAATAGCCCACTCGCTTCAACATGTCCTCTGCCTGGTCACCCAATATGGATGCAAATAGGCTTTTCATGTCACCTACAGCTAATTCTATCCCAACTCTCTCTCGCTCTAACTTGTAGATCCACCTTCCCGCCCCTGCTGTGAGTGATGGCACTTTATCCATCAAGTTATTTTTGTCTGTCTGATTTCATGGGGTATAGTGGGACTGCCCTAATCCCTTGTGGAGCAGTGGGAATTATGTTATTTCTTTCTTGCATGAAGGTGAAGCTGTGCAAGTTATCCTTTTCACTGTCTCAGCTACACAGTGTCACTGGTGTTTTGGCAAGTTTCTTAAGAAATGTGGTGATCTATTTTCTTCATTTATCGGGAGTACTGATGTGAGGGGTGGGTCGAGGCTTAAATTTGGCCCCAGCAAATCTGCTGTGTCTCCTATTGCTGGTCCTGTGGTATCCATTTGTGGGGCTTGCACATCCTCCTCTCCCCCCTCTTCATCATCAATGTCTACCCAATCTGTCTCTCTGTCACTTTCTCCACTCTCGTCATCTTCACTTATGAGATCAAAACTCATTCCCTTAACAGGCTCCCTTACATATGTTCCACTCATTATCTCTCACAACAAATCTCTGCCCCTGGTCTCTGGGGTTATTGTCCCACTCCCTTCTCCACACATCTCTGACATCATATTTCTGCTCACCTTTTGTCTCATCTCCTTCCTCATTTTTTCAATTTCTTCGTTTTCCCTTGGCATTCTGCTGTTCTTCTCATTTAGCCTCTTTACATGCTCATTCCTTTCTCCTACCTCCTTTTCCTTCTTTGCCTTTCCTGATCTTCTCTCTGCATCTTCTCTGCTGCTTCTCTCTGTTCTCTCTCTTTCTCCCTTTGTGCATTTTGCTCTATCTCTTGCTGTGTCTCCCTCTTGAATTCCTCCCTGGCTGCCTTGTTCATTTCTTCATACCCCACTACCTTCACATAATTATTTTCAGTACCTTTCCCATCGAGTTTCAAAAATATTTTTCCTCCAGCCCATTTCTCTGTTCCTATCATTGTCTCGCCACTATCTCCATTACCTATGGGTTACGCTTCTCACCCTTTGACCATCTATCTGCATGCCTCTCACTCTACGGAGCTCTTCTACGGAGCTCTTTCCTAGCTGCTATTAGCTGCTTTTCTAAGCTGTGTAGCCCTCTAAACTCTTCCTAATCCCTTAACTGTTTCTCTGACCTGTGCTGTGCTTCAATCTCCATTGGCACTGGTGGCGCTGTTCCTTTTACCAATTTCACCCTCCTCCTCCTACTATCATCACTTTCCTCATCAGGGGATTCATATCTGGGATTACTATACCACACAGATGCTGCTTGTAGCGGGTATATTCCTGGGATGGTCAGGGCTGGTGCACTCTCCTCATATGAGGTGGTACTGTGGACTGTGTATAGACGCCTGCCTCAGCTGGTGATGACAGGGCTGTTGACTGTGTGCAAGCACTCTCCTCAGAGGGAGGAGGCGGCGGCACTGTGGGTTCCTCACGCTGCCCCACACACACATTAAGCATCCATTCCTTCTTAGGCCCCTCTGTCTCTTCCTCAAAGGCCTTCCTGAGCTCTAATATACCTAAGCCTGTTCTTAACCTTCTTGCTGGTATCACTGGGCAGGTGAATGACTGAAGCAGGAGACCGGGTTCAGGATTCTATCCTGGGTTGATTGTAGAGCTCGGGTTGGAGCCTCCAACCGAGCCTCCTCTCTTTAAGGGAAAAACTCTTTCTATGGTATGCCCCTTTGCTGAATCAATACCCAGTCAAAGGGGCTGATCACCTAAAAGAGCTGGGAGAACACAGTGCCACAAACCCAGCTGAAAGAAAGGACAACAGGTCAGTAAGAGATAGCAGATATGCAAGATCACTAAACTCAGAGTAGTGTAACAAATACCTGGGTAAAGAGTTCCCCTCCCTTCTAGAAGATGGTAACCACGAGTTTCCTACAAGTGCAGAAAAGGAGATTGCTAACCTGAAACAAGGAACTACAGTACAACAGTCAAGGAAGAAGTGAAGCCTTACCGATGATTTGGTGGAGACAAGGCATGCTGAGGAGGAGTTATGGAGGACCAACATGGGCAGGATAAAATAAGAAAAAGGGAGGTTAGTGAGGATTTCTAGATCTGGGCGGCACGAGGGGCACACTAGGTTCGAGTGGGTGTAATTGTGCACACGGAGTGTCCAGCAAGGTCTGGATAATCCAGGTAGGCAAGCAGGTAATCCGGGTTGTGGTCCAACAAGGTTGGAAGGCAAGGAAGAATGTCACTAGTTATCTTGAGCGGCAGCAACTAAGCAAGACCGTAAAACAGGAGTAGAGTTCGGTACACAGGGAATCAATTATGTTCACAGAGCTAATCAAGAGCAGTCCTCATGAAAAGCCAGAGGGTTTGGTATACGTGTTATCAAATAGGAGCAAAGCGCAAAGCAAAATCAGTCTGTGTGAAAGCCAGAGGGTCCGGTATACGTGTTATCAAAAATGAGCACAGCGCTAAGCAAAAGCAGTCGTGTGAAAGCCAGAGGGTCTGATACATGTGTTATCAAATATGAGCACATCGCTAAGAAAAATCAGTCCTTGTAGAGGCAAGAAGGTTCGATACACGGAGTAGTAAAATCAGGTAACAGCGTTCACAAAAAGCAGTCTGTGTGAAACTAGCAGAGGTTTCGCTACACAGGAAATCAATTGAGGAGACAAAAGACACTAGCAAACGAAGATGGAACTTTGAAATGCCGGGAGCAAATTTAACAGAAGTAGCGTTTGGCGGGCTGATGATGATTTAATGTTTTGATGAGAACGAGGCGCAAGCTGCCATTGGTGGAGCACCTCACGCGGTACTCCGAGCATGCTGGGAATTGTAGGCAGTTGCGACAGCGGCCATTGTATCCCATCTCCATGGCAGCTTCCCCTGCCTAAGAAACGGAGCGGAGAAGCGCCCCATGCCACGCCGTAGCGCTGAAAGTCTGGTATTGCCAGTTCTGGCGGACGCGTGTCTGCTGTAATGCATCCTGTGAGCTTGAGGCGCCGGAAATAGCTGCCGAGGTGTGACATTTGCCCTTGTGTATGACGTGTAAGTATGTGCACATATGTTGGAGTACATCTTTCGAGTGAGTGCCTTATTGTAGCCCGGACATGTACATCTTTTCAGCAGTCTCTTTCACCCACTCTGCATGATACTTAATGATTTTAGTACCATATCTAGGGAACGCTTTGCACAGGTGGATTATTGGGGTATCTAAGATGGTGACAACTTTTAAGCTGTCCGCAACTTGACACTTACACAGAATAAACAATACAAATACTGTTGAGCTTAACAATAATCAGAACAAAAATATTCTTCACAATTCTCTCACACTTTTTCCTTACTCACACCTCCTCTCCAATTCAAATATACACCACCATTAAATCAATTGTCATTGTCTGGGGCCACGCCCAAATGTCCGAATCCTACCTCTGAGTCACAACAACGAAATCCGCTCACAATCTAAATGTTCAGACTTACCCCATCAACCTCTATCAAACAATACTATCTGCTATGCTCACAACAAACAAGGAAAAACACCTCTACTGGACATATCGCACAACACAACACAATGCCGGGAATCAACAATTTAATCAATTTAAACACAATAAAATACAATAAAATACAGCTGTCTTCTGGTTTTTAGCCTGGGGTATCCTTATCTCTCTATCTCTTTTCCTCTACCCGCAAAAGAAGGTTGGTCCCTCATGGGCCCTACTGCACAGCCTTCCAAGACCTTGTCAGGGAATAACCTTTATCAACTGTTCTGTTTCATAAATACCATACAATACATTTCCCCACCCCGAATGTTACCATTTACATAGCATACTCACATCCGTGGGTCTTTGAGGATTCCAGTCATTGGGTTCCCCTCACTCTGCCAGCTCCTCCTCTGCTTCCAGCTGGGGGTGAAGCCCGGGCAGGATGCCACTCTAGAGATGGCTCCTGCTGTCCTCCTGTTAAGTTGTGCCCAATAAAATCCACTCTCTGACCCATTCGCTGTCCAGAAGGAGGGGCAGTAGGGACCACCCAAAGTCCACAAAAATCCTAAAAACTAACCGGCCTGTGGTCACACCCTCTGTGAACTGGTGAACGTGATGAGATATGTATGTTGATGTTAGATGAGGATAAAGCTTATCGCTTTTTGTTCTTAATTAACTAAAACAGCCCATGTTATCCCAGCCATGTCATCTCCGAGTTTTGTCCTTGCTGAACTGCCAGGTTCCGCCCCCCCCGTCTTGCAACAGTAAACGTGGCATCCTGTTCTTGACACATTATAAGTAACTATTATGAGTCATTTCACCTTGACCATGTTTAATATTTTCGTTGCTGCAATTATGTATCTTTTTAGCCGCATTTGCGCTTTTCTGTCACACCTAGCTGATTGCTGAGACATTAATCTGTCAGGTACTAGGAGATTTCCTGAGATGCTCCGTTCATCCCATGGACTTCAAATAGTCTGCTGTGTTGTGTAACTGATTTATCTTAATGGTTGAATGCTCGCTGCCTATGCACTGATATCTTGTTCCATTATGTAAACCTTCCCTCCGGTGTCCTCAGCTTTGGACGTTCCTTTGTGGCAGGTATGTCCAGCCATTGCAGATTTTTCTGAATTAAATGTATTTGTTTCAATAGCGTGAATTGCTGTGAGGCCCTCTTAAAGCTACATAACTGTATTATCTGCTGTACTTGTGCAGTTTTAAAATGGCAACTTGTGTCACGTTTTATTCTCTGCATGGCACATTTGCTTTGCTATCTACCGATTCCGCATGCATGCCTGTCACATTATTACCCTCCCTATGTGTATGCAGCAACCTTATCTACCTACAATTGTTTGACCTACTTGTGTAGTGAGTCCCTATCTTGTGTACTAGCCTTCCGGTCACCTAATCTCTCCTATTTTAAAACACACTACTTGTGCAAGTGAACACTTTATCTGATCTCTACTTGTGTAGTGCCAACTAACTACTCTTTATGACAGCTACATTTCCAGGAGAGTTCAAAGTGCAGTTTCAAATGTGTCCTTTCTTACCTTGTAACTTCTGTTTCTTCTGAGGAAGTCAGGGGGAGCAGAGCGTGAGCATGCTCTCTAGTCAATAACTGCCTCACTACACTTGCAAAGAGCCTGAGACAAGTGTGGTTTACAGAGAAGGATATTCATATATGGATAGACTGGGGAGGTATGGTGTATATGGGACTATGAAAGTAATGGGGCACAGGCATACATTGTGCCAATGAGACACATAAACCCAGACAAACAGTTCTTGTAGATTTTCTTATAAGTATTTTATTAGAACCCGCAATCTTACAAAAATGATACTTAACTCGTATAAGACTGTAGAATTCCAGTGTCCTATACATTTTTACGTTTTTTGTCGTTTTCTCCAAAACCCAGTAGTTTCTCACCCGTTTTTTAAATGACATATTGGAATCTATGTGGCAATGGAGATAATACATGTTATACACAAGTTGAGCAAGGATATAGTAGTGTCCTCAGGAAAATACGACATAATTGATCGAATTGACTCCAGTACATAAAGGGTAGCAGTTAATCCCTGGTTTTGCAGTTCTGGATGAATTTAGAATACTTGTAGAGCTGTCAGAATTAGGCATGCTTAAAAGAAAGAGGCCGAGGGAATCAGCTAAACCTGAAAGGGTAGAGGACTTTTCAGTCAGCACCAAAGGGTCCAAGGTGCTGGAAGTAACTGCAGGGGCTGGGAGGAGTCATCAGCCCCTGGTGAATCTTGATGAATCAGCATGAATTGAAGCGGTTCACTGTGGCCTTACTTAAAAATGTAATAACAAAAACCTTATTAACAAGTTTAAAGTTCAGATTTGTGGGGCCCCCCTAAATCCCCTGTTTCCTAGGGTTTATAACCCCGCCTACAGAGCACAGTAAGATGATGTGAGTGTCTTGATGAGGCGTGCTTTCCATCATGGTCTTTTATGCTCAATGAGAGGAATTCTGAGTGCACCCCAATCAGGCTGTCCCTTTCCATTTCTGTTAGCATAGCACATTTTTTGTACCCTGGTAGTAGACATTCATGTTTGGGAATCCTGACCCTCTATCACTAAAATATATTTTCAAATGATCTGCTAGTATCGTTTGTTACTCGATACCAAACAAATTCAGAATGTGAAGACTCCAAATGCTGACTCAGTGGCAGTACCCGACAGTTTTGCATATGGCTTGACCCCTTTTGCAATGGCGCCGACGGGCTAAAAAACAGTGGTTTGGAAAGTTGCCCAGAGGAGTGCCAATGGTTCAGATGCATTCAAAACCTTCCACGCATCACTTTTTTGGTTGTAGTTTGTCTCACTATGTGGGAGAGGGTATGCACAGACGTAGGTTGCTTGCTTGTTGCACCATAAGGAACCAAGCTGACACTCACTGAGGAAGCCCAACAAGGCCAAACATGTCTGGGGTTGCTTGTGTTTCCATGCAGAGGGAACCTGGCCTAGCAGTTCGGGCTGGGCTGCTACCATTGGTGGCAGTACCTGACTGATTTGCATATCGCTGGACCCCTTTTACAATGTCGCAAACAAGCTCAAAAATGATGGTGTGGAAGGTTGCCCAGAGCAATGACAGATTCATTCAAAGCCTTTCACTCATCACTTTTTTGGTTATAAATAGAAAGGGGACAAGGTACACCTTGAAAAATATTCAAGAGCCTTTGTAGTATGTTAATTTATATGGCGTTCTGCTTGGCCCCTATGTGTACATTTAGGATCCCCCAACTTGACAAAGCAAGCTTTATTGTTTCAACAAACCTTTCCAATGTTCACTTCCCGGGCAAGCTTTTGATAACGCGTGATACTTATTCACGCATTTTGGAGCTTGCTGGTCACACAAGTTAAGGGCATGAGTTATAGAGCTTTCTTTCCTGCCATTTTGGAAATGGGAAGAATTGCAGACATCATCCAATTAATTTTACACCCTGAGAATTCCCCACATGTATGAACGACTGCCATGAGCTCTTACATTAAACAGGGTGATGAAGGCAGACACGACAGCATGTCTTCCACAAGAAAAAGACATGTTTGCTCTTTGATCAGCAGGAATCCCTTCATATCTGAACTTGGTCCTATTGCTGTGGTCAGTGGCTCAAAGGCAATATTAAAGGAATGAGGCAGAGGAATGGAGACAATCGGAGTGCCTGGTGGATTAGGACACTTGAAATAGCCAGGCGTTAAGAAGAAGTAGGGGGGATTGGCACTGGCAGAAAACAAGCCCTTCAATGCAATCACATATTCTCCATCAGACAGAAACCTCAATATTAATGCATGCCACATCCAGTGCACGTGTTACCCCTTTTAAGAAAAGAGCGTTCTTGCTCTGGGAGTGATTTCTCTATCTATAAGCATCGGTTGTTCTATATGTCAATCAGATGAGCGAAGAGGCTGCCAAAATGGCACACCGTGCGCTGTGAAAAATCACATTATTGTGTATTACATTACCCGTGCAATTCTTTAACCTACCACCCCTTTTAAGGAAGTGTTAGACATTTTCTGAATTAAAAACAAATCCCCGCCCCCAACACGCACTCATGTTATGACCCATGAAAAACCACCTTTTCAAGCTCAATTAGACAATGGCCTCCCCACACAAACATGCAACATGAGAGCAAGTGCTGGCAAGGGATCATTACAATTCGTTTCACTGATAAAGGATTGCTCCTAGCAAATGAAATGATTTACAACAGTGGTGGATAAAACAATGGGCATACATATATAGGTGCAAGTCACTTTTAAACAAGTCTGGGTGTGAATCCATCACCAAAACTGGACGAGCAATGCGTTCTATATGTACCAAAATACATTACAGCATCATTTTGATAATAAACTACTTGCTTAACAACTATGACTTGTGACGCAGTTCTCAAGGGGAGCACATAGAATATGATAACAGTCCAGGTACCAGATCTGCTACAGCAAACACACGCATTGCTTCGCAACTAATCATGTATGTGCCCATCAAAAATGTGCCCCCAAATAAGAACACTAGATACACATTGGAGAAATATCTGTCCCCCATCATCGGAGCTGTGATTTATGGAGTGTACCACTACCACAATAAAAAATGGCAAGCATACATTTTAATACACATTTTTTTTTATAAAAACAATTCATATGGCAAGTCAGCCTGTACATTCCACACGAGCACAACCCCAGTAATCTGAGAGGGAGGGATCTCAGCAAAACCACTGCCCAGGGGCAATTAATAACATCATACAAAGAAAGGTAGAAAAACACCTAGTGGAGGTAAGCACAGGTACGTTCGACAGAGGGGGGAAGACAGGAGATGCAACACACCGAATCTGAGTACAAAAAAGAATCCTGTTTTATTTCATGATAAATAGCAATTATAATAACATCTACCAGCCTTACAGATTGAACCAAATCACAAGACACATTACACATAGACCCAACTAATTTATGAAGGATACAAGCTAATCATACCTAAAACAGTTCTCAACTATCTCTGGCCCTAATTACCACGCTTAATGCTGTCAACACATAAAACATATAAATACATGTAATACCCTGATCACATCAACCTAACCTTACATGTTTCAGTCCATAGTCCTATGAATGGGAGGCCTTCCTCAGGGTTACCAGAAGTCAATTGTAGCATGGAGATGGGCAATAATACACTGAACAACCCAACGCCACAAACTCCAAAAGGAGAACTCGGGTCTGGGATTCCAGATGTGTGTAGCGATGTAACAATCTTCAAGCCACTTCCAGGCAGACAATCTACCATTCTAAAAACACACAAAAATTGAACCACCAATTAAAACGAATAAAATCTGCAACTCCACCAACACCATCCTCGACTCACCCTGTCCACATGTTAAACATAAATAGGTAAATCCATAAACCCCAACGTACCATGTCCATTCATGCCGGTATCACACATTACTTATGATAGGCTTCTTCAACTCAATTGAAACCTCAAAAGTATATCTTTCCATAAAACATCAGGGATCAATTCGACTCCTAGAATCCATGTGGGCAAAACATGGGGAAACTGTTAACCATTAAAAAAAGGGAGGGGAACCCCTATACCAAAAACACAAGTCTTTGGTACACATCCCACAAGTGAAAGGCTCCTCAGGCAAAATGTAATGATACATCCGAAATGTACAGACACCGGACAGCCATTCCATTACCAAAGCCCAAGGCCGGGTAGTTCCAATGCAGGGTGAAAGTGAGTGGCATATAGACACACCTCATGGTGAAAATGCCTATCCCCCGGGAAAGCATGTTAGACCCAACACACATGACATACATTGCACTAATTAATGGCCTGGCAAATGTAAATGAATGAATATAGTCAGCCTTTTAACACACTATACAAAAAAAGAGAAAAAGAAGACAATCAACATATTTAAAATGTAGTTCAGGGTGTCGTAGAGCAAATTCATTATTTAACAATTCATCAATGGGCGATAACATCCAAAAGATAAAATCGTCATCAAGAATACGAAAAATTATACAGCTCCTTTCTATTAGATTACAACACATAGAAAAATGCATAACTAATCAAGAATATTTCATATTGGGGAATAATGATTTGCCCCTTCACAAATTGCACCAGAGATTATTTTAATCAAAGTGTGTGTCCTTGGGTTTACACATGATTTGGCTCCTGTCCTTTCTCAAAACCAGACATGTACTAGTTAATTGTGTAGATAAAAACAGATCTGTGTAATGACAGAAAAGTAGGGGTTGGAAAAGGGTAGGATTGAGAGGTGATGAAGAAATGATCATGATAAATAATAGTAATAAAATAAACACCCAACAATGATAAACAACATTTAAAACTTGTAGATCACCATTTCTTTCCAGTTTCATATAGCTCTACACAGCATATTCAAATCCAAAATTATATGTTGATATGACAAATGCCACAAAGTCCATGGTTGTTGCTTAGTGTAATAGTAGGGTATTTACTCACCTAAGTGGTTGATGAGATAGTTTCTCCTGGTTGCTGCAAATAGTCCTTGTAAATGCTGGAATTCCGGGATAATCCATGTTTCTAGAATATGAACATTGTGTGTTGAGACATACATATAAATTAGTGTTTTAAAAAGGCGTGTTGTGCTCATGGAAAGTAACTGACCCACATTTTAAGTAGTTCTTATTGTTATTTCAATTCCATATGTTGTGAACCCATTTGTTCACCTGCTACTCACCCTCAAAAACTAGCATTCTCTAGAACTGTTACCAAGGAACAATATTTTTTGCATTGCATGAATTGCTTTATTTGATAAACTCATTTTAAGTTTACATTTTACTGAGTACAAAATAATTCAATGTCATCCTTTTTATTTTTTTAAAAGGACTCAGTGTGTCACAAGTGTGGGATGTTTTAACCCACTAGTCCATGCCCTGCAACATTACTGCGCACTGCTTGCATCAGAAACCTCAGAATGGCCGCTGGAAAACATTATGCGTGCTAAAATCACCCAGAAGTGCGCAGGAAAACCCGAAAAATAGGCCGCCAATCCACTTTTGCCTATGTCAGTGGTAACACAGGAGACCACTGCCAAAACCAATCATTTGGCTGCCCACAGAGGGAAATGAAACGATTTGAGAAAAAGCAGTCCTGCATGTCAAGAGAAACACAGAGCTACTTGAAAATCTGTTTTTTTTGGCTGTTAAATTTGCAAAAATCATGGTTCCCAAACCTTCCCAAACCTCACAAAAGATTCAACCTCCTTGTTGGGTGTTAAACATCACTTTACTTCAAGAATCCACCTAAGTACAATGTCATCAGAAGTACATTTATCGGAAGAAAATCCACATTGAAGGATGCTTGCTTGGAAAAATATGTTAAAAATGGGCGCAATACCGCTGCTCGCCTGTGTCAGATGCTGGCAATTTACTTATACTGTCATTTAAATTTCTACATTAAGATCTAAGTATGGAAAATAACTCCTATCAAAAGCAATAGACATGGATATAATTCAAAACTATATTTTAAAAAGGCTGGAATTAAGAGATTTAAAAGGCTGGAATTAAGAGATTTGTGGATATATTTGTAAAAATGTAATTTGTATTTAGGACAAGACTATTTAAACACTGTTTTAAAAGTGAGTAAAGTTAGCCACACTGAGCTTCAAAGACATTCCACACCTTCTACCCAACAAAGGAATCTTCCCCCTGCTCTGCTGAGAAACTGGCACGGGTGTTTGAAAGGAACTGGGAGGGGGACTTTGGTCTGTGGCTCTGCTAAGAGACAATGGGATTCTTGAACTGAAAGGGAATGCTAATTTGGGGTGTCAACAGAAACCAGCCCTGGCATGAACAGGCTCAGGTTGCATCTCTGGCTCAGCCAAGCCTTGGAGGCGGGGCTAGACTGAAAATGTGGATTGGGAACTGAAGAAACTATGTCTTTTTGAAAAATACTTATAGAAAATTGTGCCGAACTGGTAAAAATATGGAATTTAGAGGTTATTAAAATGAAAATGTTGCTCACAAGTAGAAACTACAGTGGAACTTGTGTGATATTCAGAGACAGAATTATCAAAATGTGGACTTTGTAGCAGTTGTGATAATGTTAAAAATATGAAACTTTACAGGAGTATGCCCAGATGGTATGTGCATGTATGTGAAAAAATTGGTACAGAACTGACGCTGAGTAACCGAACAAAAGCGTGAAAAACGGTCATTTGTGAACCGAAGCTCTCCAGAAGATGGGACTTTGACGGATGCGTGCCTTATTTAATTTGGGATGTAAAGATGTAGTATTAGTAAATTAGTGATATTATAAATATGTTTTTTGTGAAATATAAGATATACTGTACAGAAACAAAGGGCAGGGTTTTCTCCCTGGACCATAAACATGACACATCATGACACACTGTTGCTTCTCAAATCAGGGGAGAGGAAATTCTCTGACCTATCGGCTTCTTAGAGGGTTGGGCATAGTATAATCAGCCTACCCACCCCCTTGAGAAATGCATAAATAGGGACTGTGAGGGCACAGAAAAAGACACTAACATTCACCCATCACTGATCTACTGGTGAAGCACTCTGAAGGAGAATCCAGACTCCAGAACTATCCAGACTCCAGAACTATCCAGACTCCAGAACCCTGAAGCAAAAGGCCCAATCCAAAAAAGCTGAGCCCTTCTCAACTGGCCTTTAGAATTTTGCAACCTGATTTTAACCCTAAACTTCCACGGGGCCCAACAAATTCAACAGCCTGGCTGTGCTGTTTTGGCTGCTTCTTGCCAAGAACCCTTGCCAGAAGCCAGAGGTCCAAACCGGTAGAGCAGAGCTGTGCCCAGAACCAACCCATCAGATCCAGAACCAGAGGCTGTGCAGACCAGAGTGCCTTGCTGCGAGCAGAACCAAGTGCTTGAGACCTGTCCGGTGTCGAGCGTCCAAACCTTTGACCAGATCTTGACGGCCCATTACTATCCCAAGCCATAGTTGTCAGTATTTAGCATAGAACTGTCCATAGCCATCTCTTAGTTTTAAGTAATCCTCTCCAACCCATTCCAACATACCCAGATTGTATTGTAGAATCTCTTTTGTCTATCCTGAATCCTTCTCTCATCCACATAATCCTGTGATAATTGTAGTGATAAATCATCTTTGCGCTAATATAGTTGCTGAAGAAGGCAAGTGTCACAGCAGACAAAGATCAGACAGAGGTGCCTCTGACTGGTGGCTGTACCGTTGGTATCTCGCATCTTCATAGCCTCCCTTAGTGTTAAGAAATCCTTGTTTATAATCTTCAACAGCGCATTTCTCATTTAAAATCTTGACTCTTTTCTGAAAAATCGACCTTTACTAACACCTCTGTAACTTTTGAACCGTACATTAAATGTCAAATTGAAGCTAACATCCTCAGCTTTCAAACGAACTAAGAACCACACTCCAACTCCTTATAATTCTTCTGTAATCGCATTTCTCGTGCGCTGAAAAGTTTGCCGTGATTCTGCATTTGGCTCAATTTCATTCCATATAAAATTGCTATTTCTTGCATTCAACCTCTGAATTCAGCTTCCTATCTATTAGTCATTCAAACATCATTGCTAGTGCCTACCTGAACCTATCCAAAGCGGCTCCCACTAGTTTTGAATCCCATTTAGCGAATTAAAGTCATTTTTAGCATTGTTCCCATTAATTTGAGATCACATTCAAAAGCATTTGGCCTGTTTAAAGCATTCCTGCTCTCTCTAAGCTTGCTGGGGAATTGGGATTGAACTGCATTGTTGATTGTTTATTCCTGAAACCTGTGTGCCCTCATTCCATCTTTTCATCTTGCATATTAGGGGGGATTGAGTAGCAACAGGGGGAAAGAGTCATTACATTGTCTTTGATTGAATTCATATCAAGTTGTATTTCTGTGCTGCGTTAATTTCATATCGTTGCATTTCATTGAACCCACACAAAATTATTCTCTGCTACATTATTCTTCTCACCCATACTCCTATTGATCAAAGAGATTGTTGATTGTTGTGATATCACCCATTGCTGATCAATGTATAAATATTAATAAGTGTGATATCTACATATTGTTCATATTCATAAAAGTGTAATATATATATATATATATATATTGTTCAATTCATCAAATAAATCTTTTAACTTTGCAAAACTACCTACTTCTTGGTTCAGTGAGACGGGGGGGATTCAAAGAGAGGGGCGTTATATAAGGGTACATCATCCAGAAATAAAAGAACTTTTTACATAAAAATCTATAATTAAGGGTTCCAGCTGGGCATCTCACGCTAGGCATTGACTTAGTTGGAGTGCTGGGTTGAAACCACTTACACAAGATCCATGGATTCAATGGCGACCGGTGCAGAGCAACAGAAAAGTATTGATCCCCCATTGCCTTGAAGGTGGATTGAATCTCCACAGTTTACTACTTTACAAGATGGGGGATCAAATATCCATGGTTTAATATGTTACAATCCTAACTTGATTACAACTCACGATTCTTTAGATAAAACATTGTATTATTTGTGAAGACCATCATTTCGTGTAATCTATATCTTCTCAATGGTTGCAGTTGTTTCGGTCTCTACATCCTGGCACTCACCAAACATTTAAAGGAGATCCCTTTTACTAGAACTCGCTCTTTCTATTTCAATTTTATCTGTTTTGCCACCAGGTGTGCATAGCAAGCCAAATATTATTCGATGTCTCCTGTCACGTTGCTCTAGAATATTATAATGTATGTTTTTCTTGTTAGATCCGTGTGATAGTTTTGCATTCCCCACCCCAAAATGAACATGGCATTTTCCCCTATATTATGTGGAACAGAGTTTCTCCAGAACATCATCTTGTTATACTACATTCCACATTCCACTTAACTGATATTGCCTATAGAAAATGGTTACACTAGTTTCCATGTTGTCCACACTAAATGGTAATGCTGCTTTCACATGTTAGATTTACATGCTATTTCTCCTCGGTTTCACATTCTCGCTGCCTCAAAAGGACCAAAGCACTTTCAGTTCACCACAAGAATTGCCCCAGATTTGCTGCAGTCCTCTTGAATACTGCCCTCAAAATCTGCCAGTGGCACTTTTGCATTGCCAATGATTTCTGCCTATAGTAGCCCATCCCACTTTCACTTTGTCCCATGCTACATTTGTGTTGCTGCCGAGATGTCCCAGGTCCCTTTTGTGTTGCCCCCAGTATTGCCACAAGCTGCTTTATTTACCATTGCATCCATCATTTCCTCAAGGCACTTTTAGATTCTCCCATAACTGCCACATGCCATTGATTTCCCAAAGAATCTCCCCATGTCACCTAAACATTGCACCAGATCTCCAACAAGCAATTTCACATTGCTCGAGAACTTCCTCGGGCCAATGCTTGCCACTTTTACCGTCTGCAGAGGTTTTCCCATGCCATTTTCCTGTTGTCCCCAGAATTTCTGCTTGCCACTTTACCATTACCCCTAGATTTCCCCCACGCCATGTTATGCTACTAGGATGTATATTGTCCACATCTGCCATTTGCATGGTCTCCAGGTTTATGGCATGTCTGAAAAAGATGGGGTTGGTTAGATTATTGGAGAGCGAGGACAAATTCAAAATACTTCGTTTTGGTGTTGGTCCATGCAGATCCGAAGCAATCATTCTCTGCATGTGGCATCTCAACGGTCTGTGTTGAGGGCATCGCAGCTTTTGTTTTCAGAAAGGAATGTCTTGTGCCTAAGGTGCTAGGGTACATTGGCTGTGGCAGTGGTATCTAAGTTGTTGTAGAGTTCTGATAGTTTGATGTCTATAGAGCGGGATAATATAGGTTTCATGTGTGTGACATAGTCGGTCTGCATATTGTGTGTTTTAGCATGGAAGATAAGGAAATTGAGAGTTTTAGTTTTGGGAAGTTAGTGGTCAAGTTATAGCATCCCTTCATTGTTCTAGTACCCAGTGTCTTCAACATTTTTTATGTGAGATCCTCATGCGACAAGACGCGGTAAACCTACGTTAAACCATGCCCGTCATGCCGGCTGTACACCACAAATTAAACTAATGTGATAACCAGATCGAATAAAGCTACAGCGGTTATGCAAAACAAGGTTTGAAAACCACCACCGGCTGCAATGCCATTTTGAAATACTGCTGCAACTAGATGACGCACATAGAGTAAATAAAGACGCGGTGTTGTCAGAAATCAAGATTCCACCATGCCCAGGCCTATTTACTAGGCATCCTGACCCCAATGCAACTCGAATCATTTAGAGTGTTTGCAGTAAGGTACCTCCTAAGTATCACGGAATCTGTCTCTGGAATTTACGAATTAGGCCATCTGGGTGAAGAGAGTCCAGAGCTGAGAATCAATTCCGTCATTATTAGAATCTTTTGCGCCCCTGAGGAAGTTATTTTATCTATGCATAAATGTGTTTTAAGAAGGTAACATGTTGGGTTTTGAATACTGTATTAATTGACAACTCGTACTCATTTGTTATTATTGTCGTGTGGCCTGTTAATGGGCTGCCATTTTATACATTGTTTGCTTTAGTAAAGTACTTAGTTGCTTTCGTACGTACTTTTTTTGCTATTAACGTATTGGTGAATTTATTGATTTTCAACAAAAGTCCTCTTGAAAAGACATCTCTTTTCTTTGTTTGTTTTATATGTATTAATTGTTTGGTAAAGAGCACTAGTCACCGAAGTCACTTAAACTGAATTATTGAATGTATTTTAAACTGTATTTTTATGTCTTGGATTTGAACAGAGGCGTTGCTAAGGGGGGCTAAGAGGGTTATAGCCCCTGATCTTTTGGTTGTAGCCCCGGATAGAATCTCAGGAGCTACAGCCAAAAGGCCAGCTAGCCCCGAGTCCCAACAGTTCCGACATTAGCTTAGCCCCGGGTCTTTTCCAGACCTAGCAACTCCCCTGGATTTGAATAATAAATTGTGATCGTATATATACAAAATTGTGATTCCATTACCTTGTATTGGTGACAGTTCAGTATTTATTGCTATAACTGACTAATTAAGTAATGGTGGTCGAATCATCAGAGTAATTTGATTGGCCGTTGATTTAGTCCACATAGAGAAGTGGTTATAGAGGTAGAAACAGTGCAGAGTTGCTGGGATCTTGTTATGGTTTTTGTATTTGGCTCTGGGTGCAATCCCTCCAACCATTAAATACCCTTTGTCTCTTTTGAGTTTTTTGTGTGGCACAGTTAGCCTGCATATGGTGTTTTTTAGCGTGAAAGATAAGGACAATGAGAGTGTTAGTTTTGGGACGTTAGTGGTCAGGATATATCATCCCTTCATTGTGCTAGTAGCAAGAAATGAGTCACACACACAGACACACTAAAATCATACGTACTCGGAGCACCACCGTGCTCTCCCTTCTCTATATGTCCTAGGCATCGTGTGCACATTCACACACCTTCTTTTTATTAGATTAGCTTTCCCATTGAATAATGGGCACCTTCTCTCCTTTTCTTAAGCATATCTCCTTCTGTCATATTTAAATCCTCCCCAATGTCCTGCCACATTTACATATTGCGGCACATAGCCAGACCCTTTACCACTACTCTCTATTTCCCCTGTCATTGCCTGAATTGCCATGGCACTGTCATTTCTGCACACAAGTCCACATTCAGAGATCTCTCCCTTGAAAATGTGTTTTTATTAAAAACAGAACATTCTCTATTGTCTCCAGTCTATCACACCCCCCACATTCTCCAGGCTCGTTTTTCCTTACATCACACAGCTCTAAATGTCAGCCTGTGTGATTTTTCCATTTGAGAGCCTTCTCTGTGATTTTTCTCTGTGGGCTAGGCTAAAAAAAGGCATAGCCCATTTTCTCCTAGTTGCTTCTTTTTTACCAGATCTTTCAAAGTTTCCCTATTCTTAGTGTATTCATCACCCTCTGCTGGGCAGGATATATGTGTCAGACCTCTCCATCTGCACACTGGGGGCATGTGCTGCTCATCTGCTAACTCTCTCTCTAAAATCAACCTGTGACTCAGTGCCCAGGCCAACTCTATATAGCTATGCCCCAGCACACATTCTTGCCCGATGTTCCGTGGTCAGCCTTCCCCCTCACCATGCCCTGCATAAACAGTGGCAGTAGTGCACTTCTGGACAAGCCAGATAGTGAGACCTACGTCCTCTCTAGCTCCTCCACGCTAATGATTGCCTTGATTAGAGTCATTAGCACTATTGTGCATATGGTTATGTTGTCTGTCATTCCAGCGATCTCATACGTGTCGCTTTCCTCAGCATAGAATGCCATGTCGGATTCCCATGAAATGATGGAAAATAAAATACCTACTGCAGAATGACCGAATATTTTTGTTTAATATTGAGGGGGAGACCCCCCACAACCCTCCCACTTCCCCCTACCTTAACCTAAACCTTTACCCCACCCCCCATCGATATTTTACAAACAATGTACAAAAATCCCTAACAAATTCTACCTAACTAAGGTGGTCATTTTGCAGTAGGTATTTTCGAATTCGATCAATTTGATCATTTATGCAGATACCTGCCATGTCCACCATCCCACTCTCCAGATCATTTGATCCACCTGAGCAAACATGGATCCCTTCTTTTCCTGCTGCATCCTCTGTCCTAACTTGGTATTATCTTTAAGCTGCACCTAGTTGTTTGTAAATCAGGCTGTCTTTTGCAGGGTGAGCATTGCTTTTCACCTGACATTTACCCACATACCCCCAGTTTGGCATTGTTCTACATATATCTGGTGGTATCACCCCTGCCCATACCAGAACTGTCTCATTTGCTATTAATTGCCTATTGCCTGTTACAGTCCATGGTACCTGGATTGAATTATATCCAACTTCATCTATTTGATTGTGTCACCAGCTACCATGTGTCTGCCGTAATCCAGAGCACTTCCTATAATGTTAATGGGCTGTGGGGATCGGCCCCATTCTACAGCCGTTAATGCCCTCAATCAACGTAATCCAGAGCACTCTGCATAATGCCTTCCTATAATGTTAATGGGTTGTGGGGATCGGCCCCATTCTACAGCCGTTAATGCCCTCAATCAACGTAATCCAGAGCACTCTGCATAATGCCTTCCTATAATGTTAATTGGCTGTGGGGATCGGCCCCATTCTACAGCCGTTAATGCCCTCAATCAACGTAATCCAGAGCACTCTGCATAATTCCTTCCTATAATGTTAATGGGCTGTGGGGATCGGCCCCATTCTACAGCCGTTAATGCCCTCAATCAACGTAATCCAGAGCACTCTGCATAATGCCTTCCTATACTGTTAATGGGCTGTGGGGATCGGCCCCATTCTACAGCTGTTAATGCCCTCAATTAACGTAGTCTTCAATTACATTTAGTAACTGTCTTCTTTATTTGACTGCTCCATGCCAATTTACCACTTATAATGATTCCTCCATATATATAAATGATGCCACGTGTTGCATCATACTTGGTTTAACTTTCAATCCCAAGTGAATCGCCATAGCCCTCATTCAGAACAGTCTTTGTGCCTGTGTAACTTCTTTATGTTTCCCCGGGATATGAACAGGAATTAATTGGTCCTGCACCTGATGTTCCCAAGGGTGGCACGCAAAGGATATACCACCTAATGCAGGGGAACAGAGAATCTGGAGTGCAGTTGAATGCGCTGCCACCATCCAACTTCACCAGGAGGCAAAGCCGTTCACAAACTGATTCTTTATAAACCAACCTGCGAGCGCCATTCAAACCAATGCCTCAAACTTGGAGACACATATTGATTGTAATCATTTTTGCACAACCTCTTCTTCTACAGAAATTCAGACGACCACATCTCTGCACAGCAAACCGTACGTACTTCAGCACACTGCAACAACATACAAACAACACATAACCATGCACAACAGCACATGGGAATCGCTCAGACTCGAATATCGCACCTAAGCCCAGCGAACGGTGCAAACCAAAATGAAGCTGCCAACAGAACTTCATATCTCACTTTCCTTTTCCCACTGCACCCTACTACCCGCTCCCACAGCCTCCCTGTTTCACACCATCGTTTTTCAGATCCGCCAGAGCACCAGGGGACCACTCCAGTGGTGATAGTGCTCGGTACAAGTAACCTTTAACATTAACATTAACATAACACCCTATATATGTTACTTCTAAGAGCACCTGAAAAGAATGGTGAAATTATGCGTAAGAGTCTAGTATCAGAGGTTCTGACCGCCCCCTCACTCCTTTGAGTTCCAATCCCTGAATGTTAGAAATCATGTCCTAGTTTGGGCACTTAACTAGAAGTCCCAGAATGCACGTGAACTGAAAGGCAAAAAGGGAGATGCAGAGGTGGAAAGTAGCAGTGGGCAATGAGGCAAAGCACAGTTTCAAGGCTGGCAGAGTCGCAGCTGCAGAACGTGGTTCGCAAATAGGCAGAAAGAAGTACTGTGTGTACTATTAACAGGATGTGGACTAAGAAAATGATCATGCTTTCTACCTCCTTTGAACCTCAAGCTTGTAGGCTCTTAAGTTCCTCAACCAGGCAGCTTCCGTGCACTGGACTGCCAGGAAGGTGCACTATTTGGCACCGTGAGTCAGTGATTTCTGCAGGTGACCCCTCATAACAGTGACAGGATGCACAATGTCATCCAGGTAGGGAGACCCCAGCTGATCTCCTTAAGACTAGGCTCTTGAGCAGGCTTCTAAGTCCAGCAGGCAAGGGCCTGATGACGCTGTGCTCTTTTATAGGGTGTCTCAGGCAAAAGCCGCAAGTGAGTTGCAGCCAAGGAAGAGCTCACAAGCAACAAAATATCCTTTGTATAACCTCACCTTCCAAAAGATTAACAAAGGTCTGATTGCAAGCTTCCTGTCTAACTCCAGGAAGAGCCCCAATTCCACGTTGCTGACAGTTGCATTATCCAGCCAGAACGGTTCAAGGGGGTGGAGCTGACTCCACATCAGAACCTTATCAAGTCATTAGAATGTAGGAAGGAATAGGGAATAGGGAATTTGACAACCCTTTAAAATCCATTACAGGATGTAGTAATTCTCTACATATTTATATTTCAGGTTGTACACTGCTAACCATGAGCCTAGGTGTGTCGGACTGGTTCAGGGTCTGAAGTTGCGCATAAAAGACCAACCATGCGGATTCAAAGCCGAAGAGGCAGCATCCACACGGGCTGCCTTGTGTGCCCGGCCCTCCCCTGGTGCCTTTGGGGGGGTACCCCCTTGCCTCCCGCAATCACCCTCCACTGAGCGGCCTTCATCCACTGCATGCCCCTGTTGATATCCGGCGCACTTTCCAGCTCCTGTCTAGGCCGTGCCAACCGATGCCACAGAGCTGCCTTTTGCAAACAGCCTCCCGTATGTAGGCCTCTAGGGGGCACGGCTTAGAGACCGCAAATGGTCAGATTACATTCGCATTTACACTTTATTTGACATTTACGGCTGCCCACGTTCATCCCTACCACACCAGTCCCTTCGTATTTCCTAAACACAAAGCCTCAAGTGGATTACATCTGCGACACTCAACCCCGCCAAACATACCATTTCACCATTTCCCCATGCTCTGAATTGAATGAATCATGTACCTTTCCTCCTTGCATGCCGCCTAATGTGATTATCCTCCCCCAGAAGACTCCGTCGTAAGCATAGAAACCCACTTGGAATCCAATCCGCCTGACAGCTCTATTAATCAATGCAGAACTGAACAAGCATGTCAGGGAGGCTTTCATTGGAATTGTACACAAGCATGAAATGACATGCCTGCGCTGCACAAATGCTGGAGCATTTGTATGGTGCAGTGGAAAGAAGAGGCGGAAACGCAAGTTGCGTTCCGCCCCTCGTCTCGCCCATACACATTAATGAGAATGTGGTGTGATTGAAAGTTGTTAAAGCTTCCCCAACGCTTTTACAGATTTCAATCACTTTATGCCAATGACAACCACGAGCCCCTTAGAACTTCAAAGCCAAAGTGATGTTCTTCAGGTCAACAGATGATTCACAGAGCAAAACACGTTATGCTGCAATAAATCACATTTTGACATTTAAAGGATTGGGCCAGTGGTTACTGCGACTGCGTCTGGCATCAGTGGTTCCAGGGTCAGTAGCAGAGGATAGTAGCCACTACCCCTTGCAGCCCCTAATTGACATCCCTGTTTGAAACCCGGAGAAAGAGAGCGTCATATCATCCTCCATATAAGATTACCCGAAAAGCCTGGTTTCTCCTATGTACCATCCCCTAATCACCTCTCAAGTGCCCTGTTCTCTGTATGGCATTCCTTAAGATTGCAATAAGTATGCATAGTTAGAAATATATATATTGGCAAGTAGGAAAAGAAAGTGAAGATATTGAGACAAGCTTCAAGATCATAAACCTGTCCAATCACACTTTAACCAATGATCAAACCAAGTTGTTAAGTATGGGTCTCAACTTTTGTCCAACAGCAAGTTTCAACTATGTCCAAACTCGGATAGACTTCGACCATTTTATTAGAAAATTGCGTTTAAAAAAATTCTTTGCCAGCACAGATTTTAAGACACAGAGAAAATCGGCATCTGAAGGAAAAACTGACATCACCATTGCTGAAATGGGGGTTCTTGCGGATCTAGTAGAGCTCCAAAAAGGTGGAGGAGCGAATGAGGACAAAGAGATCGAACCTATTGATTTCAAAGAATTAGATATAAGAACTGACTGGACAGTAAAAAGTCGATTGAGACAAAAATCTAAATTTAATCCCATGGTAAATACTGCCAATAATATAGAAGCATTCCAAACACTCGTAATTGAGGATCTAAAAAAATTGAGACGAAAGAAAAGTCATAAAGAAAAAAGCAATTTGACTATGAAGGACAGAATGGCTCTCAAAGAACTGAGCAATTTACCCAACTGTGTGATTAAGCCTTCAGACAAGGGACGCAATATAGTCCTTATGACTCGAGAAAACTATGTGAAGGAGGCTTATAAACAGTTAAATGACAAAGAATGCTATGAAAGATGTGGGAAAGATTCTATAAAAGCATTAGAAGAAAAAATAAAGAATTTCACAGAGGTTTGGGAACTTAAAGGCATGCTGACCGAAGAAAATTGCAAATTTCTACAAACGACTAACTCCATTACACCAACGATATATTTTCTACCGAAAATACATAAAAACAGCAAAAAACCACCAGGAAGACCAATTGTTTCCCTGGTAGGGTCAGCGTTGGAGAATATGTCGAAATTTGTAGATGAAATTCTCTTGCCTTTCGTCTCTTCACTACCTTCTTACCTCAAAGATACAAAGGACTTTCTATCAAGAGTTAACAACATACCCTGGGAATCCAACTTCATGATGGCAACAATGGACGTGGTGTCTTTATACACGTCAATCGGCCACAATTTTGGCAAAAAAGCATGCGAGAAATATTTGAATACTAGATCTCTTAATTATCTAGAACACACACAAATGATCATAGCTATGATCGACCTCTGTCTTACCAACAATATCTTTGTCTTTAATGAAGAATATTTCAGGCAAATACAGGGCACGGCTATGGGCACAACCTTTGCCCCATCCTATGCCAATTTGACTATGGGTGCCTGGGAAGCTGAAGAAATATGGACAGAACAAAATCGTGAACTAACCGAAAATGTGGTTATTTGGCTCCGATATATTGATGACCTATTTGTAATCTGGAAAGGGACTGAGAATGCCTGGTGTGATTTTGTGAAATTATTGAATCAAAATAACAACAATCTCAGATTTACAGAAACCCACAGTTATTCATTTATAACCTTCTTGGATGTGAATTTAAGAATAGTGGAACAAAATCTAACGTGTGAATTACACAGGAAACCCACGGGATCTAACATGCCACTACATGCCAAGAGTGGGCATCCAAAGAGTTTAATCTGGAGTATACCGTATGGAGAGTTTGTAAGAATAAGAAGAAATAGTACAACTCTCAAAACATACGATGAAGAAAGCAAAATCACGGCGAGAGGCTTTCAACAACAGTGTTACCCCAAAAGAGTCATTGAAAGAGCATATTTAAAAGCTAGAAGTCATGATAGACTTAAACTTTTGGTTGACAAAGAACAAAAAACTACGAATAAATCAAATGAGGAAGTACGTCTCATATTAACGTATGACAGTCAAACAACAGAGGTCAAACGTGTGTTACAGAAACATTGGAAAGTTCTAACCATCGATAAAGATATCGGGGGTTTGCTTAAGAAATATCCAGAGATCAGTTATAGAAGAAACATTTCAATTAAAGATAAATTGGTCCATAGTTTTATGGGTAAAGAGGAAGCCAAAGATGCAAGTGCCTGGTTAAGCAATCGGAAGAAAGGTTTTTATAAATGCACAAGATGCAATGTATGTAAATTTGCTATGAATTGTACCACCTTTAAGCATCCAGTAACAAGTTCAACCGAACATATTAACGAAAAAATTACCTGTGACACTGAATACGTAGTTTACGTCTTAATGTGCGAATGTAAAAAGTGGTATGTTGGAAGTACTTAATGTAAACTGAAAATAAGGGTCCAACAACATGTTAGAGCAATACAAAACAAAGATGCGAACTATCCTATGGCAAAACATTTTACTGAATGCCATGAAAGCAATATGAATAGTTTTGCTTTCTTTGGAATTTGTGCAATTGAGAATGACCCTAGAGGGGGGGATCGCGAAAGAAGGCTCAGACAACAAGAAACCCGCTGTATTTTAGACTTCGAAACCAAACAGCCAAAAGGGCACAACATAGATGAAGAACTGTACACTTTTTTGGGGCACTAATCTAAGCATCGTTTTCTTATATAAGAAAACTTGGCACCTCTTACCTGTAAGGATTGACTTATGCAAATTAGTGATTTCATGAATTGGGTTTAAATAAGTGCAAATCCATGTATTGTTGCTTATTTTAAATTGCACTTTTATTGTATGCTGTTATTGGGTTTATAGGCACTCTCCTTTTTTAGATTTCACCACGCAGGTGTAGTTTTATCCATTAAGTTTTGTATTTTTAAATAAACATAGCCACAGACTATTGATAATGATGAATAAATGAGAGTGGCAACTTAGTCCAAAAAATTGAAATAGATCTTCACACTGAATACAAGTTTCAGCACTAAGCACTTTATAAAAAATTAGAGGCTGAAAAACACTAAAGCACTAGGCACTTTAGTAAGCTGCTAGCACTAGTCACTTTATTATGCATTATGCACTTTATGTGTGAAGAAAAGGTACATTCTCATTTTAAAGAATGGTAAAAGGTTGTCGTCAGATTTATGGTAACTCTGATAAGCATAGTATTTTCAATGCAGGACCTTTGTTAAAATCAATGCAATGCTCAAATTATGAGGACAATTCATTTTGAGGTTAGCATTTGTGTCGACATGATCACTTGATCAAGATGTATGCAACTCAAAAGTACAGGGACTTAAAACCCTTTAAAGATGTCCGACAGCATTGTCAACAACATTAAGTCTCATCTTCTATGTCTACTATAGTAGAACTCTCTTGTCCCATTTCTATGTCTGTAGGCACATGTTTGCATTTAAACAATGTGGTGGTGGGAAAATGGTGTTGTGAACAAGCGGCAAGTGATGCTGCGAAACGCGTCGATTTTCTTGGGAAGCATGGAAGATGTATTTTAAACGAATAAAGAAGCCATTAATGACACGCTGATAACCGCCTACTTTTTGAAGCCTGGTATGAAGGAGAGTGCTCCTTAAATGACTGACGATAAGCCGTTTTTTTTTGAAAAAAAAAATATATATATATACATATATAACCTTTTTGCATATTTTTATTTTATTTATTTATTTAATATTTATAATGTGCGAATAGGCAAGGAGGCGCACAAGGAAAACAACAACCACAAACAAATACACAGCCACAAAGACAAACACATGATAAAAACAATCATAAAAATGGCTAAGAAATACCAATGATAAGAATTAAGTTAAATGTCAGTCATATCCGAAGGCGGTTAAGAGAAGAAGTGGGTATTGAGAGCTTTCTTGAAGAGTGGCAGTGAGTGCATTTCTCTGAGATCTGGTTGAAGGTTGCTCCAGAGATGAGGAGCAATGGAGTCGAAGGCCAATCTCCCAGCTCTTTCAAGTTTAACACGTCGAGTGACTAAAAGAATGATGTTATTAGAACGTAATGCGCGCAAGCTGGAACAATCTGGCTTTCACGAAGAAGGGAGCACTCAAATACAGACACTTATGGGCAATGATAACCAAAAGGTGAGGCGTTCCCTCACTCACTGGAAGCCAGAAGAGAGACCGACGAGCCTCACTGATGTGGTCCCCACGCATAAACTGATAAATAATCCTGACTGCACTATTCTGCAAAGTCTGAAGTTTGGATATATTGTCCTGAGAAGTGCCATGTAGGAGGCTTCAACAATAGGAAGTTTTTGCCACAACAACAGCTCGAGCCAAGTTAACCCAGTTCTCTCTAGAAAGAAAGGGTCAAATATGGCAGAGCAGCTTCAAGCAGTACGATGGTGTAGACACAATGTGGCTGGTTTGAGCTTTCATATTTAACCCTGGCTGGCACTGGGATGATATATCCGGCAATAGTAAACTCCTTAAACTCTGTAGAAAGCCTACCTAGTCTACATGGTGTACCACAATAAGAAGCTCTGCTTTGGAATCATTCAGCGCCAGTCCATTAAAGGCCATCCAACTTTGAAAGATGTTATAAATGTTCTTTATGTTAGCCGTATCCTGTTTATAATCCCCCGCGAGTTGACACAATACCTGTGTGTTGTCGGCATAATTAGTGTAAAGAACACCCAGATCATCGAGAATATCAAAAAGCGGTTTAGTGAACAAGTTATAGAGAGTAGGGGACAAACAAGAACCATGTGACACTCCTCATTCCAGATTAACTGGAGTGGCTGTGGTGGAAGCATTAAAGACTCAGGCGGTACGTTCGGACAAAAAGAAATGAATCCAATTTACAGCTTCAGGTGAAAAGTTAGCTGAGGAACACAACCTGTGAGCTAGTATAGTATTGTGACCAAGTCAAATGCCACCGAAAAATCCAGGAGCATGAGCAATGCTGACACACCCTTATCCAGGATCTGTAGCATGCTTGACATAAGGTCCAGCAATGCAGTCTCCATGCTACGTACCGCCCTGAACCCTGACTGCCCAGAGCCAAGAAAGTTGTACCTTTCAAGATGGAACTGGACCTGTAAATAAGCAGCCCTATCAATGATCTTGAATAGGAAAGGCATATTGTTTATAGGCCGATAATTAGTAGCCACATTGGGGTGCAAACATTTCTTTTTTTAATAGCAGGGTAATCCATGTCTGTTTAAGAGATGACAGAATTATGGCTGAGCTAAAGGTGGCATTAATGATCTTAGTAAGAGCGACAACCACAGTGGGCGCACATTATCTTACAATGGTTGCTGGACAAGGATTCTCGTTACAACCCGTGGGTTTAAGCAAATTGATAATAGAGCAGATCTCTTGTCCGTAACCTCTGAGAATATGAATGATGAAAATCAGGGGGAGGAGGGTCCCTACAAAGGGGAGGAGGAAGGACCAGGGCTTGTTTTTGGAGTATTGTCTGCTTGAGAGTGTGAATCTTATTCATAAGATCCTCCTGTATAGAGGTACACCATGCCTTGTCCTCCAAGATGGATGCATGTGGTTTCACATCCAGGGATTCCAAATCTCTAGGGATTTTAAATAATTCCTAAGTATCAGAATTAGCAGAACTAATATGTGGCTCTTAATGTTCTTTCTTAACCATGGTTAGGGCACTTTTATATTGTTTATTTATCAATGAGTAACTTTCCTTATCTTTAGCAGATAAAGATCTTAGCCAGTTTTTGTCTTATTTTTCTCTGATCGCAATTTGTGTAACTCCAATGTAAACCAAGATTGTTGACTAGTGGTAATACAGATCTTACGATCTCTTAATGGAGGGATCTTATCAATAGCTGATAGTAATGTCTGATGGTAATGATCTGCAAATTTTGAGCTAAGGAAAGTGAAGCAAGCACTTTTGGAGAAGAGCTCAGCAGAAGGGAGAAAGAGTCCTTGGCTATTTCATGCAAATTGCGTTTAATGACCCTAATGTGAGTAGGATGTCAAATTGCGTTTAATGACCCTAATGTGAGTAGGATGTATTTGAAGCTTAAGATCCGGGGCTGGCAAAGCAAATGTTATGAAAAGGTGATCTGACCATGGCCAAGGTGAGATAACAAAGTCATTAATAGACATGCCAGGTGTACAGACCCAGTACAGACCCAGTCCAGAATGTTACCATCTCTGTGAGTAGGGGCATTGATATGATGCGGTCATGTCATGATCCTTGTCCCTAACCCCCTTAGGCAAAACACTGAGCCAGGCTACGATCCTCCAAATTGGCCTTGAAGGCTTCCCCATCTCTTCTGAGACCCTCTTGGAGTCAGTCCTGGTGCCTTTGGTTCCAGGTTCATACATGTTCAGAGGAAAGACTTGAGAATTGGACTTGGTCATGGACTTTGGTGCAATATGGATGCCCCCACATAGCTCAGTTCTATGAACTGTGCTATGCGGTCTAGCTTTTTGGGTGTGGTCAGGCCTAGAGACACCTGGGATACCTGGAGGCTATATAAACCACGCCCGGGCAGAGAAAAACGCTTTGCGTTATTCTGCGCCTGCAGCGTGACATTCACCATGCTTAGATCGGTCTCCTGAGATTCTCGCCTGCTCTCCTGGAACCGCGTACCTGAAAGAACAAGAACAACACTAGCAGAACACTTTCCTCGAGTAGAATCCTGCTTCCATCCATCGCTCCTCTGGTCCAGAGAACAGAATCTCAGCGGCGCCACCTCCAATTGCGGAACGCTGCATCCTGAGAAGAAAAGAAAAAAGGAAAAAGGGCATTTGTAAGCATTCCATTATTCAGATCCCGAAACCAGCAAGAATAATCACACGCTTACCTGGATTCGAGTCGCTCATGGTCTCATCCGTCCCGGAGTATACCATCGACCTACAAAGGAGATAAAACACAGGTTAGCACATGCAAGGACAAGAAGGCGCCGCGCATTACGCTTAACTCACAGCTACTTACTCTCTCAACCAGCAGCCATTCTGGGACATTACAGCGGCCTGCAAGGGAAAAGAGGGACATAGGTCAGCACAAGAAAAAGGCGAACAGTGACGCGCATCGCACTTGCACTCACCGCTTCGTGCTCGGCCCCAAGACGCACAACACCATCAACGACCTCTTCCAGCAACTAAAGGGAGAAGACGAGACATTAGTAGGGGCAATAGAAAAGAAAAGGACAATTCATAAAAACCTATTAACCTACCTTGTCGTACTGGAGTTACAGTAAATCCAGACTCAAAGGGCCCGCACCAGTGAAGTAACTAGGTTGCGCCATGCCCACATCAACAACGCACCCCTGCACCGAGGAGCAGGACGGAGAGCACATAAAACAAGAAAACCAGGTGAGGAGAGGACAAAGGGGAAGGTTTGGTCCTCAAGGTAGTTGGGGGCCAAGCAACCAGAGACAGTACAGTTAAATCTGCCATTCCTGTATTTCAGGCCCAATCCTCGGTCAAACAGATTCCAAGGGAGGGGTTCAAGATCGCAAGAGGTCCAATCAGGCTGAGTGGCGTCCCCATGGATATCAGGTAAGCGTTACAAGATCACTAAATAAGAGTGAGCAAGCGGTAAGTAAATTGCCTGCTGGAACATTTCCAAGCATGGGTTGAGTAGATCAAGAAAGGCTGCGTTGTTCATCCTCAGACTTTCCTTGAAAGCTCTGGTTTCTTCCAACTACGTGTATTTTAAAATGTATCAAAGGTTTGTCACAACTTTTGCCCCTAGTCAATGTGTTGCATTTCAGCATCTTCAAAATGTCCATTAGGGAGCATTCAAAAACGATGTATCTTTGTACCCACAAATCTTCTCGTTGGGCAATACAATTTCTTCTAATTCAAATATGGTGGTTATCTAATCCACACTTGACACATGCTGTAGACAGGGTCTTTGTCCTTTTCATAAATTATTTCTGAGTGTTTTTCAAAAGGAATAAATAAGTTGGGTGGTTGTGTTTCATTTGCCTAGTTGGGAAACTGATCTCGGAATCTTGCACTGAGCCTTTCGATGTTGTTGATTGAGTACCTTGATCAGAACTTAACCCCTTAAGTGCCAGACTATTATTGAAGTCTATGCAAAAAGGACGAGCATACTCGTCCTTGGCACTTTTTGTTTTTGCCTCTTCTGTTGATATTGGCAGGTGAAGAGAAGATGTTGTGGAGTCACAATTATCCTTCATTACTTTCGACAGCTCCACAGTGGTGACCAACTCAAATTACAGCCAATGCACATGGACATCCATCATGACAACATGGGTATATGGTCATAAATCCGCAACAACTATTCTTCCCAAGTCGCCATCATTTGACCTCCAGCATCCCTTGCTTGTGGTGTGGTCTGAGGTTTCCACTTCTTCTTTTTCTTAGGCCTCTATTTCAAGGGATATCAAATGGCAAGCATGTGTGTCAGTGCTCATTTCTAACATACAAAAAACAGCAATGCAAAGTCTGGAGTCATAGCACATCTTCGAAGCCAGAAATGAAAAGAGACAGTTGTTTCCTTGTATAGTCCTGCTATCTCGTATCTTATGTGTTATGCTGTATCTGCAATGTACTTTACTGTAACTGTAACAAAAAACTTCATACAAGTGCCCAGATGCCTGACGGACCGTGTGCTCTATAAATAAATAAACAATACAATACACAACAGTATACTTTGATCATCATATATAGTTACACTTGATTGTTGCTGCGCTAGGTAACAATAATGACCCTGTGCCTGTGTCAGTCTCATGCTGCAATATGACAATGAGAATAATGCAGTTAAACATGCAAGTCCATTGTCGACATATAGATTAAACGGATGCTACATTTAATTCTTGATCACATCTGTAGCTATTTTTTTTAATGTATTCTTGCCACCAACTGCAAATCATCAATTCATACACATTTCTAAGCTCAGTAAACAGAAAAGAATGATAAGAAAACTAAATAAAACACCCATGACAAAACAGTCATCGTGTGGTCCTGACTCAATACTCACCATCATGGTCTCCTCCTGCTGTGAAAGGAACACGCATACACTTGTGTAGACGGTAGCCATGTCATGACAGCATGACTCTTTACGTCAGAATCAGCATACGTAGACGGCAATGATGTACAGCTCTAGTCTTGGATAAAGGAATACAGGAAAAACACAAAATGAATACACCTGGCATACTTTGGCTGTGTCATATGGTGCTGACGTAAGAGCCAACATAAAGTTAGACTCCTTCAGAACAAGAACAAATCTGACAAGTTAAGAAAAGGCACACTATTGTCACGGGGAAAGGCATGCCTCTATGCGTTCTTATGGGCCCATAGAGAGAGTATGATCATGCACTACATGCACTAATCAACACAGCTATAGTCTTTGTGATACAGACGTGCATTGACATGTGGCAGAGATGAATCACGAACCAATGGCATAAGACTCCTTGTTCTAATGCACATGGAAAGAAATGAGAAATGTTGGAAAGTTGACTGTTTTAGGCCATCAGATGGGATGCGCACATTAAATGAAAGCTAAAGAGGGGTATTGTTGACATTAGAGCTCAGAGTTATAGATCCATACGTAAGACACAGAACAATATAGGGTGATATACCTGTGCACCCCGAGGTGGCTGGAAGGATGCTGTGGAAGATAGAGATGCCCCGCTTGTCTTTTATGTTATAGACATTATACGTCACTAGAGGGAAACAAGAATGTTTTTATTTGAGGCAATTTGAGGGTCAAAGGTTTTTAACTCTGCGCACACAGTCAGACGTGAGGTTTTATTCAATTGACATGACTACATTTCAAATATTTCCAATAAATGCAAAATGAAATGGTAGAGCATCAGCCAAGCAAGTCAGACATCCATGTGTACAGATAAAATAATCACTGGGTGGCAACACACCCATGACTGTTGTCTTGGATTATTGACAGCTAAATAGACAAACCCGAATAGCAACACACATTGCACAGGACACAGAGAATCCTTTGATTGGTAATAGAAGAATAGGATTGGTCAAGTGTCAGCATATAGACTTAAAAAAAGAAACCTGTCATTGTGACATAATATACCTGATTGCCAAGCAGTGTGTCGCCGGTTCTGTGAAAGTACTAGAAGTTGCTGTTTGCCCTTGGGGGCAATATATACAATGGAACAAGAGGCAAGTGTAGTCAACACATAAGCAATTAAAAATGAAATCTGCACTGTCATTTGAAAGGCTTTTCATGCACCGATAGCACGCACATTGCAATACCTGAGGATCAAGTGGAGAGTGGGTCGTTTCCCCAACAGTACTTGATAAGCCTTCCATTTTCTTGGTCTATGATTGGAAAAAGGACAAAACAAAAATGTAAAGTTATGAAAAGTATAAAATAGATGGGTAAACACGTTAAACTCTGATCAACCAATCCAGATACTGGCCTTGGTAACCTGAGCTTTGAGAAATCTAACTCACTAATAATAATTATTTATAGAACATAACTTCTGACCCCATAACAGATGCTATGTGTTCAATCTGTTTGTTTTAAGATGCAAATAAATGTGTGGATGGATCTCATGCTTTGTTCAATAAATAAAAATACACATTAGGCCAGGTAGAATTTGAAACCTATAGAATGTTTTAGAAATTGAGGAAATTGTCCACTCTGACCTACTTTATATTCACGTGTCGATGTGCACGCTGGATGCCAGTAACCTCTGTGTCTGTCTGGGATGGCCCTTCTTTTAAGATTGAGAATGCGGTGATGAATCTGCAGACTTCGTCCATTCTCCCCTGGTGGGAGCCACCCCCTTTGAGGGGAGGGAGGTGAGTCTGCTCAGCAAAACCCTCCCTAGCGGTTTGGGAAAGTGGGACCTCATTGGGAGTGACTCCCCTTTAGGGGACATGGACCCCCATTCTCCTCGGGAACTCCCTATACCTAAAGGAGTATCTGCCTACATGGGAGCAAGGGAAACTGACAATACCTCTAGGTGTTTGGCTCAAGGTAGTTCTGAACTTCCAACATAACTTGACAACCTGTGATAAACACTGCATCCCTTTTGAATGCCACAGCAAGAATAAAGGGCCAACAACGCTTGAATGGAGGAGGAGAAACCCAACGCTGCAGTGAGTCTCAGACTTGAGAACGTCAGAAAGGGGTGGGGTCACGAAGACCATGTTTTATAAATGCTAAACATCAAAAGGGATAGCTGAGGATAATGGACAAAAAATGGTTTTGACAACAATAAACTCTAATTACCAATGGGTGTCATGGTGCCAAAAAGACATATTCGGTTAAATAGTTAAATAACAGCAGTCAATTATTGCATTAAATGACCAGAGAAGTGACCATGATTTTAGAATGAAATGTAGACAGTTTTTGGTAGAAGAAGCTAATAAATAAGCATACTTTTTCTAGTATGCCGATGTTCGATTTAGTAGTAGTTTACGAAAAAATGTAATTTTGTGATGTCATAAATAAATACAAAGAACACTGGGAGACACTAGAGGAAAATACAGGGAACAGAGAAAGGCTCTGATGATGGGTATTAAACAGTAAAGCGTATTGCGCATTTCTATGGCGACACAATTACTGTGTTGGAGCGAACAAATAACTCATGTTCTTTTGGAAGAATTATTCTTTATTTTCTTCTAAATAAAGAATAATAAAGAATAATTCTTCCAAAAGAACATGAGTCATTTGTTGAGATTACGTTTAGCTCTGTGGTCTGCTCACGTCATTACCAGGGTCGTTGTTTTGTGGCTTCGGCAGCTTACGTCACAAGCAGGGGCATATGTTATGATTTACTGCCACCAGGCCTCCAGAACCTAGCATGATTGGGGTTGCGATTACATTATCACAAGATGGAGCGTGGGAACAGATGCGGTTTGTCAATCTGGAAAAATGAATACCCTTCATTTGGATGATAGACGTATCTTGATGGCCGAAGGCCAACCGTCTTATGCACAGAATTATAGAAATATAGACTGCTATGCTTGACCAACAAGCGGCCATTTTAAACGTAGCAAGAATCGCCATTTTGCTTGTTAACCATTGCTCATTGCTTTCTGTCTAAACTGCTTTGCAGCTTGCAATCCTTGCGAATTCTGCTTACTCTGCTCAACTGTTAACATTGTTGTCTGAATATGAAAGGGCAAGGCCGCGGGACTGAGTAGTTCGTTGAAACTCCTCATGAGCAGCCCAGAAAGGAATGCCCATGCTCCCTCTCTGTAGCCTTGAGGGAGAGCTGCAGGGCATTTAATCATTTCACAGCTGCCAGCCAGTCTCGTACTGTGGTAGAATATGTTAGAATAAAGCAGCTAAAGGCTTGAATTATGCTCTTCTTACAGCCCCCTTCACAAAACCCTTTAGAGCGTGTCGGCTCCCAGGCGACGAATAGCACCTCATAGATAGCAAAGCTTGGAATGTGACTCTTCCCCCGTGTGCAGCTTGCTTCCAAGAACAGAAGCACCATGTTCTGTTCAACAACTAGAAGATGCCTCCGCACTTTCTAAATTGCACATTGTTACTAGAATAGACATCGAAAGTGTCATAATTGTCATACTCGTCGGAAATGTCCATCATCATCACGAGTTCAAAGAAACTCAATAAAAGGGGGGTGTTAAACATGACATAGCTGATTGTATGATATGCATTTTGTATATATGTAACTGATGTACGTAATTTGCTCTCTTGCGTCCCTCAAGGTCTTGAGAATACAAGTCGCGGGGCATGAGACCACAGTTGGCCAATTGGGACTATTTTGCTTGCAATAAAACCCTAGCATTGGGAATTTGAACCTCGTGTCTGGCGCATCCTTTCGTGAATGGTTATTGCCATGTTTCCATATCGCGAGGACCCCTAAGGGCCCCTTTCAGGTTCACAGACATTAATCTTTCAAAATGTAATTTATTCACCACAATGAAAAGAAGTTTAATACATGGATAAATGGTGAGAGGCAGGTGTCATTGCGAATGACCGAATTAAACACATGTGCGAGCCTTTCCTTAAAGCAAACTAGGATGAACCATTTTGAGAAATGCCAGACTATTTGCAATCATCTGCTGTCCATCTTCTATTTCTTTGCCACATGTTTACCTGCAGGCCACAGAGCACAGCTGTAACATGCTCTCTTGTTTGTTGACTTGATTGCACCCAGTCACTTCACAAGCCCAGTGTTTCAGTGACTTCTGCCACTCCTTTCTGAGGTAACTGACTGTTATTGGGAGTAAGTTGAGGCCGGTGCTGTGGGAGATTGGGAGGTGAATGTGGGAGGTTTAGCAAAGGAGTTCAAGATTGCACTTTGGTTTGTACACGCAGAGAGTTTTGCAATGAGTACCCCCTTTTATATTTTTGGCTGGTCTCTTATTGTTGCCACTACTCATACATGTGCAGGATCTGCGTGAAATGACCGAATGCAAAAGTCCGACTACCAAAAGTCCGAATTTTCCTCATTTGTTTGCAAATATATATGTGTGGGGAGACCCCACACAGCCTCCCCACCTTACCCCTATACATTTTTATTAACTTTACCCCCCGCCCCCACACCTACATATATATCTGCAAAGAAATAGGGGTCGGACTTTTGGGCCTCAGACTTTTTGCACTCAGTCATTTTGTCCTATTCCACAGTGCATGATGAATATTCTCAATGCACGTACATGTCACGTGTAATGCTTAGGGCTTTGCTATGCCTGCCCAATGGGATTAAGAAGAGGCACCTCGGGTCAGTCTACGACTACGTGCTAGGTTCACAAAGAGGTGTGTGCCCGTTTCCAAAGGGTCAATTTGCTGCTCCTCCTCTGCTATACCCTGAGTGAGTGTCATAACTGGGACCTCTTCCTAATACCATCTGGTAGATGGCAAAGGGAAGCCAAAATCACAGCAATACTGGGTTCACCAGTACACAGACTCACACCTGCCTTAAACAACTGCAGTACTCCGGTCGTCCAACTTCTGCCCCGGCATCAATGTGCTCATAAAATGATCCCTGTTTTAACGGTAGGAGTGAGCGCAGGAGTTCGGCTCCTGTAGCCTAAAGGACCATGATAATTGCTGCCCATTGCCACAGCCGCAATTAAAGCTGATGTGCCTAGGAGGGCTTGGTGAGGCGGCAGTAACTAGTTAAACAACTTTTACCTGGGCTTGTTTTGGTTTGGGAAAGCCCTAGAACCTTGACTAGAGGGCTCGAGTCACGGCAATGTCCTCTACCCCATTTGGACTACCACTGGGAAATTGCATACTTGCCAACATTCTGGGACCAAAAAGATGTAGGCTTTTCCAAGTTTCAAAAATAATAATTTGCATAACAGTGACATCACGGGAACATACAAAACATACATTGTGGCAGCATTAAAGCATTCTAAAAATACACAACCCAACAAACAGCACAACATGGAAAGATGTTCAAATGTCAAAAATGTATAATTCTGAATGGTAAGTTAACACTTGATTCAATTACACAGAGGTTATCACACAGAGAGGGTAGGCAACGTTTGCCACTGCTCTGTAGCAGCAGCCTGGGCAATGCATATGTATTCCTGCAGTGTAAGTTGAACACTGAATGACATGGAGACTGGTATCCCCTTCAGTCTGATAGGCAGATGCTGTGTGATGGTGTTACGCTCTGCAACTTGCCTTCACTGGTGGTACAGACAAGGGTTGTCCGGGCCAGAGTGCAGGAGAGAGTCACATAGCTGTCAGGTCAGTGGATTGGTCTGAGCCCAATCAAAGTAATCACCTACCAGCCCGCTGCACAGACAGACTAATTCATGTGTTGCATAAATTACCTGCCACTGTAAAAAGCAGTAGGATCTGTCACCCAAATCTGTAGGCGGTAGGACTGCTTAAAAAGCAGTAGCCTAGGGCCTAAATCTGTAGGGTTGGCAAGTATGCAATGGGCATGCTTTAAAACACAGGAGCATTCTATTTCTACAAACTAATGGTGTGAGCGATGGACCTTCATACAGTTTATTTGTATTCGAATCTACCACGTTTCACACTTCTGTTTTACTATAAAGTACTTCTGGTCTGACTGCTGTTTTTGAGATTTCTCCACCCTCTGTCCTCAATTAAAGGTGAGGTATTACATTTCCACGAGATGCGTGACGTATGACATTCACAGCGGCATGCAGGTGGATATTTCTCAAACTATCATACGATATACCCTGCCAGGAGGATACCTTTCAAGCCTTTGCGGGTACCTGGAGGGTTTCCATAAGAGTAGCAAATACGATGCTGTTTTTTTCGCACAATGAGCTGCAATGATGTCTCAGGAGACGCTGGTCGCACGCCACGCCACGCGATCCGCTTCCCTGGAGCTTGCCTTCCAAGCAGACAGCATTGAGAATGTGGCGAGACTCACCAGTAAGAAAAACAACAAAAAAAACCTTTGCACTAATCAACCGAGAGCTTTATAAACTCATATCCCTTGCGTTGTCCCCACCGACCCTGGATGGCGCACATTAATATTGTGTAAATATTTTGCTCCAGTAGCACTCATTTGCAAAGACGAATAATGCGCATGTAGGTGGTGAAATGAGGGCTGTTTCTCGTTATCTCCCTCACTACACATTGAGACAGCGGAGAACTCTCTCGAACAATCTTCCTACCGCTGCTTTCTGAGCATGCGCATTTACACGAAGGCCTTACTTCCTCTTTTGCCTTGTATACAATTATGCTTTTGTGCAGGACAAGCCTAAAGGTACCACAGCTGGGACTCAGTAAGTGTCAATATTTAACCTGGAACCCCTTCTTCTCTTGCATTTCTGAAACACGATGCAGTGCCTCAGCACCCCAGCAAGATGAAGAACGAGCCTGTTGTTGTTTTCTCCCTGTAGACTGTAACTAGGCGTGTTGCTAGGTTCTTTGCAGTGGCGTGTCCACTTTAGCACTCATTATACAAATATGTAACGCCTTCATAGGGTGCAAGAAAGACACATTCCCAACAATGCTACTTAATAACCACGCACTTGAAATACTGGAACAGGTGCACTATAGACCTTCCTGGGTAGGAACATTTTAGATGCCTCCGACAGAGGAAATGGGGCTCCTAGGCGTTGCTAGGGGGTGGCTAAGGGGGCTATAGCCCCGGGTCTTTTGGCTGTAGCCCCGGATAGAAGCTCAGGGGATGCAACCAAAAGATTAGCTAGCCCTGAGTCCCGACAGTCCCAACATTAGCCTAGCCCCCAATCTTTTCCAGAGCTAGCAACACCCCTTGGTCCCGGTGACGCGTGCAGCATACCACTCCCCTTACCCCCATCACAATAGGTGTAAAAATAGGCAATGTGTGATGTCGAATAAAATGGGAGCAGTAGGTGAAGCTTTCAAAGATTTTAAGGAAATGAAGCGCAAATATCATTTGCCAGACGTGCTTGTTCCAAAGCCGTTAGATTCTGCAGACAAGTGCGCAGAACCCACAGGAGACTGAAATGTGGGCAGGGATGTACCATGAGCTAGCGCCGGGTCAGTTGATAGTCTTTGCAGCTACGCCGGCATCAGGTCTTGAGCTAAAGGAGCTGTTTGCTGTGCCGAGCAGAAGCGGCTGAAGATAAACAGGGGCCCTTTTCAAAAGTCTGCTTGGGGGCCCCCTTGCCAAGGCCCGGATCAACCATGCCACCCAGGTCTTTGCCTGCGATGCCAGGGTATTTCATGGACTGAGCTAGTACTCTCTTCGGGAAAATCTGTCTTTGAGTACACCGACTAACGTGTACTGCAGTCTGGCTGGAGGTGCTGCCGGTGTTTCTATGTGCATACTGCTAGCTTGACAGTCTGTCTACACTGTCATTTGTGAAGGAGGAGGGCACCTGCACTTTAAAATCCTACAACTGAGCACGCAGTGTGTGCAGTGTGTACTGCAGTATTGCAGTTCGACAGGTGAGGCAGACGTAGGTTAATCACCTACAACCGGCGTTGGTTGCCACCAACCATAGTTAAGGTAAGGACTCTGTGCTGGTGAGTGTTATTCGTGCCTGTATTGCGTGTGTGTACGACCTTCATAGCCAGAGAAACAAGCTAGAATGAGTCTTTCTCCTTCGGTAGCAGTGCAGCTTGCCGTAAACATACCTTTACTGTTGTCATCTGGTGAGGGCTCGTCTGGCCTTGGTGGTGGTCGCGCCACCTGTGGTAACGTCAAAAGGACTGAAGCAGAAAGCAAATAGACACAGAATAACAGCCTTTTTTAACCCAGTACCTGAACTGGTGGACTGTACTCAAATAGATCAATCTATGATGGAAGTCGCACCTCTGTCTCCCATTGTCATGTAAAGAATGAATATCTATGTTAAGTGCGCCGGATTTTGTTAATGGTCAGCACCTGGTTGAACAGGCAAATCTGGAGGACACTCCGGGCTTAATTGGAATCTCGACTCATGATACAGACTCTTCAATATCTTCCTATGTGTCCACTCCTACCCCAGTGCCTCCCAGACGTCTGTCAGCATTGTTGAAATGCGTGGACAACGGAATTTCTGTCCCTGTGCGCAAAGGGCAGGCAGGCCTACTGCTCGAAATAAACCAAGTTTTGTGTGCACTGGTGGATCTGTAGTAAAATCTAAAAGCAGAATCTCAGATTCACTCCACCTTGGTAGAGTCATTATTATGTAAGTTCAACCACATTAGAGTGCAAAATAAGTGTAAAGAACCTTTGATGATAGTGTCTTTCCGCATCCTGCAATACCTTAATCCCAACAGCAGGGCCAAAGTCTTTATGCCAGCTCTAAAACAGGTGGTGGTGCGTCCAGCGCCCCACGTCAGGAAATGGGGAGAATGGCAGGTGCGGATTGTGGTCACAATGGAAACTCCAGTGAACAAATCTACTCTCACAACCTGGACTCCAGTGCCTCTCGGGCCAGAAGACCCTCAACGATGATCCTTATTGAGGCTTGGGAGTATGCACAGAGAGGGCATGTCTTGGAGGATGTAACAGAGGAAAGCAGTGAGCAAAATCTCGGTCACCACGTGGTAAACGTTTCTGACGACATCTCAGCGATGGAGCTGGCTAAATCAGTGTCCCCCAGCAATAACGTGACAAAGAACTGGAAAAGGCAGACCAAAGGGCCTAGAGTGACCTTAAAACATCCTGAAGCTGGGTGAAAGAAATCCCCAAATAAATCCATGTGCATCACAAATAACCAGTCATCCCATAACTTCTTGCATACACTGACGAGACAGCCTGATATAATGGCTGTGTTGCGCAACGTGCCACAAAAGGGAACCTTGAAAACATTTACAGGTAGTGGTAGCCATAAGAAGTTAGCGATATTACCTGGTAAAAAGTTAGCGATATTACCCGCCCCTCACATCAACCAGAGCAAGCCAATATTGCTGCTACTATATTGACAGAATCGCATGAGGTCCAAACAGATTCCTCCCTCTGACCTATTAATGGTGGGCCACAACCTCAGTTGGTAGCCACGAACATGTTTTTGGAGAATGGTTGGGCAGCACAACCTGGGAACCCAGAGTTATGTGCACCGAGTTCCATGTTATTCCCTTAACGGTTCCACGGTCTGGTCAATTAAACATGCTACCAAACCAAAGAACTTTGCACGGTCTCGAGTGGCATCTGTGGTGGTGAATCTTGAGCAGCTTGCACTAAGTGATTTCTTACCTGATGAGGTACCCACCTCAGGTGTTCATCGTTTGAAGCAACCCCAAAGGCCTCTCTAGCCCCAACTTGCTTTGTGCTCCTGACCAAATCCTTCTCAATCATTTAGCATTCGGAAGGGCTATAAGGGCCCTCATTTGCCCCAGGAGAGTGAGGACCCATGACAGAGCAGTCACACAAGACCTAATGAAACTTATGATGCGCCTAAGGGGCCAGTGGAGAGAAGTTCAGAATTCTGGATGAAAGTTTGCTGCTGGATAATAGTCCAGATGTAACATCATACGTCTGTTGGGAGAGACTCCTAGGTTGCAAGCACTGTCTTCAAAGGACATTGATAGAGTTGACTTTACCGACCTCCACAGAACAGATCATATTTTATTATATGTCAGGTCGAAGGTAGTCTATGATGTGATCTTAGGGAAGGTGCAATCGGTGAGGGAATTGGGCTTTGATTTGTTTTCCTATAAGGGTGCTGACTCTATCATATTTTAAAAAGAAAATGATTATCCTGGAAGGCTGGCACCTCTACTGCGTGAGATTTTAGTTTCAACTGGTTCCGGTGGTAACCTGGGCAGAGATGTCACCTTTGCCAGACCGAGGCCTGATATCCAGGGTACCACGCAGCACTGGTCTTGGATATCTGGAATTGTCAGCCAATCGAGGCATGGCGGAAACTGACAATAATACTGGTCTACTCGGCTTGAGAACCCACTTTACATTTTCATCATGAAACACTAGATGTCATCGGAACCTATTCACCAACCCAGCACTGGGAGGGATCCTGAAAGTTCATCACTTAGTCTCCCAACAAGAGACATGGGTAACGGAAAGACCGTTGTTCGACGGATACATTTCACAGTGCCAGATATCCATAAAGTCGAATTGGGCCACCCTTTGGATGGGCTCCGAACACTAGTTAAATCATGTTGCGACTTGAATGTTCCACAAATGACTGCGGTATGTAGAGATTTTCTAGCCATACACGCTGTGCTGCATGAAGTGGGGCGACCACTACATGTGTTATGTATCAATGTCTACTGGCATACAGGGGTAATTGCCGTAGAAAAGGCTTTGGCTTGCCTCTCCGCTTTAGTCAATGATTGGTGCAACAAGGTGCAAGGTGGCCACCCTGTGGTGTTGGGTGACCTAAATGCAAATTGCCTGGATGCTGATCAAGGTGTCTTGTCTCTGACAGGGATGACTAAAACCAAATGCAAGGACTACTGGGGCTGGGCGTGACTGAATACTCTTCAAGGGCTGGATTTACAGATGCTAAATGGGAGGATTCCGGGTGATATCCCGTATAAACACACCTGGAGAAATAGTCATTCCAGCTTGAAAACGGACTATATTTTTGTGGGAAATTGCCTTCGCTCTATATGTTCCAAATGCTGTGTATGTGATACTGCTCTTAGTGACAATGGGTTATTGACAGCAACATTTTCACTAGACGGTTCCCCAGGTGACTTCGAGGAATCTTTGGGTGAACACAGCAGATAATAGGATCTCCTGGAATGGTAACAATATCAAACTGGTACATTATTTTTTCCAGGTCTGCATTGATGAGACTTCGTTCACCTGGAAACTTGACACTTTTACAGTTGATCAGTTTGAACCCTTTGTTGCGGAGCTTGTAAACAACTCAGTTGGCACCCAGGATTGACACAAACAGACGATTGGCAGGCATATACATAAACATGATGCAGAAGACGTGGACAGAAAATGGGCACTAAGAGCACAGCGTACATTTATAAGAGGCAGGGGGGCTAGTGACTTGTGTGGGATGGCAATCGACATCAAGACGGTAAAATCTAACTACAGGCTCTGGCTAAAGGGACGCAGAGGGCTCATGCTGCAGAGAGACTCGGAAAAAATGCTGGAAATACTACAAAATAAGCAGAAAAACGAGTCTGGGAATAGATCAGCAAGTATTCCCTGCAACATCACGGTAATCAGGTGAATCCAGTACCAGAGTCCAATTGGGCCTCGCATTTTGAGAAATTGTTCTCTGATGAAACAGCTGAGAACATGGAGTGTCCCCCTCATTTTAGCGACATGAACGGTACTTGGACCCTTTCTTTTGGCCAAGATACCACTGAAGCTATCTTGAGGAAGATTAGCACATCCCGAGCACCAGGGCCAAACAATCATTTGAACACCCTGTCAAAGAAGCTGGTTTATTCCCTAAATCTGCTCTTTAGGCACATATTGACTACGAATAGCTTCCCAGAATCATGGAAAGTGGCTCATGTCGTGCCGATTCATAAAAAAAGGGTCTCGCAGTGACCCTTGTAACTATAGGCTGATAGCCATCCTGGATGCCGACAGCTAGGTGTTTGCCACCTTGCTGTTGGATCACCTGCAGACATGGGCCAAGGAAACAGCATTCTTCAGAAGTCGCATACTGGCTTCTGTAAGTACATGAGCACATCATTAAATAGTGTGCTCTTGAAATCTGTCCAATCACTATCTTGGGGCAAAAAGTATGACTTTGTGTTCATAGCCACCTTTGACCTGTCTGCAACCTTCAATGCTGTAAGCAGAAATCTCCTTTGGGCTAAACTCGGAAAGTGGAGAATTCCTAGTCGTCTTCTTTGTCTCCTGATTGTCTTCTATGAGCACTGTACGATCCAGGTCAGATTAAATGCGGGTGGTGCCCTCTCGAGACGATTACCAATGGCAATGGGAGATGACAGGGGTGCATATTGGCCCCCTCTCTGTTCAATTTGTATATGTCAGACGTGGGGGACTATTTATACCCAGCTAGAGCGGTCTATCTAAGTTACGCTGACGACTTCCGTGTATTTTACACCACCAAAATTGGGCCCCAAAGGCAACTAAAGGCCTTTGGAAGATTTGTGATGGACCACTCTCTCAAGATTAGTTCCAACAAATCCAAAAGCATGCACTGCTCACGGAAAAAGCAATCTTCCACATTCAGGTGGCAAGCAGACGACAAAATATTAGAACTCGAGGATAGTTTTATCTACTTAAGGTTCCCGATTATTTGCAGAACGGGCAAATCTCAGGTGAGAGACTGGATGAAGGCCCATACAGCCTTCCATTGGTAAACAGCAGTAAATCCAGGAAACACATTAATGTCATCCTGCTCTGGCCCTAAGGTCGGAAGATAAATGTTTGCTCACCATTCCAAGGACAAAAAAAGTTTCTAGGGGAGATAGTAGTTTTTCAGTTGCTGGTCCTAGACTGTGGAACAGCCTCCCTCAGAATTTACGGAATACTAACTCGCTTCAGACTTTTCGAGCTGGTCTAAAGACCTACCTTTTCAAATAAATGATTGCTTCCCTGTGACTTCATTGATACCACTGTTATGTGGCTGAGTTCTATATCCAGTTTCCTTCCAACTACGCCATGATTCGATTCAGTTTGTTGTGTGCGCATTTACAAATGACTCAAATCAAATCAAATCAAGTAGCCTACATTGTTGGAACGTTCAAGCTGCAAAGCTCGCGCCACGTCACAGGTGAGACTGGAGCACAATCAAAGCTGCAAACCAGCTGCTGCCCTTTTGTAACCCAGTCTCAGACAACAACCTGCCATCATGACCCCAAAAGGGATTACACGCCAAAGTAGCGAAAATGCTGGAAGGAGGTGCTAATAAACAACGCTGTGCTGCGGGGCACATAGCGCAGAGCTAACGTGTTAGAATGACAAACACGTGATAAGAACACAAGCCACTGGACCTGAAGGCCGGCCTGATGTCCAGCGCTGTTGAGATGCAATGCAAATCCTAATGTACTTGAAAGAAAACCTGTCTGGAAAGGCACTGATGTGATACATTTAGTGCTCTCCTGTAGTAATGATGCCACCAACAAAGACAGACTGTCCTGTGCACACAGCAAAGTGCGGTTTAATGTAGAAAGCGACATAATACAACAAGGGGACAGGGAATTGGACCCCCCACTGAGGATCAGAGCCATTCCAAGTGAAAAGGTTGAAAGGCCATGATGCCGCCCCTGGTTCTGAGCAAAGTAGAAATCGTTTGTAAGCTGGTTCTTTCTTCTTTTTAGTTTTTACTGCAATGTGGTGCTTTAGCACCAACTATAATAAGCCAAAACAAATGCATTGGAGTACAGTTGGGAGAGACAGCATTTGACGAGGGACACAATGCTTGTAGTTGTGGTTTGGCAATTACCCACCCATTTATTGCACATATCCATAATAATCCCTGTGGCTGTTCCCACCCACTACCTGGCCCTTCCCGCCCAAAACACATCCTCCTGGGATCTTTTTGCGGTACCTTTTCCAAGCCTTAAAATCAAACTTTGCCCTTAAAGTGCCTGCCAGGGTTTTTTCAAAGCAGTTTTCTTAGAGCTAATGGTTTACCTGGTGCTGTAAGTTCGCTACTGGTTTCATAAAAATGTCTTAACACGGTCTGCCTTTAGCCACTTGATTTATAGGCAGCATATATGTGTCTTTCACTGAGGTCCTATTTAAAACAAGCATTAGAAAAGCCAACCGTTACGGCTTGTGCATAGGTACAACAAAGGCATTTGCCAGGCACTGCTATCATATGTCCAGGACGTGCACCATTTTTAAGGTGCTACCATCAATGGGCAAGTAGTGGTTACGGCAATGCCCGGCAAATACCTTTTCCATATCTACACAAAAGCCAACACTGTTGGCATTGCCAATGCTTGTTTGTCTTTTCTTCTGATTATTATCGTCCTGACAAGATTCCCGCGTAACCCTTTAGGTGCTAAGGATTACAGCTAGGCAGACATCCTAAACGTTGTACTGCAAAAGTGGAAGCGCAGAATGGGCAAGGCACTCCACCCCTCACCATCCTGTTCCATATTTCCAGCAGAAATATGTCCACTTCACTGTTTGGGCAGAATCAGTCCAATCAATGAGCAGGAAGCACGTCCCATAATGATGTATGTGCTAAAAAAGGTTCATTTTATATAGTCAGAGTGTGTTGTCAGAGTGTGTTGATTGGCCAAATATGTCACGCGCCAGCCAGCCTTACACTCCAGTGTATTTTTCTTATCTGGTCTTTCTCCTGCCTCTCCGGGGCCACTGTCATGACCGCAGCCTCCAAGGAGTCAGATTTAGCCCAACTGCCTCGGAAGCTGGGTCACAACTTCATTTTCAGGCACCCATCGGCTCCCATAGGGGCCTTATGGACCTTGTCCTGGCGCCAGTGGCGCCAGGCTCATAAGGGGACCCAGTCCCGGCACAGGACGTGCCAGGCTCATGATGTAAGGAATGGTGCTTGGGTGGACCTACCGGCTGCAGACCATGCTGCTCACTCACCTGCAGGATGAAATCCTCATCCATCCATGGCTGGAACTACTTTACCTTCTGGGTGTGGCCAGCACCACTCCCTGGGACTGGATACTCGAACTATTCTGGAAGCTGGGACTTCTTACCTAGGCGAGGCTGCTGTGGAAGGAAACACCTAAGCACTCCAGTAGGATTATTTAAACCACGCCCGATCAGAGCAACGTGCTTCGCGTTATTCTGCAATAGCAGCAGGACGCTCACCGTGTCAGCTCCAGAGAATCTTCAACTTCTGCATCTAGGGAAGAGAAATCCGTAATCTTACCTTCTGAAATACCATCTTCGTCTTCTGCAGCATCTGAGAAGGGAAAAGAACACCAGGTTTGCACGAGATAACAACCAGCGCAGCACTTACCCAATCCATCGGTGCATCTCAAGCCACGGCTGCAGCTTTCCATTCTTCGGCACCCTGTGGAAGCAAGGACATTGGTTAGTAACCATCGTGAAACTTTCCCTACCTGCGCTGCATTCTTCTCGCCTCCGCCGACGCTGCTACTCGCATCTGCAAAACAAAAGGACATCATTAAGAAATACAAAACTCCATCCATACGCACGTGTTTTGGGCAGCTCTCATCTTTCTCACTCCTCGGCGCATTCCTCGACATCTATTTTTCTACCCAGCTGCTTCTGCAACCTGAAAAAGGAAAAGAGACATTAAGAAGTGCTTTAAACTTCGAATTGACATTTTCTACGTACTTGCCTGCAATACCTTCGCCATTCCATCGCTCTCCATTCAAGCAACCGCCGTTCGTGCTGCTAACGACGGCCTAGCTCCAAATCTTCATCCTCTGCAACCAAGAGGCTGGACAATTAACCAGTGAAGTAACTGGCTTCGGCGCCCCTGCACAGACGCAGGATGGAGAGCTCCGCTTTCACCTATATAAGGTGAGCACATATAGCCTACGAACTACTTGGGGAGTACCAGGAAGGGGAGTCAGCTTGCCCAGTCAGGCTTATATATCCTATTAACCCCTTGCTCTCCTAATTGCAGACACCTCACCCTTCAGATCAAGATCTCAGTGAGGAGAGGGCCTTTCCAGGGTGGCATTCAAGGCCTGCGCGTGACCCTAGAAGACTCCGAGAACCCCCAGCCCAGACCTGCGCCTCCGAGGGATTCAGGTGAGCGTTACAGAACGCGAAGCCTACCGCAATATTCCCACCCAGGCGCAATGGAAACCTCAGACACAGATCAACTGGCTCAAGTGCTTGGGGAACTAAGGGCAGAAGTACACGCATCTCGCCAGGAAACAAACGCTTTACGAAGGGAGTTGATCATTGCCAAGGAACGGACTGATGATCTGGCCAGACAGTTGCTACAGGCTCAAGCGGGACAGACGCCACTGCCTCCCTATGGAGGGGGCGCCACTCCTACAACCTCAAGTAATCCGGTGCAAATTAATCTGCCAGGGAATGTGCCTTTGGCCCCGCCCGAACGTTTTTCCGGTGATCCAAAGCGATATGCACTATTCATCAATCAATGCCGCTTGTACTTTCTGTGTAGACCCGCCGCATTCCCAACGGACCAAGCCAAGGTAGCGTTTGTACTTTCCTATCTTAGCGGTAGTGCTGCAGACTGGTCTATTCCTCTCGTGACACAGGATGACCCGCTCCTCTATAACTTTCAAGACTTTCAGACCAGTATGGAAAAGTTGTTCGCAAGACATTCGCAGGGGCAGGCCTTGGACAATGAACTCCTGTCACTCAGACAAGGTAATCAGGATCTCCTGGCTTACATAGCGTCCTTTAATAGACTGGTGGTTGAGACCAGGTGGCCTGAAGATAAGAGAATCACGCTCTTCTACAGAGGTCTACGTGGGGAACTTAAAGACGTTTTAGCTCAGGTGGTGAATCCGCCGCAAGGCTGTTCAGATTATATCGACCTAGTGGTCCAATTAGATCATCGGCTACAGAACAGGAAGACCGATCGATCCAGATTTGAAACCCGGGTACTTTCAAGACCTCAGAGCTCCGCTAAAGGGAATGACTCCGTGGAACCAATGCAAATAGGAGTAGTAAAAGGACCATTAACCCAGAAAGAACGGGAAAGAAGAAGGCAATTACAGCTGTGCCTATACTGTGGGAATTCTGGACATTTCCTTCGTGATTGCTCGGTGAAACCGGTCAAGAAGACCGTAGGAGCTTCTGATAAAACTGCTGAGAGACTGGATTCGGGAAACGACCTCGCCCGACAAGCGTAGAGGTCCGCTTGCCGAGCGTTAGAACCAGTTCCTTGACCTCGCATTTGGTGATGCCTATGGTCCTCATATGTCCCAATAGACCAGATCGCATGCATGCTATCAAAGTATACATCGATAGCGGAGCAATCGGTAATTATGTGGACCACGACTTGGCTACCAGGATGGATCTTCCCCTACGTCCCAAGATGGTAAAAGACGTAATCACTACAGTGGATGGTACTGAAATAGCTTCCGGACCAGTTTCTCATACCACCATGGAGGTAACGTTGTTATGTCAAGGCGGACATCAGGAGAAGATCGTGTTTGATGTAATCAAGGCCCCGCAGTTTCAGGTGATTCTGGGAATGCCGTGGTTGGAAAAGCACAATCCTCAGATAAACTGGCGAGCCAAGGTGATTCGGTTTCCAGAATGCGCTTCAACCTGTTATCCTCAGCCCGAAATCAAGCTAGCAGCCATCACTTCCGAGGACCCCCGATTACCTCTGGAATACCAAGAGTTCAGCGACGTCTTTCAGAAAGAGCAAGCCAACAACCTGCCTCCACATCGGTCATACGACTGCCAGATAGACCTGATACCTGGGTCCACCCCTCCGTGCAGTAGAATATATGCCCTCACTGAACCAGAAAACCTCCATCTCAGGCAATACTTGGACCAGTACTTGGCTAACGGATTCATCCGCCCCTCGAAATCCCCGGCTTCCTCAGCTTTGTTCTTCGTCCCGAAAAAGGAAGGTGACCTAAGAACGTGTATCGATTATCGCGCCCTGAACCAGATTACAGTCAAAAACCGATACCCGTTGCCCTTGATTCCTGAATTATTGGACCAGGTAAAAGGCGCCTGCATATACACAAAGTTAGACCTCAGAGGAGCTTACCATTTGGTACGCATTAAGGAGGGCGTCGAATGGAAGGCGGCCTTTCGCACTAAATATGGATTATTTGAGTATCAAGTAATGCCCTTCGGACTATGTAACGCACCGGCCGCTTTCCAGTTTTTCATGAATGATGTCCTCAGAGAACTTATTGATGTGTGCGTAGTCGTTTATATTGACGACATCCTGGTATACTCAGCCTCAGAATCTGATCATCGTAGACACGTCACAGCGGTTTTGCAGAGACTTCGCCAACACCGCTTGTTTGCTAAACTGGAGAAGTGCACCTTTCACGCAAAGGAAGTGGAATTTTTAGGGTTCATCTTATCACCCAACGGAGTTCACATGGACTCAAGAAAGGTGGATGCTATCACCAAATGGCCTTCCCCAACTTCCGTGAAAGGTGTGCAGAGCATGCTGGGCTTCGCTAATTTTTACCGAAGGTTCATTCCTGAATTCTCTCGGGTAGTCCAACCTATCACGGCTCTTCTGAAAAAGAATAAAAAATTCGAGTGGACTCCAGAAGCCGAACAAGCCTTCCAAGAATTAAAAGCCAAATTTATCTCTGCTCCAGTCTTAAGGCATCCCCGTCCAGAACTTCCCTACATCGTCGAGACAGACGCTTCCAGTCTTGCAATGGGGGCGGTGCTGTCACAGAGAGACCCCGACACGCACCAGTTACACCCTGTAGCCTTTTGGTCTCGCAAATTTTCGGCTCCTGAAATCAACTACACAATTACGGACAAAGAACTCTTGGCAATTAAGTCCGCCTTTAAGGCCTGGCGGCATTATCTTTTGGGAGCCCGGCACACAGTAACTGTAATCACGGATCACCGTAACCTCCAGTACCTGAAGTCAGCTAAAGCTCAGTCTTCGAGGCAACTACGCTGGGCCTTATTCTTCGCAGAATTCGATTTTGTAATCACATTTCGACCAGGCGTTAGGAACGGAAAAGCAGACGCCCTTTCCCGGATAGGGGTAGACGAACTTACAGCTAATCCGGAACCGGTGCCAATAATTCCTGAACAAAAGATACTAGGAGAAATCAACACATCATCCCTCGAAGAGATTAAAGCAAGGGTCAATCAACTCATAACTCCCGAAGATTCATCGAATTGGCAATTGAAAGGAAAGGATTTTACAATAGATCAGAACCTATTGTATTTTCAAGGAAGACTGTTCTTACCCTGCGCTGACTTACAAAAACAGGTCATCACCTGCTACCATGATTCTTTAATGGAAGGACATCCTGGAGTTGCCAAAACCTCAGAGAAAATTAAAAGGCATTTTTGGTGGCCATCTTGGAGGAAAGATGTTAAGGAGTTTGTGGCTTCTTGTGGTATCTGCGCACAAAATAAGGGTCAGAAGGAAAAACCAGCAGGATTATTACGTCCAATAGACATTCCACCAGGCCCTTGGCACACGCCCTTGATGGATTTTATCACGGATTTACCCCCTTGCTCCGGATACAACACAATTCTAGTGATCGTGGACCTTTTTTCAAAAATGGCTCATTTTATTCCACTGAAGGGTTTACCTACAGCTTCCATTCTAGCCCGAGAATTTCTTGAAAACATTGTCCGGTTGCACGGTTTCCCTTCAGTACTAATCTCTGACCGAGGGAGCCAATTCATTTCTCATTTTTGGCAGAGTTGTTGTCGTTTAGCACAGATTGATGTACGACTTTCCACCAGCCATCATCCTCAAACCGATGGGCAGACTGAGAGAACTAACCAAACTCTAGAACAATATCTGCGCTGCATGTTGCATCAATCCGAGGGTACTTGGAAGGATGTCCTTTGGATTGCTGAATACGCTTACAATAATTCAATCCATTCTGGGACAGGAAAAACCCCTTTTTTCCTGCTGTATGGAAGTCATCCTCGAACCTCAAATCTGGACCCACCTCAAACTCTCGGAACACCTGCTGTTGACCATCTGCATTCGACGATACCTCAAGCATTTAAAGAAGCCACAGCTCATCTTCAACGAGCTAAAGAATCATACAAAAGAGGAGCAGACCAACATCGAAAAGAGGCTCCTCAATATCAAAAAGGAGATCAAGTCTGGCTGTCCACTAAACATTTATCTTTAAAAGGACCACGCACCTTCAACCCAAGATATTTAGGACCCTACTCGATCACGGCCGTGATTAACCCAGTGGCTGTCAAACTAGAATTACCTACTCGAATGAAGATACAACCTGTCTTCCATGTTTCTCTCCTGAAACCTGTGCAACCCGGAACCCGTTTGACTAAACCTCCTGAGCCAATCCAAGTTGACGGAGAATCCGAATTTGAAATTCGAGACATCTTGGACTCCAAAATTTCCAAATCAAAACTATACTACCTGATTGATTGGAAGGGATATGGACCCCAGGAGAGATCTTGGGAACCCTCAGAATATGTACATGCACCTCGCTTAGTCCGAAAATTTCATCGGGCTTTTCCCAACAAGCCAAAACCTCCGGAAAAGACAAGCTTGGGAGGGGCCTTGAGGGGGGGTACTGTCATGACCGCAGCCTCCAAGGAGTCAGATTTGCCCAACTGCCTCGGAAGCTGGGTCACAACTTCATTTTCAGGCACCCATCGGCTCCCATAGGGGCCTTATGGACCTTGTCCTGGCACCAGTGGCGCCAGGCTCATAAGGGGACCCAGTCCCGGCACAGGACGTGCCGGGCTCATGATGTAAGGAATGGTGCTTGGGTGGACCTACCGGCTGCAGACCATGCTGCTCACTCACCTGCAGGATGAAATCCTCATCCATCCATGGCTGGAACTACTTTACCTTCTGGGTGTGGCCAGCACCACTCCCTGGGACTGGATACTGGAACTATTCTGGAAGCTGGGACTTCTTACCTAGGCGAGGCTGCTGTGGAAGGAGACACCTAAGCACTCCAGTAGGACTATTTAAACCACGCCCGATCAGAGCAACGTGCTTCGCGTTATTCTGCAATAGCAGCAGGACGCTCACCGTGTCAGCTCCAGAGAATCTTCAACTTCTGCATCTAGGGAAGAGAAATCCGTAATCTTACCTTCTGAAATACCATCTTCGTCTTCTGCAGCATCTGAGAAGGGAAAAGAACACCAGGTTTGCACGAGATAACAACCAGCGCAGCACTTACCCAATCCATCGGTGCATCTCAAGCCACGGCTGCAGCTTTCCATTCTTCGGCACCCTGTGGAAGCAAGGACATTGGTTAGTAACCATCGTGAAACTTTCCCTACCTGCGCTGCATTCTTCTCGCCTCCGCCGACGCTGCTACTCGCATCTGCAAAACAAAAGGACATCATTAAGAAATACAAAACTCCATCCGTACGCACGTGTTTTGGGCAGCTCTCATCTTTCTCACTCCTCGGCGCATTCCTCGACATCTATTTTTCTACCCAGCTGCTTCTGCAACCTGAAAAAGGAAAAGAGACATTAAGAAGTGCTTTAAACTTCGAATTGACATTTTCTACGTACTTGCCTGCAATACCTTCGCCATTCCATCGCTCTCCATTCAAGCAAACGCCGTTCGTGCTTTTAACGACGGCCTAGCTCCAAATCTTCATCCTCTGCAACCAAGAGGCTGGACAATTAACCAGTGAAGTAACTGGCTTCGGCGCCCCTGCACAGACGCAGGATGGAGAGCTCCGCTTTCACCTATATAAGGACAGCACATATAGCCTACGAACTACTTGGGGAGTACCAGGAAGGGGAGTCAGCTTGCCCAGTCAGGCTTATATATCCTATTAACCCCTTGCTCTCCTAATTGCAGACACCTCACCCTTCAGATCAAGATCTCAGTGAGGAGAGGGCCTTTCCAGGGTGGCATTCAAGGCCTGCGCGTCACCCTAGAAGACTCCGAGAACCCCCAGCCCAGACCTGCGCCTCCGAGGGATTCAGGTGAGCGTTACAGCCACCCACTAAAAGGACTTCCCAGGAAACGCCACCTACAAGATTGAAAACTTTGGATCTGCAGCAGAGAAGTGAAGGGACGGGGGCTGATAATGGGCCGGGGCACATCAGGAAAAGGCGGGGGAGGTGGTTAGGGCAGGGTGGTATTAAACTGGCGTGTCAGGGATGGGTGTGGTGGGATGGGTAGGGAAGCGGCTTACAGGAGCTCGGGGGATAAAACCCCCCAGATGGAGCCCGATTCAGCCGCGGGCTGGGGCATAGATCTATGGGATATGTATGTATTTGTATTTGTAAAGTGCTAAATATTGCCCATGGGCATGTAGGCGCTAACAGGCACAACCAAGCAGACCATCACAAAGTCATAAAATAATGAGAACAGGTACTTTTTAAGGGCTTTTTGAAAAACTAAAGTGATCTGTGATTTCACAGAGCTGGTAGGGGAGAGAGTTCCACAAGGAAGGGGCAACAGCAGAGAAGGAACAAAAACTTTCCTATGGACCTTACCCGACTTTTCGTCCATTAACGCACTCGAAATCAGCCGCCATTTTCTGATAATCCTATCATTTCCCCCCATCGCCCTGGCTCACCTGCTTTTGCGGCACTAAATCAAATCCCCCGCCCCTGAAACAGACTTGATCAAAACATTCATATTCCCCGCCTCTATCCGTGACGTGACTGAGCTGCGTAGGCAAACGCGCCCAGGCGTCTTCTACGCGACTCCACACAGAACCAGGAAATCAACACAGATGAGCTCACACAACACAGCGTGCCACAATTGGGAATATGAAACTGTATTTTTAAATTAAACCACAAGATTGTAAATTTGGTAAAGTACATTTATTTGACATCAAATGTTTTGAGAATATTCAGCGATTTGCATTTTTATTTGCTCACGTTCCAAACAGTTCGTTTTTGAGGCGCACGATGTTCCTTTGCTGTACACAGGGTCTTAGATCATCTCACAATACAGTGCCACAATTCGGAATATGAAACTGTGGTTTAAAAGCAAACGTCAAGATTGTACATTTGGCAAAGTACATTTATTTGACATCAAATGTTTTGAGAATATTCAGCGATTTGCATTTTTCTTTGCTCTCGATCCAAAATAGTTCGTCTTGAGGCAAGCGATGTTCGTGTGCAGTACACAGGGTGTTGGTTTACGATAAAATAAGCTCTTCGGTCGCACTGATAATCGCATGGCTGTTCCAACAACGAGGCACTAGGGCACCACAACGGTCTGTATGTTGCATCTAGCCGTTAGTACCGCGTAAGGGCATACTTGTACCTGGCGATCGTCCCATAAAATGGTCAGGGTGGTAACGTTGTTCACACGGAGAAGCAACTGGCGGTTGAAAAACCCATCCGCCGGTGTCTGGTACTCGTGACACAGACAATAATGGATGATGTACCTGTTTGACAAACATAAAAAATGAAATTAGTCTCACCATCAGATCTTTATTAAAATTATTCATTTTATATATTAGGTCGGGAAATTATTTCATAGCTAGGACAGTGCAACTGGGTATTATACGTCAAGGGGGGGCTGTAGGATACTGAGACAGTCCCCCAGTGCAGGGGTTGACAGGGAGGCAGTGCAGGTGGAGAGTGGAAGGGCCCAGGACCGAGGTCGCAGACAGTGGACCAGTTGTAGCAGGGGAGAGGGAGAGAGAAAGCAGAAGCAAAGAGGAAGGTTTTGAGGTGCTTCCGTGAAAGGAGATGGTTCTCCTCAAGATAGTGCGCGGTACAAAACAATATGCCACATAGAACGAACAAGTACAACTTAACCCGTCTTTAAAGCTACTGTATAGTAATTAAATTGCGGTATAAACTCATCTAAAGAGTTACTTACATTATATTTGCATTTTCCATTGTGTCTGTGCGTAGGGCAGCCCCGAAATACCACTCCTTCTATGCCGACGTTATTTCTTCTAATGAACGAACATGAAATGGCTTTCGTTTCTGAAATTATATTAATTATCGTTTCTTACGTTATTGCCCCACACCCCCAAAAAGAAGTCTTTCGGGATGGTCCCGGCCTGTCAAGGTCAAATAACAATAGAACCTTATACTGAGTTGTGGGCCATTCCGGCACCCGAGCAAAAAATCAAAGCAGCTGACCTTCACTTTGAACGAGCACACATTCCTAGTTAGCTACATTCAGTGTAAGGCCATCTCACAGGACTTGAAATTTACACTCCATCTTTGCATTTTGTCTGCGTGCTTTGCAGCCCCAGAGAACCATAAATACGGAGACATTCTATATTTTTTGAAAAATGATTTATATTACTGTTTGGTTGGATAGACACATTGCATGTACACTGAGCAATCACTTTTATTTACACATTACATAGATACACATATTCAATGGGCCTGCGACATGAGGAGACTCGAGAGAACAGACAATCAAATTACAATCATTTAAACCGTGATGTGTATTTCTCAATGAGCTCTTCTTTAGGTGGACATGGAACAGAGGCAATGTTGGGTGGCAATGCAGTTGTCCCCTGCACAGGTTCGTTCACAACTCCATTTATGTGCCTATCTAGGACGTCAACAATAAGTCTCTCAATAAACTTATATTGCATATCCTCAAACACTGGTTTGATCACCCATTGTTTACTTCTTTTAGTGAAGGCCTTATTGTAGCGAAGCATCCCTAAAGTTCCGGTCGTCCTACTTTGTTGACGGCCAACATTATGGTTATGTGCCAAGACCGCTAGAAGGGTCCGATTTATCATGCCCTCCATGCCAAAATGCAATCGTTTTGGCCTGTACTTTAGGCACATATTGTGGAACACCTCCAAATCTCCTGTGTGGCAGAATTCCGTGAGTCCCCTCAAATCTCTTGTTATAGTTTTATCAAATAGAATCTTTTCAATGGCTTTGTGAGTGGGTGATGAAGGAATCAACCACTTCTTCTTCCGTGCCTCCTCTGTGGACAAATGGCCATGTTCACAATTGTGGAAATGTTGGTTTGTGTTCCAACGGTGAACGTTGGTACAGTGTAACATTACTGACCGCCATTTTTCCAGTAGAATTTCCAACGACCCTCCACATGTTTTTGAGCTCCACCAAAGATGGTTGCTGATTGACTTGGACCACTGTGAAATACCTTGCATTTCTTTTTTTTTACCTGCAGCAGACATTTTTTTATTGATTGTTTTTGCAAGATGCCAAACGTCAAATTGGTGATTTATATTTTTGTACTCTTCTCTCATTGTCTTGGCAATTGAAACGTGTCTGTCCGTGGCTATCAGGTCGATCACCATTCCCCGCGATTGTAGTTCTTGCAATGATGCTACAAAGCCAACTTTCTCCATGGCCACTGAGGATGTACTTTGTGACACCTGCACGACCACCGAACTCACAATTTTCTTACTTTCCATGTCCTGAAAGTGGTAGGTGCAGTACTTGGCTGAAAATCCTGGGCTGTCGCACTGTCCATCACCGGCTAGCCTGAACCGTTTGCCCGCGAATGTACTATCAATAGACATTTTTTCCATTCTCCAAGCTTCGCTAATGGCTGGAAATAGATAATCGGTTTGGTATTTGTAGAACTGAGTTTTCGCAATGAAATGGATTCCCACAAACTGAAAGAAAGACTCTAATTTTTTAAAACTTGAACCACTAAAAAGTGCAGCCGCTGCACGAAGTAGATTGCCTGCTGGCAGTTGTCCCAGCATGGGTTGTGCAGACCCTGAGAAAGGATGATATTTTGTACATGTGGCATGTATTTTAAGGTTAGTGCCTCGAATTGCACGAGTCACATTAATCAATGGCTCCCCACATACTTCCCCACCTACCGAATGCCCACATTTCAACCGAATAATAATATCAATCAAACAACTATCGAATACAATGAATTTGGCCTCTTTCCTTATACTGTCACTCTGCATCCCAGCTGGTTCGGCCTGTAACGTTGAGGACATGTCACTCACATGAAAGGTAGAATCTCTGATATCGTCTTCCGCTATGTTCAGTGATATTGATGGTGTTTCATTGTAGTCCACTTCATTCTCTTCCATTGCAACATCTGTTCCTTCTCCGGCGATGGGTGAATAAGACAATTTCTTCAACTTTCTCGTGGACTGCATCCGAACTACCAGGAGGACATTCACTATCAATGGCTGGTGGTGGTATAGCTCCGTTGTCAATCACTTCATATTCTTCCCATTGGCACGATGCATCTCCAGTCTCAAGTCCCTGCCAAAAGGTTTGACAAGCAACATCTCTCGTTCGCTTCACTGTCTGTGTAGATCTAGTTCGTACACCCACTCGCAACTAGAGGACAGATTGGAAAAGGGATGTTCAGTTTAAACACAACTTACAGTATTGAACTATTAACAGTGAAAAACAACATAATATAGTGACCAGGACACTAACCTTCTTTTGCTTTCTTTTCTTTGAAACTTTCTTGCCTCGAACTTCAACATCAGGACGCTGTTGCTCCGACTCGTGTGTGCATGTCTCCACTTCCTCTTGCGCTGCAACGACTATATTTTCATGATAAGCACATCCATCACGCACTGACGCTCCATCGACTCCCTGAAACATAGAACTTTCATTAGTATGTATAATAATATCGAAAACACAAAATGTACTTGGGGACCAATACCCACGTACATCTCAATAGCAAAACACAAATGAACGCTTTGTGTAGAACATTCAAACGACAATTATTCACGCATAGTTGATCTAATTGGATGGAACTGTCAAGATCCATACCTCGGGCTCCTCATAGACTTCCATTGATGATATTATTGAAGATGATGCTTCAGTGACTCCCTGAAACACAGTAATTGCATTAGTATTGTTTTCTATTTTGATAAAAAGAACAGAAACTTTGTGCAGGCGTCAACGGCTCATCCAAATAGACCTGCACAAATGATCAGTTGTCTAAAATAAATAATTGATATGTAAATATGATTCGATTTGCTCGATCGTTGGAAGTGTCACCACCCAGAGATCTGCATCAACTACTAGGGGTGATGTTCTTGTAGAAGAAAGTCCGTCATCTCCCTGAAACATAGTACTTGCGTTAATAAAGAAGGAAGTATAGTGGATGTAATCACGTCATATGATTTCGCTTGATCGAACTGTCAGTATCCATACCTCGAAATGCATAAGAACATCAAGGGACGATGTAACTGCGGTGCACACTTCTGCAAGCTGTTGCGCCGACCCGTAACTGCATGCTCCCCCTTCTTCTTGGACTAATGCTCCATCGACTCCCTGAAACATAGGACTTTCATTAGTAATGAACACAATATTGAAAAAAAGAAGACACATAGGCGGGCGACGACAGAAGGACATATCAATGGCTAAAAATGAAAGAAACATTGTGTGTAACAATCACGCTACAAGAATGCAAGATCTGATGATCTCCATCGATGGAACTGTCCGGAAACGTACCTCGAGCATCTGAGTGACATCAACGGTAGTCGTCAATACGTTGGACTCCTCAGCATCTCCCTGAAAGACAGTACTTGCATTATTTTGGATAACAATAATTATAACTGAAAACAAAGACTAGAGGATGAGTACAAGGGTGTACCATTAGGTAAAATAATTACACGATAAATTAAAACTATTGATTTACATGCCTAAAACAAGTCAGTGGCAGAATAGCCAAGTAAGATTACCCGATAGGCGCTCGAAGTGGCCGATGACTGCAATAACGACACGGATGGAGAATCTTCCGCCTTCATATTGAGTGGATACATAAATGGGGAAATTATTGTTAGCTAATGCTACACACTACCGCAAGGTCGAGAGATAAATACGTAAACTTGACTCACCAGTGGAGGGATGTGGATGAATAGAGTGGGAATAGCGGTTGAGAGCAATTTTCGCCTCGCTCGCGGTGTGTTCTTCTTTATTAGCAATGATGTGGAGTACATGTCTGAGCTAAAGTGCCTGCTGCAGATGCGGTATCGATCACCCCTCTTGTCCGCAAAGACTTCTAGGACTCTACTTTCAAGCTCAGACGGTGGATATCCGCAATATCGGACCCATTCTCTTATCTGATCTATTGTCTTAGGGAAAACATGCATTATAGTACCTTCAGATTTATTATGGGTCTTCGAAGGGCAACCGCCAATGGAACAGGCAGGCATTGTGGAAAGTTCTGAAAAGTAAAGATCAACAATTCTCTATGAATACCAATGTAAACTCAGAACATGTGACTAGTTCCTTGCATGTACTGTCTTGAACGAAAAGAAATTGGACGCAAAATGATTATGGTACATGGCCTTACCTTGACGAACAAACAGTTAGATGCAGGGATCAGAGTAGTTTCTTGTCGTAGAACAGGGAGCAGTTCACAGGTTGCAAACTGAGGAGTTTCCTCGAAGTGTTCACGGAAGTTCACAGAGACGAAGAGCAGATAACCAGCACCTTCACGGGTTGACTAGCAAAGCGCAAAGAAGTGCTCATTAGAAATATGAAGTGGGTTATAAAGAATTCGAAACAGGGGTGTGTTTGTGAATGAATGACGTGTATATGTCGTGGCATTATGCGGTTTGCAGGGGGCCGCCCAGCGTGAGGGGGGATGCTTGGCAGGAGACACGGGGTCTGGAGGTAGACATGGGAACAACAAACCATGCTCTATAGACCACTTTGAAGTGTACATGGTCTTTGGCACCTCTTGGCCTTTATCGCTCCCTGACAGCTCCACTTGGCAGCACAAGTACCCCGGTGCGAACTGGCGAACTGCCTTTGATAGGGCGGGGGGTGGATTGGGGCGGTGGTCGTGCAGACAAGACACAGGAAGACTCGTGAATGGAGACACACTTATGTGGATTGCAGGGGGCCGTCCAGCGTGAGGGGGGATGCTTGGCAGGAGACACGGGGTCTGGAGGTAGACATGGGAACAACAAACCATGCTCTATAGACCACTTTGAAGTGTACATGGTCTTTGGCACCTCTTGGCCTTTATCGCTCCCTGACAGCTCCACTTGGCAGCACAAGTACCCCGGTGCGAACTGGCGAACTGCCTTTGATAGGGCGGGGGGTGGATTGGGGCGGTGGTCGTGCAGACAAGACACAGGAAGACTTGTGAATGGAGACACACTTATGTGGATTGCAGGAGGCCGTCCAGCGTGAGGGGGGATGCTTGGCAGGAGACACGGGGTCTGGAGGTAGACATGGGAACAACAAACCATGCTCTATAGACCACTTTGAAGTGTACATGGTCTTTGGCACCTCTTGGCCTTTATCGCTCCCTGACAGCTCCACTTGGCAGCACAAGTACCCCGGTGCGAACTGCCTTTGATAGGGCGGGGGGGGGTGGATTAGGGCGCTGGTCGTGCAGACAAGACTCGTTTGCCGCAGGGCCTCACCAAGGAGAGGCCATCTAACTGCATGTAAGAGGCAGGCTGAAGAATCTAGTACATGGAAGGCAGGGGGGTGAGTTTATAAATACCTCAGCCTCCCAGGAGAATATATGGGTGCAGTTCACCCTGGAGACCCTGGATGACTAGTCAGTTAGTCAGCAGCAGGCTGGCCTGTGGTGGCAAGGCGGCACGGGCCAGAGGGGGTCATCTCTGTACCCGGTGCCCAAAAGGATGATTTATTATGATCAACCATATTGATTATTTACCTATAACCATGTTTTGTATCAATAAAATCCAACGGCCTTCCTTTTATTGCCAACGCTTGAACAAAGTGGTGTGGTAAGTATTTTTGGGGGAGGAGGCAAGGCCGGGAGGCTTGATGCCAACCCGCAAAATAACATATGTATGTCTGCTGCATATGGGTTCAACGGTTATGTGGATTGAAGGTGGGCGGCCAGCGTGAGGGAGGATGCTGGCCGGAGACATGTGGTGTGACAAGACAAGGCACAGGAAGACTATTCAATGGAGACACACTAGATTCATTTAAAAAATCAAAACAACCATTGTTAAAATATATGTTGGGTTTTATTTTAGATCTTAATTTCAATTGAACATAAATAATAAACATTACACATTGTAAAGTTCCGGTTGCAGCACATCCAGGGAAAATCCGCGGTATTGTCCACTGTCGCTGGGGAAATGTTGTCTAATGGCAAGTACCGCACAGGCAGGTATTACTCTCCGAACGCGGTGTCCGAGCCTCCCGTGAAGCCACCAAGTGAAGCAACGATAGGCCACCAGCCTGTACCACTAGTGAAAATGAAAGATGCAAACTGTATTAAAATGACAAAACTTTCTTATCACTGTCGATTCAGGTAAAAAATGTCATTCTGCTTTGAAAAAAATTCTATCTAGAAAATGCACAATATGGAACCAATTTACATGCATTCGAATGATATGTAGATGTAATTTTATATGTGGGAGACGACCATGACATAGTAGTGGCATCACTGACATCACAACCAGAGTATACTTACTCGTTACTCGGATTACGCGGACGAACAGTGCCGCGAAGTTCGTGCATAAGCACCATCATCATCCTCAACACGGTCCGTGAGAGGCAGGCTTCCCTGAACTCTGGCAGCTCGGTGATGCATTGCGGACTTGGCTCGCCTTCCGAAATGTAGGCCAAGCACCCGGAATTTTCACGGCAGCAGCAGTTCTCCTCCTCAGTTGGCATTAGCTCGCACCGATTGCACGTGCACCAGGTGGAGACGCCGTCCATGCGACATGGTCCAGGCTCTTCATCCGTTGACTGGTCCTCCCAACTGCCGTCCGAATCCCCATCGTTTCCGCGTGCTTGCCTTTCCAGTAGTTCCTCCTCGGTGTACTCGGGCTCGTACATATACGGCATTATTGTAGCCATTGTGTGGTAAAGAAAGTAAAATAATTTACAGAGATGGTACAGGTGTTCACAAGGCCTAGAAGCGGCGAAGGTAGCTGACCAGAGCACAGAAATGAGTCACAGAATACTCAAAGTAACACAGAGAGAGGAATGGAATCGAAAATCTGCTGCTGTGTGTTGTGAAACGGTGTGTTTATACTTATTGAGGAAAGAGGCGTCCTGCCATTTCCATGGCGACACTTCATTAGCTGAGGCGCAGCGATTGTTGACACGAAACGTGCTTTGGCGTTGGGAAATGGGCGGTACGCGTCTGCTGATGTCAGGCTCAGGGGCGGGGGATTTGATTTAGTGCCGCAAAAGCAGGTGAGCCAGGGCGATGGGGGGAAATGATAGGATTATCAGAAAATGGCGGCTGATTTCGAGTGCGTTAATGGACGAAAAGTCGGGTAAGGTCCATAGGAAAGTTTTCTACGATCTACCGATTTATGCTTAAAAACACATGGCCGAACCATAGGAACAATAAAAAAAAAGTCCCGGAACTATCCTTTAAGATGAAAAAGCAGCTGGGTGTCATCTGCACACATCGTGTTCTGCAATAAGGTCAGCCAATGGGCAGAGATAAAAGGTAAAAAGAAGAGGGGAAAGGGAAGAACCCTGAGGAACGCTACATGATGAAGCGACAGATGAAGAATAGAAAGCAAAGAGAGATGTGGTTTGGGTACAATCTGTAAGAAAAGACTCAAACCAAGATAAAGAAGAATCAGGTATGCCAGACATTTGTATGCGACGAAGAAGACTACTGTGATCAATGGTATCAACGGCTGCAGAGAGGCTGAGAAGAATCAATACGCCGCCCTCCCTGCAGGCCTGAAGCCGAGCCAAGTCAATCAAAATGGAGATCATTACTGACTCAGTGCCCATCAGAGGTCTAAAACCAGATTGCAAAGGGTGTCGGAGGTGGTTTAATTCAAGATAGCGTGACAATTGAGGTGTGATAAAGGCTTCCATAAGTTTCATAGGAATTGAAAGAAGGGATATGGGCCGATAGTTAGCTGGCAAAGCAGGTCCCTAGTGCGTTTTCTTTAAGAGTGGAGGAACCAGGGTGTGTTTTAGTGAGGCTGGAATCACGCCATTAATAAAAGAAAAATGAAGAGCAGCAGTGAATAAAGTAATAGTTTCAGTGGATAGTGATTTAATAATGCGAAGAGGGATAGGATCCATTGGGGATGCAGATTTATGCCTACATAAGGCAACAGAAACAACATCATGAGTGACAGGTTCAAACCTAAACAGTTAAACAGTACCGAACAGTCACTTGGGGTAGGAGTTTGTACGAACTCAGTGGAAACAAAGGATCAGGAACTGAGAGTACCAATAGACTGGCGAACCTTATCAATCTTCTCCACAAAGTACACACTGATGGAGTCACACCGAGCTTGGGAGGATAAAGGGTCGACCACCGGCAGGGGGTCAGGGGAAGGGGGGTGGCTGAAAGTTCCTGAACAGCCCTAAACAATTTGTGTGAAGAACAGGATGTGAAATGTGACATCCCCAGATGGAGGCACAATCCCGCCCACTAAAGGTCACTCCGTGGTGGCCTAAGAAAGTGGTCTTATTTTGGAGCAGCCTTCAACGGGCGGGTTATAGACGTAGAACCAGATTTTCTGCAAATCTGTGATGAAACGTTCAGAGATAAAACATATTTATTCCGCCCATGAACCATCTGTACTAAGGACGCGTATTGCCACCTCTTTAATATCGCACATTAAAAGTGGTTAATGCTATGGCTGAATTCCTGCCGCAGCTAATGGGTAGACCCTTGTGAAATGAACAACGTCATTTTCAAAGCTAATTCCAAGCAGGTGTTTGGCAGCTTTTATAAGCAAGCACAAACATCCTTGTTTTGAAAACAGTGTTAATTGCAGGATGGGGAAAGCAACATTTAAACTTCCATGCATGTGAGTTTGCTCTGTGCAGTTTTCATTATTTCGAAAACGTATTAGAAAAAAGTGTTAAAAACGGGGAATATTGCCTTAAAATCTTTTTTCCACTATGTTTTGGGGAAAGTGTAAATGCATACCACAGTTAGCGATTGCGGGGGGGTTTTGCACTGCATTCTAATGGCCCTGCCTGCTTTTGGCAGGTGCTAAAAACAGATTCCATAGGAATTCATTGGTGTTAAATGATGCAGTTTTTGCAGGCAAAGAGCTGGGGACAAGCAGGCATGTAAATCCTGTTTCGTGCTCCTGCAAAAACCTACACAACCCCCCCAGATAGCTACAGATAGCGAACACATGTGTTAAAACAGTCTTCAGCACCTGTTTTAGCACCTATTTGAGTGACCCTGTGAACTCGAACGTTAATCCCTTCATCTTAATGCATATTCATTGTAAATCCTTACATTTTGCCTGCAATAGGCTTTCAAAAATTGCTGATTGAATGTTTGTCACTTTTAAACCAAATACCAAACAGAAAACTAGATGCAATTAGGCTTGATACTGTTTTTTGTTGTTATTTTTGCCTTTGTTGATCCAGCTCACACTTTTTTCCTCGACCTCTTTAGAGGTTCGACATGGTTGAACCTGCCGAAACTCAGGAGATTCGTGATTTTGTGTTTTGAGATGCGTTGTGTTTTGGCGTCAGGGTGTTAAGTGTTTCTCTGTGATGCATACTCTAGACCTCACTCACCTGTCAAGTCGCAGGAGTGCGTGCCTTGTGCATGCATAACACCAACTCAAGGGCGTGCATTGTCAGTTTCATCAACCAGTGACAGGGCGGGGGATGTTCGGATATTGTCCTATCAGAGCCTGTCCCGTCACCGCTTTGAAGAGTTCAGGAACAGACCAAATCATCTTTTTTTTCTTCTATTTTAGCTCATGCACCGAGGCACCTCACAAAAAGGACTTGCATAATTGTTCTTGCCACCCGATCCCTGGCATTTTACAACACTCAACTTCCCACTCTGGAACCAACAGGCCCCCTGTTTTCCAGCCCATAGTAATGTATTATATTCAGCCACCAGCTCACACACCCCAAGCATCATTCCCTCACACGGTCTTCCAATCACACTCCCGCGGCTCTCCCCCTTCCCTGATCCCTGCGGTCCTGTGTTACTAACCTCAGTGCTCTGAGTCATGCCACCCTTGCCTTCCCTATCCAATGGTATTAAAACACCCCCTCAAGCTCAGGCTGCAGAGCTCAACTCCCTCGACGGCTTCACATTGACTATTTTATTTGTCACTCTCAGGCAATTGGTACACATCTTTCAAGACCTTTTCTCCCCAGGCCTCATGACCGGCACTTTAAAGACATATGGCCCCCATTATCCTAGAATGATTAGACACTTCCCTATATGTTTAATCTGGCATTCAGTGCAATTAGTTAATTTCTTCCGTTTACTTTGCATGCTGTGATTCAAACTGAATCGACTTAACAAAAAATGTTCGGTTTGTTTACAAATACCAGCCGCGTTGTGCGGTGCGCATGACGTTATCTGCACCAATGTTCGCGTGACGTCACAACGCATGCGACCCGTGCGTGACGTCACAACGCATCCGGCGCATTGATGTAGTTTGTGCCGCCTCCTCACACAGGACGCACTTCGCGCGCACACTACCTTCAGATGGGGATCGGGCCCCTGGACCTTGCACATCAGTAATTACTGTTACAAAGGTACGTGCTTCCTTATCCCGTCTATCCTATGGCCTTCAGTAGTTCCAACAGTATATACCTTTGCATTACTGTATAAATGTATCTACTACCGGCTAATTTTGCGCACTTGGCCCTGTTTTTTCAGATTTGCGTACTGATTATCCAACCGCACCTAATAATACATATACTTTGTTGAGCTGCTATACACTGTCAGGGTACGTTTCCTATAACTTCACTTCTTGACCTTCCACCCCAATTGCACTGCTAATGCCCCACAGATATTTCTTACCTGTGTACTGATTCTTCTTATCTCCAAAGGTGGATACATATCTATTCTGACCCAGACTTTTTTTCCACAATTAGTTGTCCTACCTACTAGGACACACGGTATGCAATACCTATACCTTGATAACATCCTACGCATGGTCTCTGTGTACCAATCCCCCCACCCACTCATTCCTAAGTTAGTAGCCACATTATCCAACCCTTGCACCCGATTGGTGACCTTACCGTCACAGTCCACTTGTTTTGGCTCTCTATGTGTTCTATATATTTGCACTGTGCACTTTTCGTGCCCATGAGATGTTCCCACATGCATGCCACCACCAATATATTGAAATCAGGTATGAATCGAATAAGACATTTATCTCCATTTTGCATCTTTTTTTCTCATTTGATGTCTTTTTACCATGACTGTTCTTCCATATTTTGATCATCTATCGCACTACTGAATCATGGTATAGTTTTTAATTTTATGACATATTATCGTCATTCAATTTTTAGCGATTTGTTAATGATGTGATGAATTTATTTTATAATGAATTTGTCTATTTTACACAATGTGATGAATTTACTTTACAAGGCCTCACACTTCCATGATGTAAGGAATTACAGACTGAGAGAAAAGCGGTCTACATTGATTGAAGAGGACGGAAGCCTGACTGTTAGAGAGGAAGAATAACTGTTTAGTTGATCTGGACAGAGACCTGGTTGTAGAGAAAACGTTCTAAGAATTTGGACGAGAAGGGAAGAAGGGATATCGGACAATAGCTAGAAGGCAGAGTAGGATCCAAAATTGGTTTCTTTGAAATGGGAAGCATTGAAGCATGTTTGAAAATATAAGGAAAAGTCACAGTGAGCATGGAAGAATCGGAAAGTAGGGTAAGATATGGAATGAGAAGCGAGTAGACCATGGGAATCAGGAAAAAGGGCAAAGGATCAGGAGGGGCAGCAGTAGGGCGAGCTTTACAAAGAGTAACCGAATGTTCAGAGCTCAAAAGAGGACTGAATGAAGTCATAGTAGAGACTACAGAAGATCAGAGAGTCAGAAATGGTGGTATTAGAGGAAATAGATAAGTGAAGAAGAATCCCCTTTGTGTCAAAGTGGTTCTCAGAATCAGCAGCTGAAAGAGAAGAGGGTGGAGAAGGATCAGAGGTGACTGGAGAAAGGGTGTAATAAGGAACTTGAAAGAAGCACAGAGGATGAGTAGAAGTGCAGTTTAGAAGATCGGTGAAGCATTGTTGCTTGGCTAACATCAAAGAAGAATCATAGGAATTATGTAGAGAGCATAGGGCAGCAAGGTCTGAAGAGGATCGTGATTTCCTCTAGCAATGCCCAGCCTGTCGAAGTAGACGCGGGGAGGCATGGAGTGCTGGAGGTAGGCAGGGTTGCGGCAGCTTGCGGGTGTGAGGGAAAATGGATAAGTAGGGTAGAGAGAGTCAAGAGTGTCGAGTATGCCAGAGGGCAGTAAAGAGGCTATACTGTCCATTGGATGGGAAGAAAGCAAACTCAAAGATGGGAGGGATGAAGCAAGAGCTGAGATGAATAAAAAGGGTCAAATCGTTGTTATTCATGGCTCTGGAAAGAAGAAGTAGATGGAACAGAAGGAAAGGGAGGCAGGATCAAGAGAATAAAGGAAAGCAAGAGATGAACAGAAGAATAGATAGGAAAGGCTGAGATCACAGAGATAGAATGCAGAGTTGAACAGGCCAGATCAAGAGATGAACCCAAAATAGGAGTTGGAGGTGCAGGAATAAAATGAACATAATAGGAGTCAAGAATCAAACATGAAGGAATAGAGGAGTGCGTAGATGACAGATTAAAGTTAAAGTCACCAAAGAGGATTCAAGGTAAAGATAAAGGTAGAATTGAAAATAAAAGAGAGTCGAGATCTTCAAAAAAGGATTTAGCTAATTCAGGGGTGAGGGGGGATAAATTACTAAGAAAGTCACAGAAAGTGATTTGAGAAAATGAAGAAACATTTGGCAGATTAGGTGGTGCTGGAGCAAAGAGTGATATAGAATACCAACCTCACCCCTGCGGCCAATTCAATTTGGAGTATGTGAAAAAGCAGAACAGGAAAAGGAGAGAGAAGCAGGAGTCCCAGAATTCAGAGAATTAAGCCAAGTGTCTGTTTTACAAAATAATTAAAGATTAGAGAGGATACACATATCCAGAATAGAGTTGGATTTATTGCAAATAGAAGGAGTATTCCAGAGTGCAATATTGAATGAAGAAAATTAGAGATTCGGGCAACGGGGTGCATATTAAGTTATGAGGATTAGACATACAAATAGAAGAACATTTTTGGTGAAAGGTACGGCATGTCAGAATAGGAAATACCATAGAGGCTAGAACATGTTACAAACATGGATGTCAAAGGTTTCCCCCCGGCTCACCTGAGTTCTCTTCTTGTGGCGTTCCGCGGAGGACTCCTTCTCCCGGCCGGACCGGGACTTGTATAAGTGCGCGCGAGTCGAGTCTGACTCCAGCGCGAGCGTTCAAAGTTCCAGGAAGTCGCGTGTTCCAGGATGTCCAGGAAGAGGATCGAAGAAAGGTAAGAGATACTGGAAACAGGGGAAAAGGGAAGAAAGAATAAGGGAGTTGGCCAGGAACTTGGAAGGGTAACGCCGAGCAGCACACACACGTCGAGACACTACCTAGAGATAGCGTTGAGACGCGCGGAGGCGCGGGGGCGTGGCCCATTTATAGAACGTGCCGTGTCCGACGTACAGGCTAGTACGGAACACGGCACTGGGCACGGCCATGTTGGAAGTATCAAGGAGCACACTCTCCGTCTGGACGAGGACTAGGAAGACCAGAAGGGGCTATGTCCATGGTTCATGACAATGGAGAGAAAGAGTATAGAAGATTACAAGAAGTAGGACTTCACAGTAGAAAAAATAACTTGTAAAAAAAGTCTGTCTAGGTTTATTTTCCTCTCTCTCTATATCTTTCTCCTTCTCCTCTCTCCTCTCCTCTCTCTCTCCCTATTGCTCTCTCATCGTATGTGTGTTTGTATATGTGTGCAAAGAGGTAAGTGAGCACATGCATCAGTACGCATGCTGAGGTGTGCACCTGCAGGAGTGTGTCTGCCTGTACAAATGAGTATGTGCATGCACAGGCAGGGATTTGAGCCCATGGGCATAGGTGTGAGTGCATGATCTGGTAAGATCTCTTCATCATGTGTGAATAGACGTGTGTGGGGTTTTTGAGAATGCATTTGTGTGTGTGCAGGTATTCCAGCACTGAAGCGGGTTTGTGAGCACACACAAAAGTGTGTGAGCATGTTGTGAGGAACCTGGGGGCATCTTCCAATCTACTCCTCTTGGATCTTTCTCTCAGATGGCCAGGGAAAGGCCATCGCTTTTGGATCCTAATCCTGGGAGTGGATAAGCGAGGCAGGATCACCAAGGTGGAGGGACCTTGGGGAGTGAAGAGAGGATGTCTTCAGGTGAGACATGGTACCCCCCTTTTTCCTATGAGCATGAATACTACCCTCCCCCTTCCTTCATGGGGTTTTACCAGTCCATACCTCTTACACACACACACACACACACACACACACACACACACACACACACTCTCTCTCTATGACATTAAAGTGTATCCCTTTAGAACTGGGATGAGGAAGAGAGGACTAGGAGAAATGCACACTTCTAGTCAGTTTCACCACTTTACTACTGAGATGAGAAAGATGCCTATGAAGGATCAGGCATGCCCCACTAATTGTTATAATGAGGGTCAGGCAACTACCTGCAGCCTATTGAGAGGCTACAGGTACTTAAAAGCAGGCCCACACATCAAAGCAGGGAGAACCTGCCTGGAGAGAAGGTGGCTGGCCTGTGGCGATAAGCAGGCTGGAGAAGGACTGGCAGAGAGGACACTGTGTGTGCCATAGGGAGAAAGAAGGTGATATGACTTGAATGAGCCGCAGAGGACCAACGCCCCAACACTGGCTGGTGTTATGTGTTTCCAGCTGGAGCTAGAGAACATGGAGAACTACTGAAAGGGCAGGACGGTACCTGAATGTTCTCCAAAAGCGAGAGCTGCTCGTAGTGACTATCGCCACCTGAAAACCAGCGTGAGGACACCTGATGAATCAGAGCAGCTCCGGTGAGTGTGAGAGAGAGAATACTCATTCCAGGGTGCTCTGGGGTGAATGTAAGACATTAAGAGCCTAATTCACAGAAGCATTTTATAATAGCAAAACCCTGTTGGAAAAAGTTCTGTGAATCAGGGCCTTAATGTTTACATACAACTGAAAAGAGCATAAGAAGAGGGTTTGGAACCCGAAGGAAGCCAAAGGAATTGTGAATAAATGACCAAGTGATTTTGAAGAAATAATGAATCATGAAAAAGGTGCCAAGTATTGGGGAAAAGGGAACAGCCAATATTGAATACCAAACTAAAGAAAAGATATGGAAAACATGTGAAATGTGTAGCATAAGTGGAAAAGTAATACCGTGCTATGTTGAAAGGAGTGAAGTTTCTTGCAAACATTAAGAAACAAAGTGAAAATTGTTGTGAACATTTCTGAGCTGAACGAAAAGCACTTGTGAGAAACAAGTTGCTGAACTCAGAGAGGCAAGTTGAATGAAAGTTTTGACAAAGCCAAAAGAATGCCAATCTACAAATGGTGAAATGCAAGTTGTCGCACAGCCAAAAGTCTGTCAACATATAAGTGATGATCAAGCCCCACAGTTGTCAAAAGGAAACTACAGCAAATGTTGCGTTTTGACACTGGTGCTAGGTGGAAAACCAGTGTTACTCAAGAAGGATTAAGAGCATCACAAAGTGTCAAGGTTTATCGGTTGCGTAATCTGTAATGGGTGGACCGTGTGGTCCGACAACTGTACTTAGGCCGATTAACCCAAAACGGGAAAGAGCCCAGAGACAAAGGCTGTGTGAAATACATGCTGAAGTGAAGAAGAGCATTTGTTTTGACACAAGTCAAAAGGAGAACCATATGGAACTGTGCAACACTGGTGAATCTCATGAGACTTGAACCTTTTGAGACAGTGTTGTTGTTCTTAGGGCAAGTGAACCCTCGAGATATCCGGTATCCCTACAAAATATCCCCAACAAAAATATCAGCGTACATATGGCCGTTTTGTCACGCCATAGGTGATATTTTTGGGGGGTAATTTGTGGGAGCGGGGGTTGTGGGGGTGTCCCCCGCAGGGTCCATGGGTCAATATCGCCGCAAAAATATGGCGTTATTTTTGTATCACAATATTTTTGCGGGGATATTAACACATGGAACCAGATATCCTTGAACTGTGTTGATCATGGGGAAGGGAACCCTGAGATACCCCCAAAATGTGGTGAACTAGGGGAAGAGACCCCTGGCATATTTTGGATTATGTTACACTTGGGGAAGGGAACCCTGAGCCTTTTCTTTGTGGAACTATTTTGAACTTGGGCAGGGGAAGATGAACCACGCCCGAGCTGGAAAAAGCTCCATCCCTACAAATTGTATAATTTTAGTTGTGTGGGCAAGCATAGGTTTTGGACACAGACTTTTAAGTTGAACCTACTGACACAGACTGTCCTTAGTTTCTTTAGGTAGGGAAGTCCCACCTCAGAGTACGGCAAGTTGGGCCTTAATCCATCCTAACATTAGAAATAAAGTCCCTTTTGTTAAGAAAGGGCATCTGTTGTCTGTGTCTTGCTTCATGATGCCGTCACAATGTGCAGAGGTGAGTGTGCATGCATGGAGGTGTATGGGTATGTGTGCAGATGTTAGTGTGTGCAAAGCTATGTCTGTGCGCACAGATGTGAGCAAGTCTTCTCTTGGATGCTTTCTCTTGATCCTTCATCAGAGTCTCTACCCTTCATTTCTCTGGATTTCTCTGGATGCCACCTTTGTTAAGTGGAAAGCACTCCTGTGTGTTACTCCAGTCTTTCCCATCACCCAACAGCCTCCAAACCTGCAAGGGTGGATCCCTGATCATGTCTGAGTTTCCTTTGGTAAAAAGGATGAACTGCATGAGATGTAGCTCCTCTCGGGGAGTAGTGTTAGCAGACCCCACATGACCTGGACTATATTATCTACCATCCTCCATAGCCTCTGCCACTTGACTAGGTCTCCATGGTCCTACTGTTTCCAACTGCAGCGCTGACTTTCCCAGGCCTTATTCAGATTTTAGATCTGATAAAGAGTGGGACTTTGAATGGTCAAAGCCCCTGTTTTTTGCTCTTTTCTATCATGCAGGGGGATATGCTTGGAGGCAGCGTCTTGCTTCAATGACCTGGGGATCCGATTACACAAGGGACATTTGATAGGTCTTGGAAGAGGAACTGAGAGTATCTGATGATGTGGAGAGAAAGAAGTACAGCTCTTCCTGGGATTCCAGATGTAGAGCAGGCCCATACAACTTTGGGGTGATGCAGGCTGTCTAACACTTGTGTATAGACGCGTTATAAATGTCATATCATATCATATATCATATCATAGCAGTGATCCTAAATAATAAAGAATAGGAATACCAAATTATTTGTTTTCCTGGAATTCTATACAATAATTGCTAGACTCATCAAAGGTTTATTTCAGGCACACTTCACAAGGTGAGTCACTGTTTTAGTCTGTCCTTAAAAGCCCCAACTCAGCTTTTCATCCTTCAGAGGTCGATAAATGAGTACCAACACAGGTTGGGTGATATTGTATGTATATTTTTTCTATATGTATAAAGCGTAAGTAAGTGTAACCGTAAGTAAGCGCAAGTACTATATAATAACTCATCATTATCAATTGGCCTTGAACGTCTGCTTGGTAATTTGGTACTATGGGCCTATACACACTGATATTAACGATACATATGGCGACCCATTCTTGTATGAAATGTATATCACATGATAGTGATATCGTAAGCATATTTTTTGCAGTGTACTTCGGAACAATGCTATGTGATTCCACTTCCTGTTTTGTCAAGGGGTGAAAGGTTCTGTTATATCCCGCGATATCAATTTGGGGTGGGTCAATGACATCACTTCCTCTGATGTCATCCAAGGTCAAGGGTCGTGTGATGTAACTTCCGCTACCCCTGGAACTTTGGTGAAATGACGTCCCCTATTTGGCATAAGGGGACCACATTTCTCATAGCAGCATTCCAACAGTGTTTAGTATATTTGCCCCCTTTTTTCTCATCCTGATATGTGCCATGTGTATGTGATAGTTTAAAGCAAAGACTTCTGTGTACAAAGGGCAGACAGTAAGAGCAAATGGTATTTGAAATATGTGAGATAACGTTCAGCAAGGCTGGAGTGGAAAACCAGCTCGGAACGTTTAAATATTAAAATGCAAAAGGGGTGTTACCAAATTCAGATGTAAGCACTTCTACAGGCCTAATTCAGGTCTCTTGTCTCACCAGGGCCACCATGTGTAATAAGGATAGAAGAGTCGCCATTTAAATGCTAGTGTTATGCTAGAATGCACTGACACAGAAGTGTCTGCCAGTAATGTAATACCGACAATGGTTTTGCTAAATGTATAGAAAAGAACGCTGTATGGTCATATTTGGTTAATTTATGAAAAATGATCACCATTTTTCACATGAAACCTACAAGGGAATGACTGTGATTGCTGTAGACTGGGAGGAGGCGCAAGCGTTCTTCATGTATACATTCAGCAGAATGTGACAAAGAAGAAGAGTACTACGTTTTAGCTTGTTTTAATTGCAGTTGACAGGCACCTACTACTACTTTACAAAACCCAGAAGCGGCAGATGAGTATTTTGCACACAATTAGGTTCCACTTGTGTCAAAGTCAGGTGGGCAAAGTTAACAGCTACAACTTGCCCACAGCTCAGGATGTCCCTCTCCAAAGGGACGGGAGCCAAGTGGCATCCAAGAGCCAAAAGCATGGATCACCTCTCTGAGATGCCAGATACTTCCACTGCTCTGCCCAAGTGTGGTGTGGTTTATGTACAATCCACCAGAAGTCCTGTATTCATAGGCATTATTTCCACAGGGCCACATGTCCTCTAGAAAAATCTCTATAGCAACACAAAATCACCACTGACCACAAACTCCCCTGAGCATGTTATATCTGTAGTTTAGCAGAGCATGATTGCACACTCGGTTCTGTTAATCCAAGCAATGACTGCCGTGACTGAGCTAGTCATTCTCCAGGTCACTACTCACAGACCAACTAACCTCACTACAGGAGAGCTCTTACCTTCACATCTGATTGTGAGGAAATGCCATCTGGCAAGGGTGTGGAAGCCCTGACTTTTTAAAATTTGTTTTAATTCATAAAATGATGTGGATAATTCTATCTCGGAAAGGGTGACCTTCACACCAGCTCCCCTTTCCTAAGCTCCATGCCAAAAGCATAGTGTACACCTGTGCCCTGCTGGATCAGTATCCTGATCTGCCTCACATGCTCTCCAGTTTTTACAGAGTAGGTTCAGGAGTAATAGGGGCCCTCTTGACAGGTGCAGTGACAGCCAAGTCTCTGCAGTGCAGGGGCTGCATTTAAGACATGCACCCCTGTTCCCAAAAGCACATCATTATGAGAATGACTATCCTGGTGGTAGTTGTAAACTTTAAATATAGACCATACCTTAGTTATTGACAGGGCAGGAGACTGAATGGAAATGCCTCTATTTTGCTCCTTTGTGAATTCGGGTAATACCTTTCTATAGTGAACCAACCTCCCAGAAGGAGGTGGTTTGGGAAACAAGAATCAACGGGTACACCTATCCCAAAAGGACTGGCCTCACACCACAGTGCTACATAACAAAACGGGCTTTGATGCTACTGACAAGGGAATGGAGTATGGTTAGTGTAGATAAAAGGAGCACCACAAAGCTGGGGAAAGATTTCCCCATCTAGTTTCTCACTACATTCTCTCTTCCTTCCAGTCCCCATCATTTCCTTTAACAGAAAGCACATTGTGTATGATGTCAGAAGGCGAAGACAACTTATCTCAAGAACAGGGATTTGAGCCCTTAAAGCAGGCTTTCTAGGAGCCAATTCGGAGAGCAGTCCTTTTCAATGTTCATAAGTTGCAAGGGGAAGGCAGGTGATTCAAAGCAGTAGCAACCTCTGTTCCCTTACTATCTCATGGGCTCTTTGGTGAGACCTGCTGCTGGAGCAAGACCTTCTTCTCTCTCAGTCGCACTAGTACTTAGGACCTCACAGTGCTGAAGGACCCCTGCAGGTGGGTGCCAGCCTAGCACCTGTTTGGGAGCCTGAGAAAAAGGAGTACTCTAGCTGCCCCTGAGCCCCTAGGGTGGGACTAACAGCAAATGAGAGCCAAGACAAGATCCCTGCAATTTCATCGTCAAACCACTTAGACCATGATTTGCATCCGTTGAACCCCAATCGAACCAACAGGACCCTCCGGAGCTGTCTTTGGCAATCAATGACCATGAATTTCTATCCCGCACGTTCAGACCATTTTGCTGCCACAGCGCACCAGCTGAGCACATTGTTGCCTCGGCTTCTACAAAGAAGCATTGCTGCACCTACAATATGCTCGAACCACTGTTCGAACCTCCTGCCTCTTTGTCGTTGATCCAGTCGAACATCGAACCAATGCTCTTCTCCTCGAGCAGCGTCTTTCAAGCACATCATCGAAGTGACTTGTCTTGAGCATCTCCTCATCAGCTTGTCCACCATCAAACCTAAGCCGTCAAACTAAACTTGGTGACCTCCTCAATCATCATTGCTCGAGTATCGCTTCGTAAACGCATTGACCTTCAGTTCAACCCCGGCTCAACCTCTGCTTGCCCTTGGGACTACTGTGACTGAGTCATATCCAACTATCCCCACGGCACCAAGAAGCCATGTTTGCCCTTGTTGAATCACCAAGGTATTATTGACTGTTATCTGCCCCGTGTTCTAGGCTTGGACCCTAGATACTGGCTATGTCACTTTAACCCCTTTTGTATGCAAGAACATATCCTTTTTGAAGAACATTGTGGTTTTCTATTTCCTTTCTCCCCCTCTCTCTTTACCAAGAGGGCAGCATCTTGCTCTCTTTGCATATCCTGTGTTCGTTCTACAGGGGTGGATTCTCCTTTTAGTTATTATTGCATATGGTGTATTTAAGTAAGGTATATGAATTTTCATAGAACCTCAGTTGGACATTCCTTCATTTTGGACTGTTGTACTTTGATTTTTGGGTTGCTACTATTTCACATTCACACCCATCTTGAGAGTATAGCCTTCCCTCGACCCAAGTTACCACAAAAGGCAGATGAGGCATATTTCATAACTGTGCATGTTTTACCTTCATGATTGGATTCACTCTTGATTAGAAGAAGTGTTAGCGGTGAGTAGGCGGTTTAGCCTCTACTCATCCATGTTCTCCTGTGGGGCAGAAGTCAATTTGTCACACTCGTACACTCTGCACTCTCTTAGAGAGGACTCTTAACACACATCCTTTTCTGCACAATGTTAGAACTAAACTCAGCCCCTCCTCATTCAGGCTGAGGACCAACATTTGTTTGCAATACCCACCCTTCTAGACCTAGGCAGGTATCTTTGCATGCAATGCCAGCTCCGGTCACACACAGTCGAGTACTGATCTCCTTTCAACTCACATGCTCCTTCCTTACTTTGTCGGACACTCCCGGTGCATGAGCCGAAGAGTGTTCCAGGTGCGTGAGGCTATCATTCAGATGGCTTGCGGCACCCAGGAAAAGCAACACATTAAAATAAGGCAGGCACCCTGAGGCACTAACTGGCCCAACTGCTCCTCCCCTCCAAACACTGATTATCCTGGTCTCTAGCCTGGCCTCTTGGGTTCCACCAGGTAGAGACCCCACCTTCCTGGGGGGTCACTTCTCTCTGATAAGGACGCACGTCCTGTCTCTGGCGTACAGCATCTCCTTTTCAAATTTGGGATCACACCTGCAATCTGATAGATGCACACATTTCGAGCCACCATCTTCTTTGAGGAACCAATTTTCAGCAGTCAAAGGTCCACGCTCCCTTGAATGGGTGGCATTTCGCACTCTGCGATTAACATTGTATAATTCACTTTCCTCCATGTACATATCGCATTCTAAACGTCTCACTTAATTTTTCACATCAAATGTTTAATTAAAACAATTATGTTTTATAGTCATCTAGAACTCACTATCTCACATTGTGTGCAGAAGATTCAGCTCCTGCAAATATGTAGCCCAATTAGACTTTATGGCGAAGAGAAAAGTTACAATACCTATAAAAAACATCACAGCTTTTTTTTCTGAAATCTTTCTAGATGTATATCATACAGTCCAATGCCCAGCGGGAATCCCACCAGATGGTTTGATATTATATTTCCACAGGGCATCTGTCAGCAAACCTCTAAAACATGTAGAAAAACAGATGGCCTCTAAACTGTTCTTGTTGCCTTAACAAATAAACATCTCTATACATTTATATGTCACAAAAAACAAATGAACTAACCAGATGCAACGCCAGTATATTTTTAAATTGTTTGTAGCATTTTTAGATATATCTGTACAGAAACATTAGAAGCCCGACAGTACCCCACGTGAAGCCCCCAGTCATCATTATTTCTTATTAGTTCTTGATTTAAGCAGCAGTATTAGTCGTAGCATTATTTACTGAGTGCAACTCATTATCAGGAAAAACAGTTGCAAAGATTGGGCAAAACGTACACCATGGCCGTCATCAGTCAGGGCTGTTGTTTATAAGTGCAAGCATACGTTAGCAAAGTAGGACCACTACATATCGTAAGGCAAAAGCTCCCTCTAGCGATGACAACATGCAAAGCTACTGCATCAGACAAACATACATCTGGCCTTTTATTATACTGTTAGATTAGATTGGGCAATTTTGATGCATACAAATGTAAAGTTAGAAGGTACCGCAGTGTAATATACCAGTCAGTTCTATCCACATAACATCCTCACATTTTTTTGCAACCCCTCCAACTCCCCATAGGTTAATTGGTCTGCTTGTACAGGCAATGGTTCTGCCCAGTCCATCGAGATGTTTTCTCCAATCATACAGGCCTTCGTTCCTCAGCTACTCTCCGACTCATGATTTCTGAGGGCAAATATCTCTTTGCTTTTGCCCTCTGCATGCTGGCCTGTTATGCCCACACCCAGTCTATTGGTTTAGGTTATAACCCCTCCATTTCCATAGGTCCACTGCTCTTCTTGGACAGGCTACAGTTCTGCTGATGCAGGTAGACATCTTGTCCAGTCACTCAGGAGGACTCTGATCCCCGAATATGCCCCGACTCATGACGTCTCAGGGAAGACATCTCTCGCGGTGCCACCTGCACAGTGGTCTCATCTCTTTGAACAGTGTCATAAAGACACTCTGGTTTGCGGGGATACTCGAAGCTCTGCGCACCCACACATATTTTGCATTCCTCCGCGATCAAGTGTGGTGAAGATTTTGCGGTGCATTGCTTTGCTCGACAGCAAACACTCTTCTTAAGATCGTCAGCCCACCACCACCCTTTCCCCTGGGGGCACCAGTACATGTAAACCAATGTGTCATCACATATTTAAGGGAAGCACACCTGTAACACACCAGGGAGCATTTCTACAGGTAGACAGTTCATTGTTTCTATGGGAAGCACTCCTTCATCTGTAAAATAACATGCACCAGGACCTCAGATTTTCTTAGCTGGCCCAATGGCGCCGTGCCCTTGTGCTATTCCGCTGGTGGAGGCCTTGAACGTTTTTTTCTGGTTTGCGATTCTGCAACTATTTCACGTTAACCCTCTTCATGCCATATTAAGCGTGTGAACATGTCAAACAACCCAATGCAATTAAAAATATCTTTGCCCCAGGGAGTGAATACCAAGGAGTGAGACCATTTAATACACACTTAAATAACTGGTCTGTTTTACTTAGGAAAACATAGCAGTTCATCCACAAAATGTCCTTCTAATTATCCTGTTTTCTGTTCATTGCTATGAAGGTTTGCATGAATATATGGAATATGAGCTACTTCGCAGTTGTATTTTCCCCTCGCTTGATTCATATTTCAAGTGCATATCAAGGCCGACTCTGGCGGACCCCTTTCGGATAAATAGTTCACTCACAATATTCAGCCTCGAAAACAAACGGGGCCAAAACAATCAAAAGCAGCAGTGAACTAGGAAAGGATCTGACGATCTCACCGTTTGCCAGGTCCACAGCAGGGCCTACAAACATGGACCTGGCAAGCGGCGAGATCGTTGGCTAGGTCCACGGCAAAGGATCGCACCATCGTTTGCCATAGACTCAGACTGACCAGTCTCAGACTCAGAGCCAAAGAACACCTTTTCCAATCACCTATTGCAAATGGAAACATTGCATCCAACAAGCACTTAACAGTTTTTGGGGAACTAACCATTCACACTGATCACGATACCTGTCCCAAAAACCTATGAGGGAGTATTGATTTCCTTCTATTGCTAAGCTGTTCATTTTTTTACTTATATCCTAGCGGCATGCCTGTCCAGCCATTCATATTCCATGCTACGATCTTACCGCTATGGTACGATCCAGGAGTTCACCATCAAGCTCCTAAAAGTGACCGGAACCTAGTCATTGTAGACCAATGACTGCATGGCAAGAGTTAGCAACTTGATTGCCGCTGTTCTTGCCCCATTATTGACCGCACTGTCAGTGCCACTGTCTGTGCAAGGTCAATTCCTCAGCAAGCCAAGCATGCTGTCATCATCTGCAAAAAACAGGTTAAATTCCAGATGAAAATGCAAACAATATCTGCATCTCAGGGCTACTGTGAATAGCCAAGGACATGGAAGTCCACTGTCTCAGCAAAGATGTCATTCTACCCGGAGTCTAATAACCTCTTTAGCGCTTTCAGGTCAGTTTACAACCATATAGCAGCACTAAAACATCCATCATGAACATCTGCAATGAACTTCTCTCATCAAGAGTCCAGGGCTGACCCTGTGCGACCCATCCCCTGCATTTGGCACTGTGGGCCATAACATCTTCCTCAGCATTATCTGGGATTTAATGAGCATTGAGGTAGATCACTAGGTTAGTTCAACTTCTGATCATGCATCCTCACCAGGTGAAACTGACATCAGGCCTCTCTTACCATAAGTACAAGATGTGGGGATTCACCATGATCAGATATATCCTGATCTGATTCAATGGAAACAAGACACCTTCAGCACACATCTTCCTCTGGCACACATCCTCAGTGCAAACCAACTTGGATACAACATATGCAATACCAACATTTAAATTCATCTCACTCTCCAAGACAGTGGGCATCCACAACTTTCTAATTGCCTTGCACTCACCCAGTGTTTGACACAACCGAACTTGATCTTCCCCCACTTTCATATGACCAACCTTCCTCAGTCAGGCCCTGATGAATACGGATACACTCACATGGATCTTGTGACATTGCTTAGGTGTCCCTCCATCTCTAATGTGGAAGGTTCATAACCTGGGAGCTATCCTTGGTGCTGAACCTTTTTTATTAGCACATGTCAGCATTGTAGCCAAGACAGCGTTCCCTCTGCTCTGAGTACTCCTGGAATACGTCCCCTCCTTATCTTTCTATTCTGTAACACTAGCCTGCATTGACTACTGTGTCCCGGACTGACTATTGTAATCATGACAACTGTAATGACAATAACAACACCTCGACTGGTTGCTAATCAATGAAGATCTGTTGATTCAAGGGCATTTCAATGGCTTATATTTTAGTAAGGCGGGACTTGGTGGTACACAGTTTCCTAGTTACAGAAGGCCTTTGTGCATATTTCTGAGGCAAGGGATTCTGTTTTATTGTGTACTTCACCAAGAGCGATGCAGTGCTTTAATGGATGGTTGTCTTGTACCGACTTTTAATTAAAAGGCACAATTGTTCTGGGTCTTTATCCGGATTTTAGAATTCCAGAAGTACAACTACTGGCCACTGCATTCATATTTTCTGCCCATACAGGGGGCATCAGGCAGAGGATAGATGTGGGGCAGAGAGCGGGCTAAAGGGGTTACAGAGGGGTTTACATGGGGGTAAAGACTTGTAAAAAAAACAAAAGTGAATTCCGCTGCTGTTATTTTTAGCGCCGGCTTTCTAAAAGCATCAGTTTGACCCACTGGGTTTTTACCCTTTGTGACCTCTTAATGAGCTTTCTGTAAAAGACTCTTAAGAGGATGTTTGTATTCGCTTAATTTATTTTGGTCGGAAAAGTGGGTAAACATTTATGACGAAAAAATATAATTTTTTCACATAGAAAAAGCACGAGGAATACAATTTAAATTTAAGAAATGCGCTGTGAAGTGGCTGCATGATGTCAACATTAACACTAAAAAACCGAACCGAGCTCCTTTAGCAACTCTGTGGAGCTTGGTTTTTGGTTCATGACTACATACAACCATGTACATTTACTCATTCCATGGACCACCAGATGTGCGGGACTGCAGCTGCCACGATTCTTTAGCGCTGACCCTGCTCGCTTGAGCTGATGAGAGAGGAATCCCAAAACACCTGGCCAAATAATGAGTAACCAGGATTGACCATTTTATTTATTTTTTGTATTCATGTAACAATAAACTATAGTTTAAAAAAATCAAACTATTTGCTCCAGCACTGTCAGACCAGTAGACTGTTGCTTGGCACAGTAAAAGGCCTACTATCATATCATACTATTAACGTCTGTAAATTAATAATGTAGAACAAGTATTCTTTGACGAAATTAAAATACTGTATTCCACAGAAATTGCATTGATTTTTAAAGTTTTTTTGTATTATTGTTGTTATGGTTAAATAAACCTTTGAACACATCAGAAAAGATAATAAAATAAAACATTGCATTGTTAAAAAATGAAAAATCATTTTCCAGCTCTCCATAGAAAAGCTTTTATTAAGTCCATGAGATTTTTAGCATTGCAACTTGTTTGCACCTATTTTTCAACAGAGCCAAATTAAGTTTTTGTGGGACTTCTGTAAATCAGCCCCTTAGTCTTTTGGTGAAATGTCAACCCCTTCCCTGCGTGCATTCCACCCTTTGATGTAAGCTATTTAGATGCAAACCCTCTGGTTGGTCCTAGCCTCATGTTAGGAGACCCACCTAAAGATTTCAAATGATGGCAGGGGTAGGTTGCACATCTTGCAGAACTGTAAGTGTCTTGTCTTCATACTCCCTGTGTCCCCAATTTTTACGCAAAAGCCCTCTGCAAATACACCAGCAGAAGCCCGCAGTCCAAGGTTTAATCGCGTAAAAGAAACAGCCTAGGTGGACCCAGTGCTCCTTTTTATGCAACAAGTTTACTGACTTCATAAAAACCAGAAACTGCAGGTATAACACAGAATTCACCTCTGTTAAATAAACATATTGTGGTAAGTACATTAGACTTCAGGCAACCCTTCGTTCAAAGCAGACAGCCTAAGCACTGTGTGATAGTGTAACTCACAATATGTCGCAGACGAGATACTTAACTTCCGGTGCTGAAGCTGATTAGAATTATTTGGGTGTTGCAAAGGGGTCCAAGAAGCTGAGACACTTCTCTGATCCTCTCAACTACAGACAACGAATTAACCGTTTCTCAGATAATGATTGCACCTCCCTTACATAAATATGTAAAGTGATTGACAAAAATCAATTTGTCACATTTGTTTGACAACAACCCTTATATTTAAATGGTGTATTAGATCTGATAGAGCACCTATGGTCTGTTCACATAAGCTCTCTATTTATTTTCTTCACAGAATTTGGGATTTGTTAGCATCCCATTTACACATGTATATCATTTTAGTTCACTTATTATGAGCCTACAAGTGTTTTGAGTTTAGCACTTCATCAGGGCTCTCATTCACTACAGGAGTATTAGTATTCGGTTAATCACAATATTGCTTCTTCATCGGGTATCTTAGTAATAACCTATGCTCAATCATCATGTGTCTTACTTGATTTGCTCTGATTTCTTAAGTCACAAGTACTGTGTTCTCTTACACATGTGGTCCCACTGCTGTTTTTACTTTACTGCATTGATGTGCCATGTTTCTTATCAGGCTTTCACATGGGTTTCCCCAATTTTCAAGAACAAAGTCCTCCGTCCGGACCTCCTGAAAAGAGATATACTCACGCCGGCCCAATGATATCCTTTTTTCAACAAATTGAGAAGGCTCCCCTTTTCTACCACTGGTGGACCCACCAGTGCATAGTTCGAAAACACAAAGGGGGTCATTACGAGGTAGGGGGTAACCATGCCGCTATTAGTGCATGGCTACCCCCTTACCAGGTACCGGGTTCCTCGAATGAGGAATTACCGGGCCATTCCAACCTTGGAGGACCTGGTAATTCCACATTCAAGGAACCCGGACCCGGTACCTCCCCATTCTCATTCGAGCCCCCATAGGGCTCAATGGGAATGGGGAGCATGCTAACAATGGTTTTACCAGGCGTCCCTACCGGGTTCCGCGAGGAGCCATCGTAATAGGGCGGTAAGAGGTTGACGACACCGGCACCTTTTCCCGGCACCGTTAACCCCTTACCACCAGGGTCAGAATTACCCCCAAAAAGTGAAAATAAAGTCCCATTATGGTCAAATCAATTCAGATAGCATCTACAGGTGTGATTTGATGCCCCCCTCCATTGATTTTGCAAGACGTGCACCTCCCACAGTTGGAGTTTCTTTGATTCACAAGAATCCCACAACAGGGCACTGCATAGAAACCAAGGAACTACTTTACATATTGCAGTTTAAATTTTATTAAGTGTCCAATTGTGGCCCGAGAGTCGCATGAAACTTTTCCAACATATTTGTGCCAGATCACCGGCAATCATGGTTGAGCCCCAAGTAGGTGCACTTGCTTACTTGTTCAAGAGGCCTACTATTAGCACGCCCGTTGGAATTCTTGGTTTTGGGGTGGTTTACATTAACTTAGATCGCCCATGGTTTATTATCAGTTTGTTACAAACCAAGAAAGTGTCGACTGCATCCACGGCATACTGCAGCCGACGTGGAGTCAGGGGGAAAAGTGCTGTATCGCAAGTGCTGTATGGGGCAAGGATGTGTTCTTAGCTCAGAGCCATTGGGATGTCTTTTATATATAAGGATTAGAAAGCAATGTGGGGACAGTATACATCACTGCTTTGTGTCCTTTAGTCTTTGGGTAGGAGGCTGTGCTAATTAGGTATTCTTTTGACCCACGTATCTGTTTACAAGAGTTTGATCACCAGAAAGAGTGCAATAACAATATCCCATTTAAACAACTGCATTCACTGGTCTCCTTTATCAAACACTCGCATGTGCTGTGCAATAACAATTAAACCAGACATTGCATAACGGTTTTATCAGATATTGTAGACATTCATTTACACACCATGTAAGGTAACCTTATGCTACAACCTTATATGCGAGTCGCTACCTAAATCATAGACAGATTTCTATGAAGTACAATAGCAACATGTATTGACTGTCAGATACTTGTTGCATCAAGGGCCAGGTATCCCCACACATAGACAAAGGTTGCTTGAATGCTTCCTTGGTCATATTTTCATCTGATACTTCACACTGTCTCTCCAGGCGCAGAGAGTTCCAAGAAAAGGTTCAGATAATGCCAGCTAGTAGGTCAATCCAAGGGGATAACGGTTTTAGGAAATATAAAAAATCTACAAGTAGTATTATAGTAAAATAGAGTTCTGCTTTGTCCGTGTAACTAAGCAGCCTTGAAATGGACCCTCCAGAGACTTCTGGGGCTGAATCTCTCCATTAAACCTCAGTGCGAGTTTGGCAGTGCAGTAAGAAAGTGACACTAACTGTGTTACCGCCACTTTATTTGGTGGTAGGGAAATTACCGCCATATTTACTGCTCCGCTGACTCCACAGTTTGACCTTGAAGGGGAAGTTTAACATCAAGAATGATGGTAAATCCTCCACTTTTAGGCCGAAGAGAGGTAATATGACTTCAGTGGAATTACCACTCACGATAATTCTGCAAAAATCTTCATGGAGTCCTGTGGATTTCAAAAATGGGGATTTATACCACCCTCTCACGTGGGACTGATTTGTGTAATGGTCAATGTGTTTGGTGGTAATTTTGTGGATTTATGTTAATATTATGTATTTATTTAAATTGCTTTCCAGGCTTGGAAAGCGGGTTAGATTGGGCACTAGGTAGACATTTCCGAGGGACACAGATGTATGGTAGAAGCTAAATGCTGGGCTGTGAACAAAGTGTCCCTTCCTCATTCATGAAGACTTCTAAAGGCATCTTTGTTCACTTTGAAATGTCACCTATGGTCGCGTGAAGGACCATCCTTGGCTACCAGACAATCCTGACAGAAGAGTCCCCGGCTTCCTGTGATGCAGTGAGATTATACTGACCACAGAGTTCCAAGTTAAAAGCCACATTGTGAAAATAGGAGCATGCAGTGTCTCATAGAAACATGTAAGTCAAGAAGGTATTTTCTAGAGGGTAAGCTACCATCACCTATTTTTTGAAAGAGAGGAATATAAAACATAGTTGTATTTGTTTTTTAACCTGACATTTTATTGACTCTTTTCAAATAAAGCACACGAAAGAATCAAGTTACACATCAAAATATCTAATTTATTGTTCATGAAAACATCTAGATATTTGAAGCAAGAAGACTGTCAACAGGTCTCTCTTTTCCCCATCCCCATGGCAATAAACAGACAATATGCAAATATATGAGAAGCATCCCAGCCCACCCTGGCTTTAACTTATCCACATTACAGTAAAACACTCAATATATAAAATCAAACAGTATACTGACCCTCCACAATCTATGAATATATCTATATATTCACCAGAAAAAAACTTTAAAGTGCAGTTAAGTTGACCAGATTTAGCGCAACAAAACCCTTGAAATTCAGCAGGTGTGCAAAGTCATGACCAGCTTAATTCGGCGCGTTCTCGTTTATGTCCCCCATAATGCCATTTTGTATGTCCTTGTGAATCCCTTCTCTTATAATATGTATGTACTCAGGGGCTTTGCAACAAGAGAGCGTGAGTTAAGCTGCTCAAGACATCCCACATATGCTGATTTCAAGGGTTTTGTTGCGTTAAATCTGGTCAACTTAACTGCACTTTAACTAAAGATTTTTCCAGTGAATATATAGATATATACATAGATTGTGGAGGGACTATCTTTTGTGTGAAGTTAAGTCAACTTAACTTCACCTCAACCTTTTTTTTAATTTTCAGTGTAGTTCAAGGGTTTTGTTATTTATTTTATTTTTTAATGTGCATTTGTTAGGAGCTTATTCAGTAGGTCAATTCTGTTTCATGGCACCCGCAGGGCAATAGGAAGGGAACATGGGATTGAAAACAATGGGCCTCATTATAAGTTTGGTGGTAGCCTTGATGGTAAAACCGTCAGGCTGCCGCCAAACTTCCAAAGATTTCCGGCAACCGCGAATGGGCAATTATCGGGGCATTACGGCCCCGCCGGACCCAGTATTTACCCATTGACGGGCGCCAGAAAAAAAGACAAACCTACTATGCCTTGTGAGTATTCTGAACATGCAAGTGCAGCGAGAAGAGGGGAAACAGGGGGGTCAGGGTAAGTGCTGGAATGTCCATGCTGGTGGGTGAGCAGCAGATGAAGTGTATAGTATGGTAAGCCCTATGCAGCCTGGAGAAAGTGCAAGCCTATAGGAGTGAGGCTGGTGTATGCAGAGGCAAGTGCTGCGAGGTAGGCAGAGGCTGGGGAGATTGGGCATGGGAGGCCAGGTCCCTGAAGGGATACATACGGGGCCTGGCGGACAACACAGCAACTGTGAGATTAGCAGAGGAGGGACGAAGGGAAGGAGGTGGTGAAGCGGAAAGTCTTGAGGAGCTTCTGGAATTTGAGGAAGTCTTGCTCAAGGCAAAGAGGAATGGGGAGGCTGTTCCATAGGAGGGAGCCAGCTGAAGATAGTGATCTGCCTGCAGCCCTCTGTTTAGTGAAACGTTTTACACTCACAGTGTTGGTACCAGAGGACTGCAGCGGTCTACAGGGAGAGTATTTAGTACGAGAAAGTTGCAGATAGCATGGTCCCTGGGCCCAGACAGCCTTGTGAATGGTGCAGAGGGATTTGCATTTAATCTGTGCCACAACCGGGAGCCAGTGAAGAGTTTTTAGGGCAGAAGAGATGCAGTCCCTGGGCTTAGCTGGAGGGGTCATAAAGTGGAAGACGGTAGATTCAGGAGAAGGCTATTGCAATAGTCAAGCCTAGAGAGAACCAGAGCTCGGGTAACATTGAGCTTCTGGGGGAAAGTGAGGAAAGGGAGAATTCCTTTGAGAAGGAAGAGTTGAAAGTGGGACTTCTTGGCAGATGTCGAAGATGAGACCAAGGTTTCTGACTTCAGATAAAGGAGCAGGGGGGGAGCCCATGGAGGATGGCCAGAGTGAAGGGAAAAAAGAGGGAGCAGGGGTTCCAATGGGAATGATCTCAGTCTTACTAGCATTGAGGTAACCTATACCATAGTTTTTTTACTGGCCCCTAGCCATGGACACTGTTCACCCTAATGTGTTTCTTTCACACCCACTAGGTGGCCACGGCTGACCATTCATAATAACATTTTCATTTTTTGACAAATTGTTCCCAAAATGTCCAGTTTGGGGGTCCCTTGATAATCCCTTGGTATAGAAAAATTCGTCCAAATCCATTCAGCAAGTCAAAAGTTAGTAACCTCTCTTCGCCTCTCTGCTGCAAAGCACAAATACCTCTATAAAGGCTTTAAGATGCATGGTGCACCCCGTTCTCTGTTGAATATTTTTAAAACTACTGGATGAATTTAGCCCAAACCAGCCAAGGAAATTAAGTCAACGCTTTGCGCCCGAATTGTTTCTTATTTTTCATAATGCATTGTTCCCAAAATGTGATCTTTGGGGCTACCCTTGACAAACATTTTGTTTTGACCATTTCATCCAAATCCATTCTGCAAGTCAAAAGTTATTAGCAATAGAATGTTGGGAAAACATGTTGCTTTTTCATTTCTGAAATTCCTGTCAGCCTCTCTGCTGCAATGCACCATGGGAGATATAGTTAGATATAGCTATTATTTTGGGAAAAGGGTGCCTCAAGCCCAGGGATCATATCTCTCCAGGACTAAAATCTCTGCACTGGCTCCCAGTGGCTGCAAGGATTAAGTTCAAAACCCTCTGCATTGTCCATAAGGCCCTCTGGGGCCTGGGGTTCAATACCTTCAACTCTCTCTTCCTAAATATCTTCCTTCTCGAGCTCTTGCCTCATCCGTCCTCTAACTCCCTCAGGGTCAGTCGCTTCTCCAAGCAACGAGTAAGTGGTAGATCTCTTTCTTCAGCTGGGCCCTCCCTCTGGAACAGCCTCCCAGCCTCCCTGCCTCCCTGAAACTTGAGGAGAACCGTCTCCGGTTCCGGAAGCACCTCAAAACCTTCCTCTTTGCTTCTGCTTTCTCTCCTCCTCTCCCCTGCTGAACTCCTGGCTGAAACTGCACTGGTTACCTGGACACCCTCTGATCTCTGGGACAGGTCCTCTCCCCACCAGTTGCACACCTGCACTGCTTCCCTGGATACCCCTGCACTTGGGGACCGTTTTATGTATCCCTACAGTCCCCCACCAGCACTTGACACCTGTTGTCTGCACTTAACCTTGCAATTGCCACCAGCTGGCCGTACTTCTCTTATGTTTATTTATTCTATTATCCCATGTACTGCACTGTCCCTACCCACGCTCCCGCCCTGCACTTTTCCCCTTCCCCTTCCCCATGCAATTGCACGATCTGAATGACTCTTGGCCTAGTAGGATCGTTGTCTCTGTCTTCCCTCTGTTCCCCCTCCTTTGCCGTGTCGCGCCTTGAAACACTTGTGTATAGGCGCGTTATAAATGCCATATCGTATCATATCGAAGACAGGGAACGCGTACCCGTGGAATGGCCATCAGGAGCCAGCTTGGAGAATATCCTGCCCGAAGCCAGCGAGGAGTCCAGGGAGACCACGACAGGGAAGTGGCAGTTTCTGGAGGACATGGCAGCCGAGCAGCACCAGCAGACCATGGAGTGTCAGTAATGACCCAGTCATACGGCAACTGTGGGCGTGAGGGAGGGTATTGAATATTGTGGAGCATTGTTTAGTATCATCGAGTATTGTCAAAGTATTGTTTAGCATTGTCAAACTTAGTAGGGACAGGAGTGGGGGTAGACATCATTAGGATTAAGACGTTTTGCACGCGAGGCGACGCAGCTGGTACAGTAAGATCACAAGAGAAAATTGGTGTACACTGCCTGGAGGCAGGAAGACAGCTGTGGGATTTGTGTTGGGGTTTTGTGCATTTTGGTAGTAACAGGTTGTAGCATTGTAAGCACAGCATTTGATTTTCCAGCACGATACAGTTAGAAAATTGGTGACGTCACCAATAGGTTTTGCGCATAGGACACAGAGAGCACTAGATGGTGAGCAGCTAGCATTGGAAACTTGGATTGGCAGACGAGGTGAACAAGTCGCGGTGCTTGGAAGGCGCTTGCGCAAGATTGTGGGTGTGCCTGAGGAGGCAGCGATTGTGGAAAGAGGGCAGTGTACAGAGCACGCCTGGTAAGGGGTGCAGCCAGAGAGGCTCGTAGTAAAGTAAAAACATTGTGATTGCATTGTGTTCTTCTGTTAACAGCGGATGATCGAAACCCTCAATTTGAGGTCAGGTAAATGCAAGAGCAATGTATCAAGGGAAGGGCGGGGGACACACACCCCTCCAGCACCTGTGTAAGACGCTCCCACCCTATCGGAAGAAAATATGCAAATATAGCATAATGGTCTAAAGGTAAAGAGGGGAAGTTAACCAAACCATGGCCACCTTGCGGAAGTTTCTCTAAATATGTGCATCAATAACTACTGACACACATAGAGGGCACCTATAAGGGGAAGAAGGTAGCAAGCCTCATGACAATATTCGAATTGTGGAGCGTGTTTCAGGAGGGCAAGGGGGGACGCAGCGAGCCATCAGTGGATGCTGAGTCAGCAGGAAGTATCGGGGTCTACGACCCTGCCTTCCGCTCTCCCACACATCCCTCTGAGTGTGGTCTCTGATGACACAGACGATGAGCAAGGGTTATACCCCATATGAGAATTAAGAACAGCAGAGGGGTATTCAAATCCAGCCTATACACCACCACCACATACTCGAAAGAGGGGCCGAGAGGCGCAGGGCAGCCGATCACTGAGAGGGGGACGAACAGTGAGGTGCAGAAGGGCAAAAAGGAGGGGATAGGGAGAGGAGAAGGGAGGAAGAGAAGGAGCAGGTACCGAGAGAAAGAGAAGAAAGGATAGAAAGATCATAGAGAAAGAAAGGGAGAGGAACAGAAACAGGACAGATGGATAAGAGAACTAGAAGAGATCGTGAGACGCAGGGAGATAGCAGAGCAGGAAAAACACAAGCTGCTTGAGAGGGAACAAAGGAAGTTGCAGGTGGACAGATTGGCATGGGAAAGCACATGTAAGGAAGCAGACGAGCAAGCAATATGGGCAGTAAGGACACAAGGGACAGTGGATAAGGGAAACTACAGCCTTGAGAGGGGCAGACGAGCAGAGCTAGGCAGCACAACCTCATGGGACAGGAGTACAACAGACCGGGACAGAACAGGCCTAGGGGCTTGGGTGGGAGGCAGCAGATACGACTTGAGAGAAGTAGCCATTGAACCTAGCACGGACATGACTACTAGGAAACTGAGCTTCATAGATGACTTTTGTAGTAACATGGGCTCGGGGTCTGACAATTAGGGAAGGAACAGTGAGGATCAGAGGGTGGAGCAGAGTAGGCCTTGATCAATGGGGACAAGCGAGTGACATGGGAAACAGGGACAGATACAGGGGTCAAGGACAAGCGCACACCACGATTAGTGGACGAGCTATGTAACATTGATGACCTAGGACTATACATAGACAGGCTTAGGGACCTCCCAGGACGAAGGAAGGGGCGACAGCTATAGTGTGTGTTAGGGAGAATTCTCATTTCATGGCTAATTTCCCTTACCTAGTGAGTCCCTCAGCAGCTTTGCTGGATCTCTGGAGTTATTTCTTTCCACTTGGTAGGAGTGTGAGCTTTTCACCACTCTTACTTGTGTTTTGCTATGTGTTTTTACCTGTTTGTGTGATTGTGGACTCTGGAGTACACCACTTCAGTAGCGCCCATCTTTTGTGTGTCACACAGCACCTTGTGTTCAGTGACACAGGGTTGTCGTTCAGACTTCCCACCGACTCCATTTCTGAGGCTGACTACTGTTCCCCAGAGAAGGGTAAAGTTACCATTAACTTTACTTAGTCAAATTAACCACAGATCCTGTACACCCCATCTTACATGGAGTACTGGAAGGGTTAATTCTTAGCCCTTTTTATCTGTAGAGCATTGTTTCGCTCTTTTTAACATTTAGATATGGCTGGTGGCAGTGGTATCTGCCCTCATTTTCTACCGCGGTTATCTTATATAACCGTGGTAATATTGTAAGCTATTGTGTTAGCCTCGAACTTAAACCCGCTTGACCAAATACTATTTCTTTTGGCTCCGGTGCGGTTTATTTGCCATTTCTTTTTGTTAAAATCCTTCTTGTGTTTTGCTTTGCGCAGCAAACCAGGTTTGCCTTTTTTGTTCACTGTCTTTTGGAGGGCTTCTGCCAAGAAGCCCTCCTCAAGGCTCCTGGGTGTCTAGGTGGGCTGAATGTGAGGGAGGGGTGTAGTCACCCCTGCACAGGGTATCCTAGGAAACCCAAGTCGTACTTTTTCATGATTGGCTGAGGTGGTTGTCCGGGCTGGACAACCCCCTTCTGTGTGATTGACAGCCAGGCTGTGTGAATGGGGGATTTTCACATAAAAGGCAGGTCTCTTGGGCTGGAAGTCAGAGAGTCGCCACTGGAACTACAAGGAACCGAAGAGAAGCGGCAGAGAGGTCGACTGCTGCAACTATCCCGTACCGGTGAAGCCCTGCTGCAGTCCTGAGCTATATACCCTTCAACGACTAAGAGGAGATCCAGTCCGGAGCCTTCTTCCCTTGAGCCTGGTGGGGATAACCAGCTCGTCTTCTTCAGCCAGAGGTCGCCTTCGTGGTTGAAATCGCTGCACACTGCTGTAGTGGTCCGGATAGCCACCTGAAGAGCCTCTCCTGTTTTTAAGGAGCGCACCTTTTATTCATTGTCGCTGTTGCCGGCCACATCCTTGTGTGGTATAGACCCCCTTCCTCGTTCTTTTTCATGCCGAAGCCAGGAATCGTGGGTCTACAGGAAACTACCAGGAACAACTGCCGTGGCACCAGCTTCTTCTTTGAAAAGGTACTGTGTTCTGCTTGAGGAACTTTGGGTGAAATCCCTATTTCTCGCTTATAAGGCTTGCCCTTATTTTTCCCTCCTTCTTATAACTTTTGCTTCTGAACATTTGACAATATCTAAAGTACTTTTGGCAACTTTGAATCGCGTACTATCCGACGTGTGATCCACGACACAGGAACCCGGTTCCACTTGACACTGGCTCTGGCCCCTTGACTCTTGTATTTCTGTCTGAGTGTTCTTCGATTCTGTCTGCCTACCTAACATATTGCCTATGATTTTTTCCCCCAACTCTCCCTGGGTATCTCAGGTGCTAATTGTGTTTTTGCCCCAGTAGCATTTCTTGCCACGGATACGCGTTTATTTAATAGACCGAACTGTCAAAAAGTGATCGCAATCGTATTCACGGTAACGTGTATTGTTTCGTAACACCGGTTCTCTCAATCTCAGGGTACTTACCTTGATTCATACCGTACAAAGTGAATTGGTCAGTTGTAGTGTATTTAACGTGTGGTTTTACATTTAATAGAAGTGTTGTGTTAATAACAAATGGTTTAGAAATAAATGTACTTATATTTTTTTTACCTGAAACCTTGAGTCAGTGTTTGCTTGAGCCACAGTAATTGTGTCCCTTTGTGTAATCTCTGCTACTGCTCATATACTCTTGAGAGAAGCCTGGCTGCTCTGCTACTGCTACCACTATAACATAGTAGTTCAGGCTTGTACCAAAGGTAAAACTTGTATTGCCACCTGTAGTCTTAATTGTGTGTAGTGGTCCCTAAAGGCACTGCCCGGGATTCTGCCTAACACTGGTGTGCAGCGGTGAGGATTTGGAAGTAGAGTGATTACACTTAGAGTGCTGCTATTGCTTGGGTTCAAATAACAACAAGCTTAACACCACTAATTCTATTTTTCTGAGAAATCATGTCAAATATGGAAAACTACACTGAAGAGAGTCTCTTGAACTACACTGCTGAGGTTTTGAGAACCATGTGTACAGAGAGGAGTCTCTCTGGTAAAGGAAATAAATCTGAATTGATTGCAAAGTTCATAGGAAAGCAAAGTCTGGAGAGAGGGTCAGAAGGGCCTACCCCTCCAGCAAATGTGGATACTGATGTTTCTGATTCCGAGAGTATTGATTTGGAAGAAGTAGATGAGTCCTTGTTAGGTAACCCTACAACTCCTTTGCCTGCTCAGAAAGCACAACCACTGTCCACTGGGACCCCCACAGGTCCTACACTTACTCCTGAATTTATTGCACTTGAGAAAATGAGACTTGAATTAGAAGTGAAACGTATTGATGCACACACTGCTATGATACATCAAGAGTTAAGGCTCAGAGAAATGGAGCTGAATCATGAACTAGAGATGACAAAATTGTCTGTGGAAAATGCTTCTCTCCCAGAGTCTTCTAGCTCTGCCAGCCCTAAGAGACCCTGTAAACCAAAGGAAATGATTGGTATGTATGAGACTAAACTTGATGTTTTGGATTGGTTAGCAATGTTTGAGTACAATCCTGGGATTCAAGGTATCTCAGGGCATCAGCTGATTCCCTGGCTTTTCTCTAGGCTTCCCCCTGTTGCAAGTGATGTTGTAATGGAGTTGGGGGAGGAGGATAAACAGGATTATGAGTGTGTGAAGCTAGCATTAATAGCTAGATTTGGGAAGACCCCTTCCCAGTACCTTAAGAGGTTTAGAACCCTCAAAAAGCATGATGGTATCCCTTGGGCTACCTGGGTGTGTGAATGTTTGAAAAACCTAGATGGTTGGGTTAAGGGTTACAAAGTGAACACTTATGAAGGTTTGAGGAATCTTTGTAATGTTGGAGTCTATTTTTGATGTCTGTTCCCCTGAGCTTAGACAGCACTTGGCTGATTCAAAGGAGATAGATCCTAAGAAACTAGCTAAGGCTACTGACTTGTGGGTTGCCAACAGGACTACTCACAAGGATTCCTGGGCAACTCAGAAGAAGGATGAGGGAAAGCAGCCAAAGAAAGACAACAAAGAGAATTCCAATAATTCCAATCCAAAAGAGGGCCCCAAACATCCCCAGGGTAAGCCACAAGGGAAACCGAATCAGTCTATTGTACCATCTGGTCCCAAACCAGATGGAGGTCAGAGTAAACCCCCATTCCAAAGAGCATTTGGGAAATGCTTTGTTTGTGGGCTACCTGACCATGTGAAAGGAGATCCCAGATGTAAAGGTAAACCTTCAGGGGTCAACGCTGTCTCCTTAGCCTTCACCCAGGTGGATCAAGTACCTATGACCAGTGGAAACTTTCAGTTACTAGCTGATGAGCCCATGAAAGTCTCAGCTAGTGTTTCTTTAGTGTCCTTGGGTCTTTGGGAACAACAGAACTTAGATGTCTATAACTCAATCCCAGATAATACTAAAGGGTATTACAAAGATAGTGTTCTTGTGAATGGACAGGAGACCCCTGCCATCCGAGACACTGGAGCCAGCATAACTGTGGTTGATGAATGTTTTTTCAAAGTGGAGGATGTTGCCATGGTACCCAAACACTTAACCAAGTTAGCTGGAGGCCCTGTGCAAATGGTTCCCCAGTTACCAGCTCTCATCCAGTGTAATGGCATGACTGTCAGGATACCTGTAAGTGTGCAAAATAACGTACCTGGGAGGGTCCTGCTGGGTAATGACCTTAAAACTCTTGGAGTTGTGTCTAGTACCCCCAGGCTCCCCAGCAGAAGGAAGCAGGAGCTCACAAGGTCTGCAAGGGAGAGAACCTTGGGAGGCTCTCCTGGGGACATAATAGAGGAAGCTATCACCCCAAGTCCACAGGACGTACTTACTGCCATTGCAGGACAAGAAAAGACAAAGGGGAAACCCAAGTCTGCCAGCAAGAAACCAGCAAGCACTCCTGTGCCCAGAAGGACATCTCCAAGACTGTCCAAAGTCACATCTGTGACTCCCACACCAGCTGAGGCTGAGTGTGAGGTTCAACCCTTTATGGTCAAACTAGATACTGAGGAATCCGATCTAGAAGAGGATCCTACCTTGGTAGGAGACCTGGACCCTGTTGACCATCCTCAGCCGCAATCTTTACTGGCAGAAGGTGACCCAACAGGGAAGATTTCAGTAAGGGACAAAGAGAATGTCCTACCTTGGAAGGTCTTCGCCAACAGGCAACTTCTCAGCTCAATGGGACTGAGCCTGGGAAGTACAGGTTGCACTGGAAAGATTGCCTCTTCTACAGTTAACCAACTGAGTCAACTCCTGGAGACTGCAAAAGAATTGTAGTACCTCTAGTGAACCGACTCCAGTTTCTGCAGTTAGCCCACGAGATACCTTTGGCTGGTCACTTAAGTTTTAAGAAGACCAAGGAAAGGCTCTCTCTTTACTTCTACTGGCCTAAGATGGGTTCAGAAGAAGACAAATTCTGCAGAAGCTGTCACACTTGCCAAACTTCTGGCAAAAGTGGATCCAAGAATATGGCACCCTTAGTGCCTCTCCCAGTAGTGGGAGTTCCCTTTGAGAGGGTTGGGATTGACATTGTTGGTCCTCTTGATCCTCCCACATCTTCAGGCAACAGGTTTATCCTGGTTGTAGTGGATCATGCCACTAGATTTCCTGAAGCTATACCTATGACGACTGTTACGGCTCCAGCTGTGGCTAAGGCCCTACTTGGTATTTTTAGCAGAGTAAGTTTTCCTGAGGAGGTGATAAATTCGACAGGGGATCAAATTTTATGTCCAACTACATGCAAGTCATGTGGAAAAACTGTGGAGTAACCTACAAGTTCTCAACTGCCTACCATCCCCAAACCAATGGATTGGTAGAGAGGTTTAACAGAACTATGAAAAGCATGATAGGTGCTTTAGAAGCACCTCTTAAGAGAAAGTGGGACCTTCTACTGCCATGCCTTCTCTTTGCATATTGAGAAGTCCCTCAGGAGGGAGTAGGATTTAGTCCCTTCGAAATTCTTTATGGCCATCCAGTCAGAGGTCCATTGGCCCTGACTAAGGAGGGGTTGAAGAGTGCTCCTTCCCCCAAGCCAGTCAGAGTGACTGACTATGTGATAGGTCTCCGGAGGAGAATGTCACACATGATGGCAGAGGCAACTGATAACTTTATGGCTGGTCAAGCTCTGGTCCGACATTGGCATGACCAGAAGGCTAACATGGTTGAGTTTACTCAAGACCAGCTTGGTCTTGTTATGGTCCCCACAAGGCAGAGGGCCTTGCAGGACATATGGATAGGACCCTTCAAGGTTGTGGGTAAACCTGGAGAGGTGAACTATCTGGTGGACTTAGACAAACCTAAGGAGGCTCCCAGAGTCTTTCACACAAACTGTTTGAAGACATGTCTCTCTCGACTTGACATAGGAGCTCTGCTTCTAGCTTCAGCTCAAGAGGAGGAGGAGAGTGAACCTCTGCCTGACCTCCTCAGAGGCTTACCTTTAGATGAGCAAGTGGAAGGAGTTAATCTCTCTTCCAGTCTCACATCTGACCAACAGGATGAGTGCAAGTTACTGTTAAATCAGTTTGCCTCCCTGTTCTCACTTTCACCAGGCTTAACCCCTTGGGGCCAGCATGATATACTCACTGGTGACTGTTTGCCTGTCAAAAGCAGGGGTTACAGAATGTCTGACAATATAAGAACCCATATAAGGAATGAGGTCAACAAGATGCTTGATCTCGGGGTTATAGAGCCCTCTACTAGCCCATGGTCTAGCCCTGTTGTGCTTGTACCAAAGGCAGGATCCAAGGAGTTAAGATTCTGCGTGGACTATAGAGATCTGAATGCAGTCACAAAGACTGATGCCCATCCTTTACCTAGGACAGATGAGCTGGTGGACAAACTTGGTGCAGCCAAGTACCTCAGCACATTGGACCTAACGTCAGGCTATTGGCAAATAGCCCTGACAGACCATGCCAAGGAGAAAACTGCATTGTCTACCCCAGCTGGCCTCTACCAATTCAAGGTAATGGGCCTCATTACACGGAAGGCGGTAATCCAGGGTGCTATTAGCACCCTGGACCATGCCGGTAAATTACCGGCACCGCCTTGGCGGAAAGGGGATTTACCGCCCCATTCCAAGGTTGGAGGGGCGGTAAATCCCCCTTCCGCCATTGCCCTTCCCCATTCCCATTTCTGCCCCATAGGGCTCTATGGGAATGGGGAAGGCGCTAATTACGGCACCGCAATTTTGCGGTGCCGTAATTAGCTCCGAGGTCCCTTAGCGGGTTGGTACTTAACGCCTGCAAGAAGCAGGCGTTAATTCCTCCAACCCGCAAAGGGACCTCGTAGTACGGCGGTAAGGGTTAACGGTCACCGTTGCCATTAACGGTGACCGTTAACCCTTACCGCCGTCCGTGTAATGAGGCCCAATGCCTTTTGGATTAAAGAATGCACCTGCTACATTTCAGAGGATGGTCAATCAAGTTCTGAATGGGATGGGGGACTTCTGCATGGCATACTTGCATGACATTGCAGTGTTCAGCCCTACATGGAAAGAACATATTGAACACCTAGGCTATGTATTGCAGGCTCTGGAAAAGGCCCATCTAACCATAAAGGCAAGCAAATGTCAAATTGGTCAGAGTTCAGTGGTCTACCTTGGACATGAGGTAGGAGGAGGTGAAATAAGGCCACTGCCTAGAAAAGTACAAGCTGTACAAAACTGGGCCACCCCTACTACTCAAATCCAAGTGAGAGACTTTTTATGCCTCACTGGGTACTATAGGAACTTCATATAGAACTTTGGGACCATAGCTTATCCCTTGAATGTCACCTCCTCTCCCAAATCTCCTAAAATGGTCAAATGGAATGAGGAGTGCAAGCAAAAAATTTGAAGGTCTGAAGAAAGCCCTTTGTCAAGCTCCAGTACTAAGAGCTCCTGACTATCACCAACCCTTCATTGTACAAACTGATGCTTCTAATGTAGGTATAGGTGCAGTCCTTAGTCAACTGGATGAGAAAGGTAGGGAACACCCCATTTGTTTCATCAGCAGGAAGTTAAAGGATCCTGAAACAAGGTGGGCAACAATAGAACGAGAATGTTTTGCGATTGTGTGGTCACTGAAGAGGTTTAGACCATACTTGTATGGATCTACCTTCATCATTCAGACTCACCACCAACCCTTGAGATGGCTGATGCAAATGAAAGGGGAAAACCCAAAGTTACTCAGATGGTCAATCTGCCTACAAGGATTTGATCTTTCCATTGAGCACAGAGCAGGAAGTCACCACCAAAATGCTGATGGTCTCTCTAGGATGTTTGTAACCGACTAGAGGTATGAGAACCATCCAGCAGTGGATTAAATCCTCCTGTCCCTTAGTCTGGGGGTGCGCGAGTGTTAGGGAGAATTCTCATTTCATGGATAATTTCCCTTACCTAGTGAGTCCCTCAGCAGCTTTGCTGGATCTCTGGAGTTATTTCTTTCAACTTATTAGGAGTGTGAGCTTTTCACCACTCTTACTTGTGTTGTGGTATGTGTTTTTACCTGTTTTTGTGATTGTGGACTCTGGAGTACACCACTTCAGTAGCCCCCATCTTTTGTGTGTCACACAGCACCATCTGTGCAGTGACACAGGGTTGTTGTTCAGACTTCCCACCGACTCCATTTCTGAGGCTGACTACTGCGCCTCAGAGAAGGGTAACGTTATCATTAACTTTACTTAGTCAAATTAACCACAGATCCAGAACACCCCATCTTACATGTAGTACTGGAAGGGTTAACTCTTAGCCCTTTTTATCTGTACCTCGTAGAGCATTGTTTCGCTCTTTTTAACATTTAGACATGGCTGGTGGCAGTGGTATCTACCCTAATTTTCTACAGCGGTTATCTTATATAACCGTGGTAATATTGAAGGCTATTGTGTTAGCCTCGAACTTAAACCTGCTTCACCAAATACTTTTTCTTTTGGCTCCGGTGTGGTTTATTTGCCCTTTCTTTTTGTTAAAATCCTTCTTGTGTTTTACTTTGCGCGGCAAACTAGGTTTGCCTTCTTTGTTCACTGTCTTTTGGCGGGCTTCTGCCAAGAAGCCCTCCTCAAGGCGCCTGGGTATCTAGGTGGGCTGAATGTGAGGGAGCGGTGTAGTCACCCCCTGCACAGGGTATCCTAGGAAACCCAAGTCACACTTTTTCATGATTGGCTGAGGTGGTTGTCCGGGCTGGACAACCCCCCTGCTGTGTGATTGACAGCCAGGCTGTGTGAATGGGAGATTTTCGCATAAAAGGCATGTCTCTTGGGCTGGAAGTCAGAGAGTCGCCACTGGAACTACAACGAACCGAAGAGAAGTGGAGGAGAGGTCGACTGCTGCAACTATCCCGTACCAGTGAAGCCCTGCTGCAGTCCTGAGCTATATACCCTTCAACGACTAAGAGGAGATCCAGTCTGGAGTCTTCTTCCCTTGAGCCTGGTGGGGATAACCAGCTCGTCTTCTTCAGCCACAGGTCGCCTTTGTGGTTGAAATCGCTGCACACTGCTGTAGTGTTCCGGATAGCCACCTGAAGAGCCTCTCCTGTTTTTAAGGAGCGCACCTTTTATTCATTGTCGCTGCTGCCAGCCTCATCCCTGTGAGGTGTAGACCCCCTTCATCGTCCTTCTTCGTGCCGAAGCCAGGAATCCTGGGTTACCAGGAGACTACCAGGAACAACTGCCGTGGCACAAACTTCTTCTTTGAAAAGGTACTGTGTTCTGCTTGAGGAATTTTGGGTGTAATCCCTATTTCTCGCTTATAAGGCTTGCCCTTATTTTTCCCTCCTTCTTATAACATTTGCTTCTGAACATTTGACAATATCTAAAGTACTTTTGGCAACTTTGAATCGCAAACTATCCGACATGTGATCCTTGACACAGGAACCCGGTTCCACTTGACACTGGCTCCGGCCCCTTGACTCTTGTATTTCTGTCTGAGTGTTCTTCGATTCTGTCTGCCTATCTAACATATTGCCTATGATTTTTGCCCCCAACTCTCTCTGGGTATCTCAGGTGCTAAGTGTGTTTTTGCCCCCATAGCATTTCATGCCGCGGATACGCATTTATTTAGTAGACTGAACTGTCAAAAAGTGATTGTAATCGTATTCACGGTAACGTGTATTGTTTCGTAACAACGGTTCTCTCAAACTCAGGGTACTTACCTTGATTCATACCGTACAAAGTGAATTGGTCAGTTGTAGTGTATTTAACGTGTGGTTTTACATTTAATAGAAGTGTTGTGTTAATAACAAATGGTTTAAAAATGAATGTACTTATATTTTTTTACCTGAAACCTTGAGTCAGTGTTTGCTTGAGCCACAGTAATTGTGTCCCTTTGTGTAATCTCTGCTACTGCTCATATACTCTTGAGATAAGCCTGGCTGCTCCGCTACTGCTACCACTATAACATAGTACAGGCTTGTACCAAAGGTAAAACTTGTATTGCCACCTGTAGTCTTAATTGTGTGTAGTGGTCCCTAAGGGCACTGCACAGGATTCTGCCTAACAACCTCATTACGACCCAGGCGGTAAGGGAATACCGGTACCGCTAAGGGCACCGGTACCGGTAATCCCTTACTGCCCTACTATGAGTTCACTTTGCGGGTCCTCCCTTAACGCCTGGCGTTAAGGACAGGACCTGCAAAGGGACCTTAGAGCTAATAACGGTACCGCAATTTGCATTACCGTTATTAGCGCCTTCCCCATTCCCATTGAGCCCAATGGGTTCAAATGGGAATCGGGAAGGGCCCTGGTGAATGGGGAATTACCGCCCCCGCCAACCTTGGAATGGGGCGGTAATAGCTCCATTACCAGGGGGGAATTGGTAAGGGTTTGGAGGCAGCCATGGCGCTAATAGCGCCATGGTTACCTCCAAACTCATAACGACCCCATAACAGTGTGCTCAAGGGGAAGGATCCGGAAGGGCACAATAAGGACATTGACTACCCATGAAGAAACCAATAGACGTGTACACCGACATTAGGAACGTGGACAGAGAAGTTAGACTGACCAGAAGTGTGAATGGGGAGATATGGTTCACACATATGCCCTTGCTGGAAAGGGGAGGGGTGCGACCTCAGTATATCTCATGGAAGCACATCGACAAGGAGAATGTGCAGTGCAGGTTACCATCATTATCAGTGGGGGCTGGAAAATGGATATACGAGATGGAATGGATGACAGCAAGCCAGAGGTTAGCAGTGGGGGATGTGAAAGGGCTGTTGGTAGCTATGCTCTGGGAAGCTGCAGATGTATGGAAAAGGGCGGGATTCCCCGGAGTGACAACACAGAGCATGGCACACAACGGTACACCATTCGCAAACTGCAGGGCTGCCATATAGCAAGCCTTGAGGACACAATTCCCAGACAAGTCAGACATCAGTGCAATTATTTTTCGCAAAATGGAGGCGGACAAAGACCCCTTACACTACATTCAGGTGATCCAAGAGTTTTGTCGCCTTGAAACTCATGAACCATGGGACAAAACAGTATCAGTATTATCACATATTATGCCAGGGGCTACCAGAGTCCATACATAAACAATTAAGGAAGTTGGTGTGCATGGAAGCAAAGGCGTGGCAAGAAATACAACTCACGATCATTCATCATTGTATACTATGGCAAGAGAAGCTTAAAAAGAAGGCAGAGTACAGAATGATAGATGAACCAAAGTTAATGCAGCAAAAATGATCGAAGTCTGCGATGGAAGGGGAGGAACTGACGAGTGCAAGCACACAGGAGGCACAGCAGCCACAGCAGCAGTATACATAGACGCCCATGGGGTGGAAGGTTCATGGGGCAGGGTCAAATGCAGCAAGGATTTAGAGGAAGAGGGGGACCATCAAGAGGCCGTGGGTACGGACCACAGACACATCACAACCCCAGGAGGGTTTTGAGGGTTTGTACAGCAGGACCTAGGGAATATTGGGGGTGGTTTCCAAAGTCATTAGATGGAGCCACCACAGTGTTGGTCATGTGAGCAGCTGGGACACATTTGGAGAGCTTTCAGGAACAGGGGGATGCAGCAGAATTGGGGAGGACCATACCAGCAGACATATCAGGGGGATCAAGGTGATAACTATCTGCAGGACCAACCATAGATACAGCAAGGACAGACACAGGGTGTACCCAGCAGGCACACCATCCCATGACACAGAAACCCCAGATGCAAGCACCCGTACCACAGTATTTGCAAGCACCACAGATTTGTGGAGGCACACAGCAGGTGCCACAAATACAGGACAGTGTACAGCAAAACAACGACAAAGGCCCCCTCGTGAACTCCATGGGCACTGTACGCATTAGGAAACTGGGAATGGGTCCCCATGATAGCGAACAACCCATTCACGGGAAGCACAATGTCCATGTATCCTCAATAGGACAGCCCACAGACGGACTTGATGTGTTCCATCCTGTCGAACACACCCAACCTTACGGAGGAACCTCACACAGGGGTGGGGATAGGTGACAAGACTTTTTCCTTTCTTGTAGATACAGGGGCGACTAGGTCCTGCATTCGGGAAGGAGCATTTACATTGATGCCATGAATACTCAAGGATTCCCCGCGGCTCAGGAAGTGGTTCCTTTCTCAGACAATATCTCTCTTTCTATTTCTAAAGGAGAACACGATTTATCTCTGCCTTCACTCTACTCTCGACAAACACCTGTAAATATACTGGAACAAGGCATTATGAACAGATTGAACATGACATTTTCATTCACAGAAAAGGGGTGTGCTCCACACCAGGAATACACATGCTCAATGTAAGAGAGATCATTCAAGCATATTGTGGTGGACGCCAAATTAGTACTTGTTCAGACCAGAGATTACTATGGACGAGAAGGAATGGACAACCAATAGAGATCGAGGCAGTAATTCTGAGGAACGAGCAGATAGCAATACATGGTATGGATGACACAGGTCGGTCATGGCGAGCAGTGATCGCAGTGGCAGATGGGTGCAGGCTAACCACAGTGACAGGCGAAGAATTATTTAGAGGTGAATGATCAGAACACCAGATGAGTGTGACATACTGGCTGAGGATACACTACAGGGAGGTGCCACAGAGGATGCAATGGCGCTGGAGGCACCACCATCCTTCTGTGAGGAGCATATGGCCAAGGCACCCAGCATCCTATGGACCACAAGTCCCTATGTGGGGCTTCTGAAAGGAATAGGGTGAGTGAAGCTAAAGATGAACCCAGGAGAAATTCTACCCAAAGTAAAACAGTATCCACTTTCAAAGGTGGCAGATGAGGGCATTTATGAGACGATTGCAGCATTAGTGGAGCAAGGCATCCCATTACCATAGAGTCCCCATGCAACACAGCTGTGTACCATGTCAAGAAAGCAAAGGGGGGTTGTGGTGTCTCATCCAGGACCTATGCCCCCCTAAACCACATTGTAGAAACATAGTATCCTTTGGTTCCAAATCCAGCAGCAATTTTGTGCAGCATTCCGGCGGAAGCCGCTGCTTCACGGTCATAAGGCCTCATTAGGTCTGACCTGGTGGGCGGAACGGCACCTACTTGCAGACGTTTACGGATGCACCGGCACTGTTGCCGGTGCATCAGTCCTCCCCATTCCCATCGAGTCCAATGGGACTCGATGGGAATGGGGATTTTCTTTTTTCCGGCACCTGGCCAGAGGGACCACCGGGGCTGTAATGCCCCGGTAGTTCCCCATTCACAGGCACCAGAAAAAAATGACCCTGGCACGGCTACTGCCAACGTCATAATGAGGCCCTATTGAAAAAAACATTTTTCTCAGTACCAATAGACCCAGACTCATAAGACTTGACTTCCTTTATGTGTAGAAACCAGAAGTAGAAACATACAAGGCTTCCACGGGGGTACTGTGAGTCATCCTCTATATTCAACTGGATCCTCTGGATGGACCTAAGCAATGTACAGATGCAAAGCACGGTTTCCTTACTGGGCGCTCTGTAGGAAGCACAGTAGGTACACAAGACAATGAACTGGACGGATGAGATGAATGAGCCATTAAATACACTAAAAGAAGTGATATGCACAGCTCCAGTGTTAGGGATCCCAGACTAAAAAAAGGAAATGTTCCTGTTCTCACACTCTGACGGGATAGTGATGAAGGCAGTGCTGACAGAGAGGACGAGTTTGAGGCTCCAGCTCATATCTTACTACAGTGGAAAATTTGACCCAGTAATGAGAGGACACAATCATTGCAAACAAGCTTTGTCTGCTGCCCCATCTTCAGTGGAGAAATCAGCAGGGACTGCCATGGAATGCACTACCACACTTTACTTGGAGCACGCACTCTTCACCATACTGCAGAAGCCAAAGAGCACCTTGACAACACAGAGAGCATCAGGATACAAGGTGATATTATGAAATGCCCCACTTAAGATAGTGAGGTGGAAACTTGTCAATCCAGCAACCTTTCTCACAGATGTTCTGCAGGTAGGTGACTATGCCCACGACTGTACAGCAAACATACAGATGTTCAGTGACACCAATAAAGTTCAGGAGGACACACTTGAGGGATGAGATGTGCTGTACATTGATGGGTCATCAACAATTGACCAGACAGATGGGGTCAGACATACAGGGACAGCAGTGGTGCGATTAAGGGAGTATGAAACAAGTGAAGTATTGGCAAGTGCGCAATTACTACCACATTATTCAGCACAACCAGCAGAATTAATGGCCTTAATACTAGAATTAGAAAACAGCAGGGGACACAAAGTGACGGTATACTGTGACTCAGCGTAGGTGACATCAAGAGTATATTCAGGACTGTCACAGTGGATCAGGAGTGGTTTCAGGGGGTCAGATGGGACACCAGTATAGCTTGCACTTTTATTGGGCAAACCGATTGAAGTAAGTGATTATCCTGCAGAGATAGCCATAGTGAAGTGCCAGGCCCACACATGAGGGGAAAGATGCAATTTCAAGAGGAAACAAAGCAGCAGACTCAGAAGCAAAGCATGCAGCCTATTTTGGAGAGTTACTATAGATGGCAGCAGCATCAAATGTCTGTAATGGGAGGACAATCATACTAAAGGAAGGGTACAATGTACTGCCAAAAGCACAGATTATGGAGTTGCAGGGAGCTGCACCCAGGGAAGAGAAGGATTTATGGACGCAAAGTGGATGTACAGTATCTCCAACAGACACCCTATGGCGGCAAAGCAACACAGGGAAGGTGGTGATGCCTTTGGTACTATTGAACATAGCACTGACCCAGTTACACTATCCCATGCATACAGGGAAAGGGGTAATTGTCGCCCATATTGGAGAAACATGGTTCCGTCCTAGTTTGCCAGAATGTGGCTGAATTTGTGAGCAATTGTCTTGTATGCACACAGTACACATCAGGACATACCTTGAGAGTTGTGAGAGGAGCCATACCACGTCCAGCAGGTCCACTCCAGCATCTACATGTTGACTATGTTGACATGATCCAAGTGTGCCAAGGGCACCGTTACATGAAAGTGGTTGTATGCCCATTCTCTCAGTGGATTGAGGAAGGCCCCTGCTCTCATTCTGATGCCCTCAGTTCAGCCAAGTTTCTGATCAGGGAAGTATTCCCGCAATGGGGTGTGTGTGAGGTCCTGCGATCTGACAACGACCCTCACTTTGCCACTTCACCAATGAGATGTTCAAGCACTTCACAACGTTGCTGGGCATTCAACACAAGTTCTCCTGTGCAAGCAAACAGGGTGTGTGAACGCCTGAAGACCCTCCTGAAGGAGGCAATAGCTAAGACAAAGCAGAGCACAAAGAAAAACTAGCTGCACTGCCTACCACTCACATTTTTTGCATTGCGGTACAAGCTGGGTCTGACCACCATTTAATGCCCCATGAGGTGGTGACAGGATGGTACATGCAACTCCCACTGGCTCCTCACACTAGGCCTTTAAAAGATACTGAGAGTAGCACAGATATGTTTGGTCAGGAGATGTACGATTCCATTACTTCCTTGATTGCTAATGCCTCTTTTATCTCTCGCCAGGTGCAACAGTTCTTGGCAGGCCCAGAAGACAATGGAGCAAGCAACTGAGACAATGGACAAAGACAGTTTAACGTTGGAGACATGGGGCCTCATTACACGGTAGGCGGTGAGCCATGGCGCTATTAGCGCCATGGCTAATGCCGGTAAAATAGCGGCACCGCCTTGGCGGAAAGGGGATTTACCGCCCCATTCCAAGGTTGGAGGGGCAGTAAATCCCCCTTCCGCCATTGCCCTTCCCCATTCCCATTTCTGCCCCATAGGGCTCTATGGGAATGGGGAAGGCGCTAATTACGGCACCACAATTTTGCGGTGCCGTAATTAGCTCCGAGGTCCCTTAGCGGGTTGGATTTTAACGCCTGCAAAAAGCAGGCGTTAAATCCCCCAACCCGCAAAGGGACCTCGTAGTAAGGCGGTAGGGATTTACCGGTACCGGTATTTTACCGGTACCGGTAGATCCCTGCCGCCATCCGTGTAATGAGGCCCATGGTCCTGCTACGCAATTGTATCCGAAAGTGAGATGCACCCAGATTTATGGGCCCCCACACCATTGCAGCAGTAGCAGATAATGCTGTCCGACAGGAAGGAAAGACAGTTTGGAGCCACTTGTCTGACATCCAGCCCTAAAAAGCAGCTGCCTCGTCTGGCAACAAGTTCAACAGGGCCAACGATCAGCAGCAAGAAGAGCAACCAAATGATTCTGAATTTACACTGCAGAGTGGAGGACACCCAATGGCTACTCGCTTTAAGGCAGCAGAGTTAGGGAATGGACTATTGATTCATTTAGAGTGAGGATACACTGTATGTTTGTTATTTTATTCTCTACATACACTCCTCGAGAAAGCCGACAGCAATAATTGATGATTGTCCATGTTACCCGCTGACTATCAACCTGATACCTTCTTGAACCAATTTGTCCACACTGTGAGAAGACCTGGTAGTTTCCCAGCACAATAACACATAGTGTATTATCTCGCCTTTGTAGAATATTTGGGCCAAGCTTACCCACAACTCGAACAAGGTGACCCTCCTATTCTCGCCACACTGAGAGACCCAGCAGTAAGGGCAGTGTGAGAGCAAGTGTTCATTTTGCTATAAATGATTACTTAGTTCACAGGGCTTAAAGAATTAACTGGATACTAACAAATAACACACACTTTCGCGCATTTCAGGCGAGAAACTCTATCTTCAGGCTGCACAAGGAGCAAGCAGCACAGGTAAAGATTGGGGAAATAATAAAGAATGTGATTATACTGTTGTGTCTCCTTATTCCAAGTGGGGTATTTGCTTTTATATTTTGGAGAATTTCACTTGTTGCTAGTGCTACCGCTGTATACTCTACTGACATTCACCTGACCCCAGCAGGTGGAACAACCATGTCAGGTGGTCATATACCACTCTTGGTTAGAATGTTGTGTTATTGAACTTGTATGCAATTTTAAATTATTAAATCGGTTCTCCTTAGCACTTCTGGCAAACGCATGCATGCTCTAACCTGTGTGTTTGAGAAACAATACACCAGGTGAGCTCCTGGATACTTCGAAGAGAGCTACCAAAGATACTGTGCCTATTCCTATAAACATGTGAACTACACAGAGGTGGCACGTCCATAATGGGCCAGAGGGTGTCAACCCACTGGCACCCTCGCCCATTATGGAGGAGCCGGGGAGCTAGCCCAGCGTAAATACTGAGCGCTCCATCAGCTGCTTTTTGTAGCTGAGAGAGCGCTGCAGGGATGACTGAACTGTCAAAGAGAAAAGCAGTTTCCCTATGACAGTTCTGTTCCCCAGCTGTGCATGCTCAATGAGCCATACAAGGTTGGGGCCTCTCCACACATACAGACATGGAGGGGTGCTGAGGGCATGTTCAGGAGCCAGGAAGCTGACTCCTGTTTGTGCTACGACGGAGCTGGAGTGCTGGGAGAAAAACCTCAGGACCGGGACAGCAGGTACATTTTTGTTAATTATTTAAATATGTATATGGAGGCTTGTATGCTTGTGTTATGAGTGAGTTTATGATGATGGGTGCTTGTGTGAATGAGCGAGTGCATGCTGCATGTCAAATGAATGTTGTGTAGTGTGAGTAGAACAAGTTACTCTCTTACCTGGTAATGTTCTTTCAATGGGACGGTCCGACGACGTATTCCATATCTATGAGAGTAATCACCACAGCTGTGCTGCTTTGGAAAAATTTTCTGCGTCCTGCGTCGATGACGTCGATACGCCGTCCTCGAGGACCTCCTCCGACGGCCGACGTCACCAGATGTTATAAGTAGGACGTACGCCGCCCGTAGCCTCAGTTGTAGTTTTTTCCCAGAACGTGTGGCACCAATCTTCTGCCATTATGACCACAGAAAACCTTGCGGAAACGTAAGCTGCAATCGCAAAAGAAATTCTGTAGCGGGGTAGGCAGGGAGGGAGGGATATGGAATACGTCGTCGGACCATCCCATCGAAAGAACGTTACCAGGTAAGAGAGTAGCTTGTTCTTCGAGGGGATTGGGTCCTCCGACGTATTCCATATCTATGACAGACTCCCAAAGCAGTACCAACGTAAGGAGGTGGGAAAAGAATTTACAATATACAAATTTAGAATGCCCAATAAATTGCAGAGTAAAGGACCGCCTTGCCAAAGGCCAGATCCTGCCCATGGATGGAATCTAGGGAGTAGTGACGTACAAAAGTATGGACCGAAGCCCAAGTGGCTGCTTCACAGATGTTACGAACAGCAACACCCCTCTGTAGGGCAGTAGAGGCAGCCATACCCCTAGTAGAATGGGCCCGCAAGCCTACCGGAGGGTCCTTACCCGCCAAGCGGTAACATTCAGAAATTGCCAAGACAATCCATCTGGACAAAGTCTGCTTAGTGACAGCTTGTCCCAAACGCCTTCCAGCGTAACCAATAAAGAGCTGATCGTCCACACTGACCCGGGACATGCGTGAAATGTAGAAACTTAAAGCTCTCCTAGGGTCTAACCTATGGAGCCTCTCCTCGTCCTTGCCAGGATGTGGAGGAGGATAAAATGCCGGAAGAATGACCTTCTGGCCCAAATGAAATTCCGACACCACCTTCGGAAGAAAGGAAGGACGAACTCTAAGGACAACCCTGTCCTTATCAAACACAGTGAAGGGTGGCTTAACTGAAAGTTCCTGTAACTCACTCACTCTGCGAGCGGAAGTGACCGCAACTAAAAATACAGTTTTAAGAGTTAACAGTCTCAAAGGGCAAGAATGTAAAGGCTCAAATGGAGCACCCATCAGAAACTTGAGAACAAGGTTCAAATCCCTACCGGGCACCTGGAAAGGTGACAGAGGGAACACATTAGTGAGCCCTTTCAGAAACTGAGAAATTAAAGGAATTTTAAAATAACAACACTCCTCAGACGAGCGCTTAAATATGGACAGCGCCACCAGACAACCTTTAACAGTACCCACTTTCAAGCCCCTGTGGGATAAAGAAAGCAAAAAAGACAGAACTACAGGAATGTCACTAGAAAAAGTATCCACATTCTGAACCCTGCACCAGTCGCAGAACCTTCTCCAATGGCAACGGTACAGGGACTTAGTTGCCGGCCGTCTGGCCGAAAGCAACACCTCCATCACGTCTTCAGGGAGGTCCCAATCCTTATACCTCAACTTTTCAGAAGCCAAGCGTGAAGGTTGAGGGATCTGACCTCTGGATGGATAACCTGACCCCCCTCCCGTGAGAGCAGATCGTCTCGGTAGGGAAGATGACGTGGAGAGCAGATGGACAAGTCGAGAAGGTCCGGGTACCACGTCCTCCTGGCCCATGCCGGAGCAATGAGGATCATCCGGGAACCGAACCTTCGTAACCTCCGCAGCACTTTCAGGATGATGGGGACTGGAGGAAACGCGTACAGCAGTGGGAATGGCCTCTCCACCATGAACGCGTCTCCTAAGGCTCCTCTTGGAGGAAATTCCCGTGAGCAGAACCTTTCACACTTCCGGTTGACACTGGAGGCGAAAAGATCCACTTGAGGGGTCCCCCAAAGGGCGAAGATCTCCAGGAGAATCTCCTGAGCCAGCTCCCACTCGTGAGAGACCGCGCTCTGCCTGCTCAGAGTGTCTGCCGTCTCGCTTTCGTCTCCGGCCAGATGGACTGCCGAGATTGAAACTTCCTACTGGATGGCCCAGAACCAGAGCTGCATCGCCTCCCTGCACAGAGGAAGTGACCCTGCCCCCCCCCCTTTTTGTTGAGGTAGTGCATGGCCACTGTGTTGTCCGTCAGAATCAGGACAGTCTTTCCTCGCACAGTCGGCAGAAAAGCCTTCAGGGCAAGCCTGACGGCCCTCAGCTCCAACAGATTGATATGGAGTTTGGACTCCGACGGAGACCAACGACCGCTGACTGTCAACTCGTTGGCATGAGTTCCCCATCCCGTGAGGGATGCGTCCGTCACAATTGTCACCTCCGGCCAGGAAAGCCAAAACGGAGCCCCCTTCATCAGATTGCCTTCGCCGGCCCACCATAGAAGGTCCTGGGCAACCGAGCGGGGCACCTGAACGGGGTCCGACATCCTGCCAGAGGATTGTGACCACTGCATCTTGAGTGCCCACTGCAAAGATCTCATCCGCAGTCGAGCCTCTGGCACCAGAATAATGCAGGATGCCATGAGGCCGAGCAACCTCAAGAACCCGAACGCTGGGAGACACTGGGCATGTTGAAACTTGTGCACCATCTGCTGAATGTGATGAGCCCTCACCTGGGGAGGAAAAAACTGCCCCAGGGACATGTTGAGCACTGCTCCAATGTACTGGAGCCGCTGAGTTGGCGTCAAGTGGGACTTCTTTAAGTTGAGGGAGAAGCCCAGCTTGTGAAGGGAGTGGCAGGTGACGGCGAGATGATCCAGGACTTGCTCGGGAGAGCGCGCCATGATCAACCAATCGTCCAGGTAGGGGTAGACGTGAATCCCCCCTTTCCTGAGATACGCTGCCACCACCACCATGAGCTTGGTGAAAACCCTGCGGGCGCAGGTCAATCTGAACGGCCGGACCCGAAACTGAAAGTGCGAGTCGCCAACCACGAACCTCAGGTACTTCTTGTGCTTGGGATGGATCGGCACATGAAAGTAAGCGACCTTGAGGTCGAGAGACACCAACCAGTCCTGAAGTTGAAGGACCTGGAGGACTTGAGAGAGAGTAACCATCATGAACTTGTCCTTCCTGAGGAGTTTGTTCAAACCGCGCAAGTCCATGATGGGTCTCAATCCCCCGTCTTTCTCCGCTACAGGCACCAGTTCTATGGCGCCTTTTTCCAGCAGGGCTTGTATTTCCTGCGCAAGGAGCGGATCCGGACTCTTCAAAGAGAGATTCCCTGGTGGATTGTCGTGAGGCCTCTGCCGAAAGGGAAGACAGTAGCCGTGGGCTATGATCTCCAGAACCCACACATCTGAAGTAATGGCATGCCATTCTACAAGATGCTGCGCCAGCCTTCCCCCAACCGGCGAACCATGGGACATGGCCTCATGACTGAGCAGAAGCGGCTGCGGCGTTTCCTGAGGGCAAAGAGGCAACTGCACGTGCTGCCTTGGCACCTCGAGTACCTTGTTTTCCACCTCCGGCACTCCTACAGTTGCCCCTTTGACTTGCAGCTCCTCTCGCTTTACCAAAGGATGAGTAATAACGAAAGGAACCTCCCCTCCATTGCTGTCCCCTAGGACGAAAAGGCGGAGGTTGGCGAACTGCAGCGCCCAACGACTTTGCTGCATCATTGGAGGTCTGCAACCTTTTAAGGCTCTCGTCAGCCTTGCTGCCAAAAAGATGTTCACCATCAAAGGGCATGCTGAGGAGACTGGCTTGCACATCAGGAGCAAACCCCGACTTCCTCAACCATGCAAACCTGCGTATCACGGTGCTCGCCTCCATGGACCGGCTGACACAGTCTGCCATGTCCAAACCCGACTGAACGGACTCACACATGGCATCCTTGCCATCCTGAATAATAGCAAGAAAACCATCCCGTTCGTCCCCTTCGGGAATATGTTCAGCCGCTCAGGAAATACAGTTCCACAGAGTGTGCGTGAAACGTGACAAGGCACATACGGAGTTGGCCGCCTGAAGAGCCATACCCCCTGAAGAAAACACTTTCTTCGCCCAGCCATCAAAACGCTTGTCGTCCCTATCAGGAGGGATGGTAGGATACGATGTCTGCTTTGCTGGGGCCATAGCCGCCTGCACCACCAAACTCTCCGGAGTGGGGTGCGTGGTCAAGTAGCAGGGGTCGCTACTGGCTGGACGGTTTTTTTCACGGCAAAGACTTGCTCACTGCCGGGAGACTCTCCGGAGCAGTCCAAGCTGCTGACACCCTTCTTTGCAGAGCCATATGGAATGGCAGTATCGGGCCAGTTGGTGGACCTTGGTCGAGGATATCCGTCAGGTCATCCTGCACAAAATCAACTGGTGGCGCAGACCACCCCAAATAATCTGTGACCCTCGACATAAGGCACCGGTACAAGGACTCGGCATGGGTGCCAGGCTCAGGCCTACAGAGCTCCACTTCCGGAGAGGTGTCCAGATCGCTGGCGTCGTGCAGCGACTGATGCAGGGCCTCAATCTGGCTATGACCAGAGATGATGTCATCTGGTACAGCGTCACCCATCTTCAGAACCCTCATCCACCTCCGAAATGTAATCGAGAGGCTGGAATGTGGGCACAGAATAAGGGACAAAGACATTCTTTGCCTTGGCCAGAGCCTTTCTAGAGGGTTCCACCGTGCCACAGGGAACCTCCGACAGAAGAGCCTCGAAAGGCGTCGAGGGCATCGACAGAATCGGCGTTGACGTCGAGCGCAGCACCGACAGCATCAACGGCTTCGACACAGGCCTCGAGGCTGGAGCCCCGAGCGTGTCTCTCGACACCCTAGGCATCGATGACGTTGATGACTTCCTCAGAGGCGGGGCCTCGAGAGAGTTCATCGAAGACCTCGGCGCCACAGGCGTCGATGTCTTCTTCGAAGACTTCACAGGTTCACGCGGTCTCGAGGACCGGGACCTGGAACGGGCATGACTAGAACGATTCCCATTGTCCGAGCGGGACCTCTCCCACGAATCGTGCTGACCACCCGAGCCCGAAGGCGTACGAGCAGTGTCTCTAATACGGTTACGGCCGACCCCTCTCGGAGGCACGGATGGACCGGAGCACTGCGACTCAAGAATCGCCAACATTTTCTTACCGAAGGAAGCCCATTCCTCCGGAGACGAACGCTTGGTGGGATAAACGACCTGCCGACGGGCGGAGTCCTCGGATGAGGACGGGGAAGGCGACTGATGACGGCGCTTCCAGGAATGCCTCGAAGATGCAGAGGAGTGGGGGGACCCACTCTGAGACCCCCTAAACCCCCTAGACTTACGACAACGATGCAGAGAGTCACCCCTCGAATCGTCCGTCAAAAGCCCAGTGGACCTCGACTTCCGGGGCTTGGACACCTTACCGAGTGACAGCTTCATCTTACGCTCCTGCAAGGCCTTGGACGTAAGCAACTGGCAGTCGACACAATCATCCGTGTCATGGGCCTCCCCGAGGCACCAGAGGCAGGCGTCCTGCGAGTCCATCACCGACATCTTGGACCCGCAGTCCCCACACTTCTTGAAGCCCGGACGCGGGGTGGAAGAAGAGGAAGACATCCCGATAAACTTTCACAAACTAACAGGTTCGAAGAACCGAAAGAACAGAAACTCCAAAGAGTCAGGTGCGCCGAGATCTCCGAAGCGAACACGTTTGCGGAATAAACGGAACTGAGGCTACGGGCGTCGTGCGTCCTACTTATAGCATCTGGTGACGTCGGCCGTGAGAGGAGGTCTTCGAGGACGGCGTATCGACGTCATCGACGCAGGACGCAGACGCAGAAAGATTTTCCGAAGCAGCACAGCTGTGGTGATTACTGTCATGGATATGGAATATGTCGGAGGACCCCATCCCCTCGAATGTGTGTTTGTGCTGGGGCAGGTAGCTGATTTTGGTGAGTGGGGGTGGAGGAAGTTGCACAACAGAATTTTCAAAATGTTATTGTTGCACAACTGCCCTCCCCAAGGGCCAAAATCAGCTCCCCTTGTGTGGTGCTGGGGGGCCAGGGCTATCATAGATGTCCAGTAAAAAATTACCATGTCTGACATAAACGCAACAACGTTGGGATTGCGGGAGAATAGGACACAGTTAGAACATGTAGAATCAGAGGAGGCATGAGGCAAAATTGGCAAGCTCCAAGAGGGGGATGGGCTATGTTCCGCAATAAAGCAGAACACATGGTGAAAATCATGAAGAGGGTGGATCTGCTCACTCCCAAAATAAGAGCGAATACATCTCACAGCAGTAAACCTAAATTCATTCCATGCTTTAACTCAGATAGTTCGAACTTATACAGCATTGTCAGACGCCATTGGCATCTGCTTCAGCTAGATCATGAGATCACACCTTGGTTGGACCCTTTCATCTAATTTCATTTACAGTAAGGCAGGCAATCTCAAAAACATATTATCTCCTTCATTTATGTCCAACCAGCAACCAACTACAACTTGGCTTAGCCAGCCAATTAACCATGGATTCCATAAATGCGGAAAATGCTCTATGTGCACTCATGCACTAGAAACTTCCCAAATTGATTTTGGTAAACTCGGAAGTTACAAAGTGAATTCTTTTATTTACTGTAATACAAAATTTTGTGTGTATTGTATCATGTGTACGTGTGGACAGCGCTACATTGGCAGTACCATCAGACCTCTTAAGGTCAGAATACGTGAGCATCTGTCCACCATCTCGAATCAGGACTCTAAATATCCACTTGCGATTCATTGGCAAAAAACACACCAATTAGACAATAAGATAAACATCAAATTTGCGGGCATAGCAAAAGTACCTTTACCACAACAAGGTGGTAATCTTGCCCTCAAACTCAGACAAATGGAAGCATGTCTAATTTGCCAATATCGCACTGTGGCTCTCGGACTCAACACCGACCATGAACTATCTGTGTTTCTTTGAATTGATGCACAATCAATGTATCATATTGGTATGGACTCCCATACATTGCATATATATATATCTTTTGAAGGAATTGTGTTGCTTATCCAACACTGTTCACCCTAGTTATACATCTGGCCTAGCTGAGACCCAGCTCACTTTAATGCTTAATCATGCTTTTTATTTATATGATTAGCAAGGATGAGTGCAATTTGAAGGTTGAACCATGCTATTAATATTATTATCCTATAACTGTCATATATGGAGAGTTAGCGCGGTTAACCAACTCTCTCCATTATTGGATCATTAGGCAATCAGGAACACTTGTTTATGGAATTACTCAAGCGCGTTAGTATTGCCAGTTATCACTTGGATATCACGCCCACACACGTAATTAATATTAGCCTCAAGTTTCTCTTCATGCATATACATATATAGATTAGTCCAAGCTAATTATTGTCTATACACAATTTTCAATTCCAACTGAGAAATTGTGTGTCAGCTATGTTTTTGGTATTATTTCAAAATGAACCTCATTCTGTATACATTTAGCATTCTATACATTAGGCTTTGCACTAATACACCCAACATGGCTACCATTCTGAGATGCGCGTGCACCGCATCAGGATGCGGTCAGCGGTGCGCGCACATTGTAAATAGGAACACAGCCTGCATGCGCGAGGCTCCTGTTCCCTCATTCCAGGCGGAGACGCTGGTAAGCTCAGGTCTTTCGTGCTAGCCCCTTCGGACTTGGCAAGCCTAGGGGGCAGCACACGTGACCGTCTCGCCGCGCCGAGTTTCAATTACAATTTTCAATTACTAATTAGTGGTTTCACCTTGTGTCTCCTTCCGATACTCTCCAGTCCGTTGCTGATTCTATGAACAATCTAAAACTATACATGTGGTATGGATTACAGACATATGTATGTCGCACTCGCGACTATATAGGTATGTCAATTGTATAATTAATTTATCTTGACAATGCATGTATTGCAATGGATTTCAGAATGGGTTAACCAACTAGAATTTAACAGTAAATTTTTCCACTTGCAGTGGAGCCCCAATTAAAATATTACAGAGCAGTAAAGGCACAACTCTATAGGTAATGGACTCATAATTATTACATTATTATATTCTCACCTTCTGGTGTTTATTTGGATAAATTGGTAACAATTTGTTTTTATACTAATTTCTTTTACTGTCTTGGCACATCAATAAAGAATTCCAAGGTAATTTACAATCACTCAATGGTTTAGAACTTAAGTGGATGGATACGTGTGTGAACAGTCCTTGGATTGCAATTCAATCTTCATCATTTGTTCATGTTTTTTTCTTTTCCCTTCTTTCCCATGCACCTTTGTTATTCTGGAAACTTTCTACCATGGCTGCTCAACTTTATATCTTTTGACATAATTGGCACATGCTGCATTGATGTGGGATTTTATTATGTAAAACAACATGCAATTTGTTTTTGTAATTGGTTATATTTTGTGTTTATTTTCCCAAAAAACCACCCTGTTGCCCCATGTGGTTTTCTTCTGTTTGGATAATTGGATTGGTTTTAATAAACTGTTATTTTTCAAAATATGTATACCTGCACATTCTTGCAGCCTCTGATGAAGAGTATTGTAGCTCGAAACACGTGGCAGGCTGTTTTGATACGCATTAAAACCAAGCTTAACTTTGCACTTAGAATTGTGATTTTGTGCGGAGACTAGGAAGCAAACCACCCCTCATCACAGTCTTTTCTCGTAGGCAACTTTGGCAGGCTGCCTACAACCTGCTCCCATTTGCAGCCCATTTACAAACGTATTCCCAGTCAGGGCGCGACTTATCGATTTCTCCCCTTCTGCCAAACCCTTCTTCATATGTTCCGCAATATAATACAGAACCACAGGAGTATTATGCCCAAGATCACAGGCAGACTCAGACACGTGCACCGCAATCACCGAGATGCAGCAAGCACCATTGCAAATGCAATCCCCACAAGGGCCACTTCAGCAAATACCCATGCAAACACAGCAGGTACAAACTCAGCAGGCGCAGACACAACAAGCCAGGAAACCATAAAGGAATATGAATTCAGGAATCCAGCAAGCACCCGCACCCAAATTAGGGAGTGTGACTGTGAGAGGAGGAAATCCTTTCACAGGTACAGGGATGAATTTATATCCACAATAGGACAGGCCCACAGAGTGACCTGATGTGTTCAGTACTATCAGTGACACCAAACCCCCAAGAGGAACCAAGGGTCAAGGTGACAATAGGAGGCAAGACATTTTCATTTCTTGTAGATGCTGGAGCAACTCGTTCCTGCGTCTGTGAGGGAAAATATCCAGTGTCAGGTGTTGCCACGAATGCACAGGGATTCTCTGGGGTAATGAGTTTAGCTCCTTTCACAGACAAATTACCAATCTCTATCGGAGAACACAATGTGTCAATGCCATTATTGTATTCTAGGCAGATGCCAGTTAACATATTAGGGCATGACCTAATGACGAAACTTAATATGATGATATCTTTTACTGATGAAGGAATAGTGTTCTACTCCAGGGATACATAGATGTCCAGTAAAAAATACCATGTCTGACCCTGCCATCCTGTGTGTATTCGAGGCACTGGGAGGCATAGGGGTCAGGTTTGGTATTCTTCTGATCTAGAATGGCTGTCTTAGTTACAGGTTAAAGAAAGTGATTGAAGAAGACTAGCCACTATAAGGTTATACGTGCTAATAAAAGCTGGAAATAGAAAACCTCATTAGTCATTCCGAGGCAAAAAAGAAACGTGTATAGTCACAAATGCCATCATACAATAAAAAGACAGAGGAGAGCAGATATCATGGACAATGCATTTTCAGATAGAGCACTATCCTCCCTCAAGACGCATCTGGATTAAAAACATACAGAAATAGGCACAAAAGAGAAAAACAAAGATACAAATATTAGAAGCCAAAATCTTGAAAACTGTCTCAACCTGTCGATACCTAGAAGCGCCCTAATGAAGGATAGTATTTGGTGCTTAGACCTGTTATCTATATAGCGTACCCTTTGAGACTATCAAAACCATCTATTACTTTTCCTAAGGCTGAGTTTGTATTTTCTGCTTGAGAGATAAACATCAGAATGCTGCTGGCAGAGGCTGCAAGTCTGTCAGGTGATCCTGTGATCTGAATCCAGTCTATATTGCCATTGTTAAGCGCATGTGGGAACCCTCACTGTTGGGGTGCAGAGGAAGTACAATATATAGGGAAGAGAATGGATCAATATGTTGATGGCAACATCATCCATATGTGGTGAGTCTGTGTAACACTCATGAGGCTTTGACAGGAATATGTGCAATGTATGAATTTAGATACATGCAGTAGGCCCTGTTCCAGCTATGACTATCCCAAGATATGTGCATCATGCTTGAGATTTAAACATATATTGGGCCTCATCACGAGCTGGGCGGAGAGGGAAAATGCGGCGGTAACGCTGTTACCACTGCATTTACTGCTCTGCTCAATCTCGAGTTGGGCGGAAAGTGGGAGTTTTACCTCCAGCTTTTTTCTGCAGGTAAAAATCTCCCCTTTCCGCCCGTTTTCAGCACTGATAGCAAAGCGCTAAAAGTGCCAAGAAACCCCTGTTGGATTAAATGGAACCAATGGGAAAGGAGATTTACCTCCCCACCACAACTCGGGATCCGGCGCAAATTGTGCCGGACCGAGTTGCGTTAACGCTTATAGGGCTGAGTGGTATCCCAGCGCAATTAGTGCCAGGATACCGCCCAACCCCTGATGAGGCCCATTGTGACAAGATGGAATGAAGCATTTGCTTCGTAGGATTGTTTCTTTATCACAGAATGTCTTTTCATAGAATAAACATGTATTTTGCACAAAAGGTTCCATTGCCACCCCTCTTTTCAAACTCATTGGTTGCTTTCAAAGCACTCTAGCGTCATGGCTTACGCGGATAAGTACTATAGCGTCATGGCTTCCCCGGATTCGGAAATTTGATCACGAGAGGTTAGTGATCAGATAGATAAAACACTTTCAGTAATATCTTTCTATTTGGATGACCCCAAGAAAAGGGAATTATGTTTATGTTCAGAAACATATGCAGGCACTATTATAAAATATGGACCTCTTGGTGGCCAAACACTGTTTCTCAGATTAAACACCACCATTAAGAGTTTGAAAAATGTAGGAAAGTAGGAGAGTGAAAAGGAGACATAGGGAAGGGGCTGTATGACTGGGAAGGGGAATGGCAAAAAGGAGAGGTAAAAAGGGGCAAAGGAAGACATGGTTTAGGTGTTTTAAGAGAGGTGGAGAGAAGCCGCTGCTAAGCGAAGCTGCAAAGTGTACCATTTTGTTGCTGTGTGCGTTTTGTTTGGCCATATCTTTCATTTAGCAAATGGAATCTCTTGCCAATTATGTTTGCGGTTTAAAATCATCAAGACATCTATGTGTGTAGTGGTTGAAAACAATACAGTTGGGCTGAAGATTTGAAAAGCATAACACCATTTGTAAAGTGTATTACTTCCATAAGTACATTCAATGGAACATAAACAAGCATAATGACATGTGCAAACATTATTACTGGCTAAAAGTATATTTCTTTATAAAAACAAGAGCTGCATCGCTTCATTTGCAGATGTTTATTCATGCATAGCATAATACTCCGTGGGATGGAACATAAATCTGCTGTATATGCATTTATAACAGTACATTAAATGCCAAGTAATGCACATAAAAAACAAATAATATTTCCTTTTCAATTTCATACAAAACAATCTGTAAATTATTAGCATCACATAAAACACTGACTTACAAACAGACTTATAAATAATTAACATTCTTCAAGAAGTGTATTTATATTTATTTGAAGATCAGGGATGCCAATTTCGAACAGGAATGCCTTACAATAGCACATTTACAGACAGTGGAGGAATTCCCACAGAGGTTGCCTGTACAATAACACAAAGATGAGAAGAAGTGGTGAGACAGTTTATGAGGCTGTAAAAAAGTGGGACATATACCAGGGACTAAAGAAAACAAACAAAAACAATAAGTAAGTGTATCAAAACCAGTGACTTATCAAGGTAACATTAGCCGAAGTAAGCAAGTGCTTCAAATTAAAGAGGAGTACTATTTCAATATACAAAATTACATTATTAAGCATCACTGGAGGCAGTGGTGGTATCAGGTAAGGAGGATGGGGAGAAGGCATGGAGAGCTCCCTCTTTAGCAAGTAAGTGAAGTTTAAGCCAAGTTTTGAAAAGATCCACAGCTGGGCTGGCTTTGATTGGTATGGTCAGTGGGTTCCAGTAGAGAAGGATGGGTAGATAGAAAGAGAGGAAGGGATGGGATGGTGAGATTAAGTGGAGAGGAGGATCAGAGGGAACAAGATGGTGAGTAAATAGAGATCTAATCTGACAGGTACTATCTTTGTAGACTAGAAAAAGGAACTTGAAAAGAGAGCGGTTGTGCTTGGAGAGTCAACCAGCATGTTGTTGGTAGGTAGAAGTGGGGGATGATATGGGTAGATTGTTGAGAGTGCGGGTAGCAATGCTGTGGCCTTTGTCTTAAGGGAGCAAGGAGTAGATGGGAAGGCCAAGGAGAAGGTTTGAGCAGTAGTCAAGTTTGCTGAGAACGAGAGTGGAGAATGGAGTTTTTTTTAGAGTGGTTTGTAAAAAAGGACACATTTTCAAATTTTGAGGAGGTTAACACAAGCAGGAGAGGCAGTGGTAGTGATGAATTGTTGCAGTTGTAGGTCGCTATCAAAGGGGACCCAAAGATTATGATTCCTGGGTGAGAGACCTAGAAGGTCAGGCGCGAAGGAGATAGGAGAGTGGAAGGGAGGGATGGCATTGAAAGCCGACAGAAAGATGATTTGTTTTTTGAAGTTTTCAGCAGAAGCCAGAAGGCAGCCCTCCAGTGACAAATTGCAGTGTGACCATTCGTAATCCACCCCATGATGGCTGGGGTGAAGGAAGGAAATGAGAAAACTATTTTAGTGTCAGCAAAAAGGTGATAGTGAAAGATAAAGGATGAGAAAAGTCTTTGTCGGAGCAGAGTCCATGAACTGATCCTTGGTGGACGCTGACAGGGAGAGGAGTGGGGGTCAAAGGTTTGTGATTTTCAACAGATTTTAAAGGATCAAACTTCCAGGTAGGAGGTGATCCAAGCAAGAGCAGATTTGGGAAACCCATGGTCGTGGAGAGTGAAGCAGAGAGAGGAGTGGTCAACAGTATCAGAAGCAGCAGCAAGGTCCAAAAGGATGAGTATGGAAGATATTTTGGAGTGGTGAGCAGTAGAGTGAAAGTTGGAGACATGCATAAGTGCAGACTTGGTGGAGTGTTTACTACTGAAGTCAGATTATGGATCTCCAAGGCCATTATCCTTAGTACTCAGTGATCCAGTCGAAGTGTACCTGTTTTTGAATAATGGGGAAGAAGAGAGCGATTGTTTGTTGGGAAGTTTAGATCAGCAGAGAGTTTCTTCAATAGGGGCAAAAACAGTTGCAGATTTGAAGGAGGAAGAGAAGAGTCTAGCGGAGAGGGAGGGGTTAAAGAGCTCAGAGAGATCAGGGCAAGTGATTGAGACTGGGCCTCATCACAAGTTGGGCGGTATTCCAGTGGTAAATCTGCTGGATTTCCCCCAACGCAATTACTGTTACTGCCACTTGGTCCGGTGGTATTACCGCCAGATCACAAGTGGCGGTGGTAGTGTAACTCTCCATTTATTTTGAGTCCATAGGGCTCAATGGGGCATTTTCAGCGCAATTACTGCAGAAGTAATTTCGCTGTGGTAATTGCAACGAAAATGGGCCGCAAGTCAGCAGATTTACCTCCAGCTCAGAACAGGAGGTGAATCCTCCAACTTTCCACCCAACTCATAGTTGTGTGGTGCGGTAATGTGACATTAACACTACTACCGCTGTATTTTTACTGCACTGCCCAACGTGTGATGAGGCCCTAATTAATCTTTGACCATTTCGGGACTAAAAGTGTCAAGGGCCCTCATTCCAACCCACGTGGTAAGTTCCCTACTTTACCACCATGGTGTAAACCCTGTTTACACCATGGTGGATGGAGGATTTACCGCCCCATTCCAAGGCGAGTGGGGCGGTAAATCCCCAATCCCCATTTACCCTTCCCCATTCCCATTTTTGCCCCATAGGGCATAATGGGAGTGGGTAAGGCGCTAATTACGGCACCGTAAATTACGGTGCCGTAATTAGCGCCAAGGACGCTTAGTGCCTTGGTACTTAACGCCGTTAAGGTGGAAATCAGGCGTTAAGGGTTAACGGCGCCGACTGCGCCGTTAAACCCTTAACGCCTGGGTTGGAATGAGGGCCAATAGGTGCACACCATGGGTTGGCACTGCGAAGGATGGGTGCTAATTTAATAGGAGAGGTAGGGGAAACGTGTTTGAGAGTAGAAGGGGTGGGGGAGAGGTGGTGGACAAAAAGAGGGTTGGGCGAGAGAGAGAGAGAGAGAGAGAGAGAGAGGAGGGCAGAGAGTCACAACTTTTAGACATTTTAGAGGAAATGTGGCAAGCAAAGTCATTAACAGAAAGGGAGGAGGCGAATGATATTGGCTTGGGAGGTGGGAGCAAAGATTGGAGGGAAAATTAAAGTTTGCAGGGTTGATTTCAAAGTGAGGAGTATAGGATTGCAAGGTAGGAGGATTTGTCAGAGTCCAGTGCAGAGGTTAGAACAGCAAGGGAATTTATGTATGTTAGGAGTAGGGTAGTTGTCCTTAATTACACCAGCAATGTAGGTCATGGTGCATGCTTTTGGTCTGAATTTCAGAGTTGATTCAAAGCTAAGGATGGGGATGCAAAGGTGTGAATGTGTTAGCACTATAGTGTTGGGCAAATTAAGTTATAAGTGCAGAGTGAACGTTAGAGAAAGAACAGTCTATGGAAGAAGCATGAATAGGAGCAAGAGACAGGAGAGAGGTCCTCACATCATCTTGGTAAGGGGCAAGAATGTCCTCCCTAACTTTCCTATTAGTCATTAAAGAAGGGAGATAAGGAGCAGGAGGAGGTGGGGCTTATATGTTAAAGTAATCAATGGAGTTATCAGAGGGAAAGGGGTCAATGGCGAGGACAGAGGAGGAGAGTGTATTAGAGAGAATGACAAGATCAAGAGAGTTCCCACCAGTGAAGGTAGGCTGGTCAAGGAGGGAGTAGAGAGAGTGGTCAGTTGGGAGGGAGTTAAGTTCAAGGCAGGTGTCTGCCGAGGGCTTAGTGAGGTTAAAGACCCACAGCATGACAATGCGGACATTTTATTTTATTTATTTGCATTTATAAGGCGCACAATAATGGCCCTGAGGCATCGTGGCACTGTTACAGCGAGCTTGAGCTTAACATAGGTCAGATGTAACAGTCGGTTGCAGTAGTATAACAAGATTAAATGCTTTGAGTGCAGCAATGACAGTGACAGGTAGTAAGAAACCAAGCGGGTCAAATGTTATGCTTTGCTATGGTTACAGTGCAAGCATAACTATGCATGCTGGTTTTAAACGTTAGCGGAACAGAAAGGTTTTTAGGTTTCAGCGGAAGGTGGTGTATGATTTTTCATTCCTTAGTGAGGTTGGCAGGGCATTCCTGTTTTTGGGTGCGAGGTGTTGGAAGCTAGACCCTCCGGCTCTGGATCTTTTGAACATAGGAACATAGATCTGGTTGGCACGGTGGGCTCTAGTGTGTCTGTTAGAGGAGTTGAGGGTGATTCTTTCCGAGAGGTAGGCTGGGGCATCTGATGTAAGGTATCTGTGTGTGATGGCCATGGCTTTAAAGAGTATACGTTCCTTAACCGGAAGCCAATGGGCCTCTTTCCTTGCTTGAGAGATGTGTTCCCTTTTGGGAATGGTCAGCGCTGCCCGGAGCGTGTTGTTTTGCGTGATTTGGAGTTTTTTTAGATTGTTGACAGAGGTGCCTAGGAATAGGGCATTACAGTAGTCCAGTTTGGTACCTATTGTGGCTCTGGCGATGGATAGGCAGTTTTTGGTGGAGAGAAAGGGCTTGACTGCGTTGATCACCTTGGTGGTGAGCGCTGAGGAAGAGTCTATGGCGTTAACCTGGCGAGACATGGATAGTGAGGCATCTAGGTGAACACCTAGGGTTTTGACAGTCTTGGAGACTGTGATGATGCAGTTATCGATGTTGAAGGTTTTATATTGCGGGAGGAGTTTGTTGAGAGTTTCGCTAGTCCCTACTATGAGGATCTCAGTTTTGTCCCCGTTTAGGCAGAGGCCGTTGGCAGCTATCCAGGTTCGGATAGCTGTGTAAATTTTGGTTAGGGCTGTCGCATCTTATTCATAAGTCCCAGGTAGTGGGAGTAGTACCTGCGTGTCGTCCACGTAGTTGGTGTACGCTATGTTGTGGCAGTCGAGATCATTGAAGGGTGGAAGTGTAAATATATTGTAGAGTGTGGGGGCGGTGCAGGAGCCCTGAGGAACGCCACAGTGGATGATAGTAGGGGATGCCGAGGCTGTGTCTGAGAAGACCTTCATGAGTCTTCCATTTAGAAATGAGGCCACCCAGGCAATAGCTTCTGGGGAGAAGTACGCTTCATTTTTTAGGTGCATGCCTAGGATATCATGGTTGACAAGGTCAAAGGCGGCGGACAGATCCAGTAGGAGAAGGAGTGCCGGTTTGGCTTTGTCCATGATGTCCCCAAGTTGTATTTGTAAGTCGAGTAGGGCTGACTCTGTCCCGTGACCTGGTAGGTTCGTTGGTAGAACTGATTGAAGAAGAAGAGTCAGATCAGGGAAAAAGAAGTTGAGAGGATCATGGGGTCGATAGAGAGCCACGACAGTGAGCGATGAAGGAGGAAGAGGTTGAAGAGTGGCATATTCATATTCAAAAGAGGAAGATTTGATGTAAGATCAGGTTAGAGGAGGAGTGTTGAGGGCTTTATTGATAAGGAACCCCACACGACTGCCCTTCCTAACAGCTCGGGAGAGTTGGCGGAAGTAGCAGAGTCATTGTGGAGAACTGCTAGTGAGCAGAGTCATGACGGGAAATCAAGTTTTCTGTGATAGCAAGAAGTGAAAGCTGAGGGTGAAAAGAGTTGAAGTGGTCAGTGGTGTAGGGAGACTTGTTGCAGAGGGATTATGCAATACTCAGACCAAATGAAAGAATGATAGGAGGTGAGGAAGAGGAGCAGATGTTGTGCGGTAAGAGAGGAGGATAGGTGGATTTGGATATCCTGTGAGCATCGGGGCATCTTATTCAAGGGGGACAGGTACAGGGGAGAAGACTGGAACAGAGTGAAGTCAAGGTGCATGGCGAAGGGTACAAGAGATAGGCAAGTGAAGACAATGAAGAAAGATTGCAGCCCAAGGGAAAGAAAGGGAAGATGGGTGAGCAGAAAGGGACGGGGTGGATGGTTGGCTGAAAGGAAGCAGGTGTACATTCTGAGTTGGGCTAGAATGTGGCTATAGGTAACCAAAAGACACTTAAGTACATAAACCAATGGTCTAACTACACACCTCTCTTTACATCCAAATGTATTAGGTATCATTCAATATCTTCTAATATCTTCTGGAATGTTAGGGTGCTGGGGAGAAAAACATGGTTCTGACACAAGTGAGCCGTCTCTATAATGAAAACAAATGTGAACAGTGTCCTCTATTAATGGCCACTCCCATCGCCTGCACACCTGTAATACTGTCTATAAATGGCAGTCAAAATTGTGTTTTGATCAGCTACCAGAGTTGTTAATATATGTTCTTATAGAAGTCATTCTTTAGACATAATGTACAAAAAGATCCAAAGATCTTGTTTAATGTTTGATACACATAATTGTATACAATTCTCAAAATAATGCATCAAACATAAAATTGGCTCAACGCCTTTCGGAAGAATCTTTACGTCAGGAGCTGATTAATTTATCTTCTTCAAATTTCATAAATATCTAGAGGATGAATTGGAATACATGCATCAGTATCTCTAGTATCAGTTTGTATACATTATATATTTACATATATCTACTCTTTATATGGAATTCAAAAATTCTTCACCAGGCTAGACTGTGCCATGTGTCCACTTCTGGAAGATTTTCTTTCATTACAGTCCGGACCTATGGATCATCACTTTGCCATTCCTACAATGGAAGTGAGATGTATTGTTCTGAATCACCCTCCTTATGCTCACTGTATGATTAGACATTCTGCAATCATTATATGCCATGCTTACCTATATTGAGTTGTGCTTGGAATATTCTCAAATGTGTTCTCACTTCCTCTTAAATTTGAAATGTCAATGTCACCCTATGGAAAATGGATATGTACCAAAGGTATATTTAATTGAAAATTTAGAATTTAAAATAAAAATTAATTTAGAAACTCAAAATATTTTTGGTGGAATCTAAAGTAAATGCTGAGTATAGTAGACTCACATGTTCTGTTCTCTGGTCTCGCTGAGAGTGTCATCCACTGATGTGGTCTCAATGGTCAAATGTCCTCAGTATTCGTTATATCCGGTGATCTGGTGAGAGATCACAATATAGGAAAAGGGAAGTGTTACTAGAATATTACTAGATTTACTGGTATTACTGGAATACTATAATGCCAATCTTGGCTCTTTAGTGAGAGTCCTATATAGATTAATTATATAAGAAATGGTGAGGAACTTACTATCTCATATTTTGGCGGCAATGCAGTTGTTTTATCTAGTTTGCACGTTTGTGCATGGTCAAAAATATCCGCTTTTTATGACACATCATGTTTGTGATATGGCAAGGTGATGACATCATTACGTTTGCTTACTAAATGGTGTCACGCATCATGATTTCATCCTGTGATGTCGCAGACATTACACTGGGAGAGAGAATTACCAAAACGTGAAATACTTTAAACATATGGTTGAAAGAGTGTTCATGTGATGTTCTTGTCAGAATTCACCATCTGTAGACTATTGTAAAAATAAGTACATGAGCGAGTCATAATTCTATGACAATGTATTACTTTGGGCTATAGAGTATCCATTTAGATCAATTTAACTTGGTGTTTAGACCATATGGCATTGATCTTTACAGGTTTCAAAGTTGATTGTTTTCCATATTTACAAATTAAATTATAATAATTGGTATTTTCAAACATCAATGTACACGTGCTTGTGTACATTGATGTTTGAAAATACCAATTATTATAATTTAATTTGTAAATGCTAAAATTCCCTGATTCTTATATTCACAATCTAAGGAGTGAACATTAGTCTTTCAGTTCTCCTCTAATCACAGTGATTCCCGAAATGTATCATTCTGTTACCCTTTTCATTCCCCACATCTAGCCTTTTGACATATTCCCATTTTAAGGAATACTTCTTAGAGGTGAGTTATGTGTATATAAAATATAAAGGTGATTAATGTGAATATAAAATAGTATATATATATATATATATATATATATATATATATATGATTTATATATGTAAACATACAACAAACAATCAAATATTATTTTATGCAGGGGTGACTGCTGCAGTCAGAAACCGCTTTTCTTCACCTTTGGGTGCTGTCCGTTGGAAATTAGGTTGATCTGCCTCATGATGCTAAAAGGGGCTGCTCCTTCTCAGTCGGATATCCCCGTCCACCACATGGGGTCACCCAAACTCACTGTATATGCACGCACAAACACCTAGTCCACAGGCAGCCCCATGCCCGGGTGGAGGCCTGCCACACTCACCACCACTCCCACGCCCCTTTCACATCTTCTGGGTGGTGCCATGCCCTGGTGAGCCGCCAAGGGTCAACACTGCAGCACTGAGGCCCTTTTTCACTTTTTGGACAGCCTATGCACTGGGGGGCTACATGTAACCACTGACACAGCCTGCAGCACTTTTTCATCATCTGGGTGGCCCCATACCTAGGGACCGCCATGATCACATCCAAGCAGTGTAGCCTTTAATCCTTCAGGCAGCATCCCTATTGCTACACGGATACTGCCATCATCAACCTATGTGCCTGCTGCGTACTCGAGTCTCATGGCCCTGCCAACTCTCTTTGTTGCATCGAAGTGTCATAGGGGGCGGGCTGTTCCTTTCCTGGAGTTCTGGCCATTGTGCTAGAGCCTTCTGCTTCCCTCAGACTGCTTTGGGAGGATGGGACATTTCTTAACTGCTCCGTCTTACTTCCCTGGCTCCCCTCACACATGCCTGACATACGTGGCCCAGGAGGACTTCCCCTCAGGGCCTGCCGGGCCTGGTCCAAGGTGGGCGGACAGGTAACACAGGCACGTTTCTCCATTCAGGCCGCTCAGCCCACATGGCACGGACAATATGGCACCTTCTTTTCCCCTGCCCGTCTCATGCATGCAGTGTGGGAGGTTTCGATGATTGGGCCTATTTGGTCTGGCCTTGGGAAGGCAGACAGCCATCACTGCCCTGTGAGTGCCTGAGCTGTTCCAGGCAGGCAACCCGGGCCCACCGTAAATATGCCGGGTCTCACACACACACACAGGGGTTTGAGTCCACGTCTCCTCAGAGAGCTCCTAATTCCTGATACCTCTTTAGTTTCTTCTTCCCTCCAACTGTCCACTTTTTCAAAATTTGTTCTAGGAATGTTAATTCTCCCCAGCCCTTCCCAATCCTGGGAAGGGGAGCTCAGTCCTTTATTTTATGCTCTTTTATATTTTTTTATTATTTATTTTTGTATTCACAATGTATATATTTTAACATTAGAGGTGCAGAAAAACCACCTACCCCCACTCTCCCTAACAGTGTCACATATGCAGTTTTAGGAATTGGCCCCACATGTCTGCAAACAACTTATATTTCTTTTGATGCCGGTAAATAACTCTCCATTTGTGCAAGCTTATCCATCTCATCCAATCAGGTGCTCTCCTCAGGGCGAATTTTTGATTTCCAGTGTCTCAGGATCAGTTTCTTCGGCATCAGAGAACCTCTGAAAAACTACTTTTTGTGCGCACTAGTCAAACCGTCAACAAGCTTATAATCTCCCAGTATCAGGGTATCAAAGTCATAACCAAATGATGTCCCTGGCACCCTGTTGAATATCAAAGACAACTGACCCTAGAAGCCTCTCTCGCTAATACATTCCCACAGCATGTGTTCTAACATTCCGGCCCTGTGAGAAGATCCCCAGCACAAATCTGTATCTGACATCCCACACTTCAACAGATGTTCTGGCATTCAACACACCCTTTTCAGAATCTTATCCTGCCTAGACCTCTCCCCCAGAATGATAGAAGACAAAACCACATTCCTGCAGATATTCACCCATCGCACCTCAGTTCTCTCCTCGGACAGTATTGTAGACCTCTCTTGCAGCAAAGCAGAATTGCCTTTCGCTGATGACAAAACCAGTCGGTTGAACTTACTCACCTGATACCACTCTGATTCAGTCTGTGCAATCACCTCTTCAAAATCCATCTCCTTCTCAGAAACTTCTGATATACACCTCTTCAGAGTACGGAACTCCTGGATCGTGCAATTAGGAATACTTTTAGTACCCTGCAACTGGGTGAAGGTAGGCCATTTCCCCATCAGCCCCTAGATCACCAATCCCCTGAACCCCACCAAGGAACCAATCTGGCCAGAACAACATTTTATTTCCATCCATGACCTCGGGATTGCACCAAACCGAGGAGGCCAAGTGTTGAAATCACTCCCCACCAGCACAAGCTTCTTCCAAGACTCCCTCAGGAACTCTCTCAACAACAAAGAAACCTAAGGCCTCATAGATTTCATGGAAAGTAGAGCCGAAGGTGTCAATTGTCTGCACATACTAGCCTGCGCCCTAGTCCATTCATCAGGTTCTGAATCCAGAAACGGCACCAAATGCCTCACAGTGAAAGCTAGATGGTAGGCCTGGGAGTTAGGAACACCAAATCCATCTCTGTTGAAGGGTAGTTGAAGTTTTCAGAGCTTCATTTTCAGTGGCTTGTTGTCCCACAGAAAACCCTGTAACAGAGCATCGATATCCGACCACAACTTCCTACCTAGGGCAAAGGCAGCACACTAAGAATATGTGTGATCTTAGGTGCAGAAGTCATATTCGGTGCATTTACTTTTCCCCGAAGGACAGATTCAACAACTTCCACCTCTCCAGATCTGATTTTATACCCGACACTAGCCTCCCCATATTCTCCTACATAATCTTGTCCAACCTGCATATCATCCAGACCTCCAAGTACTTTATCCACTCGGGGCACCACTTGAAACCCAAATTCACCATTGCGTCCTTCTGGCATCATGGCGAAACAGGTAACGCCTCTGAATTTTATCAGTTAATCCTATATCATGAACAAGTATTGAACTCAGTAATCCGTTCCATTAAAGCAGGCATTGTGCAGTCCAGCTGAATCAGAGGCAATAATAAGTCACCTGCATATAACCAACGTTTCTCTGTTACCCCTCCATAGCTTTACCCCAGTTATCCTCTCATCCTGCCTAAGACTGGCAGCTAAGGGTTCAATCGCAATCGCACAAAGGTGACAGAGGGCCACCCTGTTGAGTCTGCTTTTCCAGGTTGAAGGGTCAGAACGTATCCCATTAGTTGACACATCCGCAGTAGGACTAGCGTACAACAATCTGACAAATCTGATGAAGGCCTCCCCAAAGCCCATCCTCCTCAACACAGCATACAAGTAACTCCAGCTCACCCTATCAAACTCCTTCTCCGGGTCCAATGAGAAAACAGGTGCCTCCCGATCCATTCCGTTTGCTTGTGACACAGTCTCGAGCAACGTCTTCATATTAAATGCCACATGCCTTCCTTTCACAAAACAGGACTGATTAAAGTGTATTAATTTTGTTAAAACCACCTCCAGCCTTCTCGCCATTGACTTTGCCAGGATTGTATTATCGGTATTAATGAGGCTTATTGCTCGATAATTTGCAGGCGATGTCTGAACCTTCTCTTTCTCCAGAATCAACGAGCACGATACTTGACATGCCATTCTCTGGAGAATGCCAAGGACGTCCGAGGCCTTGTACATTTTCCTTAATAGCTCAGACAGAATTTGGCATTATTCTGTAAAATTCCATGGGCAAACCATCCGGGCAAGAGCATTTACCAGAGTTAAGGCATAAAGCCGACTTATTCAACTCATCAACCGAAAATTGCTCATCCAAATACGTCCTTTCTTCAGGGGAAAGTTCTGCCAAGTTCTGCCAATTCCAAGTCCAGACTAAAATTCAGGGATAACTTGCATAATATTCTCTTCCCGAGTGGTCCTTATAGAAACTACAAAATACCTCATTGATCTCCACACGGTTAAATGTCACTGAACCATCTATTTTCTCAATAGAAGAGATGCTCCCTGTCCTTCTCCAGAGGACGAAGCAATCACACTTTTCTTCTTTCTCAAAGTACGTGCATCTGCAGGGAAATAGCATACATGCCGCCCTTTCGGACACTCATTTATTGTATTCACATTTAAGCTGACGCAATGCATCCTCTTCCCTTCATCCGACAAAATCATCACTTCCCACTCCTTAATTCTACACTCCATTTCCTTCATGGCCTCCACTTTGTCCTTCTTCCTTTTGCTCGACAAACCAATCAAGAGACCTCTCATCGTACATTTTCCCCGGAGTGACCTCCCCAGTATGGTTCTCCTCCACAAAGTAGTCTGCCTCACTCACAATTTTTTCCACTACTTCTGTCTCATCCAGTAAAGATGTGTTCAGCCTCCAGAGCGAACGTTTATGGCCAGCAAAGCTTTGAGAAATAACAATTTCAACAGGCGCATGATCTGAAATGTGTATGTATCTAGTCACACTCCCCAAGTAGTTCGATGTAGCCAAACCTGTTGTCAACAATAAATCAATCCGCGAGTACGTAGCATGCGCATTAGAATAGAAACTATACTCCCTTTCAGCCAGGTGATCCAACTTCTATTCAACCATAAAGTTATGCTCAGAAATCAAATCTTTCAAGGCCTCTGCTTGATAACCACCAAACCTCACCACATTCTCATCACTCTTATCCAAGAAAGGGTCCAGCGCCTCATTGAAATCACCAACAAGGAAGTTGTTGCCACAACCCTGGTCTTGTAAGGCCTGTTCCACTCCCCTGAAAATTGAACCATCATCTACAGTTGGGGCATATATAGTGCTCAAAGTAAACACAGCTCCCTGCACGCATACAGAGTGGCTGATCATTCTACCCGTCTCAGAGAGCACCTGGATTTCCAGGTTCCTGCGAAATCAGAATGGCCACACTCCTAGAGCAGGAATTGAACAATGAACCGTACACCAGCCCTACCCATCCGAGCTTCAGTTTCAAAGTTTCCAACTCTCCTGCAAAAACACTATATCCGGCTTCAGGCTATGTAAATGATTCAGGATCTTCTTCCTTTTAAGTGGATTGTTAACCCCATTTACATTCCAGGACACCACGCACAGATCATCTCCAGAGGCAGACATGTTAACAGACTCACAAAGTAACCTTTCAACAGGCATCACTTCCCAAAAATAGACACTGAAAAGAACCACTGATCACCCCCTTAAGAAAGCACCTGTCCTTTGAAACACCAACCTGTGAATAAAAAACATGAAAGATAAACTACCACCACTCTCCAATATATATGAATACCAAGTAACAAGGAAACCAAAAACAAATCCTACCACAGCTCGGCTCACACTGCAATAATCATCCCAAAAAATCCTCTCCACTCCCCCCACACATCATGGCGAAGGAGGAAAACAAGAAGACCACACACCACTGCAGCTAACAGACTCCCCCTTATGATATTATATATGCTATGATATGATAAGTCATTTATAACACGCTTGTACACAAGTGGTTCTAGGCACAGCAATACAAGGGAGGGAAGACCGAGGGAGGACAAGACAAATGATCTACTAGGCCTTGTGTGATTCAGATCGTGCAAGTGCGAGAAAAAGAAGTGCAAGGGGAAAGGGAAAGGGGAAGTGTAAGGCAGAGGGGAGGGTAAACAGTTAGCAATGCTCTGAGTGAGTGCAGCCAGGGCAGCAGAGCTCTGGGTAGTACAGGGAGAACAAGGGACTGGAGGGTTACAGTTACAGTCCCTAAGTGCATGGTAGGCCCGGACGAAGTGTAAGGGTGACTGATCAAGAAAGAGCGTGGTACTCAGTGAGATTCTGAGAGTAGCCAAGCAACCAGATGGTACAGCAAACATGTAGGTCAGGTAGGTCAGTAGGGCAGGGAGAGAGAGAAAGCAAAGAAGAAGAGGAAAGTTTTGAGCTGTTTCCAGAACTTCAGGTGGTCAGGCTCAAGTTTGAGAGGCGCAGGGAGACCATTCCAAAGGAAGGTACTTACAGAGCAGAGATATCTACCCCCCCACTCTCTTCCTGGAGATGCGAGAGTTGGAGGTAGCTGAGCAAAGTGCTTGAAAAGGAAGGTATTTTGGAAGAGACCTTTGGATATAATTTATAATTATAATTGGTTATTTAGAACGCGCTTAATACCCAGAGGTTTTAAGTGCAGACCCGGGGATCGAACCTGTTTTGCTCCGCATCATCTTGCTTCCAAGATGAGCGTGCTGCCCCTGAGCTAAACCCCATGGCACATGTAGTTTAGGCCCGGCCCCAGAACGCCTTGTGGACAATGCAAAGGGTCTTGAACTTGATCCTTGCAGCCACCAGGAGCCAGTGGAGAGATTTCCAGGCTTGAGGCCAAGGATAGGTCTTGCAGTCCTGTTCTGGATTAGTTGCAGAGGGCAGAGAGTAGGGGAAGGCAGATTGAGAAAGAGACTGTTGCAGTAGTCCAGCCTAGAGAGAACCAGGGCTCTGGAGACAGTGATGCACACCCATTCAAAACAGAACCAACTCCTACGAGAAGGGGTTAACATCAAATCCCATACAAAACCAAATCTTAGCAAGCATGGTCGGGGATTCCCCAGAAACATAACCAATGCAAACAATGATTATCAAACAAATGAAGCACGCCCCCAAAACAAATTCCCCCACCCTTCCTGACTCAGCAGCCCCCAAAACAACCAAACAGTAGGCCCGGGAGCGGCAGCATTATCCTTCAGATAAAAAAGCTTGGTTGCGTCCTGAAAACACTAAAGCAGAACAAGCAAGGACCACTCCAACAGCATGCATACCCATGGCAAACACCCCAACTACCACCAAACACCAAAATTCCAATTAATATCAATCATGCTCCAACTGTACCTCTCACCCCCCACAACAATTCTCAATACCAGAAAAGTAACCCTGGAGGGGTCAGCAATGTACAAAATACCAATGCCCTTGTAGAGAGACGATCACCTCCCCCCAAACCCCTGGCAATCCCACACAATTAAAGACAAGCAACAGGGAAATGGGCAGCATCAGAATCCATTAAATACCCAACACACTCCTCTTGTGCCCCTTTCCCCCGTAGCCCCTCCTGCATCCAGAACAGCAAACGTGAAGCATGTAGCAATGTACAACATACCAATGTCCCTGAAGAGAGATGGTCACGTGGAAATCCCATTCCACTGCCCCCTCGACCTTCCTAGCTACTGTTGCCATATTCTTCAAAATGTGTGTGCCAATAAACTTGCTTAAACAGATCCAGAGCATTTAGAAGCTTGGGTACAATCCAAACTGAAAAGTCAGTAATTCCCATCACAGTTCGCAAACATAGTGTTGGCAAAGATCAAAACAACCCTGCTCCCACCTCCCACCTCCCGACCCAGTATCCAACCCTGGCAGCAAGGTTAACTGACATAAGCAAACCCGTCAACAGCACCCCACCCCCTGACCAATCCCCACAAACCCTTCATCATCACCATCCATGTGCTACCAACCTGCTATGATGGTTGCAGAGGGGGCAGCCAAGTCACTGGCAAGGAGAGAGCCGTGGGAACCACCACAACTTCCCCACTCCCACACACAGCCGAGTCATAGTAAAAGCATATCTGCTCCCAGCAAAGACACCCCGGACCCGATCCACAGAAGCATTCAAGATGGCTCAATCCCATTGAAATGCTCAGTGAATCAGGGCCAGGGGCGTAAGAGAAAGATAGAATCGGGGTAGGGGGGTCAGGCAACACCTTGGGGACTTATTATGCAGACCTAAATTACCAATACTGGCACGGGGCAGCAGGCTAGGGATCTGTCGTCGACTCCACCTGAGCTCCGATTTATACCCCCCTTAGATGGATGCAGGGTGGCCTTAGAGGCAGCAGCCCCCGGGTGAATTGGTGGCCCCCCTCCCTGCATGCCCCTGGTCAACAGGTGGAGAGGCGGGAGAAGGAGGAGGGGGCAGGTGCACCACGTTTGTTTTGTTCCTCCCTGCTCCGGCGCCTCGCAGCGGGTTAATCGCTGGAATAGGACGCTCATGCATGCTAATGCATGAGCACCCTATTCCAATGAAAACCTCCTCGCTCTCGCGTCGGAGCAGGGAGGTAATCATCATGTGAATAGGCTGCTGATGCTTTGCATCAGCACCCTATTGTTATTAAATGCGCCCCGCTGTCACAGGCGCAAAGGGCACCTGCTGCGCCTTCTACCACTACGCAAGCTCGGGGGAGCCCTTAAAAGACTCCCCCGAGCTGGTGTGGCAGGGGGCTAATGGCGCCCTGGGGGGGCATGGCACCCCGGGCAGTCTCCAGGCACACCTTGCCCTAAACCGGGCTCTGGATGGATGGACTTGACACTGCGATTAGCAGCCATATGGGCTGGGATGATAGCTGAGGGGCAACGCATTTGTTTTTGAAGAAAGACAATGCAAAGCAACACAGGTTTGAATCCTGGTCCCACGCTTAGAGACTGGTCTCCGGTATTGAGCATTTATTTATTGGATATTTATAAGGCCCTTATACAACAAAAACAGTGTTTCAAAGTGCCACAAGCCAAACGGGAGGGAGCAAGGGAACAAATACACAATGAAAGGCAATGAATAAATAATAAACCAAACAGCGGTCCTACTAGGCTTTGGGATATTCGGAACGTGCAAGTGCAGTGACAAAGAAGAGGGGGGGCAGAGGGGTAAGTGCTACAGGGTCCCCCAGCATGTAATAAAAGAGGAATTAATTAATCTCACCTAAATCCTGGGTAATTACTGTTCTGGGTTCAGAGGGGGATGACCAGCGCTCACTTTGTTTGGATGGGCTTTATTGGAAAGCACACATTCTGTACTCAGTTCCTTGAGCCACTTGTCTATCACAGGAAATGCATCAGGATCCAACAGCACCGGGGACATGATTTAGTTTATTTTCTGGGCCATCCACATTTATCATGCATTTTCCATGGCCCCACACAGCCTTTGCCGGGCGCACTTGAGAAACACTTCATACACCAATTTGTAGACAGTGCCCATAAACTTCAAAGATCGCCAATGCCCACAATGTCTGCACGGGTCCAAGCCTACTGGCCAAGGACAAATGCACCCCAAGTTCACTCCAGAATGCCCCGTTTTCCTCCAATGTCTGTACTGGTCCACATCTTCCTTGCTGCTGGGACTGCTCCAAGAAGGTGTCACTCTTTCAGAAGATAAATATGTTCTCATGCCACTCAATGCTAATCAAGAAACCTATACTAGTGCTCAACCTCTCTTTCGCACCCCCTTCTGAGTTGAATGTTCCATGAGCTTTGAAGTTCCAATACTGCAGTAGGACTGACCCAGCCATTCATCCTCTCAAGGTTGATACATTGAATAGCGTTTTATCAGGTAATAACACCTACTAGTACAAGTGCTTAGAAAAAAGAATCCACATGGAGAGCTATATAAGAACACCAATTATTAATATTAGCGACCTATCCTGTGCTCACAGTATTACAACATGGTTTGAATTAAGCAGTTGTACCAAGTGCTGCAATAGCCTAAATCTTTGTTACCCCAGTGTTTATTGTAAGTGCTTGCACCTATATGCCCAATGATGGACCTATAGAGGTACATGCCATTCTTTGGGCACCCAAAGCTGTTGGATTGAAAGGAGCAGTGCCCAGAGGCACTCGTAGGCAGTGGAGTCGTGTTGCAAGCATTGATACTCCGTTTACATGTCTATTTTTGTATTTATTCATTTTTAGAGCTCTCACTGCTTAGCTTAATTGCTTCATGGCGCTTTGGCAGATTCCAGAAGTGGTTACTCCTGGGTGTCTTGTTAGAACACAGGAGCCTTGACTTTTGCCCTGAAAGAAAGCAGGTTTCGGGGCATGTCGTACCTTCTTTAAGGTTATTCCAAAGCTGGGAAGTGGTTGTGGCCAATCGTTTGGACCTTTGGCCATGGCTCTTGCATGGCTTTTTGGGGATTAGCAGGCAGTTGGCCTGTGCAGCGATTAGGGCTTCATTGGGCAGAGAAGCATGCAAGTCCATATAGTACTGCCACCTCGGGTGAACTTGCATGGCAAGAGGCCACACGCATCCACGCAAAGTACCAACTACAGGCCCCGCTGTGATTAGAAATAATGGTTATTAAGTTGGCAATACATGTCTAAACACTGCCTTTATGAAAGGCATGACATAAACGTCTAGGCATAGCTAACATTCCATGCTTTGCGTCTCCTTCAGCATGATAAGTAGCCCAGTGCTATATGATATTCACAGCATTGGCTGCTGCACATGTATGATCTCTGTACCCCGGCTCCACAGCTGTGGCACCACAATCTAATATTCTGGTCCAATTTCAATATAACTCAGATTTTAATTACAATAATAATATTGACAGCGTGCACACATGACACACGTGTGTGCGATGGGTGGGGTGACCCTATGTAACTCTGATATCACAGTGAGATGGTAGGACAAAGAGTGAGGTCACAAACTTTATGATTGGGTCCCTGAACACTACTGAGAACAACACGAGGAACGGTTGTCCAAACACTTTTAATAAATGGTACGGGGTTATAAATGGGAGTGGAGGGCGTGGGTCAGAGGAAGCAGGGGGTGATTGCAGCCTGTAAACTAACGTTAAGAAAACGATAAACAAAGGTCTGTACTGCGCATTTAACAATTTTTGACGGCTCGGCTGGAGCCAGGGGTGTTGACAAGTTAAAAGCAGGAAAATACTTGGTGTGGCTTGCCTTTTTAGCTGTCTGTTTTAAAAAAAATCTCATCTGCGAGGGAAGCAGTGGAAAAGAGAACACCCTAATCTTCAGGGTAACAATGGAAAGTGTGCATCAAGTTTGGAGGCACCTCTGTTTGAGCGAGTGAAGTTTGACATTGCATTAACAACAAAAACTGTAAGAAAACTATGACCACACAATTGGGTCACATTGTGAACTGGACTTGAAAGGAGCAACATCTCTAAAAAGACTGATAAGGATCGGCCCCCTCACAACATCACATACTCAGTCACACGCTGTCCCCCCTCCCTCGTCCAGTCACATGATATCACACACACACACTACTACTCACTTACCTTACCTAGGTCGGCCCAGCCTTCTCAGTAAGCACGCGTTGCTGTCTGGCTGCTCCACTTCGCTCTGGACAAACGCAGGCTGAGGTCTCATTACAAGTCTGGCGGCCGCTGGACTTGCAACTTTTTCCGGCACCTGGCTTGATGGAAACACCAGGGGATTACGACCCCAGTGTTCCTGGAAGTCAGGCACCGGAATTTTGTAAATCCCCATTCCCATTGTGTCCCATAGGACTCAATGGGAATGGGGATCTCGGAAGCACCGGCACCATTAATAACGGTGCCGGTGCTTCCGAAAAAGTCTGCGGGCGGGTGTCGTTCCGCCTGCCAAGTCAGACCTGGCGGGCGAGAGGGCATCCACCCGGCAAACTTGTACTTTGCTGGTCTGGTAACAACAGTGCTGGTAGGCTTACCGGCACTGTTGTGACCGGACCAGCAAAGTTATAATGAGGTCCAGTGGCAGAGACACAGTGAGTGCACTGTGCACAACTCTTACATATTCTGGGGGGGGGGATAAATGACATTATATCCCCCCCACTTAAAATTGTGGGGGGGATGTGTCCCCCCTACTCCCCCCATGTCCTACACCCATGACCAGGGCCACCGTTTTATAGGCAGGTGAATAAAACAGACAAGACAGACAAGATAAAACAAGAGTTTGGCTGATGACCTGAGGGCTACAGATACAAACAGAAAATTGTCATTTCACAAACTAAGGTCATATTGTTCCCTTTGACAACCTGTAACATATAACACTCAGCAGTCCCAGCCAACACCACCTCCACCTACCCCCAATGGCATGGAGTACACCTGCCACAGTGTTAGACCGTACCGCCCCCCATCTCCCTGCTTATAACTTCTAATGTGCAGCACACAGCATCTCCCCGACATGCCAAATCCCTCAAACAACTATTAATTAATCAACCTACTGGACCTGTTCTCAAGTCCAATGACATGATAGGGACCAGTATCGACAAAAAAAAAGGGGGGTCCCAATTTGGACTGCAAAGCTGGGGACAGACAGTCTCCAAAATCCATGCTTGACTTTCAGCATTTGAGTCCCTCCAGGCCCACTTCCTCATTACGGCATTGTACACAGCGAGGTGCGTTCCTTTAGTCCAAAAGTAAATATTTCCAGCACTCAACCCTGGCGATGGCTGAACAGCCACAGCCAAGCCCAACAAGCTATCTGCCCGCAATCCCTGGCTCGAGGTCCACATGTCGGCTGCACACTCGGCCCCCGCCAGCAAACCTGAGTTTATGGCTCTTTGGAACGTGCATATAGTAATGGGTGGGATAACACCAGAATAATTTTGAGGTCAAATTGCTGGACAAACTCAAGAAGATGGCAAGTTACTGTTTTATTAACAATTGTCTAAAACAGGAAGGTTACAACAAACATCAACGGGCGTAAGCTCAGTCTCTCAGTGATCTCCACATAAAATACAATTCTTATACTCAAATATGTGTCAGAGTGATGTCATACTACCTGGCAATAGTGAAAAATCTATCAGAGGTCGGGATTGGTTAAGGGAAACATCTAGATATACACTTATGTAAGAGCCAAATGTGTTATTGGCTGTCTGTTAACAGGTGGACAACTTATGCCTTCCTCTCAAAACATGTCATTTCAGAAATATTAGATACACAGTTTCTCATTGGTCTTACATGCTATAAGGTCCTTCGTTATACAGACTAATACAATTGGTTGGCACGCTTGTGCCATGTCTGAAACATTTGGTTCATTTAGCAGCACGTAAGCCCAGACCCAGGTGCAGGGAGATAGGACATGAAGCTACCTCACCACCCAATTAGCCTAGCATCTCTCATTGCCCATGCCTTCTGTCATGAAATTGTCTTTGTACTTGGATTTGCAGAGTATTCTTGTCCTTGGAAATGCATGGGAGTGAGGGTACTCGCTATCGTGTCTGGAACTCCAAGCCTAAAGTCTATTTTCATCCTTGGCTCACATGACAGGAGACCACAATCTGGTTAATATTTCTGCTTTTTAGTGCTCTAAATGAATTAAAACTTGGCATCCTTTGTGTTCTTTCTTACACCTCAACGTGAGAAGATTCATCCTTAGCACACTCATTCTTCTTCAAAGTCAATAGCTGACCTCGATTTCTCGGATCTTGACTTCAGGCCAGACAGCCTTGCCGCGCAGCTCCATGAGCCTATTATTCTTCTGCAACACCGTTTTTCCATTGCCGCTTCATGGTTTCTGGCTTACTTAATTCATGATACCAATGCCCAGTTTCTGTACAATGGCTGCTTCGTCTGCATTCTATTTACTACTCATAGCTAGCTTTTATGATGACTTGATCTGCCTTGCGTTTCAGCATCTGTACATTCATTGAACTTTTGTTTTTCTGCAGCACTTTGTTGACGCGTAATCTTCATTTACCTGTGAGAATTCACTCAATCCCTTACTTCGTCATTTGTCCTTTAAGATCCATACATTGGGCCTCATTACACGTAGTGCGGTAAGGGTTTACCAGTACCGGTAAGGGCACCGGTACCGGTAAACCCTTACCGCCTTACTACGAGGTCCCTTTGCGGGTTGGTACTTTAATGCCTGCTGTTTAGCCGGCGTTAAAACGAAGCCGCAAAGGGACGAGGGTGCTAATTAGGGTACCACAATTTGCGGCACCGTAATTAGCGCCCTATGGGGCAAAAATGGGAATGGGGAAGGGCAATGGGGGAAAGGGGAATTACCGCCCCGCCAACCTTGGAATAGGGTGGTAATTCCCCTTTCCTCCAAGGCGGTTCCGGTATTTTACCGGCATGGACCAAGGTGCTAATAGCACCTTGGTCCTCCGCCTACCGTGTAATGAGGCCCATTGTCATCAGTCAGTATCTCAGGACATCGTGCACACTTTCTTATGACGTCATCAGTTCATTTACTTAGCTCTTTGTCAAATTCCTTCAGGGAGTTCTTCCTGCAGGTTGTCATCACTTCGAGGGTACAGTCGAGGTGGTCTTAATCGTTATCTCCTTCCAAATACTTGCTGCGGTATTGGTAGGATAGCTGGTGTCAGGCAAAGCACAGTCTCATGTCTCCAATACACGGGATGCAGGGGGCGGCATCTCCTGCAGATGTTTACAGCTGCTCCTCTATATAACAATTCGGTGTGGCCGCATTCCAAGTACCATGAGCCCGCACATCACTCGACCGCTACATCCAGAGAGCCGTTAAATGCCAAATTCCTCCAGCGCCATCTTGTCACCATACAAAGCAAGGAAAATAGAAAAACCGTGTTTAACCGTGTGATATGAAAAGAAGCATCTGCAAATAAGGGTAAACTCATGCAACAGTCACAGTATGTAACTTCTGTGTCCTCTAGGGGCAACGCAGAGTGTAGACCTTGTATTCGCCGAGCTGTCATACTCCAAAATTATTGTTCAATTGTGTCCGAACACAAATATGGTCCTGCTCTCCCCACTTTCTCCAGCCAGAGCACTGCCTCAGAGGCATCCCCTGTAGACCTTTCACCCTCAGGCAATGCCAACTTTATCACAGCAGCCTTTTTCAAGGACACCTTTATGCCCTTCTCCCTGGCCAGTGCCTTGGCATTCCTGAAAGCCCTTCTTTTATCCAGCAAGTCTTTGGGGTAGTCTAAGTAAATTGACAACAGTTTACCCCTGATCACATTACCGCCCATCCCTCTAGCCGCATTCAGCTCCTTCTCCTTAGATCTGACTTTAGTAAGGGCCAGAAGGATCTGCCTTGACTTAGCAAGAGAGTGTTTCCCAACCCTATAAGCGAAGTCCACATCAGGTGGGGCCACAACATCAGGGTCCATTGCCTCTGTAACTGTCTTCACCACGAAGGAGGCTAGGCAGGTATCCTCTTCCTTTTGCTATTCCATACTCACCAACCTCAAGTTCCTTCTACGAAGTCTCAGATCCATTTAAAGGGTTTTCTCCTTCACAAGCTCTGTTCTCAGGTCATTATAATCCCTGAAACTGCCAGTAATCTCCACACCCAGGCTGCCAGCATCCTCTTCTGTCTTAGAAACACAGCCCTCAAGTTGGTTAACTTTCTGAGTCAGGTCAGATAGGGTGCATGCTCTTCACCTCCCCTGCATCCTGAGTCACTTTCAGCAGTAAAGTGTAGATTTCCTGGACCCCTGGCATCTCTCTATGTTGGGAACCTGTTTAGGCTTCTTGGGGATAGGGCTCTCCGCGGCATCAATCCTTTTTTGGTATTCATCATTAGTGCAAAATCTTCTCCAGGAGAGGGGCAGGAGATGCAGGCTCAGGATGCTGCTCCAGCGACCAGCATTCTCTTGTTTTCATTCAGCATTCCATCCAGCCCCCATAGTGTGCTAGAAGCATGTACTGTACACAACAGACACCAGCACTACACTAAATAAAGTATTTTATTCCTGCACCCTGGTGTCCATGTCTTAATTTCTATGTGTCCCTTAGGGGACAACCATGTAGCCCTGACTAGCTAGGCCCAAGTTTGCCCATGGGCCACATTTGTACAATTAAATATCCCACTTTCGAGGTAAGTAGATCCACAATAATATTGAATTTGGGTGAAAGGTGAAAGGGCAAAGCCTATACCGATTTTGTGGCTTTAGCCAGCTGCCTTGTGGTCAACTAAGGCATGCTGGGAAAAGATAAAGCTCACTGGGCAAATCCGTAATTGTGGTCGTGGTGAACCGGCTTTGCACTTGCACTTTGTTGTCAACATTAAAGTGATCTTAGATTAACATTTGTATTACCATTGTTGAGTCCTTCTGGGTCGCGCACACGAAGGCCTGATTTTCTACTTCTATCGTTAATGAATGATGTGCTTAGAGTATTTAGTTTAGAAATATATCTGGTGCACGCTGTAAAATGTAAACAAGACTTTAGGGGTGGTAGAGAATATTGCAAAGATATTGAGAATGAGTAAGGGCCACTTTTTAAATGTTTTCATTGTGTTAAGTAACATTTAATATGAGAACTATGTTTTCTGATCTGATCTTTTAGAATCAAACTAATAGTATGGGAACACACATGATTATGAGAAATGGATGGACAAAATATCCACAAAAAGACTTTTCTTCTACATGTAAGAGAATGCAGTACCACGTCCACTGAAGCTTGTCAATTTAAAGACAACAACGAAAACAAACAGACAATAGTATGTTGGTCCTTGTGCTTAGAAAAAAGTATCCAAGAAATGCCAATGACCGGTATAGTTAAGCTCAGACTGAGCTGTTCATGTAAGCAACACAAGGAAACCAGTTTCTAGTTAGGAAGGAAATTAATGTTCCATGCCAAATGTCTGCGTGCAGCAAAGGATTGAAAAAAGTGGTCCATAAGCACTGCCAAATCCCTACCAGCTAGAGCTCTGGCACGCCTATTTTCAAGACAATGGAACGTACCTGCCAGCACGCGGTCAAGCTGGGTTGGTCACATCTAATGCCAAATACCTGCCAGTCTTGATTAAGAAAGTATCCATGAATAATCGAGCATGGTAACTTTGATTCTTTCGGAAAAATGACAGAAAAAACGGATTCTAGGTTGCAAGTCGACCTACCATGCCTCCGCAGTTATAGCTGCACCACGTGATTGACTCCATGTATAAAAAGAAGATTGGTGGCACTTACCAATTTGTTAGTTCATGATCAACAAAATAAGGACTGATAGGCAGTAGCGACTGGTGTGTGTTGGGTCGCCAGGCACTCCCCATCCCAAGAGGCTAAGCTCCATTTGCGTTGTGAGATGTGTTTTTTCAATTACTCCATAAGAACTTGAGAGGGCGTCCAGAGTCTCTGTAATTTTAAAGAATGTGAACATATATTTCAAATACAAAGATGTGTTACTTTTACCCTGCAAAGTGCTGTGAATGGGCCAGAGCTAGGACCATTGTAAAACAGCCCCAACGCTGATACGTGTATAGTACTGTGCAGGCTTTAGAGAGACCAGAGCGATAGTGGGGGAGACGTCACGGCCTTCATTGTGTCAGAAGGGTGCTGAAAAAGGACAACCCCATGGGACACAATGAAGGTCTTTACCCCTCTCCCTTCCTGCCTGTCACAGGCTGGGGGTGAGGTTACAAAGCTGACCCCATCCTTGGCCCTGGTCTGATTTGGAAGCTGGTAAAAGGAGGGGAAAGAGAGGCGCCTAAACCCTAATCTCTGCAGGCTGCCTGCCATCAAGAAGATCTGGACTTGAGGGATAGTGAAAGGTAAAGGTAAATCTATATATATTTTGTAATGTTTCTGTGCCTGCGCGTTGTGTGTTTGATTGATTGCAATTGTGTGCGTTATGTGAATGTGATAAATCTTAGTGTGTTTGTGTGTGTGAGTGTGTGTATTTGAGCATAGTGTGGAGCCTGTGGGAGAAGCAGACTGTTAAAGACAGGGTTGTTCTGGCCACTATCTGATGTGCTTCCCTGAGTTTGGATAAGGTGGGAATCTGCAAGCCAACTCTTCTGGTACTGAATACGGTAAAATCTCAGCGACCCTAATGAAAGGTCCTAGAATTCCTCAGGGACATTTCATGGAGACTGGAAATCCAATTGTGTGCACAAAACCTCTGAGAGTGCAGAAGGTAGTCACTTTTAGACCTTCATGAGTGTCGACTATAATGGGGGGAAGTACTTCCACAAGACATCGAACCGCAGTGCTCCTCGAACACCCCGGGAATACAAGAATAAGTTGCAGTCAGAATGGTGAGCCAGCCAATTTCATGGACCTCACACTTGAATACCGGGAAAGCAAAAGAATGCACACAGAGCAACATAGCAGCCATGGATGGATCCCAGAACTGGTCAGAGTGCAGAGATGCAGAAGAGCGCTGCCTCACATTCAGCATTAGCCAGAATTCCAAGATGGCGCTGACCACCATGCCACACTTTAATCCCTTGCCGACCCTCATTTGGAATAGTCAAATCTATCGGACAGGTAACCAATCCCCAGAGGGAACTCATAATGAGAGGGAGAAACATGTGTCTAGAAAATAACCAATACATATCCTTGATTCAAACGAGAAAGGGGAATAACCTATGAGAAATGAGGTGGGAAACCCAGACCCAGGTTAGGGAGAATAAAAGGGACTGGAAAACCACAGCTCAGGAGAGGATACTGATGGTAACAGATATGCCTATATTTGCTGCTTACGAGGTAAAATTCCCTCCAAGGCCACAGGCTGGTGGAACCCTTAAATGCTTTTGAAGGGCTTACAAAAGAGAAGTGAAGAACATACACAACAGAAGGAGCCTTGGATGAAAATGGCAAAAGGTGGAGCTTAACACATTTGACCTTGAAGGAATGGGATAGCCAAGAGTCCTGGGTCTCCAACAGCAACCCCAAGGTGATTGATTGACCCATGCCAGGGGGCTTACTAAATATCATCTGCTTGACGAGGATGACGATAAGGTGGGTAGAAATACATATCACCACATCTGAAGAGAAAGCCTGATGAAAAAAGACAGCAAGGATTCTGATATAAAGATCCAGTGAAAGACTTACAAGAAAGCCCGAAGAGACGGCTTGATGAAAGACCCAATGTGACTGTTACCACAAAGGTCTGATGGCAGACCTAGCAATAGACCTGAAGAGACACTTAACGAGTAAGGCTCAATAAGAATTTGGCTACGAAAGTCTGGTTGAAGTTTTTTTTTATTTTTTATTGTTGCATTTTTAGTTTACAAAAAACCTTACACAACATGTAGAAAAACTTCATATAAAATACATCATTAATAGAAATCCATATTACGTAAAACATCACTTAAGCCTGACTGTAATTTCATCACAAAAAGAGAAAAAGAAAATACATCAACAGAAAAGACATCAACAGATTGCAGAGTATATTTAATAAGTGCAACATTTCTGACATCCAATTTAGCGTTTGTATGTTAATGTTAAAGGATATTTGTACCGCACACTATCATCACCGGAGTGGTCCCCTGGCGCTCTGGCGACTCTGAAAAAGGGAGTGGGGGGTTAGTGGGAATAAACTGGAAAAGTGCAAGAGAGTAGTGATGTGCTGTTGGCAGCCTCAGCCCGGTGGGTCCGTTGGCTGGGCTTGGGGTGTTTTACGGTCAGTAGTCGTTGTGTGCCGTTGTGCAAGTCTATGCGCGGTTTGTTTTGTTGTTGCAGTGTTGTGAAGTTTGTGCGGATTGCTGCGTTCTAGACTTGTGGATGTGCTTGGTTAGAGTTTGAGAGGTGTATGCAGAGGGATGGAATTGTTAGTAGGTTGGTCAGTTGGCATTGCTGTCCTTGCAATTATGGGATTCCATCTAGGTGCGGTACATGCTGACATTCACATTTCTATCTAGATGCGATGCAAGCTAAAGTTAAGAATTCCATACGAGTGTGGCACATGCCAACCATCTCATTTGTATCTAGATGTGGCGCAAGCTAAAGTTCAGAATTCTAAGTTTGGTGTATGTTAACAATCACATTTCTATCTAGATGTGATGCAAGTTAAAGTTCAGAATTCCATACGAGTGTGGCACATGCTAACAATCACATTTCTATCTAGATGCGAAGCAAACTAAAGTTAAGAATCCTGAGTCTGGCACATGCTTACAATCACATTTCTATCTAGATGCAATGCAAGCTAAAGTTCAGACTTCTAAGTGTGGTGCATGTCAAGAATCACATTTCTAACTAGATGTGATGCAAGCTAAAGTTCCGAATTCTAAGTTTGGTGTATGGTAACAATCACATTTCTATCTAGATGCGGTGCAAGCTAAAGTTCAGAATTCCGTACGAGTGTGGCACATGTCAAGAATCACATTTCTAACTAGATGTGATGCAAGCTAAAGTTCCGAATTCTAAGTTTGGTGTATGGTAACAATCACATTTCTATCTAGATGCGATGCAAGCTAAAGTTAAGAATTCCATACGAGTGTGGCACATGCCAACCATCTCATTTGTATCTAGATGTGGCGCAAGCTAAAGTTCAGAATTCTAAGTTTGGTGTATGTTAACAATCACATTTCTATCTAGATGTGATGCAAGTTAAAGTTCAGAATTCCATACGAGTGTGGCACATGCTAACAATCACATTTCTATCTAGATGCGAAGCAAACTAAAGTTAAGAATCCTGAGTCTGGCACATGCTTACAATCACATTTCTATCTAGATGCAATGCAAGCTAAAGTTCAGACTTCTAAGTGTGGTGCATGTCAAGAATCACATTTCTAACTAGATGTGATGCAAGCTAAAGTTCCGAATTCTAAGTTTGGTGTATGGTAACAATCACATTTCTATCTAGATGCGGTGCAAGCTAAAGTTCAGAATTCCGTACGAGTGTGGCACATGCTAATAATCACATTTCTATCTAGATGCGACGCAAACTAAAGTTCAGAATTCTATGTGTGGTGCATGTTAAGAATCACATTTCTATTTAGATACGACGCAAGCTAAGGTTAAGAATCCTGAGTGTGGCACATGCTAACAATCACATTTCTATCTAGATGCGACGCAAGATAAAGTTAAAAATTTTGAGTGTGGCACATGCTAACAATCACATTTCTATCTTTGTGCGACACAGGCTGAAGTTCAGAATTCTAAGTTTGTTGTATGCTGACAATCACATTTCTATCTGGATGCGACGCAAGCTAAAGTTAAGAAGCCTGAGTGTGGCACATGCTGACAATCACATTACTATCTTGGTGCGACGCAGGCTGAAGTTCAGAATTCTAAGTTTGGTGTATGTTGACAATCACATTTCTATCTAGATGCAACGCAAGCTAAAGTTCAGTTCCCTACAGGTGTGGCACTAGCTAAAATTGGCAAGTAAGTTAATATGCATCACAAGGCAACATTTACAATCCATTTACAGTGGTCACAAGTCTTCCTAAGTATGTATTGTCTAAGTCTATGGCAGTCTACGCTATGGAAGGTAAGGTAGAGTGGCAAGGGCTTTCTGGAGTAGAGTAATTGCTCTACACACCACCCAAGCCACACTCACAGTTTTGTTGGTGTCTGCTGACTTCCTTGGCTTCCCCTGCGAACACCTGCAGACACGTCTTGGGACCGTCTCTGTTGGAGCCGCCCTTTGCCTTGGGGCCCTTAGCCACAGGAGCTGCCGGGCAGAGCCTGCCCTGGGAGGGTTTGTGATATGTGGGCAAGTGACCAATCAGGGTGCAGGGGGAGGGTTGGGAGCCGGGATTGGGCTGGGGAATGAGGGTGAAGGAGGAAGGAGACTGGAGCACCGAGCACATGAAAACACCATTTTCTAAACACTTTTACAGTGTTTGAGATAGTTGGAGGGGCATCTGGGGCAAGGCTCTGGGGCAAACTCACCTTGGCCAGCTTCCTGCACAGTGATCCCATGATATATGCCCAAATTCATTTGATCCAAACCATTGGTTATGCCCTGCAATAGTGCGTTCAGTGCCACTATTTGAATCTCACATGCATCTGTTTCAGAAAAGGTTCTCTGAGAGCTCTGAATCTTTCTTGAACCTACTTTGAGTGTCAAAACACGTAAATGCACAAAGTGAGAGCAACCAAGTAATAAAGTGCTTGTTAGTCTCCCTACAAAAGCGACACCTCAGTTCTAGGGAATCCATCCCAGACACACTGTTAATACCCCAGTGTCTTATCCTCTCAAGAGTCGGTAGCTGGTTCAACCTAAAACTCATGTAGTTAGTTCTTCCCCTCTCACATGGAAACCTCTGCAGATAAAGGGGCAAACATTCCCTGGCGTGGCAGAAATTAGCATATTCTTTGTAAGTGGCATAGGAATTGACACTTTCAACCGTTTCTACCCAATCCGCCCTAAGGAGAAACCTCTTCACCAAACCAGGCTGTTGTATAAGATCTTCTAAAGTTAGCCCTAGGGACAGAAGTATTAAGTTCATTCTGTCGCAGAACTTTATCATGGAAGGAACTGTTTCAGATCTTACCACCTCTCTTAGTGTTTCCTATAGAGTATTGGTGGGAGGGTCGCTTATTTTCTTATACAGGGAAAGTTGTTTCCAGAGGTACCTAGTTTTAAGAGGTATAAGACAGAGCTCATGGCGAGTAACTGTGTTATGCACAGCCATAGATAAACCCAGTAGTTCTTTGCACAACTTTCCCTGAATGGTATTGAGAGTCAAACTCATATCGTGTGTACAGATATCAAGACCATAAAGTAAAATTCAACAGGGACCACTAAAGTCATAGTGTTGGGATGATTTATCTACAACAAAGGTTTAAGGGTTGATAGAAAGGACTTTGAATCCTCATAAGGATTTTCTTTAATGTAAGATAAACCGTCTCAAGGATATATTTATATGTAAGAGATTTATAAAGTACAAACCTTGCAGGGAGTCAACAGAGCTCTGTACAAAGGGGGCACTTGCAGGGGGCTACAAGTATGTGTGCATGAGTAATACAGGAAATTAGAGGGACAGGGGAAGAAGGGGAGTGTGGGAGAGCCAGAGTGGAAGAATTAGGGTTGAGTAAAGCGATCAGAGATGCGTGAGATATTCCCTGAAGGGTAGGCTGCAGATACTTTCTGAAGTGTAGGCTATAGGGAGCCAGTCTAATCTCTGATGTTAATAAAGACTGCTTAGCTCACTTCTTGGCCACCCAGTCCTAGGCATCTAGCACCAAGCACACGTCTTGGCTTGATTCCTGGTTTTGGGATTCTTCTTGACTTCCCAGTCTTCGATTTGTTGAAAATAGAACACCCTTACGATCATGCATTTTGACACCCCCTTGCCATATCTTCACTATCTTATGACCAATAATGTAATAATCTCCCCTTGGCCATCCATGGTATTAGATTGAACCTATCGAAAGTGTTTGTTTTGCCTTGCCAGGGCCATTGTCAGGCTGTGTTGTATGACCCACCAGCCCAGGTCAACCCTGCTGGTAGTAAAGCATCTAAACTGCGCAGCCTCTTTGTTTTTTCTTGGTCGCTGGCTCTTGTCTAGGTCTGAGCTATTGCCCTCAAAAGGACTGCATCAGCTTGTTCTCCTTTCTCTGAAGCCTCAACAAATGTGAACGATATAGCCCACAGCAGGCTGGTGCCTTTCTTTCTTCCTTTGCTTCTTGATTTTCTCCAGCAGTTGAGCGATAATCCTTAGCACCTTAGACACACTAGATCTATGTTGTTGGTGTCTTGTGCCCTACCCATCAGCTGTTCTGATCAACAGTGTCCCCCAGCTGTTGACTAGAGGTGAAACTGGCAGGTTCTCTTCTAGGAACTGTTTTTGTGGGTGTCCTGGTAGTTCCAGGCTTAAAGTTGTCCACAATATGTTATAAATCCTTCTTCGTGCGCATCCGCAAGGAGGTTGCATGGGACATTCCGGCATGAACTGGAGGCACGAATTCTATCTGTTGCACGTGAGGGAAATGAGTCTTTCACCCAAAGTACTTGCAGCACTGCACATAACCTCAGAGGACAGGACTCTCCTTCCCTGATGACTTCAACACCCACTCCAACCCCACTCGGAATCCCACATAATCCTTGGACACTTGTTGCTGGAGGATGGTTATGAAAGGAGATGGCAACCCCTCACCAAGTGCCCTGGGTGTTAATACTTTTCATGAAGTGTGATGTAGTGAACAAAAACTTTCTAAGAAGGAAAACCAGAGCAGAGGCAGAAGAAAATGAATACCTACCTCATATCCCAAAAGAACATCAGTCTCTGACATGTTGGCACTTCTCTTATATCTTCATCACCAACATATGATATGATATGTCATTTATCACACACCTGTACACAAGTGTTTCTAGGAGCGACAAGACAAGGGAGGGAAGACAGAGGGAGGACAAGACATATTGTAACAATACTCTCATTGTCTGATGACTGCATATAACACGTAGTCCCCCCATTATCAAGATAGTAGCAAAAATAATTGACCTATTTTGTTATGTTATTGAAACTTCTTAAGCGCGCGGTCACCCAGAGGCATTATGGCGCTGGAGAGGAAGGTATAAAATCCACAGCCCATCAACATCAGTCACCTAGAACAAATATGTTTATAAAGCCTTTCTAACCGCCAAATGATTAGACAGATTTTTCATTGTCAGTGGGATTTCCGCTCCAAATTATTTAATTTATTTTTCACAGAAACAGACAGGCATGTAAATGAAAGAATCTGGTGGAGAAAGGAGGCAATTACAAGCCATCGGGCCAGATCTGTGTGATGCTGGAGAGGTTTTCCTGTCAGATGCTATTCCTCACCCAAATGCACTAGGAACACACAGCCAGCAAACCCCTGTGGCAGATTCAAACAGAACACACAACACGCAAGTCCACTTCAAAAGCGTTATTAACATTGTCCAGATTGGATTGTGAGAAACTCCCTTGTGGAGGGGATGGTCGGGCATATCAATACACTTTAGCTTAAACTTTTCCTAAATGCTGAATACCTAAACAGCTTCTTACCTGTCACTAGCAAACCATGCTTTACTTAACTCTGGATGACCCTGGGTGCAGCTCTGTGCGAAATGGACATGGGTAGGACAGGCAATAGTTTGGATTCCCCAAACCTCCTACGAAAAAAACACAAGATGACAATACATGTCAACTACACACAAGGAAAGACAGAAAAAGAAATGCTGGTGTACGGTTACGTTAGTTGTTGTTTGCGATACATAGGGCCTCATTACACGGAATGTGGTAAACCATGGTGCGATTAGCACCATGGTTGCCGCCAGTACCATACCGGTACCACCATGGAGAAAAGGGGAATTTCCACCCTATTCCAAGGTTGGCGGGGCGGTAATTCCCCCTTTCTCCATGGCCCTTCCCCATTTCCATTTTTCCCCCGTAGGGCTCAATGGGAATGGGGAATGGGGATGGGGAAGGAGCTAATTACGGTACAGCAAATTGCGGTACCGTAATTAGCATCAATGTCCCTTTGCGGGTCCCAACTTTAATGGCTGGTCTACACCAGCCGTTAAGGTCAGGTCCCGCAAAGGCACTTCGTAGTAAGGCGGTAAGGGTTTACCGGTACCGGTGCCCTTACCGGTACCGGTAAACCCTTACCGCCTACCGTGTAATGAGGCCCATAGATACGTGACTCCAACCGCAGTATACTAGCAGTTTTTTTAACCTCTTTTATAAAAGGGTGGAACCATGGCAGACACTATGGGCCTCATTACGACCCAGGCGGTAAGGGGTTAACAGCGCCGTAAAAGGTGGCAGCGCCGTTAACCCCTTACTGCCTAATTACGAGGTCCCTTTGCCGGTCCCCACCTTAACGGCTGGTTTTACCAGCCGTTAAGGAAGGAACCCACAAAGGGACTTTCGCGGTAATTACGGTACCGTAATTTGCGGTACCGTAATTACCACCTTCCCCATTCCCATTTAGCCCTGTGGGGGCAAAAATGGGAATGGGGAAGGGCCAATGGTGAATGGGGAATTACCGCCCTGCCAACCTTGGAATGGGGCGGTAATTCTGCCATCCACCAAGGCGCAATCAGTAAAATACTGGCGTCAACAATGGCGCTAATAGCGCCATGGTTAATGCCTGGGTCGTAATGAGGCCCTATATACAAACTCTATAACTATCCCCAATCAGCTGCAGTAACTAAAGAAAAGAGTTCCTTAACACTAAAAGACTCCTTTAAAACTCTGAATAGTCTCATGGTCACAGTCCCAGTGCTGTGGCATGGTCCATCTTGATACAGGTGGTGGTTGTGTTGCTCCTGGGTAGTCAGCAGGCAGGGCAGCATCAGTCTGTTGGGGGCTGCAAAGTTCTTGTTGGCTGGGCTGCATATGTTAGGGGCAGCCCAGCATGTTGGCAGCAGCGTGGGGGGTTTCCTTTAGTAATTACCTGTCCGGGTGTGTATGCCAAGAGCATCCCAGCATTGGATGCAGCAGTGGGGGGGCCTCCAGTCACTCTCTCAAACTGGGCCGCCTGTTCCAGCAGCTGCCCGGGGAGTATTTACGGGCCCATGTTAGCAGGGGGGGAACCAACCTGCAGTGTTCACGCGGTACTCCCCTTTCTTTGCAAGGAGCGTTGCACAGGAGCATCAGCCTGGTAGGTGGCAGTGCTGTTGGGTGCTCCCTGGGCTGTGCCATGGCGGTGATCCATGATGCTTTGCCCTCCCCTGGCAACAGGGTACATTGACTATTAAAAGCCTGGGCCGCAGCGGGAAACCCACCGCCCATTGATACATACACGATTTTAAGAGGAGAGTATTTTACTCCCTATTTTTATACTTTGAGAGTGCATGCGATTTCAAGGGAGTAAAAATTAGGTTTCTCCTTCACAAGAGAGTAAAAGGTAAGTGATATCTAGCTCATGCCTGCAAAAAGTTAAAACGGTATGAAAATCATTACCATGCAACATCAGTCCACACCATGACAGAAAATCAGGTTTCTCTCAGGTCTCGTGGAGGCAGATTATTTCGTAACTAGACATGTCGCTGTTTCCCTATTGGAATAGATTTGTGTAGAACCTCGTGTATTCCATGAATAGAGATGAATTTGCTCATGTCGTATCAGTAGGTGTTATAGATATGTGGTCTTGTCTTTCCTTTTTTCCACTTCGATGATTTGGTTTTTATATGAGATCAGGGAGTATACTCTCCGTATGTTCGGTGTATTTCTGAGAGCGGTCCGCCGTCTTCTGTCATCCCTGTCTGTCTTTTTCAGGTCTTCATGCTGATTGCGAGATTCGGAACGGCTGAGATGGTGGAGCAAATCAAGCCAAATATTTCCATCTGTTTGGCTTGCTTCATGATTATTTCAAGTGTAATGATTGTGTCGCGTTGGACTCGGATCGAGTCTGTTTCGTCGTTGTCCGGGAATTCTACTACTAGGATGTCACACGATTTTATTCTTAGCAGGCCAAGAATTGCATGAAGCAATCTCATAAGGTTGGTCCTGTTCAGAATTATCCCGTCTTGCGGCGTAATTGGTCGATGTATCTCGATTATGTTCTTTATTTTTGGCATTCTCGGATCAACAAAAGTAGGAGGTTTCATAGGATTGTCCAGGTTATCTGCTTTTGGGGAGCAAGCAGAGTGATTTCTATTCCTTATTGAATGGGTGGATTCGCAATCTGTGGAGCAGATGCTACCACCATGGGCAGATGCACAGCTGGACCATTCTCTTTCAGTATCAGAGACTTCTTCACAGGTGAGTGTTCTGTTTTTACTAATTTCTGTGTATTCGTCACCGATGTAGAGTGACGAGGTATTACTGGAAACATCTGATAATTGAGTGATTGATCGATCAAGGGCTATTGCCACTTTAGGTACTTGTTGCCGGTTTTCATAAGTGGAGAGGTTGATAAGTAGGTGAACAATCTTCCTGTCCTCTAGATCATGGACTTTTGGTCTCAACTGTTTTCTGTGTCACTATGTTGGTTTGCAGGGGACTCTTTAGTTCTTTGAGCAAGTCGTGTGCTCTCCTTGTTTACAGCCACTTTGTTTATGGTTTGAGGCAGTGTCAAATTTCTTAAGAAGGATCCAGAGCCTTTTCTAGATAGTTTGACATTGGCTTTGATTTTCACCTATGTTGCATTGTGTTTCTTTTCGTTAGTATTCATAGGTTTTTTTGTTTGATTAAATATCGAGGTGGTCTCTTCTGGAATTTCAGAAACCAGAGATTTATTATGTAATGTTGGGTATCTCCGTCGCAGCAGGATGTGAGTTTCCTGATATTGCTGGGCGGTTGTACAATGATAGGTAAAACATAATAGCAACCAACTAAAAACTGTGGACAAGAAATTTGGGCTAATTTACTAAAAGCTATTTTTGAAACTCTTTGGTCTACCTCACACATTAATCTCAGTGAAATCTACAACCAGGAGCCAGGAAGCAACAACACCCTCACCCCCACCATCCCTCTTTGCCCTCCTCATCCCTCAACTAATTTATCAGTACTAAAATCTTGCATCCTTCCACCTTCCACACTCCTTCAGATGACATCCAGGTCTAGTATACATAACAGATTCAGACCCTGTCCATCTTCTTATACCAACCATGCTGTCAATTGTGGTGCTCCACAATCCTGGAGCTGCCCATATGGCTAACCTGCCAAGTCGGTACCAACCACAAACAGTATAGAGATGTTCATATCGGCACACAGGTAACAGGCACTTGCAACCTGCATCCATCAACGCCAAAGGCTTTTGCATCTGCCTTCCTGCTATCCTACGAATACACCCTGCCCTCATTTCTTACAGAGCCATGTGCAGCAAGGCCATCGTTATAGGCAGAAGGGTGCTAAATAAGACCACTTTACATTGCATAACACCAGAGCAAGAAGATATTTGAACCAGGGGGTAGACATTTCCCAATTTTGTCTCTTTCTTGTTACCACAGCAAACACCACAGAGAAAGGGTGTGAGAGCCTGAATAGCTGAGAAAACACCTTGAAAATGTGTCTTTGGTCCCTTATTTAATAAAGCTATCATGACAGTGCATTAAATGGGTTAAATCAGGATTAAGGTTGATCATTTGGCAGGAATCGCTGTCCCATAACATCTATTTATTTTCAAACTACACCTAAAATAATAGAGCAATTAATTAGCCAACACACAATTGTTTGAAACTCTTTTAAAGATCCTGTTCTGATATAGTTATGCTTATGACATCTGCCCTTTCATCAAAATCCCACATTACTCCTGGCAGAAAAGGATTTAGATTTCGTCAATGAGAGTATTTCTGGTTTGCAGATATCTGGACTCCTGTCTTACAAGACCTGGGTCCAGCAGGTTATAAGGTCAGCGCTTTTAAGTGAATAAGACACTGTGGTGATCGGGTGGAATTGATTTCTAATCCACAATGAATCCTGAACTGGAAACATTTCTAGTGCTTTATGTCAAGGACATGCTACATTTTATTACTGGCCTCCCCAAAATACCTCTGTATTTTGTGCCTATGATTGGGGCTGTTATTTCAGTACTATCGACAACATACATCAATCTGATAATATCAGAGAACTTCATTGTAGGAGTAAATAAATAATATTAACTGTACTACGGCTTAAAGCGTAATAACCACTATTGATGGCTCATACTGTGAATGCAGGGACCCTCACGTCTGTCAGGTCACATAGTATAGCTTGCATATGCAGGGGTCCTTTGCTTAGGACGTACTAAAGAACCGAGTGCCGAACCATTCTAGAAACTCTGAGTTGAAAGTGGAGCAGTCTAGACGTTCACATCTTTATAGGGCCCTTATCGACTTCCCAACTTGTATGTAAACATCGTTAGGGTATTGTGTGGCTATCAAACATAAAAAAGTGCATTACAAATCCCATACAATAGCTGGGTTTTGCTCAAGGTAAAGAAGTAGAACTGAGGGGGGGAAAAAGTCTTGAACGGGTTTGGTGTCAGAAGGATTCAGCAACAGATAGCTTGACATTTCTAAAGTTCACATAAAAAATACACTTAGATTCATCATGCCAAAAAAAACTCCTATTAAGAAAGACTGTAGCAATCATCTCTGCATCAGCGGGTGCACTGGCTAGTGTTGGGGGGCTCTTTTCACACCCCTGATGCGGTCCCGCAAGCCCCGCCACACATAGCACACGGAGACACGGTGTTGCTAGTTCGGGCTTCCCGGTCGCTCTGACGCGGCCGGGAACGCCCCCTTTATTTAAACAGCACGCGGCGGCGTGACGTGTCACGCCGCCGCGTTAGCCCGTCATCGGGCAACGCCACACTCCTCCTTTTCCGGGAGGATCAACAAGCAACACAAACCTTTCAACTTTATTAACCCAATAACCACACTTTTGAAAACTTCACTGCACACCCAGAAAACAGAACCCCTTTAATTGCAGCCACCCCCATTGGAATCCCCAAACTCACTGGCCATCTGTCCAACAACATAGTCACTGAGGTAGGCGGGCTTCCCACGCCCAGATCGCTGGGGGTACCTCCGGCCTACCTCCGGCAATCGATGTCCCTCGGTTGCTTCACCTCGGAGGGGAGACTCCGGCACCTCGTCCTGGAAGCTGTCGTTGAACGATGTGTAGGGAGGATCAGGTTCAGGAGGGGTTTCAGTTCGCGAATCCCCCAACTTCTTGAAGAAGCTGACGTTCCGGGTGACGGCCGACCTGCCATCAGAGGCCGTGACCATGGAACCTTTCACCGCCACAACGTCCAATGGTTCGGGTTCGTAGGGTAGTGAGAGTTTGCCCTGGGGATGTCTATTCCGGATTAGAACCTCATCCCCTGGTTCAAGCCTCTGAGGTTGAAGGCCCCGTCGAAGATTTTCCTGCTCGATCCGAAGCCGTCTCTCAACCTCAACTCGCTGATCATCAATGACCCCTGGTTCCCTGTCCCCCGCTTCCGGCAGCAGTCCTCGGGGGCATCTCCGGAACAGCACCTCCGCCGGGGCCACTCCGGTGGCGGCATGTGGAGTGGTACGGTACACACGGAGAAATTGATAAAGGGCCCGTTGTAGGGACTGGCCTTGTCCCTGAGCAATTCGGAATGTTTTGTTCAATGTCCGCATCAGTCTCTCGGCATCTCCATTTGCCCGGGGCCACAGAGGGGACACTATCCTATGATGTACTCCACAGCTCTCCATCAGCTCAGAGAATCTCTCGCTTTGAAACGGCGAACCATTGTCGGAACAGAGTGTGTGGGGAAAACCATGGGCCGCAAAGATCTTCTCAACAGCGATCACCACATGCTCGAATGCCACGGACTCCACAAACTCAACCTCTGGATATCTGGAGTATTCATCTATTATCACCAGGAAATGAGTCCCCACTGACGTCGAGCCAAAGTCCGCATGAACAATCTCCCAAGGCCTCGTGCCCCTAGGCATGGCCTCGATGGCAGGCTCCCGTTGGAGAGGGGAGGCCGCTTGACACCACACACATGCTGCCACGAACTCGTCGACCTTTCTCTCCAGCTCGGGAAACCAAACCTTCGAGCGGAGTCGCGCCTTGGTCTTTGCGGCCCCTTGGTGTCCGTGGTGGGCGAGCCTGATCACCTCGAGGACCTTTGATTGTGGAACAACAATGCGGTCCCCCCGGAGCAGCAGCCCGGAGTTAGAGAATGATAACTCTTCCTTGACCTTCCACAACTGTGCCAGCGATGCTCTAGCCTCTGGTGTGCGTCCGGCCACTGCCTCCAGAATGGACTTCCAGGATCCGTTGTGCATCGATTGTTTCAATATCTGAAAACACTCATCTCCTGCTGCTGCCACCTCCAGTTCCTCTATGGACATCGCATTGGGTGTTGCCGCCTCCACAACCATGCTTATATGACTGTCCGCTTCCTCTTCACAGGTATCATACCCCTCTCCCCCACTCGCTCCAGGATGGCGGGATAAGTAGTCCGCCGCATTGTTGACTCCTGGTCTGTAGACAAGGGTGACGGAGTATTCAAGTAGGGCAAGCATCCATCTCTCGATTCTTGCCGGGGGTTTAGATGAGGACCCTGCCAGTATTGGAATCAGTGGTTCATGGTCTGTGACCACGGTCACCGGGTGCCCCAACACGTAGAGCCGGAAGTGGCGGCAGCCCCATAACACCGCCAAAGCCTCCCGTTCAATTTGGGAGTATCTCTGTTCCGTGTCTGTGAGAGCCTTGCTGGCATACGCCACCGGTCGAATGGTCCCCGTGATGTCTATTTGGGTCAACACAGCACCCAGCCCGAAAGGGCTCGCATCGACCACAATTTCCGACTCCAGCGCTGGGTCGAAGAATGCCATAGTGTCCTCCATGGTGAGAGCACCTTTGATGTCTTCGAAGGCAGCTTGTTCCAGGGGGCCCCAGTGCCACAGCGTATCCTTCTTGGTGAGCGCCCGAAGAGGTTCCGACCTTGCGGCCAGATTCTGGATGAAACGCCCACAGTACGTGACCATCCCTAGGAAACTCCTCACCTCCGTTACCGACTCAGGTGCTTTCGCCGCCTTAATGTCTTGGACCTTCTTCGGATCTGGCGACACCCCGCCCTCCTTAAAAATGAACCCAAAGAACTCGATAGACGAGCGCAGGAACTCACATTTCTCCCTGTGAAGGGTGAGGCCCAGCGACAGAAGGCGGTCTAGAGTCTTTCCCAGTCTCTGCATATGGTCCACCTCGATCTTGGCAAACACCAGAATATCATCGCTGATATTAAGGACGCCTTCCAGATCTGCCAGGGCGCCCCTGATGATATTCTGGAATACCTCGGCGGCCGACGACACTCCAAAGCTCAGCCGCTTGTACCGATACAACCCCCGATGAGTAGTGAAGGTTGTAATGTACCGGGACTCAGGGTGGAGTACGACCTGATGATAGCCAGCTCGGAGGTCCAGCTTGGAGAACACACGAGCCCCTTGGACCTCAGCAATAATGTCATCGATGGTCGGTGTGAGGTGCCGCTCCCTCCGGATGGCTTTATTGGGGAGCCTCATGTCCACACATATGCGTACTGAGTCAGGTTGCTTAGGTTTTCTGGCAACCACAATCGGGGACACCCAGGGTGTCGGGCCCTCCACTTTCTCGATGATATCTAGGTGCACCAAATTGTCCAGCTCTTTGTCCACCAGTTCTCTTAGATGGAAGGGCACTCTGCGGTGTTTCAGCGCAACAGGTTGCACGGACTCATCAATATGCAGTCGGATCGGTTCTCCTGTCATCTTCCCGATCCCATTGAAGAGTTTAGCGTAACGGTCAAGGAGGTCATTTATGTCCTCTCGGTGCACGGCGTATGCAAATCTTACGATCCCCAAAGCTTCCGCAGCCGCACAACTGAGCAGGGTATTGCTACTGACTGGGGTTACGTAAAATCGAGCCTTGATGTGCGACCCATCATGCTCCACCTTCGCTACAAACGCCCCATCCAGTGGTATGGGATCTTGACCACCGAATGCAAATATACGGGCTTTCGGCGTTACCAAACTTGGGGGGGGTCTAAGAGAGTCATAATGTTCTCTGGCCATCACATTAACAGAGGCACCTGTGTCCACCAGGACTGGGACCGGGGCGTTGTTGATCTCAACGATACACCTTGGCTGCCTTCTGCTCTTCCCTTTGAGCATCTCCACACTCGAGACAAAAAATATGTTTTCCTCGTCCTCTTCATCAGCCACCTCCGCCTGCGGATCACCCTCACCCTGTTCCACCTGGGCTACGCTGGGCTGCTGGTATTGGCGAGGGGCCCATATCCGAGCCTGACCTCTCGGTACCATCACGGGCAGGGCTGCACGGCACACCCTCGAGAAGTGGTCTGCCAGTCCACACCTCCCACAGACCTTTCCAGCCGCCGGGCACTCCGCTGTGTGAGGGAGGTCATAGCCGCACTTTTGGCATGACTCACCGGCTCTTCCTGCCCTGTCTCGGGGCCCCCCGCCCAGACGCCTCGCTCCTCGGCCACCTCGCCACACGACGCACACCTCCTCCGACCTCACTGAACGAGACCCAGACTCCATCTTGACAGCCCGGGCTTCAGCTACCTCATGGCACCGGCCTAGCTCCAATATGCGTGGCAGCGTGATGCCAGGCTCCCTGAGGACTTGTCTCCTGAGTTTCCCCGACGAACATGCTTGAATGAGCATGGTGCGGATCATGTCGTCCGCATCCCCCCATGCACATCCCAGAGAAAGACGCCGTAGGCGACCATAGAAAGTGTCCAGCGTCTCCTCCTCCTTTTGCTTGGCCGAGAGCATGACAAACCTCTCATAGTCCGTGTTCGCAAGAGGGAGAAAATGAGTAAGGAGTGCCGCCTTGGCCGCATCATACGTGTTGTTGGCAGGCGTAAGGGACTCAAAAATGTCTTGGACTGCGGATCCAGCCGAATACAGCATAGTGGCGATTCTGCTGTCATCATCCGTCACGTGTGCCGCTCTGAAGTACATATCAAGACGACTCACCCATCTCCTCCATCGAGGCCCCATGCTTGAGGGTGGACCTGACGCGTCAAACTCTGGAATGGGCTGCAGAGCTGCGTGAGCGGTGGGCACTGGTTGTTGAGCCATGATGGGGGGTGCAGGTTGGCCCAGCAGCAGACCTGGAGGAGCCTGAGTCCCTGGGGGTGCAGCAGCTGGCTGTTGGGCGGTCCGCGGGGCAGCCCCCTGGCCACGATCCTGGGGTTGCGACGTTGATGAAGTGTCGTCGTCTGAACCGTCAGATCCGTCCATGGACTTGAGCGCACAGGCACCCCCACCTACTGCGTTGGGGGCCGCAACTCAAACCCACGATCATTCAGGCGTTCATGCAGCAGCCTCAATCTGGTCACCCCAGCACACCAGCAGTCCCCATGGGTTAAATCCGGCAAGACCCACCACGCCAGGTGTACCTGATGATGAAGGAGATGAAGAAAGAGATGCACCGCACCCTGATGATGAAGGTGATGAAGAAGCAGACATGCAACCACTATTGACTGTCCATCCCAATTTAGGAAGTTCCAAAAATTAAGCCTGGAGCATGGACTGGTTTCAGGCAGGCCCAGTCATACCAATCCTTCTCCGAGCTTCCACACGACGTATGAGTCCCAGAAAAACTCAAAAATCCATAACAAGGATATGGGCGTGCAGATTGAGCTACCCGCTCTTAATGTGTCCAAAAATTAGGCTCATAAAACGTTTCTGCTCCAAACCGGAGCCTGAGAAAGATTTATGGCCTCGAGACAAAATGGCCGCCGGCCGCGTGTGCGTCCTCGCGACCCGGCCTTGATCGGAGCGAATCTTCGATCCGCTCCGTTACGAAAAATATTGTGAAGTCATTCACTGCCGGGCCCGGGTCTCCTCTACACCTCGTCGCCACTGTTGGGGGGCTCTTTTCACGCCCCTGATGCGGTCCCGCAAGCCCCGCCACACATAGCACACGGAGACACGGTGTTGCTAGTTCGGGCTTCCCGGTCGCTCTGACGCGGCCGGGAACGCCCCCTTTATTTAAACAGCACGCGGCGGCGTGACATGTCACGCCGCCGCGTTAGCCCGTCATCGGGCAACGCCACAGCTAGTAACAGCCCGCACGCCCAGGCCTCAGGGCTAGGTGAGCGTTCAGGGCCGTTACATGCCAGGTTTGCACCCCAACAAGGGGCTGATTGATATTCACACCCCAGTGCTCAGTTCGGGGTGAGAAGCTTTTTTTGGGCTTTTTTACTGGAGACGGCCTCCATGCATATTGCTCTAACCCAATCCAGTGAAAAAAAACAGGATGGTCACAACTATACTAAATAGAAAACTTATGCAGTCCCTTTGCCATTTCTATGGTGAGCTCTGAGGACGGGGACAGAGCACTACGACCGGAGTAAAAAGCTCAGTTCCAGCAGTTAAGTGGGTAGGCAGGGAGCGGTGGAGTGTGGGAAGTGGTGTGGGATGTCTTGGGGGTGAGCAAAGGCAACAGGGAGGGGGTAGGGGTCTATCTGGATAATTAAGACAGCACCAAATCAGTGAAGAGACTTGTGTGGCTCCAAAAACACAGGCGTACACTGGCAGTTCTCGGATGCAGTTCCAGCCACTTGATTGGTTGGCTGCCCTTCACCGGGTGCGAATGAATAATTAACATGCTCCACAAAATGAACTATTAAGGATGATTAATGAGCCGAGAAATCCCGAAGCTTTAAAATAGACCATCACGAAATTGCAACATCCCTGCTGCCATGACTCTTTTTGGAAAATAAAGGGGGTAATTCATAGAAATTCGCACAAAAGTGGCGCACGTGGCTGGAGCACAGTGTTCCCGTTCGAATGTCTGCGCCAGCCGCGTGCGCTAAAATCGATTTCCGCGCACAGCGTATTCATGGATTTTAGCCTCCAAAAGCAGCCGTGGCGCAGAGTGGCGCAGCGACCCTGCAGCAGCACCAGTTAACGCCCTCGCGCAAGGAAAAGCCATCAAAATCCCCAATCCAGCGCAAAGGGCTGCGTCAACCCTGGACCAGTTTACCGGACTGCCAAACAGCAAACGCCAAGCGGGGAACGTGTATTACGGGTTTCGCGGTAACTTCCACACGCGAAAGGGCCTGTGCGAGTGGGGTACGTGTATAACTGTTGTTTGCGTGAATTTATACACGCAATTGGCCTGGGTATGTGTATTTCAGGGTTGCGCGGGAAGTATTACACGCAAATGGCCTGGGTATGTGTATTCCAGGGGTGCGCGGGAAGTTTCACACGTGATTGGCCTGGGTACGTGTATTTCAGGAGTGCACGGGAAGTTATACACGCAAATGGCCTGGGTATGTGTATTCCAGGGGTGCGTGGGAAGTTTCACACACGATTGGCTTGAGTACGTGTATTTCAGGGGTGCGCGGGAAGTTTCACACGCGATTGGCCTGGGTACGTGTATTTCAGGGGTGCGCGGGAAGTTTTACACACGATAGGCCTGGGTACGTGTATTTCAGGGGTGCGCAGGAAGTTTTACACGCGAATGGCCTGGGTACGTGTATTCCAGGGGTGCGCGGGAAGTTTGCACGCGATTGGCCTGGGTACGTGTATTTCAGGGGTGCGCGGGAAGTTATACACGCGAATGGCCTGGGTACATGTATTTCCGGGGCGCATGGGAAGTTTCACACACGATTGGCCTGGGTACGTGTATTTCCAGGGTGCGCGGGAAGTTTCACACGCAATAGGCCTGGGTACATGTATTTCAGGGGTGCGCGGGAAGTTTTACACGCGAATGGCCTGGGTACAGGTGCGCAGGAAGTTTCACACGCGATTGGCCTGGGTACGTGTATTTCAGGGGTGTGCGTGAAGTCATACACGTGAATGGCCTGGGTACATGTATTCCAGGGGTGCGTGGGAAGTTTCACACGCGATTGGCCTGGGTACGTGTATTTCAGGGGTGCGCGGGAAGTTTTACACACAAATGGCCTGGGTACGTGTACTCCAGGGGTGTGCGGGAAGTCTCACACGCGATTGGCCTGGGTACGTGTATTTCAGGGGTGCGCGGGAAGTTATACACGTGAATGGCCTGGGTACGTGTATTTCAGGGGTGTGCAGGAAGTTTCACCCGCGATTGGCCTGGGTATGTGTATTTCCAGGGTGCGCGGGAAGTATTACACGCGAATGGCCTGGGTAGGTGTATTTTCGGAGTGCGCGGGAAGTTTCACACGCGAATGGCCTGGGTACGTGTAATCCAGGGGTGCGTGGGAAGTTTCACACGCGATTGGCCTGGGTACGTGTATTTCAGGGGTGCGCGGGAAGTTATACGCGCGAATGGCCTGGGTATGTGTATTCCAGGGGTGCACAGGAAGTTTCACATGCGATTGGCTTGGGTACGTGTATTTCAGGGGTGCGCTGGAAGTTTCACACGCGATTGGCCTGGGTACGTGTATTTCAGGGGTGCGCAGGAAGTTTTACACGTGAATGGCCTGGGTACGTGTATTTCCGGGGTGCGCGGGAAGTTTCACACGCGATAGGCCTGGGTACGTGTATTTCAGGGGTGGGCGGGAAGTTTTACACGCGAATGGCCTGGGTACGTGTATTCCAGGGGTGCGCAGGAAGTTTCACACGCGATTGGCCTGGGTACGTGTACTTCAGGGGTGCGTGGGAAGTTTTACACGTGAATGGCCTGGGTACGTGTATTCCAGGGGTGCGCAGGAAGTTTCACACGCTAGTGGCCTGGGTACGTGTATTTCAGGGGTGCGCGGGAAGTTTCAAACGTGATTGGCCTGGGTACGTGTATTTCAGGGGTGCGCGGGAAGTTTTACACGTGAATTGGCAGTGTGGGTCCTCCAGGTGTCCCCTTTACCCCCTCCATGGCCCCTGCAGGCAGGCCACACCACAGGGGACTACCCTGCACCCCTGTTCATGTCCCGCAGGCAGCCGATCCACAATGGGCATGCCCCCCAGTCAAGCCACATGTCACGTTGCATATGATCACCAACACATGTCTCCCTGCACCCCCTCCCCCAGCAGTCAGGGGCACCTGCCAGCAGGCCCCCACACATGTCTCCCAGCACCCCCACCCCCCAGCAGTGCGGGGAACCTGCCAGCAGGCCCCCACACATGTCTCCCAGCACCCCCCCAGCAGTGCGGGGCACCTGCCAGCAGGCCCCCACACATGTCTCCCAGCACCCCCACCTCCCAGCAGTCAGGGGCACCTGCCAGCAGGCCCCCACACATGTCTCCCAGCACCCCCACCCCCAGCAGTCAGGGGAACCTGCCAGCAGGCCCCCACACATGTCTCCCAGCACCCCCACCCCCCAGCAGTGCGGGGTGCCTGCCAGCAGGCCCCCACACATGTCTCCCAGCACCCCCACCCCCCAGCAGTCAGGGGCACCTGCCAGCAGGCCCCCACACATGTCTCCCAGCACCCCCACCCCCCAGCAGTCAGGGGCACCTGCCAGCAGGCCCCCACACATGTCCCTTTGCCCCCAGCTCATGACGATCCCAATCATGGCCCTTATGGCCATCCTACCCAGCACAAAGACCCAACCAAGTATTGCATCCACCCACATAGAAAAGGCAATGACATGATACAACCCCAATGGCAAGTATGTAAATGAACACATGTCCGTCACACACACACAATGGTTGCAAGTGAATGCGAAAACCCATATCTTGACCTGCATGAAACCAATAAGATAATACCACACATCGAAGTATGAAGAAAAAAATGTATTAAACACAACATGAATGTAATTAAAATCAAACAAACAACAATGGGAATAAAAAAATGAATAGCTGGATGTCCGTGAAAGAATGAAAAACAAGAAATCATAATCCAACGAAATCCAAAAGAAATGGTGTCCAAAGTCACAGTCCAACAAAGCAAATCCAAGGGAAAAACAAAGTGAAAACCATTGCTCCATGGTGAAATTTAAAAAAAAGAAAGAGGAATCCAATGGTGAACTATATACAACAATCCAGGGTCCATGAGCCCAACTGAAGAAATGAAACCTATCAAAAATACTACCTATTAAAAAAATATATACAGAAACGTGGTGCATTGTCCAAGCGCAACCAAAATAAAGAAAAAACGAAAGGAAACTTAACACTAAAGAACTTTTTACAAGGGCAGCGGGCTAGTCCGATGGCTCACTTCTGGATGTTCCAGGCCAGGGCATCATCGAACTCCTGCTCAATGTCCTGGAGGCGGTCCTCTTCCATGGCCCTGAGGGTTCGCAGGGACGACGACATGTTCTCCTCCAACTCCCTGCAAATCGCCTCGAGGCACTCGGCCCGCCTCAGGGCCCTCCGCATGGAGTTCTGCGCCCTGACCATCGTGAGCCGTGCCTCTTCCGCCCGCTGCCGCTCCGCATCTATGGTGTGGCCCAACCGCTGCCACGCGGAAGACACTTCCCGTCCTGGGCCCTCCTGCCCTCCGGCCGATGCCTGCCCCTCCGATGTCAAAGGCCCCGAGCCATCATGGCTCCCACCTTGTTGCTGCTGCTGCTGTGCCTGTGCCCGTGCCATGGCTCCTGTTGCCTGCACATCCTCCTCCGGCTGGGGTGCAGTTGTTGAGGCGGCCACCCCTGCTGGACGTCCGACTCCCGACTGTGGCAGGGATCTTTCCTCCACCAGCCTGGCCGCACGGTCAGAGGCAGCTCCACAGGGCACCCAGGTGATACATGGGTGGGAAGATGGCACAGAGGACGACTGGCGCATAGGGGGTTCAGGTGAGGAGGGGGTCAAAACAAGTCCCAGTAAACGGAGGAATCCGGCCTGGCTGACCTGTCCCAGTAGGCTGACGTGGTCAACGAGCCATTCGAGATGACGTGCAGTCTCCTCATGAAAAGACTGCAGGTCACCTCGCATGGCCCGTTGACGCAACGCCACACCACCCAGGACAGGTTCGAACCCGGTCCCGGATAGCCACATCCGCAGGCAGAGAAAGGCCAGTAGTCGTAAGCTCATCCCCTGCCTGAAAACGGGTCTGGACGTAGGCATCCCTGCTGGTGCAGGATGATGCAGTCACAGGATCGGGGACAGGATTACACTCAGGCACCTCCGCGGCGGCCTGTGCTGCCTCCTGTCCCTGCCCCTGCACTGCACCACTAGCACCAGTGAATCCCCACCTCCAGACCCCGTCTCTGTCCCTTGCACGGCCTCCTCCTCCACCAAACCCCCCACCAACCTGGATGACTCTGTGCCATCTTCCTCCGTCGGGCCCTGTGGGGTCGGTCTCAGATGCCCCTTCTGCTGCCGAGGAGTCCAACTCCGACCTCTGCCTCTTGGACCTCCCCTCGGCAGCTGCGACCTGGGACGTGGCACCGGACTCCTCACTCCCCGACGAGATGACAACCTGGGAGGGGAGCCGGGCCTTGCGTCTCCGGCTGGCGGTGCGATCCCCGCCACTGTGCTCCACAGCATCCTCTCCGCCCTCTTCATCAGTTGACGCTGCAGACAGGGAGAGATAGGAGACAGGCATCAAGGCACTGTACAATGGACTCATACACACATGACAGTTGCACACGAGTGTCATTGTCAAACTTCAGACATGGCATCACAATCCCCAACACACATGTCATTTCAACTCACACACATGAGCTATTCCACAGCCGTATCGCAACAGCCAGCACCATCCATACACATACAACAGCATGAGCAGGCAAAGGTGACCCAGACATCACATGAGACACAGGGAGTGCACTAGACATGCACACACGCCACCACACTTACATGCATGTGTACACCTCCACCAAGTGTCGCAGTGCGGAGATTGGCATCCATGTCACATCTGGCAATCAGTCTTCTACATATCAGTGTCCCAAGCATCCATGTTGCATCACTGTTGCACCCTTGTCAAATACACACACATGCACATGTACACGGTGGAGATACATGCAGCTGGAACTGACATCCATGTGTGACACCACGACCATGCCTACTTACATACACAGTCATTCAAACATGTGTGCTCACACATCTGCATTTTTCATGCGAGCTTACACACACATGCACCATCCATGTGTCACACATGAGAGGCCTCGCATGTGTTAGCCTCACGGCCCTGTACACACACATCCATACATGGCCCTACAAAACCACATGTGCAACCTGCACACTACTGGCACACCACCACACGCACAGCTTACAATCAGTATGCATGTACACTTACCGCTCGACTCCAGACGGGTCTGCCTCTCAAGGACCTGGACGTGGAGCGCTGGGGATATGCGTTCCAGGACCCTCATTAGATCTTCCGACAGGTGGCCCCGGCACCCTTAGCATCCGCTGCCTTCAAGATGCGCCGGGCCTTCTTGAGGGTCCTGAACCTCCCGGCGCTTCTTGACATGATGGAATTTGCGGACTGCCACCCCCTCCGCGTTGATGGCAGTCACGATGTCCGTCCAGATCCTGGTCCGTCCTTCCTTGTCGGCGTGCAAACTTCCGAAGAGGGCATCATACTGCCCCAGGAGTTGCTCCACCAGGACACCAACTTCGGTGGCAGTGAAGCTGGTGGCCCTCTGCCTCTCTGGGTGGGGGTTGCCAGTGTTGCCAGATGGAGATGTGCCCGACATGGCAACCCCAGAGGCAGGAGTGGGTGGGCAACTGGGTCCTGGGGCTGGGCTGTGGAGTGATAGAATCCCAGTCGGGAGTCTTCGGTTCCAGGAGGGGTGGTCACAGCAACTGCACCCCTGGCTGATGTGCAGGCAGCAAATAGCAGGGCACGTGGGCAGCAGGCAGGCAGGCAGGTGGGAGCGTGCGCGGGGATCTGGGGGGCAGTAATTCGGCCTTCTGGGCAGGAGCGTGGTCTTCCGTGTGCTTACGCGTGGCCAGCTTGATACGGAGTGATTTGGCATGTGAAAATCCAGCACGTCTGCGTGTAATTCGAGGAAAAGCCCTTAGCGCGTAAGTGCGTCAGCACACGTACGCAATTTCATTGGATCAAAGGCCCTTAGCGCTTAAGCGCGTCTGTGACATGCGCGCGGGCGTTTCCCTGAACACGGGGGGTGCATGTTACACGTCCAAAAACTGCACGTCCGAGTGTCAGCTCATGTAATTGGAGGATAGACCCTTAGTGCGTACACGCGGAAGTGACGTTGGACGTGTGGGCTGGTTTAAAAGGCACGTGTATAACGCACGTACTCCCTGTTATCTCTGACAGTTTTTTTTCTGATTTTCTGTTGGGCCTGTTTCCTCAAACAGCGTTCACTTCTTCTTTTGTCCTGTCTCCTCAGACAGCCTACAATTCTTCTTTTGGCAGGGGTATTGCCAACGCGCACACGTGCGTATTTTTCACGCTCTTTTTCCAGGTAGACGGTGAGTCGAGCACGTATTTACCAACTGTGCTTGCCCCGTGTGTCACGTACCCCTTCAGAGGTCATTGTAGGCTGCGTGTCACACGCGTACGTTCATTTTTGTGTTTCTGGGTGCCACAGCGTAGTACAGGTTCATTTTTCCACGCACGTGGTCTACGAGGGGTTGCGTGCACGTTATTTTCTGTTTTTGGGGTGCCTGTGCGTTGCGTGACCCGTCATCTTTCCCCAGGGGTCACATACAGCCTTGCTAGAGCACTAGGGTACGAATTCCATCAAGTACCCTACCCCTTTGACCCCCAATTGCCCAGGACAATAGTTTACTGCAACTCCCATACGCACAACGACACCAGTGCCATGGTTGGGAGGCGACCAAGCGGTAAGGGTGGCAAAGGTGGCCGAGCCTCAAGAGGTGGGCGTTGTGGGCGTGGTAGGGGATGTGGCCGGGATTTGCAGGGTACCCCTAGCCCCCATGTGTGGAGGACCAGTCAGGGACACCCATGTCCCCCCCCATGGTTGAGGGAAACGTGGCTGACACCATCCCTGCTCAGCCCTTGTTGGACCGGCCCATTGTGGCACCTGACCTGGCACAGGGTGACTCCCTGGCTGACATCCAGGTCGGCAAGTCTAGGCCACGTGTGGCGGTGCAAGTTGGTGTCACCAGGCCACGTGGATGAGGGGCAGCTATGTCATCTGCTGCCCCGAGTAGGCAGGGTGGGGAGGCTGCAGGGGCAGCTGCATCTCCATCCACCCCAGCTCTGACCCTCCCAGTCAGGACAGTGTTGGTCCCAGTCCATCTTGCTAACGTTCGCCCTGACTTCATCACACTTCAGCCAATGCCTGCACCAAGTCCCATGGTCAGTGTGCATTCCCACACTCCAAATACCCAGTCCACCGGTGCTCCTGCCCCTAGTGGCCAGAGCGGTGTAGGCCACTCAGGATCCCCACCACCTTCAAAGAGAAAGAGGAAGAGTGCACGTCCAGTACAGGCTGATGCCCCAGACACGGCTACACAGTCCGGCATGCCAAGGAAGCCTAGCTTCACTGATCCCGAAGATGATGCACTTGTGCAGTATGTGTCCGCAAATGACAGCGAAATGTTGATAACTGCAGGGTGCAAGACCACACCTGCTCAACGTCAGGCACACTGGCAGGCCATCGCGGACATCATAAGTGCCCTTGGAATTGTGAGGCGCACAGCTAATGATTGCTACAAGCGCTGGAATGACCTTAAACGCAGGGCAAAGAAAAAGCTGGCCTCAAGTCATGCCGCTACTCTGGTGACTGGAGGTGGGTCTCCAGCAGAGGACATTGAACTCACTCTACATGAGTATGTTGCTGGGACCTACGTCACAGAGGAACAGATCCAAGGTGTGGGAGAACTGCCAGATTACGAGGCATTGTCCGGTGAGTGCACATGCATGTGTCTGTGATCCATGTGTATGTTGTGTGTGTGAGGGGTTCTGATTGAGTGCCAGCTGAGGGTGTGTGTGCCTGAGTGGTTTGGGTCACCCATGTGCTTCATCCAAAACATTCTGCGCCCCTGGATTTGGGTATTACAGTATCCCTTCTGCCCACAGTAGACATTTTGTGCTACATCACGCCAGTTGCCCTTGATGTGGCATCTTGCAACAACATTGTTCCGTATTTTTAAGTGTTCATTCAGGCTGATTGTTTCAATTCCCCCACTTTTACTACACATTTCGCAGCCCTATTGTCACATATGTGACATGCCTATGGTACATGCCATCTGTGTGATGGCATGTGTCATGTATGTGGATTGGACATGCCACTCACAGACCAATGTGTGATGGCACTGCTAGGCAGCATGCAGCTCATGTGTTGCTCTTCCATCTTGGTTTCATCAGTGTCTGCCATTTGCCTCCCCTTCAAACTCAGTGACAGTGCATGCATGGGAGGGTTATAGTCATGTGGGACATGTGTCAATCAAGTACTGGTTCTGTAGCTTGTCAGGCCTAATTGTGGGCCATGGTGCTAATGCCTGTTTCCATTTTTTGTCTTTCATGTTTTTGCAGGGGATGACACACTTGATGCTGTTGAGGCTGAGGAGATGGTGCAGACCCAGGAGGGATCTCAGGCACGACCGGGCACCAGTGGGGGACGTGGTGTGGTGGTGGGGGAGAACCCTCTCTTGCTGCAGACCATTCTCTCCAGGGGTGTCTCTGGGTGCACCTCCCCAGACCTCTAGTCTGGTGTTGATTCGGATGATGAGACCTATGTGGCGTCACAGGTAAGTGTTTCTGGAAGGGATTCTGTTCTGTCCTACCCACCTGCACCAGGGGTAGAGCCCACAATGGGGATGTCGGTGTTGGTAGGTCCGCCTTTGGTGGTTACGGATGCAGGGTCACACTCCGCAACATCTGATCCTGTTCCTGGGCCAGCAGATCAGAGGGGAAATGCAGTCCTGCAGCCTCAGGCAGTGCCGACACAGCAAGGCGCAGTTCGCCTTGCCCCAGACAGGTGTGGTGCCCGCCAACGCGGTGGCCGTACGCCACCAGGCAATACCGCATGGGAGCAATCCATATACAGTATGGCAAACCAACAGGCAGCATCATCTGAGATGATGGCTCAAGCAATGGAGAGGGTGGCCACTTCTATTGTCCCCCCAGAAAGGCAGATGGAGCAACTACTGCAGGCAACAGACTCCGTTTGCCAATCACTCAGGGAGGACATGTTGGCGTCCAACAGGGACAGACGGGCGGCCCTGGACACTCTGCGGGAAGCCATTTCTATGGAGTCCCGGGGCCACAGGGAAGCCCTGAGGGTAGAAGTCATCACCTCAGGCAGACTCTTGTTGACCTTGAGGCTTCCACTCACACGAGGACAGAACAGCAGCTGGAGCGGCTCACACGTACGCTCTCAGCTGAGATGCAGGCAACTCGGGAGGAGGTCCAGGCATCGCGTCAGGTGGTGCATGGGGATCTCCGCACTATAATCCTCCAGAACGAGACCTTCCACACCCGCATGCTTGCTGCCATGGAGGACCAGACTAGGGCTTTACGTGGGCTACCTCCCATAGCACCATCACCTCCTGTGGCAGCAGCAGCACAGGGTGAGGAGAGCGACCACAGCGAATCTGAATCTCCCACGATAGCGTAGCCGTGCAGGCCATGAGCCCATGGAGGTGTTTTTTTTCCCCAGCATCCACACAGGTGGCTGTTGGTGTGCACCCTGTCCTCGGACCTCCTGGGTGGCCTCCCCCACCCCTCCTGGCCCCCACATGGCCATTTTTGAATTTTGATTTTTTGTTACAGTGTGTTGCCTTGTGTGGCTCCCGTGGGCATCCACTATATTCCGGCTGGGCACATGCAGGCTTGTCCTGAGTTTGGGTTAGATGCTTGGGTTCGTGAGACAAACAGCCCTCCTGCTTCCCATTTCCATGGGCTTGCAAAGGGTGTGCCCAAGTGACAGTGACTTACACAGTGACGTTGGACTCCCATGACATGTGTGGGCAGTCTGTAGTCAATACTGTGTATACATTCCTAGTGCATATTGTTGGTTTATTGTACACTGCATGTTGTATTGATGTGTGCTTGTGCATCCATGTCTCCCTCCTAATTTGCAGGTTCATTCCTCATGTCTTCACAAGGCCGTCTACTTCGGAGATGGAGTTCATGTTGAAAGCAGTGCACTTACAGATTTGCGTGGCACCAACACTGTACAGTTGGAAGTGGTCGATGTGCTGGCGTGATCAGGTTGTAAGACTATGTATCCTTTAACTTGGTACTGTCATGTTTATGCTATGTTTGGGGTGCGGTAGCTGCATTGTATTGTGGTAAGTATTTGGTCATGTGTGTTGTTAGTTCTACATTGATGGGAGCGTATTGTGTGTGGCCAGTTTCCATTAGGGACACTGTACTTTGTGACACTTGTGTCATGTATTGGGGATTACTTTGTTTGCGCTCAAATAGCATGACATGCCATGGTGTGTTGGGTGGCGGTGCTGGGGAGGCGTTGGGTGACATGGCACTGTTGTCATGTTGTATCTTGCAAGGGGGTAATGATTTTAGCAGCATAGAAGTGTGTCTTTTGATGACACAGCATTGGTGGTGTTTGTGTAGGTAGGGATGCACACAATGGAACACTTCCAGGTGAACAATCTCAGGCTGGTATGGTTGTGACAGTTGACTGTCACTTGATTCATCATCATTGATTGTCAGCTGGTATGTGCCAGGGCTGTGTGCACTCCACAGGGGTGTGATTTTAGGTGAAGTAATTAGCCACCAGCTGCGTACGGGCTGCCTCACCCCATGCCCTTTCCCCTCCCATGCGCAGCGGGCGTGCATGTGGTTGGGGATGTGGGGGCACCACCATGTCCAAGGCCAGGCCCCGGCGTGTTGCAACATTGTGCAGGACACATGCTGCTACTATGATCTTGCACACTACTGGGGGAGCGTATAACAGCTGCCCGCCAGAACGGTCAAGGGAGCGAAAGCGTGACTTGAGCACTCCGAATGTGCGCTGCACTATGCCCCGGGTTGCAATGTGGGCTGTGTTGTATCTTACCTGCGGTGGCGTGGTGGGGTTCCGATTTGGCGTCATCATGTGGGTGCTCAGAGGGTAGGCACTGTCCCCTGGTGAGGTGGTGATGGGTATCATTAGTGGGGTTGTGACATTACTCAGTATCTGACATGCATGCATGTGCAGTGGTATTTATACTCACTAAGCAGCCATGTATCGCCATGCCGCCCAGCTTCTAGGTCCCGGTTTAGGGTTGACAACCTGTAAATGAAACTGTCGTGGGTGGAGCCTGGATAGTTGGCATATACTGGGGTGATGATTCCCTTGGCATCACATACTACCTGGACGTTGATGGAATGCCAGTGCTTGCGGTTTCTATAGATGTGCTCAGATGCCCTGGGGGGACGTAGAGCCACATGGGTGCAATCAATGGCAGCTAGCACTTTGGGGAATTGTGCCACCCCATAGAAATCCTGGGCAGCAGCATGCCTTTCTGCAGGTGTTCTGGGTAGGTATATGTGTCTGCGGACTGATGGACGTGCAGTGATGATGGCCAAGACCTGGTGTAGGCAGCGTGACTGCGTGGCCTGTGACACCCCCCCACTATGGCACTTGTCTGCTGAAATGATCCAGTGGCCAAGAAGTGCAGTACATTAAGGACCTTCTCCAGGGGGCTGAGTGCTTGGGAGCAGAGGGTGGGTGATGTGAGGTCATCCTCCCACTCACTGACCAGGTCGAGTATTATGTGAGGTGGAAACCTGTACCTCCCATAGACCTGGTCATCAGGCATCCCAAAAAGGCTGGTTCTGGGTGTAAAAATTCTGGCCCGGACTATCCTCCTCCTCCTCCTGCGGTATCCCACAGCCACTGCTGCTAGGAACGGTATATTCATCCTGGCGTCTGAGCTTGTTTGTTGTTTGCGCGCACTTTTATGCTGCGCGGGTCGATGTATGCCTGCTTTCTGCTGGCGTACGTGTTTCCGGATTGGCGTGTCTTTTTTGGTGCATGCTTTAGGCCCGTTCGATTCCATGAATACGTGTTGTATGCGAGCGTGTAAGACTTCCCGCGCACCCCAGTAATACACGTACCCCGGTCACCCAGGCCCACTCGCGTGTGAAACTTCACGCGCACCCCAGTAATACACGTACCCAGGCCAATCGCGTGTTAAACTTCCTGTGCACCCCTTGAATACACGCACCCAGGCCAATCGCGTGTAGAACTTCCCGCTCACCGCTGAAATACACGTAGCCCGCTCGCCCAGGGCCAATCGCGTGTGAAACCTCCCACGCACCCCTGAAATACACGTACCCAGGCCAATCGCGTGTTAAACTTCCCGCGCACACCTTGAATACACTTACCCAGGCCAATCGCGTGTTAAACTTCCCGCGCACCCCTTGAATACACATACCCAGGCCAATCACGTGTAGAACTTCCCGCGCAGCCCTGAAATACACGTACCCCGCTCACCCAGGCCCAATCGCGTGTGATACTTCCCGCGAACAACAGATTTACACGTACCCTGCTCAGCCAAGGCCTATCGCGTGTGATACTTCCCGCGCACCCCTGAAATACACGTACCCCACTCGCCCAAGGACTATCGCGTGTGAAACTTCACGCGAACCCCTGAAATACACATACCCCGCTCCCCCAGGGCCAATCGCGTGTCCTACTTCCCGCGCACCCCCGAAATACACGCACACGCTATTTTTCACGCAGCAGGTGTCTGTGTTTGTTGCATACCCCTTTGCACGTCCTAGGGGGCCACAGCATGGGACATTCATCAGAGCTGTATATACCTGCTTTTTGTTGGCGCACATTTTGGCGCACATTTTTTTCATGCGCAGGGACGCGACCGCCTGCCTTCGTGTGGCAGACGTGTTTAGGCCTGTGCACGTCTTTGCCCGTGCTCTGTTTTGCCCTATTCGATTCCATGAATACGTGTTGTAGGCGAGCGTGTGGGCGTTCCATGCACTTGCCTCCTGTACTTCCCATGTGACGCCCACATTTTCACGAGTTGTTCCCCATTCCGCATGTCACGCCCCGTGTTCCACCTACGTTTGTTATGTGCGCCGCGCTATGTGCGCTTTCGCTGTGGCCGTTAGATGACCTGTGCGCCGGCGTGCGCCGCGCACTTTTTTAGCGCACATCCCAGATTTTACTCGCGCACGGACTTCCATGAATAGATGTGCGCTGGTTTCCCTGCGATATTCGCACTTGCACTGCGATTTTCGCTCTTTCACTGCGAATCGCACGTTTTCGCACGCTTGCGCCGATATTTTCAGCGCACATTAATTCCATGAATCGGCCTGTAAATCAGAAAATCCATAAAGACATTAACCATAATAACCCCACTGCATGTTGAGATATCAACATGGAAAAATTGATCAAGATGTTAGGGACTTTCTTCCAAACAACCAATCGAATTGCAAGGACTTTTGATCAATTTGAAGGGCGGACATCTCTTGGAAGATGTGTAGGCTGGTTTTTGATCCACCCATGGAAGGGAGGTAGTTGTTACATCAATCATGGTTGATCTGAGATGGAAGGCCGAGGAAGGCGGTGCTAGGGACGTAATTTCATTCGACCTTTTGGCGGTATTCAACACTGTAAGCCATGATACTTAGCTTTCAAAATTGCAAACATTTGAACTTATAGGTCTGATGTTGATCAAATGTTATCTGGAAAGCAGGCAACAAAGTGGCTTGCTAAGTACGAAGCTTACTGAAATTTGGGGTGCCCCAGGCTGCCCTAGCTGTCACCATTGCTATCCAAGACCCCACAGATAAACCTGATCTTTTTCTTGTAGTTCAATTATATAATTATGCCTAAAACATCAGGATTATTTTCAAAGAAACTATAGCATCCTTAAATTAAACTCTGACTTTTGAAAAGTGCGCTGCAGCCAATTGATCATATGATGTACCTTCTTAATTCAATGAAAATTAATCTCACTCAAATGCAGAACATAATGGTTGGAGCCCCAAGTGCAAGTCGGCCAAAAGATAGCTGTCAAAAGCAATTGGGCATTTGTTTGCTGCTTTAGGACCAGGTGGAAATTGGGTAGTTATTATGGATTGTCAGCTTTCTATGAAACAATGGCCTCTTTATCAGTTGGGCGAAGTGGTCAAATGCAGCGGTAACGCTATTATCGCTGCATTTATCATTCTGCCCAATCTCGAGTTGGGCGGAAAGTGGGAGTTTTACCTCCATATTTTTTCTGGAGGTAAAAATCTCCCCTTGCCGCCTGTTTTCAGCACTATTAACGCAATGCTAATAGTGCAGAGGAACCCCAATGTGAATGGGGATTTACCTCCCCAGAACAACTCGAGATCCAGCACAAATTGAGGCAGACAGAGTTGCGGTAACGGTAATAGCATTGGCTGTATGCCAGCGCAATTAGAGCCAGGATACCGCCCAACTCCTGATGAGGCCCATAATGTCTCAATAGAACTAAGAACAAATGGCTGTCTTCTAATTATGAATGCTGAAACATGCACTTTGTTCACGTTTCAGATTTTCCTAGGTACAGTCCTAGCTGTGATTGCCTTTTTCCAGTCTCATCTTGACCATGCCAACACTGTGTGTTTGGGTCTCCCTGACAGTTTGATACAATGCCTTCAAAGACACAGGAATGCCTACGCTCCCCTGTTAGCTAGATGTGGCTGGGGGGTCCCATGTCACCACTGCTGAGATGACTGAATGTGGCTATCTGTTGAATCTTGGACCCAATCCAAGAGTCTATATAGAGGGTGTAGGGATTATCGGCAGGGAGTATCTTCATTAGAGATAAATTAAACCATCACAACCTCACTCGTGCCCTTCGTTCTGCCACTTCTCAACTAATTTGTATTTCTCAGTTTAAGAAACAAAGGTAAGGTATCATAACATTCTCGGCTCTGGCAGAAAAGCTCTGGAACTCTCTGGCTATTTTTTTTTAAAACATTGTAACCTAGAAACAAACAGTCTTCACCCGAAGATTGTAGACCTTACTTCCTCACCTCTGGATAACACGAAGCCGCGCATGGCTAAGTTGGCTAGCACAGACTGTAATAGCTACTTCCCCGCTTGTCACACTCCGCAATATGAAGTATCCGAAATAACAACCAAGCCTGCACCTCAACCACAGCAAGCAAAGTGAATTGCTGGTTCGGATCCGTCCACCCCCGAATGCTCCAAACACTTGCACACACTTACTTTGCTTCCGCTTCCCTGGGTGAGGGCTTTTTAAAGCCTAGTTCTTTAAAGCTGTATAGCCGTTTTATACAGCAAAGCAGCGCAGAGTCCTTCACTATCTACAGCACAATCCAATTGGTGAATGGCAACACTCCAAACACTTGTGCAAACTTTTCCACTCTCTCCCTATTCAGCTAAGAAACATTGAGGATCATCAATCCTCCCAACTTTATTTAAAAACATCCTTATTCTAAATGTAATCAGTTGTAAGATGCTCCATCTTGTATTTACTGTGATAAGAGGCTAATCTAGTGCAGAGCGTTGGGCTCAATAAATGCCAGATAACATGTCATAAATCAAATGTGTGCAGTGGGAAATAAATTAGAAATGCTGTCTTCTATGTGAGGAGCTACCTGGGGTCAGTAAATGGGGGATTCCCCAGAGCCAGACATATGGAAAATGATGGCTACTGTCCCTGGACCTTGTGGCATGTTCTTGAGGGCTAGATCCAGTATACCTTAAGCGGTGATCTCCCAGATACCTGAAGACCCATGAATCAGCAACTTGTGGGGTGAAAATACAGCCCCAGAGTGACAGAGATGGAGAGGCCATGCTAGGCCTCTAGTGTAAGAGTGAAACTGGCTAATGTGGAGTCCCATTGATATATAAAAGCCAGTATAAAACAGTGATTTCTGACATAAGGCCTAGTGAAATGAAAATAAATAGGCCTTGTTCAATTCTACTAAAATGGGCAAGTGTGCAAGTGAAAGGGAATCTACCTGGGAGCTTAAAACTGCTGGATATGCCCAATGAATGGGAAATTACATGCGCAGCTACAGATGCTGACCACGTAAAGCGGGAAAATGCACTTTTTGACAGATTGAAAACCACAGCAGTACACATGGGAAAAGATGATTGGGCCTCATTACAAGTTTGCCTGTCCAGTAACTACGGTACCAGTAAGCTTGCCGGTACCATAGTTACCGGACCAGCAAACTACGAGTTCTGCTTGCGGGTGCCTTTTCACCTGCCAGGTCGGACCTGGCAGGTGGAACGGCCCCCACGAGCAGAGCATGTCGGATGCACAGGCATCGTTCTGAATAGTGCCGGTGCATCCGACCTCCCCATTCCCATTGAGCCCTATGGGGCTCAAATGGGAACGGGGAGTAGAAGTTTCCGCCCCCTGGCAATGGGGACATACAGGGTCCGCCAGGGTTGTAATGGCCCTGTATGTCCCCATTGCCAGGGGCCGTAGAAATGTGCAAGTTTGGCAGCAGCCTGACGGTTTTACGGCAAGGCTACCGCAAAATTTGTAATGAGGCCCATTGAATTGCTAGGCATGTGAAAAATACCAATGACGAATTGTGCCTTACATTGAAAAAGTGAAGCCAAGTGAAGTATTTCAGAGAAAGACACTTTTCACAAATAAACTGACATTTAAATGGAAAGGCTTACTTGTTGCGGAAGTGAACAAGGATTTTTTTATGTAACCATGACCTATGTGCGAATAATACCAAAAGTGAACTTATATCTGTCCAAACCGTATGTAAAGTAGTATAAACAACATGCTCAGATACTTTCTAAATGTTATATGTAAGGACATCTTGTTTGGTTTAAAGCTGTATTTTCTAAAGTATGGATTCAGCTGGTGTTTTCCCGACTGAACCGAAAAAGGTCTGTGCCTTTGAAACTTTGAACTCAAGACCTGTGGGTTAGGCCACCCATGAACAGCAGGCCTGTTTCAGTTAGAAATACAAAGAAATAACAGAGAATTAGATCAGAATTGTTGGATCTGCAGATAACACAGCTAGCAGAAATTACCTTTTAAGGTCATGTCTCCCCATTAGCTGTGTTAGTGGCCAAAAGAAATGACCTTTTTCAGGGCTGACTCAACCTCAAAATATGGCTCGAAAGCCACTAATAGATCGTTAAACATTGTGTAAGAAACAGATCCAGCTGATAAGCAGTTGTTTGTGTCAGGTCACAAGAACAGAAATTAATCTAAAAAAAGGTTGGGGGTATTGTGGAGCTGAGGGGCACATGTGACACCTTGCCATATTATTCACATTAGGCCACCTTTTTGGATTTACGGCCCTTTAGTAACATGCATACAATGGATGGGGTTGCAGAATAACTCTGATTACAAATAATTGAACCAACTCAGGAAATGGCAAAGAGTCTGTTTTATTAATAATTATCTAAAACAGGGAGTTTATAACGGACACCAAAGGACGTTCACTCAGCTCTAAACAATTTTCTCATAAAAATATCCTTATATGCAAAAAATACATCAGCAGCAACGTCATACTAAGTGGCAAATAACAGAAAACCTATCAAGTGGTGGGATTGTTTAAGGCAGACATCTAAGTATACATTGCATAGGGACTAGGATGGTGATTGGCTGCCCACTGTCAGGTGGACGACTTATGCCTACCTCTAAAAACATGTCATCTTTAACACTATTAAGAACACGGTTTATAATTGGTCTTCACGTTATAAGGCCATTCGTTATACTGCCCTCTGCAATTTGTTGGCATTCTCATGCCATGTCTGGAATATTCGGTTCACTCAGCAGCACGTAAACTCAAATCCAGGTCCCAGGAGGTGGACTTAACTTTACACCCCCACACAATTAGCCCAACATCTCTCATCACCGATGCCTTCTGCCATGAAGATTGTCTCTGAACTTGGCCTTGCAAAGTATCCTAGTCTGTGGGAATATATGGGAGTGCAGGCTCTCACTATCGTTGTTCTCGTACTTCAAGCCCAACTCTATTTCCATCCTTGGCTCACATGACAGGAGACCACGATTTAGTCCATTTTGCAGCATTTCAATGTCTTAAATGAACAAAACTTGACACTCTTGTTGTTCTTTCTTTGCAGCTTAACAAGGGATGATTCATCCTTCGGGCATTCACTGCTTTCAAGAATAGATAACCAACCTTGGCTGCTTCAGTTTTGATACCAGGCCAAACAGCCTCGTCAGGAGCTTTGACGATCTCATTTTATTCTTGCTGCGACACAATTATCAGCTTTCCTCTCCATAGGTCTGTGCTTACTAAATTCATCACACCGATGTCCAGCTCCTATACAATGGCGGCTTCGCCTGCAGTCTATTCACTACATATAACCAGCTTCTATGATGACTTAGTCTACTTGCATTTCAGCATCTGTACAAATATTAAACGGTTGATTTTCTGTTGCACTTTGCACATGTGCAATCTTCTCACACATGAAAGTTTATTCGATTCTTAACTTCATCATCAGTTTCTGGAAGATCCATACATTCTTCTTCAGCCAGTATTTTCGGGGCATCACGCTCATCTCTTGCGACATCACTAGCTTCTCTCTTTTGCCCCTTTTCATATTGCTTCAGGGAGTTACTCCCTCAGATTGTCATCTCTTCGGGGGTACATTTGATAGGCTTTTCTCAGTGGATACTTTCTTTCAAATATCTGCTGCGGCATTGGCACAACTGCTGGTGTGAAACATGGCACAATCTCAGGCTTCCAACATATAGAAGGTATGGGGTGGGATTTTCTGCAGAGGCATGAAGCTGTTCATCTACATTCTCCCCTCTGGTCGAGTCCTCGGCCACCTCCTCAATTGTCTCCACATCTTGATATTTTCTATTGAAGAAGTGCTTCTCCGGAGTCCAGATCTTCATCACCCCCCAAAGGGTGCTGGCTGATTTCACATGCTCATCTACACTCCAGGTCATGTAGTTGCACTGTCCATTCGTATTACAGTAGACCCATCATCCTACATACTTCCTACGATTCTTTGGATATAGGAACTTCATTCCTACAGGTGCTTCGATGCTGTCCTCAATATATTTTCTGACATCTTTATCTGTCAATTGCTTGGGTCCAAATCCAGATTCAACATCAATCATGATCTTCATTCCTACCGCCTTCTTTGCTGTTTTCTTGCATTGGGCGATCACTATCCTGATCACACAGAATCCAAACATCACCATCACCAATATTGCTCCAAGACTCTTGAATATGTTTGCCAACCACTGCGGAAATCCACGAGAATATGGAGGCAAACCAACTGTCATATGCAATATCCTCTGTCTCGTCTTCCATTTTATTATGCAGGTTTGTTAACAACATTATGGCCTCTGTCAAAGTCCCATTCTCGTCATCATGAGAAGGTGTGAACATGCAACATGAAGGCCCGATTTTGGCACAAACGCCTCCTTCTGTCACTGTGATCATATCAAGGAAATATCTGTTCTGCAGGGTCATCAGTTGTATAGCCCTCAGCTTTTCTTTGATAGCATTGAATCCCTTTATGGTGGTATTGATTGTCTTTCCCAACATCCAGGTGATCCAGCTATTTCTGTCACATCAGGCTAATTCATCTTCTTCATCTCTTCAATGACTACTTCATCCTGTCCTGCTGCAGTATACACAAGCATCTTGCTCTTCCATCCGGGTTCCTTTTGTCATCTGTGTGGTGTTGATATAATCATCCTGGGATGGAAATGACCATTTGATCTCCATCATAGAGTGGCTCAACTTACTTCAAATCGTCCCCTAGTCATACATGCAGCAAGATGACTCGGGCACCTTGCACAGTGTTCTGGGACTTCTCTGGCAATGAAAGTGTGCACTGTATTCATGGCATAGGGTATGAGAGAGCAGATGTAGCAACTCTCTTTGAATGTTCTCTCCCCCACTTTTCTCATGTGCTGATACCACATGTTAGTCCCCAAGTGTGCTACATTATCTAGAAGGGCATGTATCCCCTCATTGTCTTCCTCTGCATCCCTCCTGTGTCTTTTAGAGGCCATGTACCGTTCATGAAGTATATCAAAGGAAGTTCCCATAGTGGGAAGAACCATAGGGACTTCTTCAGTGGAAGTACGAACATAATCAAGACTGTGAAAGATGAGGAACAGAAAGACAAAGCAATCGTACAAGTGTATATTATGCATAAGAACACATGCGTACATCTTTCACGCCATCCTACTACTCCTTGCACTTGTTCTTCACCTAGAACCTTACCATTCTCTTCTTTAATAATTTTTAATACAATCATCAAATTTCTTTATACTTGCAACTGTAAAATCTGCTCAATAATTGCAATAAGCCTTCTTATGACTGGGCCATTTTTACGATTCTGTAAGAAAGTGCAATATCAACGTCTCTTCTCACAAGAGCAGGGTAAGCTTGAAGTATAAACACAAAGACAGCAAGCACAAGTTGGTGAATGTCACAATCAGTAAATACCATATGTTTAATTGCATAGAACAGGCATTTTCCAAGAAATGAATCTGGATACTTATCTCGTGTCCAATTTCGAATCAAGAACTGATGTTTAGGCATAACTCTGATGCTTCAATGTATCTCTAAAAGTTCATTCAAAACTTTAATTTAAAGTTAATTTAAAACTCCTAGAATTCTCTGCACGTCTTTGCATTCTCTGCTAAAATATCTATAAAGAGAGTCCATTGAATTGTAGTCCAAAACAAAATCTTTATTAACTACTGGCTGCTTTATCATCCATCTTCTTCGTCATTGATAGAGTATGCACACACTGAAATTCTTCTTCTTGTCTTGCTTCTGGACCAGCAACAGTGGAAGGGCGTTTCTCACCTTTATAGGCTTTTACGTCACTCAGGTGAAGCCAAGCTAGTTTCCGTTGGACCTTCACAGCTGAAGGAGTTTTATTCTCAACACAAAAAGGATCATTAAAACGTGGCTCATGCCACCTTCTAATAATGTTCTTGATGAGAACTAAGTCTCCAACATATAACTTGCAGTTCAATTGGGTTGGTTGTTGAATTTTCTTCTGAGACCAACCCCCCTTGCGCTTGATTTGATCTCAAATGAAAGAGATGCTAGAGGTCATACATGTCAAATGCTCGTGCATTTCATCAGCTAAAGTTTTAGCTAGACTCTGAGCATCACTTCTACTTCTAGACAAAGGTGTAAGAGGCGTTCCCATATGACGCCCTGTCACTAATTCATGAGGGATGAGGTGGTGGTCTGATACTGGCTGATTCCAAAAGGACATATAAGGCTAGGTGTAGGCAATATAGCCATCCCTTCTTCAAAGTCAATCTAATTTTGGTGGTCCTTTCTTTAAGGAGGCTGTTGAGCTTCTCACATATTCGATTTGCTTGTGGTTGATAAGCAGAAGAAAATGTATGCTTAATACTCAATAGAAGCCCTATCTGTCCAAATAGCTCAATAGCAAAATGGGACCCCTTATCGGATATCAGCACATCACACAGACCCCACATCGGGAAGACTTTGCAACCTAAAAACATTGCTGCGCAAGTGGCTGAGAAAGTGGTGATAGAGTGTGTTCACAGACCTGCATCAATCCTCCTAGAGAAGGGACACACCACCACTAATAGATACCTATATCCATTCTATGCTTGCAGCATATCAACATACCATTCAGTTGAGGTACTACCCATCTAATTGGAATAAACCAGTCTTCTGCAGTGGTAGCAGCAAGACTGTCCCTAGTTACATGCACGGGGTGATGCAGCTGTTCAAGCGTGACCTTTAATAATGCTACTGGCATCACCGGCTTTCCAGTGCTGTCTTGTCGTCATAGTGCTTCAGTGGGGGATTAAGAACCCCCCCCTTCATTTCCACAATTCTTCCTTTGGCGCACTCCCTTGAATCTCCATTAGATGAGTTATTGACAATTTATTAAACCCTTTTTGCACTAACATGGTTGTGACTACTTTTTCTTTAACATCTTCAGTATCAAAACACAAAATGTCTGGGGGATTTGCAACCCTTTCGGCTTCTTCGTCTGCAGCTTTGTTCCCACAAGAGATAAAATCTATTTGCTTAGTATGCGCTTAACGACTGCTATGGCCACTGGGAGCTGTAGTGCCTTAATAAGCCTATCCAGTAAGGATGTGTGCTGCTCTGGAGTGCCATCTGCGCAGAGGTAGCCCCTCCTCTTCCAACGTGCTAACCCTGCATGTATGTTTGACATCAAGTAGGCATAGTCACTGTAAACCGTCACTTCCTGCCCTTCATGTTTCTCAAAAGCAACAATGAACACTACCAATTCTGCCGCTTGCACTGTAGTGCTTTAATAAGCCTATCCAGTAAAGATGTGTGCTGCTTGGAGTGCCACCTCCGCAGAGGTAGCCCCTCCTCTTCCAACGTGTTAACTATGCATGTACGGTTGATGTCAAGTAGGCGGAGTCCCTATACACAATCACTTCTTGCCCTTCATGTTTCTCAAAAGCAACAATGAGCGCTACCAATTCTGCCACTTGCACTGAAAAGTGACACGGTACCCTTGCGCTCACTACAACTTAAAATTCTCCATTTAATCTATGCCTCACTACTGTTGTGCCTGAATGCCTTTCCCCACTAGTCTGATCAATTTTCAAAGAACCATCAATAAAGAGAATTTGCCCTCTCGCTAAAGTATTTTCCTTCACATGGGGTATATCATCATAAAATTCAACATAATAAGCACAATCATACAAATGATCGCCTTGGCCGACCTATAAACATGGCAGGATTCACTATTTTGCATCTTACAACCTTAATCGTTGGGTTTGAAATCATTACCTCATAAACTGAAGCTCTTTGAGATGTCACTGTGCCCTTGGGTTTCTCTAAAATGGCAAATAGAGCATGCTCCACGAAGAGAGTCATGGAGCAGCCCAGGACAATGTGTATACGAAAGGGGCACCTGGCTTTACGCTGACCATACCAGGACATTCGAGATATATATAAACAAATGATCAAGGCGATCCCAAACCGAACTACAGTGAAAAACACATTGACTATTCAGGAGTTTTTCAGAAGTAAACCTACAACCCAGCGCGGACACCCACACGGACACAGCGGCACTGCGCTTCATCAATCACTCGTACTGAGGCGAGCATCATTAAAAGCCTATTGCCGCCACAATAAAGAAATGTACAGACACCCATAGGATGGATTAAATGCACATCCATCTCCAGGGAATCAGGGGAAAAACTCTGCTGCATCTCCTAAATCTACATGGGCATTTCATCCCAGGAAAGTTCACTATATAGAATTAACTTTTGCAAAATATAAAAAATTACATTTTTGTTAGAAAAAATATACTGAATAGTCAGTGTGTGTTTCACTGTAGTTCGGATTGGGCAGCCCATGACAATACTTGTAGATTTCTCAATTGCGAACGCAGCAGCAGCCAAAGATTGTTTGCAAGGAAAGTGTCCTCTCATAGCTGCATCTAAAATCCCACTGTAATACGCTAAAGGTTTGTACCCCAATGTGCTTCTCTGTGTAAACACTGATGTCATGACTGTCTCATTAGTGTGTGTAAACAAATACAATTTCTCTGCATAATTGGGAATTCCTAAACCTGTGGCTGAACAAGTAGCTTTTTCAGTTCCTCAAACGCTTCCTCCATCTCTTCAGTCCATTCTATTTTTATTTCACTGTATTTGGTTTTGAAGTTTTCATAATCACCTCAGCTCTTTCAGGTGTCACTTTCTTTCCTTCATGTGAAATCAATTGACCTATGTATATGTGAGGATGCGCCTCGGCCGGAGCCGCGGCATACATCCGACACGCCTCGGCTGGAGCCGCGGCGTGCATTCAACATGCCTCGGCTGGAGCTTTGGCGTGCACCAGGCATGCCTCGGCTGGAGCCACGGCGAGGACTGTGCGCACCCGCGCCTCGGCTGGAGCCGCGGCAAGGACTGTGCGCACCCGATCCCGGGTACACTGGGATCCTTAGTGACGGGACATCCCGACGGGTCCAGCCCGTTAACGTGGTTGCGGTGGCAGAAGGGGGAGCCGCGAGCAACAGTTGCGGTGACACCGCAACTGACTTACCTGCTGCACGAGCCGGCCCGGATGGGGGTGTGCAGTGCCCTCCAGAGCCCATAGAGATAGGAGAGGGGGAACCAACCCGTCGTCACCATGCTCCTCTTGGCATGCCCGTAGCCACCCGTAGCAGAACGAAGGCTCCCAGGTCCTGCCCATACTATGCGCGGCCATGGACACGTGACCGGCGCGGATGCCGTGTATTCCAGCAAGAACGGGAATGGCAGCACGCAGGGACGGTGCCCTTTCAAGGAGGCAGGCTAATATCTCAAGAGCCAATGGGAAGGGGGCTGGGTTGGACGCTCAATGATTGGTGGGGATCTGAACCCAGCTGTGCTGATAAAAGCGTGCCAAGCCATTCTAAGAGGTTGTCCTCTTTCCACAGGATACAGAGAAGAGAGAGGAGGGAGAATCGGAGTGGTGGGCCTATCCGGATACCAAGAGATAGAACCAAGTTACACTCTGGGAAGCCAAGACTCCGGTGAAGTGAACCGGAAGGACTTATTCATTTTATTTGCCATTAAGAAGTTACTTTACCTAAGAAAATAAATATTCTTTCAGCATTTACCTGACTCCCGAGAGTAAATCATCACAGTATAATACCTCTTCTTGACAATTTGCAACTTCTCCTTGTCTAGCTTACATCCGTTGTCTGCTAGAATGGTCATCAAATGAACAGAATCTTGTCTGTACTCATCTTCTGTGGTGCTGCAAATTAAAATGTTATCTACATACAATATCACTGCACTCTTGAGATCAATATTGCCTAAATCCATCTGTAGGACTCTGTTAAAGATCAATGGGGACTCAAAATATGCTTGAGGCAAACGAGTATGTTTCAGTCGGGTTTGGCAGAATGTAAAAGAAGTCAAGCTTTATGAGTCCATGTGCGACGAGATCGAGAAGAATGCATTCTTTAAATCAATCATAGTAAAATATCGAGCATCCACCAGGATACTGCACAATATTGTTGCCGGATTAGGAACTAAAGGAAACTCTGCATCTACAATCTGGTTAATCAGTCTCATATCTTGTATAAATCTCCACAATCCTTCTTTAGATTTTTCAATAGGATACACCGCGGTATTACACAATGATTCTGGAGGCACCAGAATCCCTTGTTTCATCAGTGCTGAAATGGTCTGAAATATACCTTCATCAGCTTCTTGAGACATGGGGTACTGCTTCATTTGAGGTAAAATCGCTCCTGCCTTAAGCTTTATTTTAACCTCCCCTATTCCCTTTAATAAACCTATGTCATAGGGCCTGTGGTCCAAAGGACGCTTGACCCCTTTTCCAAGTCTTCTTGAAAAAATGATGGACGTTGCTGCATTATTGCCATTCACTGTGGAACTTACTTCTTTTCTATCCTTATCCAGTATGTGATGCTCCTAAAGAACACCACTTTATCGTCTGTTTGATCTTCCCTGCACATATCATGATCAGTTAAGTCAGTCAATCTGTACCCTTCCTCGAGAGCTCTTACTGTTCTCCATGGTCTCCCCTCATCATCTACTCCTTCGAGCATTTCCATTCCCCTTCGTAGTATGGCTGCTTCCAATTCTATAGGGATAGTCTGTCCCCCCCTCTTTGTCCATAGTTGTTCATGGTCTAAACAAAAACTCCTCAGGTATCCTCACAATTTTTCCCACCAAGCCAGGTAGCCATGTCAGTAGAATGTTCACTCCATATTGAAAAATCTCTGGATCTACTGGAATGCCTCGCAGAGCCACTTGCCCTGTAAAGGCCAATATTAATTTTCCCACATTTAAATAGTGTATTCCTGGAGTGGAGCACACTATTCATTCAGTAAATGAAATTGTCATGTTTAGTTTTGTTATTAAATCTCTTCCCAAAATGTTAACCGGTGTCTTTTGTGAGTATAACAAAGGAACCGACATGTCACATTCTCTTATAGAGACTGGTAATTCATTAGTAAAGGTATCTCCACTCGTAGCTCCAGAGAATCCTTGAGCATTCATGGCAATTCCCGACATTGGATATTTTACCTCTCGTATACACGAACGAGTTGCTCCAGTGTCTACAAGAAAAGAAAAAGATTTGCCTCCAATCGTCGCATCGACCCTTGGTTCCACTTGGGGTCTGGTGTCACAGATAGTACTGAACACATCAAGTCACCCTGTGAGTTGTCCTATTGTGGGTACGGGATCATACCTGTCCCTGTGAAAGGATTTCCTCCTACCACAGTGACACCTCCTATTCTGGGTGTCAGTACTGGTCCAGTGTATGCATACTGCTGTGTCTACATAGGGGCTTGTTGCGACTGCCCAAGCAGAGGATTTATTTGCACTTGTTCTTGCTGTTACAGCTGCTGTACTCGCGGCACTTGTGTCTGGTAAAATGAGTGATCATGGGCAAAGGCCTCTCTAGTCTGTGTGCTATGGCGGAGGATAAGCTGTGCCCACTCTTGAAGATTGCTAATTTTCTACATTCCCTTGGCTCCCACATATGCACGCAATATGCCCTGTCATCCCATGAGTCCAACATACAGGGGGTGCCCGTCTGACAAGCACTCCTTGGTCATATCTTCCTTGAGTACTCTGGTTCTCATTCTGCATACCTTGAAACTCACCTTGATTATTTTGGAATCCACCTCATCTTCTTCTGTAGCCTGTACCTCTACCTCGTGGCACAAACCCATACCCACCTTGATCCATCAGGCGCAGATTACTCACTTGCGAGGCACCCATTGCTTCTTGCATTCCCAATCCTTCTCCGCTTGTTAATACCGTCCCTTCCATGGCAAATTTTCTCAATTTTTTCAGAACTACCTTGGCTTCCTCGATTCTCCTATTCTCATCTTTCTTCTTATTTTTCTCTTGTAATAACCGACAACGATGTACTAATTCTCGGGAGGATAGCACAGGGACAACTGCTCACCTTGGAAGCAAGACGACACAGAGCAACACAGAAGGATAGCACAGGGGTAACGTGCTCGCCTTGGAAACAGGACGACACAGAGCAACACAGGTTCGATCCCCGGGTCCACGTTTAGAAACCTCTTGGTATTAAGCGTGCTATAAATAACGTATCATATCATATCATCAGCTTCGCTTCCATCCCCACTTGTTTTTTCATCTGCCTTTTGTAGAAGGCCCTGCAAACCCCTGACATAAAATGTGGTAAAATAATGCCACCGTGTTTTCCCATGGCTCGCGAGTTTCAAGCTGCTATTTCTTCTGAATATCCTGAAAGTAAGCAATAGGGTCTTCATTTTCCTTCATCTTTCGTGTCATAATTGCACCCATATCTGATGTATTGGGGTACTGTACCCTGAGAGCCCTCCAAACATCTGCTCTACAATTAGTAAATGGTACTCCATCATGTGCGGTGTTCTGTGCTGTCACACTTGAATATCCTGCTCTTCTCCATATGTCATCAACCCTCTCCCAAAGAATAGCTGCATGGAGACCTTTCATGTCCCCTATGGCCAACGTGTTTCATCCTGTCATTTTTTTGAATTTGTATATCCATTTCCGAGCGCCCGAAGACAAACCCGGGAGCTTACACCTTAAATTATCCATGTGCATCTGTGGCCATGGGATATACTGTAGTCTTGCTCCCCCTTTTTGCAATAAGAGAAACTGAGTGTACCTCCTCCCAGAGTCAGATGCCATCATTTCTCTATCCATGGCAAGACGATCGTCCCTGCCTGTCTCCTCATGGGTAACAACCTTATCCTGCTCACATATGGTGGCGGCTCTCCCTTCTCACTGTGCGATCATCCTCGGGGACGCTCAGGATACTCTGTCTGACATATCCATTCCCCAACTAGTGTGAATTTCATCCCCTTCAACCATGTCCAGATTCAGCCTATTTAAAGACAGTGCCCTTCATCCGTGACTGAATGGATTTTCTTCTTTGCTTCCTAATTGAAGCACTGAGGATCAACCATCGTTCCCTCGAGTTTCATACTCGCTTTTTCACCTTAACTGTTGATAGACCTTTCTCTGATACTTTCTGCATCAAATCTTTCTTCTTCCAATACTACTCTAGATGCTGCTGGCGTTGCTTTCTTTATCGGAAGGAATTCTTCTATTCTATCCAATCGTATTTCTGGGCTTGGCCCTATTGATTCCTTTATGAGTGAGACTGGTATCAAGACCTTGTTGTCTGCTTTTTCGTTCCATCTCCTCATCTACTACTCTTTGCTTTCTCACATCCCTTCTAATTCTTTCAACCTCTTGCCTTTGTTCTTCCCCTTTCCTTATTCCTTCCCTTCTTTCCTCTTCTTCCCTTCGCCTCTGTAATCTTTTGTACCTTAATCTTTGCATTTCCTCCTCTTCTGTATTTCTTTCCCTTCTGTCCTTATCTTCTATCGCTCTCTGTCTATTGTCATACTGGCTTTGTTCTTCTGCCTGTTTTTCTTTTCTTTCTTGCTCCTCCTGATATATCTGTTCTAATCGCTCTCTGCTCTTCCTTTTCTGCTTATCTTCTTTCAATCTCTTCTCTCGTTCCTTATCCTTTCTTTCTTGTTTGTCCTTATCCTCTCTTTGCCTAACTTCCTCTATGCTTTTCCCATCTATTTTAAGTAATATTTGTCCTCCCATCCATTCGTTCTGCATGAGCACTATCTCGTCAGCTTTAGCCTTCTCTCCTTTCCATCTCTTAATCTCTCCGTCTATTTCTGTCGACAGCTTTGACCGCTCACTCCTCTCTTCTTTGTCTTGTACGATCTTGTAGATCTCTTCTTTTCTCTTATTCTCCTCTGGGTCATCAACACTAATGTAAGCGGGGGGCTCGTGTATCGGCTTACTATACCCCATCGCCACTTTCAACTCCTTTAAAGGATATAACCCTACTTCTTCCGTACTAGCACCTTTTGTTTTGGGTAAGGTAAGGGGAGCTGAAGGCTCAACACCTTCCTTTCGCTAAGCATCCACTCTTCGGGTGGAAGATCTTCTCTTTCTTCTTGGTACATCTTCCAGTGCTCTAGAATCACTAATCTTTTTTCAAATTTCTTCCCTGTGTACACAGTGTACAAGCATGTGGTCATGTGTTGCAAAACCGCTTTTGACAATGATCCCCCTTGTGGCCAAGGCATGAACATTTTATCTTTTGTGCGTTTCACCCATTCCGCACTATACTGTTTGAGCTTGGGCATGTGCTTTGGTGATGTTTTACATACGTGCATAAGAGGAATGTCTCCCATAATGACAAGTCTCACTTGACTGTCAATACTTAACAGATTGTTAAATAATCTTTTATACCTTTGCTTAAATCACCACTTTTCAATGTTTTAAAACAACAAATATGAGCACGCACCATCAATCGCTGCTCAAGCCTCTAATTTCCTGATTGGCGCCAACCACTTCACTAAGCTCAATCACTGTTGCTCCTCAACTTTTTTCAATGTTTTCACTAATTCTATCGCTCTTCGATATTATTACTCAACAAACAACATTCAGACTAATCGACATCACGCCTTCTTTCGTGGGGTGGGACAAGCCTAAATCAGCAAGCAAACAAGTCTTAGGAAGCAACTGGAGCAACAAGTTACCTGCAACGTCCAAACCTAACCCACAGTTTGAGAGAACCCTGGATTCCCTTTACTCAAACCTAAATAACTATAATAACCAAAGAAGCCATTCATTAGACCACGCCTCTAGAATGTCCACCACGGGGCATACCCCAACTCGCTTATCGTCCCCCCACGAAATAGACTTTCTTCTCAAAGCTCAACAACCCCAAAAGACCCTTTACCAAAAAAACTAGACATGTGCACCCTGATGTCAGCTTTAACGATCGCCCTTGCTCCATTCACCAAACTTTACGAAACAATCGCGGATACCCTGAAAGACCAGATCTCAATTCAAGCATCCATGTCAACCAAATTGACCTTCCTAGAAGGATACATAATGGCTCTTGATACGAAACAAAAACACACTGAATGTCGTCGGCTTCAGCAACCTGTTTCAACTGGCACAACTGTAAATTGTCCCGAGAGCGTGGATTCCTCGTGGCAAGCAGAGAAACCACGCGACTCCAAGGGGACCCAAACAACATCATTTACTGACTTAACAACATCGGTTCCTGCATTACCAGCAACAGAAAAGAACGTAAAAGAGCCATTAGAGGCCATCTCAAAACCCAGAATAAACACAACCGTCGCATCAATATTTCAACATCAAGCCGCCCCAAAGGGCAAACTCCCGCCGCTTCTAAAAATCCCAGCAACCCAGTCTATCCAATTGTCTGCAGAAAAAGAAAAGCAAAGAGTAATATCGGAAGAAAGTGACCCTATTAACCTTTCGCCAAGAGGGGTCGAGGCCTTCCTAAATAACGAGGACTTGATGAACATTTCACAACATCTAACAGACTCGACAACACCTCAGTCATTGAACGACAAACTCACGCCAGAAACAGTCAAATCATTAGCTCAACTACAAACAGGATCCAACGCCGAAGAGTCAGAGCTGGAGTCTCCATTTCTCACCCTTGAAAATCGTAGAAGGAGAGCCACCAGGAACCACGAGGACTTGCGGAAACCTGAACCTCACCGACCGGACCATAATTCAAAGAAAAGACCAACTCACCAAACACATGGAGTAAGAACGCGAGAAAACCGCTCTCACTACTTGAAAGGACGCAACGAAGAAACTCAGCGCCCCAGATCTGACGTCCGACGATCAAGCGACCGCTTGCAAAGAACTACTAATAGATCCACTGCAAGCCGAAAAACCCTCTTAGACCACCTCTGCAAAAGACCTCAAATTAGATGGATCCTAAAACTAGAGCAAATTTCAGGCAACCGGGATAATGTAACTTTAAACAGAGGAACAGTTCTTGACCTGTTTAGTTACATCCCGAAACTGTGTGCGGTGAAGTCAGCTGATCTCCAGACAGTGGACCCAAGCCATATCAATCTTAAGGCGATTTCTCACCTTTACATCTCATCCTCAACTACAAACAAAACACTAAGATCAGCCGCAGAAGATTTGTTAACGATGGGCTATAACCTAACTGAATCTTCAAGAAAAATAAAAATACTCAAACCCTCAGATTCAGAAGAGGGCTCTAACCCTTCAAAGGGAAACACGGATAGGAAACAAGCCTCTCAAAAACAACACTGCTCCACAAAGAGATCCCGAGTTATTCAAACGCGGAAAGAGCCCGAAAACTCGACTTGCAAGAAAGACCTGACGTCATCTATAAAACCATCTGATCAACACTTATTATCTCGTGATCAACCCCAAAATTCTCCACCCTCTTCAGCACCTCAAAGAGACAAGCGGGAACAACACCAAATGAAAGGCCCACAGAAAATACAAAGGATGGTTCAAAACGAGACTTACTCCAAGGTGGTAAAATCTCTTCCAGCGTCCACACTTGAGACAATGTGGTCATGGCTGCCAAAGGCTCTGAAGCCTAAACGCCAAAAATAGCCACTCAAGTACAAGACCTACTGCGACACGAACGAAGATCAACAAACTCCGAAGCACGACCAAATAAAGGTTTGCTCATGGAACACCAGAGGCTTCTGCCACCTAACCTCCTCGGGTTCAATAAATTGGAACATATACGACATTATTTGTCTCCAAGAGACCTGGCTTCTTCAACCCCCGATTATCGATGGCTACGAGACAAACATAGTCGCAGCCAAAAAAGGCTCAACAGGAAGGCCGACTGCCGGCCTACTCGTGGCAATCCGAAGTGGCCGTGGCCTAACAAACATCAAAAAATTAAAAGAGACACACTACATGTTAATGGTGAAGCTAAACTGGTCACCTCCTACGGAGTCAAACACACTCCAGACAAAGTCAATGATTATCATCACCATATACTGGAACCCGGCCACAATAAATACCCAAAAATTCATCAAGGAACTGGAACGAGAAATTGACTGGATTTATCTAAACCAGCAAGTAGACCACATACTCATATGCGGGGATCTCAACATCAGTTGTCAAAACCTTGATGACCCTCCTACTTCAAAATCCAAAGGTCCACCAACAGACGAAAGGGTAGCCAAATGGTTGAACTTAATGGACTCCAGAGCATTCTTCAACCTTGACCACGTTTTCTACGACCCAAAAAGATGTCCAACCTGGGAGAGAGCAAACTCTAAATCAACAATTGACCACATCTTCGTCTCTCGGCCACTATTAAACCTAGTAACATCATTCAACGTCATAAGAACAGAAGAGAGTGACCACAACCTCTTAGAAACCACCTGGTCTTCGGCCCTGCTTAAAAACATCTCGATGCCAACCAACATAGAACCAACAACACAAGGCACAAGACTGAGAATGAATGAAAGAGCAATAAGCACCTTGACGGTAACCTATAAAGAGCTAACTACACGCAATCAGCCTTCGCTGGTCGACTATACTCCATTGTTGACTATATTCAGATTCCCAAGTGGAAAGAATAACCACACTAGACCCCAACATAAGCACACGTTCGATAAACTAATCTCAGAAAAGAAGAGGGAGCTAAGAAGAGCAAAAAGACAAGCTTGGAAAATTAATCCCCAATCAGCACAAACTATCATTACAACAGCAGTCAAAGCCTACAAACATTGGCTGAAAGGCCATCGTCATAACCTCTGTCAACAGGATGCAGAAAACATTCTCACGGCGATAAACGGCAACCACGCGAGAGACTTCTGGACTCTTATCCATTCAGCTACACCTGGAGCCCTCCCTTGCCAACTAAACGGAATCGCTGCTGCAGTTTGGGAGACCTATTTCGAAACCCTATTCCAACAACCAGCTACCACTCAGGATTTAGCGAGCGGCACTGACTCCCCATGGATTAAGTTAGATGACCCTGAAGACATCGAAATTCAAATAAGAAAATTAAAACCATCTCGTGCCCCTGGACCAGACGGCATAACAAACTTTGATTTGAAATCACATCCGGAAGCGTGGTCCTCACTCCTGAGCATAATCTTCAGCCGCTGCTCGACTTCTAAATCTATTCCACCATCATGGACTTGCGCGAACATTGTCCCGATTTATAAAAAAGGAAATAGGGCTGATCAAGCAAACTTTCGTCCCATAGCCCTTTTGGATCCAATAGGCAAACTCTTTGGTTCCCTTCTCTTGCAACACTTCACCAGGTGGGCAAATAACGCCCCTTGTCAAGACAACCTTCAAACTGGCTTCAAGAAAAACTTAGGCACGAACGCCAACATCCTAATATTGAATACACTGAAAAATAAGATCCTGGAAGGCAAACCCAACTTATACATCACGTTCGTGGACCTAACCCAGGCGTTCGACAAAGTGGATCGTGCAAGACTATGGCAGAAATTAACTCAATGGGAATGCCCTCCCGAGCTCCTGAATCCAATCAAGGCTCTATACTCCAATACGTCAATGAGAGTCCGGTTAAACCAACAAGGGACCCTATCTGGGGTGATAAAAACAGCCAGAGGGGTAAAACAAGGCTGCCCGCTGGCACCTGCCCTATTTTGGACCTACCTAGGTGATTTTCAAGACTCAGAAAAACTAATCCATTCATTTCCACCTAAGTTAGGAGGAGCGCAGATCAGTCGCCTGCTGTACGCAGACGATCTGATCCTATTGGATCACACCCCAATAGGTCTCCAACGTCAACTGAATAACCTGCAAAGATACATGGCCGAAAACAACTTGGAGATAAACGAGTCAAAAACAAAAACGATGGTGCTCCAAAAAACATCTAAATCGAAGGAAAAGATTCGCCTCCACTTGGGTCCGACCCAAATCGAAATCGTGACTAACTTTAAATACCTGGGTGTCACGTTAGACAGCTCCTTAAAAGAAAAAGCTATGCAAGAAGTTCTCATCGCGAAAGCTAAGAAACTATCCATACAGGGGAAGGCTATAGACATCAAATTCGGACGTTATTCGCTAATCCCAGTGAGAGACTTTTATAAAAAAAAGGTAATACCATCGCTAACCTACGGGACGGACGCTATGCCAAACCTCCCACCAGAGCTTTGGCCTAAATTGGAAGCCTCTTTTTGGAGAAGAATTCTTGGCCTCCCAAAATCAACCCCGATCGCCTCGATCAAGGGAGAACTAGGCCTTCTATCCTTGGGAACCACAGTAGCGTTAAACAGTATCCTATTATATAGGAAATGTATCATGCCAGAATCCCTGTATGCCTACTGCCTGATAAATCAAGAACTGGAATTGAAATCATGCAAAACACTCCAGAACTGGGAATCCAAGATGCTCAACCTTTTATACTCAGTGAATAGCTGCAAGGATGAACTGATAACCAATCCAGTCAAAACCTCCAAAAAAATCAAAGAGTGGAATTGGATAAAAACCCTAGAAACAGCAAATAAATACAAATTGACCAGCCACCTCCCACCATTTTTTAACAAACTGGACACTTTGCAAACATACCTCAAACTTTTCCCAAGTAGATCAGCTCGACTCTACTTTTTGAAAATTCGACTGAATCTCTTGAGAACAAACGAAATTCTGGCTATTAGAGGCTTAACACCAACAAACACATGCCGCTGTTGCAAATCCACCACAGAAAGAGAAACAATCCGCCACCTCCTCCTGAACTGCCCAGAGACACGCGACATCCGCTTCACCTACTTGAAGAACAACATCTCTGACTTTTCTTCACTAGACGAGGAAAATTGCTGGAATAAGCTGATCGCTGGAGACAAACCAGGCTGGGCCCTGGCGACTGTAAACATTATGCAATACATCATCAATGTGAAGCTTCCACTCTACATTCCGATCACTCTCCCCATCACGACCAACTAATCTAAAAGGAACTCATGAGATATACATAACCTGATCCTTCACGTCCCTGACGGAAGAAGACTTGTTAATCTGCTATCTTCCTTGTTTGGCCTTCGGTCTAGAAGAAAAAATTCAATTCAATCGACTGCTTTGTTAAAAAATCCGTAGTGATTAAATAAACAAAAAAAAAAAAATTACACTGCGGTTTTGATCCGGGGGTTTACCTTGCATAGCTGTATTATTGGGTTGCGCCATGATGTGTTATTGGAGCTGTGTAGCGACCCTCTGTATTTTGCTCCTGGCTTGTGCCCCCCCACCTCAATCAGGAGAGGGCCGTGGCGTTGGAGAGAAGAGATGGATCAGTGGACATTCCCTCACCTTCATTGACTAGATCCACTCATACAACCAATGTTTTGCTAAGCACTCATATCAGACAGATAGAAAGATCCTACCCCATCCTTTTGCACTGATCCCCAATGCTTCGGTCCACATTCTCCTTCCATCCAGTCTACTCTTGACAGTTTCGCTTGAACGCCAGGCTGGGCAGTCCCTTAGCCAGTATTCCGGGGTTCGTTTCATTTCAGTCATTGCAAGCCCAAACAACATAGCCTCCATGCTACAAGGATCCGTTTGAGCACATCCCAAGTCCATCACACTCCCACACAGCACTCCTATATGACAAGATCAGCACTCCCATTCTGACTTCAAAGAAATCGCCCTGGTTATTGCAGACACAACACCATTCACACTCCTAATTCTCTTTGATGCATATGCTGGATCAACATGTATCAAGCCGCCCACAAACATTTCCTTGACATCATCCCTGCACATCCCTCCCCAAAATGCTCAGTGTTCGTCTAAACTTTCACCGCCTTCACACCCCGTGACCTGTTTTCACTTTTTTCCTTTTCCAACGCAGACCACATCTCAAACCCCTGGCAGGGCACAATACACCCACAACCAGAGGAGGCTTGGTGCTGTGAAACCACTAGATTTTACGCCTTATGAAAGGTTCCTATCGTTACATACCACAGCATGAGCTCTGGTAGAAAGCAGAAGTTCTAGTCAGACCTAAACACAACTATCATCATTAAATGTCTCTTGGCACAACTGTGAACAAGATACAAGATACATGCTTCTATTTTCTGCGTGTTGATCACTGCAGTTCTTTCCAGACAGATACCCAGAAAACACATACGTCTTTCCGTGCTCCACATACATCAGGTGCTAGCTCCAAAACAATGGACGGTTCTCCCAACTACGCTGAGGAACGAGACCTCCCACCTCGGCTTACACAAAGCTATCAAAACGAAGCTCTTCAACTAGCTCACACACCCCACACCTAGGCTCACCCCTCTACACCTGTGTTTATATAAGGTATCACTTGTAGCCGGTTCACCTGTAACCCTATGAACCGAAGAGCACCCCCCCCCATCATCTGTAACTTTGTAAGTTAAATGCTGCCAGTCTGTTTTGAGGATGCCTGTAACCACGACCCACAGACAGGCTATGTACTGTAACTATGTAAGCCGTGTTTATAACAGCGCCACGATGCCCGAGGGCTGCTTGGTGCGCATTATAAATGCAGAAAATAAATAAATAAGGGTTTATATATTATCACACAGCACACATCTTTTTGTCTGCTCAGACTTCACTTCATTGTTGCTTATTTCATTACATTGGCTCATTGTCCCATTGCGGATATTGGGAACATGTATCCAGACAGTAGTTCTCCTGTGTAAAAACATTGTAAGCAGCATTTTCTCATCCGGATTCTTCTAAAGAGCAAGGCAATTCTCTAATGTTAACAAATTACCATCAATAACTTACTTTGTTGTAAAGATAGTTGCTTAGTCTACAATGTTCACAGTGGGCAAACTGCAATGTTTTGCAACAGGAAACACAACGTGTTTTCCCACCTTTAAATTGCGTGCTCTGATATGCATGTGTTTGATAAGAACGTTCATTAAATGCGGTGCTTGTCATAGTTGCCTTTGCACTATTCATTCTGGGTGTTATTACTCTGGGGCTCATTCTGAGTTTGGCGGTATCTCGGCGGTAATCACCCGATTGCAGGTGGCGGTTTGACAGTGTAAATCTCGATTTTATGGAATCCAGATGACTCCATTGGGGATTTTTGGCGGTATTACCTGAGGCGGAATTACTGGATGGTAGCACAGTCGATTTTTGGAGATGACGTACAGGAGTTACCTCCATCTTGCTTCAAGTGCCTCCACTTTACTTGCAAAAATCAATGGTATTACCATATCACTTTATTTAGGAAAATTAAGTGATGGCTCTGTGTTTTCTACACAAAAAAGGTGTTGCCACGATGCAGGCTTGAGCATTCATTTTCATACATAACTCTAACAGACGGCTTCTCTGCAGGATTGGATGGAGCCGGCAAGAGGGGATTTAGCTGGTGGGCAATGGGCTACCGCTGATGTTCCTGGAACTGACGGCTGTGTCTGCAGCAATGGCAGGGTTGCTTCAAAGGTTTGTGAGACCGTGTGCAGCGAAGGACGAAAGAGGCCCCGCGATTTGCACATTTATTTATTTATTTATTTTTGCCTTTATACATAGCGCACTGAACCCGTAGGTATCTAGGAGCTGGTTGCGCATCACAGACAAGGGTGGTACATTTCTTTGTGAGTTGCACATACTCTCTCCTGGAGTAACTCAGAATTGCTCCTGGTAACCCCTTGGACACCTGGCCCCTAAATAAGTACACACTGTTGCATTCCCTGCTTTGAATGGCCACTGAGCAGCATGTGCACCCCAGTGTGCTGAGGGTATTTATCTTTGGAATTCGGGGCTTTCCAGTGACCTGCGAGTACAAGTTGGAATCTCAGTGGTTCCTCCTTCCATGGTTGATAAAGTGAGTATCAGTTGGCAGGGTAATAATACCTTCTGTTTAAGCACTTAGAAACAATTCTGTTTTTGGTGCCCACTGCAAAATGGCACCCCATTCACTCTACACTTGATCCCCTGTTCATGCCATTTGGGGATTTGGCATCCACCCTTGGTGCCCTGGACCTGCAGCCAACAACGCCTGGATATTAGCCCCAGGGAGAGACATCAAAATCTAGCTACCCTACAACACCCACATCAATAGATTGTAACCCCCTTTCTCCGCTCTGTAATATTGATTAGGGAGTCGCAGAAGACTGAACATGCAACACTAGTGGCCACTAAGCAAAAAGGGTGAAAGGCTGGATGCAGAAGAGTAGCGAGTGTGTATTCACAAGTGCACATACTGCCCAATCAAAGGTTGCCCTAAATGCAATATTTCATTTATTTCACTTTCTTTGTCAGAAAAGGGTCACTCTTTTCAAGTGGTGTTGCCATTAGCGTGCCAAAAGACTATTTTGAGGTGTGTAATATATGATGGAGCTCAGCTATTCTTATTATTGTTATACGTAGTGCTAAATGCACTCTATTAACCCCTGAGTATTTTCTTTACTCGGAACACTATGCCCAGAGACACTTCTAGGAACTCCCAGGTAAGGCACAGTGAGGTTAAATGGTTTTCTCAGTATCAGCCACTTTCGTCATTTGGTGTTTGGGATTTGAGCCCAGTTTGCAATTTAGACACTGGATTACATCTTTTGCCCGCCCTAGGTGTACGACAAGGTGAAATGCTTTGAGAATATTTGGCTTTCTAGAGCTAAAATGACACTCTACTTTTGCAGCACTGACTTATAAAGCACATACACCACAAAATAAACCAACCCGATCATATATAAGCAATACCTACAGCAATACATTCAACGAAAATAGGGATTTAACTCTCAAAATTGAAAGAAACAAAAAAGGAGAATAAATGCTGTGACAAATCAACTTCCAGGGTACCAGTGGTCCAGGGGTGAATATCGGTGTCTAATCCGACAATCAGCCCCACACCTCTAATACACCAGAAAGGATCCAAACAGATTGGAATAACAAGCTAATTATAAACCTTCTTGTCCAATTTTGACAACGTGGACGGAAGGGCAGGCTTATCTCTGAAACGTCGTGGATCATTGGTTAGTTGCAACAAAGCAAAAATACAATTATTACCCAATGATAAAAGGAGTGTCCAGTCAAATTTGTATTAAACATATGTACTTTATTAATCACAACAGACAGTCTAACAACAGAAAATACAACCCAACCTGTATAGGAATGCAGAGGACAGACAGTTTCAAAGAAGGAAAGGGGATGCCCTCTGATAACTGACAGCCAGGTAGTCAGTCGGTTTGGTAAGGTTTCTTACCTTCAGTACAAATACAAAGGGAGCAATGGGTCTTAAAATGTCTCTATGGGCCTTCTGGGGGCAGAACCACAATGTACCTCATGCTGTAGGTGTTCTTGGTGCTCGACATTGTTGAATCGGCTTCAGGGTGCTTTTCAGGCTTCTGTGACAGAGTTCGAGATGGGAGTCAGCTGCGGGTATCAGGTGGCAAGACGGTTCAGTGAGCAAAGCTGGACGAACAGCTACAGGCTGGCCTACAAAGCGGCTCAGGGTCAGGAATCATGTTCTCAGTGCTGATCGGTGGTTCTGAAGCACTGGTCGAGACGTCTCAGATGTCTTTAAGCGACGGCGGCTTGACAATGGTCAGCGTTGCTGTCGGTTGCGGATCAAGGAACTCAACTAGCTCGAAAATGTCCTTTAAGGCGGACGCCGGTAGATGCTTGTTGGGGCACTTCTCGCAGCTTCTTCAATGGGCTTGTGTCGTCCTTTAAGGCAGGCCCACTGCTGTAGACTGTGTTGCAGGCAGCTGCCCTGTCCTTGGTTTTAGGTTCAGAGACCTTCTAGCACGTCCTATCACTTCCTGTCCCAGAAACCTGCTGCAGAGCCTATCAGGGCACGCTGTGTGCTGGCTGGGTACCAGTTCTGGAGCAGCTGTAGAGACCTCTGAGTTCTGTATCTCCCTTTGTTCCCTGGGAGATGCTTAGGGAAGGGATCTTGCTTTCCTCTTTGGATATCCTGGCTGTCATGAAACCTCGCTTCTGCCCCCTCTGGTCATCTTGGTCTATACGGCATCGTACCAGAGTGACCTCAAATACCCCCCAACATGGTGGAATCCGCTTTTGGACCCGTGGTCTAGCTCCTGGGAAAACCAACACAGCTAGATAAGTGCCCCGCCCCTGCGGTACGGTGCGTGTCAACGCTTGCTGATTCCAAGTTCCGGTCGTTGCTTTCCTTGTGTTCACCTACCTTGGAATCTCTTCTCTAGCGGTTCCATCCTGTTCCACCTTTCCAGGACTGTTCGTCCGCGGCCATGTCCTGCAGCCTTACCGCGGTTGCCTGCGGACCGTGGCTGCTCCTTCCTGGATTTCCTACAGTCGTGGTTAACTTTGGACTGCTGCTCCTTCTCCTTCCTGGGCTTCCAATAGTCGCGGTGCCTTCGGACCGCTACTACTCTCCCCTGGGCTCCTACATTCACAAACTTACGCAGTTGCTCTGACCGCTTCTACTGTTCCCTGGGAATACTGTCTTCACTTCGGATAACTGGACTTCTACCTGACAGAGTGGCGTCGTAAGAGACCCGTCCTTACCTCCACGAGACCCGCACCTCCAAGAAGCGCAGGCAGCTTGAGTCAACAAAGAAGAAATACTCCAAGCTTTCACAGGTGAGCCCACAAGCAGATTGTGACACTGGCCTTCCTTCACAGGCGGAAGATGTAAGGCATCATCCAGGGTCCAAGGTTGAGTTCTTCTTTGTTACTTCTGGTGAAGTCTTCAGATGATCTGCCAAAAGACGGACTTGGCCCTCCTTTAAAGCCAAGTGGGCCACAGTGATCCCTACCAACAATATCCTGTATGTGCGCGGTCATAACCAGAGCGCTTTGTAACAGGAAAGCAAAAGGGGTGAAAACAAGAACAAGGTGTGCCTCAGAACTAAAATGGCTGAACCCTTCTCTCAACAGAAAGAGTTCTGGGCTCACTCCCTTGTGCTACTAAGTCCCACCCATATCCCTGTCTGTTGTGTTCAAAGAGTCTCTCTGGTTAATTGTCCTCCCTGCGTGGTCCCTGTTAAAGCGGCAGATCTCCCCTGAAGCTGCAGCGAGACCAGACTCTCTGGCTCCTGCAGACCACATTCACGTACCTTATGAATGGGGTCCCCTGGCCGGGTGGCATACTGTAAACGGACCCAGATGTGAAAGTTCACTGCCATCAATACTGAGAGGCAGGAGCTTGCTTCAGGTTGACACAGTTGCATATGAAAGGTTGTTGGGTTACCTGCCTCCTTTTGTATTCTCTGCAGCCGGGCCTAGTATAGGTCTATTTGAAATACTACCTTTTGGTATTATAATCGCTGCCACCAGTTGCAGGATCTAACAAAAGAGCTGTGCGTATCCATGCATCCTTTGTCAGTTAATCAGGCTGACCATGGCAGGGGGAAGGCTGGTCCTCCCCCTTCATGGGGATGACATTGTGTACTCATCGGCTTTCGCATTCCAACTAAATATGACAGGGGTGGACGGTGCCTATAGGTATTGTCCAGCCCACAGCACAATGGTCTATGCATTTGTCGTGGTGCGAGCATAGGAAAATGTGTGTGGATTAGCCCCACCCATGTTCCTGAGGTCGGTCTACCATCATTCCATTTAATTAAAAAGCACACACCCACCTTGCGGATGGTCGAATTCCTCACAGGTGCAAAAAGAATTTTAGGAATTGAAGAAAACTACATTTATACCTGAATTTTGCTCACATTACAATGTATAATGTAAAGAAGATAAACCATTATATTGATATACCAGAGGGCTCCTCTGAACTCAGGAACACAGCCATTTAATAGGTACTTGGCAAATGTGTGACCCAACAAGTTGGACTGAACGTAGACAGAGTATAGTGGTTATTGTGAGACTCCTTTGTGGCCAACCCTCAGCCCTACAGAGAATGTATCAATATGCACTGTGCATAGGGCGAATGGGAGGGACGCACTCAGAACTGGGAAGTGCAGTGCAGCCGTGTGAAGTACAGTCAAGAATAGCCACAAGGGGCCGAATCCCGACAAGTGAAAAATGCCCTGAGATTCTGAACAGTGCACTGGTTTCTTTATTCAGAAAAATGACCTTCACATTTCTCATGGGTCCTCTGTCAGCGCAAATGATGTGCTGGCCGGTAGCCTTGGGTACATCAGTGTTGGGTGCCTATCCATGTGAATGCTGGAAGTGCATTTCACTGTGAAATGCAAGCAAAAGACATTTATATAACATGGATGGGTATGAATGGAAGGAAAGGATTGAAAACCCCCTTGTGGAGACTGTGGGAAGAAGAAGGAGGAACCTGAGTTAGGTTGGCGCAGAGTGAGTTGCAAAGCGCAATACTTTTCTGAGAGGCAAATATGCAGAAAGGAAGGTCCAGGAGAAATCTGGTGCAGTATTCAAGACCACTGAGAACTAACTTGTGGATTGTGGATCTAATAGAGGGATATGTGAGGTGATGTCAGAGCTTCCATTGATTCATAAGGTTTGGCCTTGCTGCACTGGCAGTATAGGTAATGAACTATTGTAGCTTCAGGTCCCTGTAGGCAGTAAAACGAGCAGGAGAGTGGCAGTGTTGGATATGGAATTAGGTTGTCAACTTCACCCACTCGTGGAATAGTGGGGTGCTTGAAGGCTAGGGAAGAGAGAGCAGTGGGTATAAAAGAGCAAGTTGGATAGTGGTTCTCAAAGTGCCGTGTGGTGCGAGGCCTGAGGTGAAGTCCAGAAAGGATGGAGCTATCATTGGGTGGGGGGAGAGAAAGGAGGCAAGACCTGTCGTTATCACGGATAGGGAGTCACTGGGCCTAGTTTGAATTGGCTTTTGGCAGTGGTGATAAGAGGGGGAGGAAGTGAGTGGAAGTCGGATAGAGGTATATGAGTTCAGGTATGTGTGTGTGTGGTTGGAGGGAAAAAGAGAGGTCGACATGGTCCCTGTGCTTGGGTTGTGGTAAACGGTGACCAGAGAGTGCTCATAGAGGGTGAGGTCAAGCTCAAAATGTTAGGCATTTGAGATTCTTACAAGGTTAAAGTTGACCATGAGGATGATTATTGCATCTGGGTGAGTGACACCTGGGTGAGAGCAAAGGCATGAAAAAATTATCTGGGAACACCAGGGGGACAAGAAGTTGAACAGCAATGTGTTTGAGAAACGAAGGCGGCTAGTCGTGGAGGGAGGCGGGGCAGACAGGTAGGCTATCCTCTCTCGGGAGAGTGACAGAATGTGGTCAAATTGGCCTACACGTGTTGCTGCGTCCTGGTGGTGGTCATTGTGTTGGTGACTCCCAGGACAGAAAGATGGTGGTAATAAGACAGTTTTGCTGGAAATTGAGCGTGTGCATGCAGGCTGGACACAGATCTCCTCTGATATCCGATATATTAAACTACAGCGGCAGTATAATTAAGGGCAGGTTAAACTTTACTTGCAAAATGCAAACATGCTCTCCTCTGTAACGTTGGTTCTTGCCGTTAAACATCAGGCCCAGGCTTATAGTTGGGTGCAGTAATTGCGACAGCATGGACGGCTTCCCAACCCACCCGAATTCAAGTTGGGGTTGAGGGCGACGCGACAAATGAGGAAGAACGGTTAGAAAAATCCACGCTCTTCCTCATTGGCGGCGCTGCAGTGAAGCGGCACTGCGTGCTGTGGCAGAAAGCGGCGGAGGCAAGGTTTTACTAAAACTGTAATTTCATTTGATTTGGAGTGGTTAGATGCAAAGTGAACACAAAACAGACTTAAAATAATACCTGTTTCATTTTTATTTTGATCATTAAATAAACATTTTAATTAAAGGTGCATTTTTTTAAATGTGCATTTTTTTAAATGTCTGTTTTATGTTCACTTTGCAGCTAATCATCCCAAATAAAATGAAACTATAGTTTGACTGAAATTGCACATTTAGCACATTAACCGTTTGTTGGTGGGATATTTCTCAGATCTGTTTAGGATGGGAAACATCCCATAGTTTATGCATAGCCAAGCCACCAGGACTACATTCCAAACCCACCCCCCCACCCCCTCCTTCCCAGAAACCACCTGTCAGCTTAGCAGACAACACACAAAAAACAACAATATCCCACTGTACCGAAGCAGGTGGGCATCAGGACGGGAGCAAGGGCGTTATTGGAAGAGTCGTGCACTGCTATATGACCAAATATCCCACAATTCTAAACCAATCCCCGCGTAAAATCAAGCAAAAAATAGATTTTGCTTGGGGGCCAGAAAACTGTCGTTTGCAATGACGCCCTGGCATGTTTGACAGGTCGCAGAGCAACCAGCACTCTCCATATTGTGAATGCCGCACTGCTGTGCGGCGAGCCCTTCACACTCTCCATATTGTGAATGGCGCTCTGCGGTGCGGCGAGCCCTTCACACTCTCCATATTGTGAATGGCGCTCATCTGTGCGGCGAGCCCTTCACACTCTCCATATTGTGAATGGCGCTCTGCTGTGCGGCGAGCCCTTCACACTCTCCATATTGTGAATGGTGCTCATCTGTGCGGCAAGCACTTCACACTCTCCATATTGTGAATGGCGCTCTACGGCGGGCCCCTCACACTGTCCATATTGTGTATGGCGCTCTGCTGTGCGGCAAGCCCATCACACTCTCCATATTGTGAATGGCGCTCATCTGTGCGGCAAGCCCTTCACACCCTCCATTTTGTGAATGGCGCTCTGCTGTACACCGAGCCCTTCACACTGTGCATTTTGTGAATGGCGCTCTGCTGTGCACCGAGCCCTTCACACTGTCCATATTGTGAATGGCGCTCTGCTGTGCGGCGAGCTCTTCACACTCTCCATATTGTGAATGGCGCTCTGCTGTGCGGCGAGCCCTTCACACTCTCCTTATTGTGAATGGCGCTCTACGGCGGGCCCCTCACACTGTCCATATTGTGAATGGCGCTCTGCTGTGCGGCGAGCCCATCACACTCTCCATATTGTGAATGGCGCTCATCTGTGCGGCAAGCCCTTCACACCCTCCATTTTGTGAATGGCGCTCTGCTGTACACCGAGCCCTTCACACTGTGCATATTGTGAATGGCGCTCTGCTGTGCACCGAGCCCTTCACACTGTCCATATTGTGAAAGCCGCACTGCTGTGCGGCGAGCCCTTCACACTCTCCATATTGTGAATGGCGCTCTGCGGTGCGGCGAGCCCTTCCCACTCTCCATATTGTGAATGGCGCTCATCTGTGCGGCAAGCCCTTCACACTCTCCATATTGTGAATGACGCTCTGCTGTGCGGCGAACCCTTCACACTCTCCATATTGTGAATGGTGCTCATCTGTTCGGCAAGCCCTTCACACTCTCCATATTGTGAATGGCGCTCTACGGCGGGCCCCTCACACTGTCCATATTGTGTATGGCGCTCTGCTGTGCGGCGAGCCCATCACACTCTCCATATTGTGAATGGCGCTCATCTGTGCGGCAAGCCCTTCACACCCTCCATTTTGTGAATGGCGCTCTGCTGTACAGCGAGCCCTTCACACTGTGCATATTGTGAATGGCGCTCTGCTGTGCACCGAGCCCTTCACACTGTCCATATTGTGAATGGCGCTCTGCTGTGCAGCGAGCTCTTCACACTCTCCATATTGTGAATGGCGCTCTACGGCGGGCCCCTCACACTGTCCATATTGTGAATGGCGCTCTGCTGTGCGGCGAGCTCTTCACACTCTCCATATTGTGAATGGCGCTCATCTGTGCGGCAAGCCCTTCACACCCTCCATTTTGTGAATGGCGCTCTGCTGTACACCGAGCCCTTCACACTGTGCATATTGTGAATGGCGCTCTGCTGTGCACCGAGCCCTTCACACTGTCCATATTGTGAATGGCGCTCTGCTGTGCGGCGAGCTCTTCACACTCTCCATATTGTGAATGGCGCTCTGCTGTGCGGCGAGCTCTTCACACTCTCCATATTGTGAATGGCGCTCTACGGCGGGCCCCTCACACTGTCCATATTGTGAATGGAACTCTGCTGTGCGGCGAGCCCATCACACTCTTCATACTGTGAATGGCGCTCATCTGTGCGGCAAGCCCTTCACACCCTCCATTTTGTGAATGGCGCTCTGCTATACACCGAGCCCTTCACACTGTGCATATTGTGAATGGCGCTATGCTGTGCACCGAGCCCTTCACACTGTCCATATTGTGAATGCTGCACTGCTGTGCGGCGAGCCCTTCACACTCTCCATATTGTGAATGGCGCTCTGTGGTGCGGCGAGCCCTTCACACTCTCAATATTGTGAATGGCGCTCATCTGTGCGGCGAGCCCTTCACACTCTCCATATTGTGAATGGCGCTCTGCTGTGCGGCGAGCCCTTCACACTCTCCATATTGTGAATGGTGCTCATCTGTGCGGCAAGCCCTTCACACTCTCCATATTGTGAATGGCGCTCTACGACGGGCCTCTCACACTGTCCATATTGTGAATGGCGCTCTGCTGTGCGGCGAGCCCATCACACTCTCCATATTGTGAATGGCGCTCATCTGTGCGGCAAGCCCTTCACACCCTCCATTTTGTTAATGGCGCTCTGCTGTATACCGAGCCCTTCACACTGTGCATATTGTGAATGGCGCTCTGCTGTGCACCGAGCCCTTCACACTGTCCATATTGTGAATGGCGCTCTGCTGTGCGGCGAGCTCTTCACACTCTCCATATTGTGAATGGCGCTCTGCTGTGCGGCAAGCTCTTCACACTCTCCATATTGTGAATGGTGCTCTGCTGTGCGGCGAGCCCTTCAAACTCTCCATTTTGTGAATGGCGCTCTGCTGTGCGGCGAGCCCTTCACACTCTCCATATCGTGAATGGCGCTCTGCCCCTTCACATTCTCCATATTGTGAACGGTGCTCTGCGAGCCCTTCAGGCTGCACCTTTAAATGAGGTGCTAAGTGGAGCACCAGATTCAGCGCCGCATTACTCTTGTGCGCTCACCTCTAGATCGGACCTCTGTGTGTTTTGAGACTGGTGGCACTGGAAAACCATGAGAGGGTTATGTGAGGTTTTTGAAGAGGTCATCCCAACATCCCCCTGACTACACAGTAAACTGCATTTTCCAGAGGCACATTTCTTCACCCTTGCCACTAGCATTGCTTCTGAAGGATAACCTACTTTGCAGCAGGGATCTGGGCAATCTGTGTCCTTCCGGCAATGGTTTATATCCGCACTGCTGGGGAAGGGCACTCATCTTAGGCTTTACTGGAGGTGTGGGACAAGTGACGGTGCTCTTGGGGGGATTAATATTTTTGCTTTGTGCATGAGTGAAGGTACAGAAACAAACTGCACGTACTGACAAGGTGTCTGTGATCACATTATCCACAAGCTGGATGTGCCAATCTTACATATCTGTTTATCATACATGAAAGTTGATCAGATTTGGCAGGCAAATGGTCTGGCCAAATTCGAATACAAATTTCAAGTCTCGCAAAGTTCATCAATGTTTTGATGCCTTAAATTACTGTTAAAAAAATATATGTTTTGCATGCCATTCCAGCAATACTGTTTTTTATGTTATGTTTAGTATTTAATAATAGCTTGAATCTTAGAATTGTCATTTCACATGTTTGTAGATAATACTTTTTTATAGGTAGTAAGTAACCTTAGGTTTTATATATATATGTATATATATATTCAGTAAAAAACTTTGTTAAAGGGACGTTAAGGTTCAAAGTAAAAACGAAAAACCCCTGAAATTCGGCAGTTATGGTAAAATAAGCAACCATGACTCGCGCCACTGTGCACTGCTAACACTAACACCCAGGACATCAATGATGACATCACAAATGTCATTGATGACATCACTGATGACATCACATGTGCATTTACTTTTCATGAAAACTCTGTAGGAGGGATTCTTATAATGTTGACCAAAAAGTGTGAAGGATCATTTGAATAAATATCATGAGCTAATTAGTGCATTAAGCAATGCATTGATATAAATAGCATTCTATTATGAAGTTCTATCCAGTATTCTAAGCAACTCATGCAGAAACTTAGGCAGTGTGTGCAGTATACATGATGAAGGTGCAATATTCATAATCTAACATGTAATAAGTAGCTAATAAAACCCACTTAATACATAATTACCATTAATACAGACAAAACACAAAGAGACAACAACACATACAAATATGAGTATATACAGGGACAGAGAAGTAAGCAAAAAAACAGAAGTAGTAGCAGAAAGAGTTCATAACCTAACTGATTATCTTTATGCAGAGACATGATTGCTCTGTTTCAAAGGTGCTACTTAATGTATGTATGTGTATCAAATGATGTCAGTGAACCCTAAGGAAAGGAGTGTGAGTGCAATGTATACAAATATGAGCATATACAGGGAAGGTATAGTAATAAAAATAAAACTATGCGAAAGTGCTGATAACTCTAATGATTATCTTCATGCACAGAAAGGATTGCTCTCTTTCAAGCCTGTGTCTTCCGCTATATATATGTTTCATATGGTATGACTTGACCCTAAATCTACAAATATAGTACCTTTTCAATTTTTACTCCCTGACTGTTACTGAAGAAAACTATGTGTCTTAGATATGTCAGTAAAGGAAAAAAAGGGAGAGCCAGCCATGTGATGTCATCAGTGATGTCATCAATGAGATTTGTGATGTCATCTTTGATGTCCTGGGTGTTAGTGTTAGCAGTGCACGGTGGCGCGAGTTATGGTTGCTTATCTTACCATAACTGCCGAATTTCAGGGGTGTTTCGGTTTTACTTTGAACCGTAACGTCCCTTTAACAAAGTTTTTTTACTGAATTTGATAGGTTTTTAGTAGCGCAACTTAACCATAACGTCCCTTTTAATAAAGTGTTTTAACTGAATTTCATATGTTTTTAGTAGCACAACTTAACCATAATATCCCTGACTTTATATACATGTAACATAGAACATACTGAACCCCTAGCTAGTGATTTCGATGTCCGCGGACTACCGCCATGTCCGCGGACATATCGAAAATCTGAGCGTGGTGAATGTAAATTTAAATAGTATGCCCCATTTCCCCTTTGAGGTTGGCTCTGAAAAGAGCTGTGTTTTGGGGGTTTTTTTGCAGATGCTTGACAGACACCTGTTATTTTGTATTTTTATTTTTTTATTTTTCTTACTTTACTCCTAAAATCTTCACATAACCTTCTCCAAAGCAACCCTTACATTCCAAAACAGAATGGCATTTCCCATAAAAGATCAGGAAATGCCATTTTCTTTAAAATAAACAGCATTACTGGAATCAATATTCTCATTATTACAGAAGAACATACCAGCTCTAAGCATGAAGGCACACATGCCTCGTTGATTACACACCTAGCATTGTTTTGCTGAGGACAAAAAACTGAACTATTGTCCCATATTGCCCTAGGTACTAATCCAGAAAAAATTACTTTGGCATTTGGAAGGATGTTCATTACTGCTTGAACCAAGTGTTCCAAATCTGCCAACAAAGTAGGGGCACTGACATAGCCCAAATGGAAAGCACCATAATGCAAAACTACCACATGGGGACTGTTGATCCTGCCCATATGTTCACAAACTTGTACAATTCCCTGTACATTGCAATCAGGCACAGTGCTCCACACCACCTCCACTCCTTTAACATCAAAATTCTTTGCAACATGCCTGCATTGAGCATACTGTTGTAAACCATGCACAAACATATCTCCGAGCACCAACACCCTGACTTTCTCCACTTCTGCCATCTTCACTACACACAGTCTCTTTGAACAGAAATCCACAACCTCAACATCTGATTGGCTGATCCCTACAGTCTTCTTTCCATGCTGGATTTGCTGGAAAACCCCGGATGTAGCACGCCCTGTCCGCAGACCGCATAACTCTTAGACAGCCCTTCTACCATTTCCACTTCATTCTCTGTGCCATTCCCTCATTGGATACAGCTAAGCAGGCACACAATACGGAGAACGTCCTCAGAACACTACCATTTTGTTTATTTTCGAACATTTCAGGACACTGCGAGTGTTCTTAGAACACATTCAACTTGCCAGCGAACAATACGGACAACGTCCTCAGAACACCCCCATTTTCTTTATGTATGAACATATCAGGACACCGTGAGTGTTCTTAGAACACTTTCAGCTTGACAACGAACAATACAGACAACGTCTTCAGGACACCCCCTGTGAACATTCCAGGACCCCACGAGTCTTCTTAGAACACTTTCAACTTGACACCGAATCCATTCTGTTTATTTACGAACATTTTAGAACAGCCGTGTTGTCCGCAGAAAAATCGAACACAACAAAAGTGTCTAGCACATAAAAAAAACAGAACATTGAACCTATCTCATACTCCCCCACCCTCCCCAAACACTCTTACACACCAACACACTCCACTAAGTACAATTTTTAATCCAAGTTTCACCGCGCTGTCCGCGGTCGTCCGCGAATGCAAGATGGCGGGCGCCACAGAAAATCTGACTCGCTTCACGCACCACGCCGTCCAATCAGCGAACACGTTGCATGTCCGCGGACATCACGCAAGCCGCTCGGCCAATCAGGGCACTGTCCGCGGAGCGAACCGGGAAGTCCCTCTGTGGAGCGAACAGAGATATCACTAATTTTTTCGCCTTACATTTTAGTCATTTTAAACAAACTATTGGACGGATTTACACCAAATTTGCAAAAGCACACTTTGGGACCAAGCCCCCGCTCCTGCCGCAAATTTGGTGTAAATCCGTCCAGCGGTTTGGGCCGTAGGCGTGCGCAAAGTTTTTTCCCATTATGTCTATGGGAAAAAAACAAAAGTTTTGGGACCCCCCCTATAACTTTCCCCCCCCTGGACCAAACCTCTCCAAACTTTGCAAAAGAATTTAGAGTGGGCCATATACTTGTTTTGCAAAGTTTGGTGAGGATTCGTCCAGAGGGAGCGAAGTTATAAGCCACCCAAAAAGTGCTCTTCCTATGGAAACACCAACTTAACCATAACTACATGGACGCTACCGCGTCCATGTAATATATGTATATATATATATATATACATATATATATATATATTTATTTTTTTTACCACTGATCGATATTTGACACTTTACAGGAGAAAAATGAAAACAAAGATTGTTCACCGTAACTATTTGAAAGAATCAAAAAATTGAAAAGCAAAAAAGGATCCCCAGCTTGAGAAACCACACTGGGATCCTTTCAGCAAAAAGAAAACAAAATTAGAGTAAAGGGTCGGTAGGCAGGAAATCCTTTACCATAATATGAAAGAAATGTTGCTCGGTGCGAGAAGAGCTCCATTCAGACAACGGTTTCAACCCTCATCAGAGAGGGTTGAACGGCACTCCGCTCAGTGTCATATCACTGCCACTCCTCATGCTTTGATAGTGGCACTCCCCTGACGGGCAAGGGGAGTGCCTGAAATCATTGCTGCCACCCTGGCGTGCATTCGAACACTGCCGCAAGCTCTCTATTTACCGTGCTCCCCCGGGGAGCACCCAATGTCAAAGGCCTCCCAGGCCGCATATTTAATATGAAAGTGCTCGCCCCCTGACAGGTGGCCCATATGGACTCCCCCGGTTGCTGCTGGCAGACACGGCCCTGTTGAGGAGATTTGTGGGGCCACCCACTGCTGCGTTCAATGCCGGGCTGCATCTGACATACAAAGCCCAGCCAACAACTTTAAAGGGACTCCTTGAGTCTCCAGGTGATTGCAGGGCTGCATTTGACATAATCTGTCCTGCCAAAGAGGACTCTGGGGCCACCTCACCCACGTGTTGCTGCTGATCTGCCTGCTGAGCTCGAGCTGGAAGAAAAGGACATCAAGAACAGCACCAAGGACTTTGAGACAGGCCTGGCTTTCTCTCAAGTAAGTAATTTTTTACACTGCACTGTGTATACATTTTTAAGGGCTTTTTATGTTGTTATAGAACTATATTTATATATTTTAAAAGGACCTTTTATATTTTTGAAAGTGTATTAGTTACGCAGCTGCTTAGAGCTGTATTGTAAACAGCGTTTTGTGATTCCGCCTTTTTATACAAAACATATTACAAAATACTGCTCGTGTATCAGAAGAACAAGTTTAAGTAATTCAAACAACAACTAAAGAACCATACACTAGCATATTGGGGTACGTGTTTCCTTTTGTGTGCCAAGTTATTCAACCTAGTGTTTTCTTCCCTAGGGGTTTTACTGGCAATCCATCCTGTCCTAACCTTTACCTTTCTGCCCCTTGTCAACTTTAAATAGAGGCCCACCCGGGTTAAAGCATATTGTTGTGCCCACCTACACCTGTCTCCCAATAAGTGTGTTGTGTGGTACCACCCCCTCACCCCCCTACATATTGTTCCCATCTATGAAAACTTTCCAAATTTGACAAACAACGGATCTGGGCAGATCTGAACACCCAAGTTTGTTGCATTTTCAAAAACATTTTATACCCAAAACCATTGCTGAAAAAAGGTTATATTTTCATTAGGCTTTAAAATAAGCCAGTAAACTCACTTTTGGGACACAGTCTCACAATTTGCAAGATTCCTTTGCATACAGATAGCACTTACCAAGAACCGATGCAAGCAACACAACTTGGAAATCTCCCATCATCCAAACGTAAGAGACTCACTCTCTACGCAAAATAAAATGTACTGATGTATTTGTACATGTGCACTGGCCCCAGAGGGACACAATATACAAAATATGCAAACTTGGGGAATCAAAATGCACAGAAATACACAGAATAAATTGGAACACTCTATAGAAAAAACAAGGTCACAGTTACATGTGCACCCACAAGCATGCACAAACACACACACATACACACATGCACAGCAGAACACAAGATGGATAAAAAAGGCCAGGGAATTCAATATCAATAAATTCATTATGTGAGTGTGGAAGATCAATGAACATTTGTTATTTGAAGCAAAATGAGCTCTGGTTCTGGATGGTTGTCAGTTCTAGTAACAGATCCTTCTTTTTAGTCGATTTGAATACCACCTCATTCTGTGGGAAGCCAGACTTTTTAGCCTTGAAGATTGTCGAAAAAGGTATGAAACAAGTGTAAGATGTCACAAAATGGATATTGTGTATTAACACAATAGACTAAAAATTATTTCTTGAAAATAATTCTTCTTGTGAACTTTCTTTCATTCAACAAGTATTCATTGAACTATTCGACTCACCTATAAATGTCTTTATCCAATTAGTTGCCTTTACATAGCGATGTGGCAATTCTTGGCTGAGGAACGCATTTGTAGAGTGCAGGTGTGCCCTGTGCCCCATTTATGGCGTATTTAACAGCTGTTTACCACAACAAAACCAACAAAACAATACAAATAAAAATCAACAGGTTTTCACTAGAACAAAACACATACAAAATGTACAGTTTTGAGTTTCCGACCTAGCTGCTAAACTGTGGAACGGCCTCCCCCCTCCCTGAGGGCAGAACAATCCTAGTGGGTGTTCCGCAAAGCACTCAAAACTCAGCTCTCCTCCTAACCCATAACTCACCCTGTACCCCCACTTGTACCTGCCAGAAAGACTAACCTTGTTACACTAATATACTGTATGATAATGTCACTTTGTTAATATTTACCTGTGTTACCCTTGGTATTGTTTGACGAAATCATGATTCGAATTTGTACCTGTAACAGCGCCTCAATAACCCCGGGTTGTATGCGCGCTCTACAAATGAAATAAATAAAATAAATAAATACATGTCATCATTGCTGCTAAAGTTAAAGTGTTAAATATGGGACATCCCTTGACCTAGCAGGAAGGCACAGATGCATTTATTTATTTTTATTCGGAACTGTCCATTTGCAATGTGCCAATGTGTCTCATTTACAATTGGTGGGCACATATAGGAATGGCTGCAGATCTGCCAAACAAAGACTTGGTGCGTTTGTTGTACCCCAAAATGTGTCAATTAAAATGAAAAAAAAACAGAAAAACAGTACTTCATCCAGCTGGGGACCTTGAGACTGTAGATACTGTTTGATTGTACTCCATTTAGCCCTGCTGTGTCCATACCAACTAAAATTGCAGGGGCCAAGTTGTTCCTCCAAGCAACGCCCCTTTTTTACCAGAGTAGCACTGTAGTTATTGCACCTAAGAGTCGCCAACAATCCAAAGCGTGCAGGTTATAGCAGCAATCTGGAAGAAAAACAACATTAAACACTGTGCACACTATACATAGTCACATTCCTGGAGAGATAAAAAAATGGGTGGACTACAAACAACACACACAACATAACCAAACATTCTGGGGGGAAAAACACCCTAGAACACCAAGAAACAACATGTCTCCACAATGCTATGTCTGAGCACACCAGAACACAACACACAAATAGGATGCAAAACATGATGCCACTTGTTAACACACCTATCCTAAGGCCAAGCCCCTTCATTGCCACACCCTAGCATACACAGGCATCTTCACATAGCACTCCCCACATCCAAACTTGTGCTACTGTGCAGTGAATTCTTAATGTGTCAAAAGAAAAGTGGCAAAACAATACATTCCCGAAACTGATATTTTCCTGTCACGTCAACTGCAAAGAGATATACACACACACACACACACACACACACACACACACACACACACACACACACACACACACACACACACACACACACACTACAGCCATAGAAATTATACAACTAACAACTGTCACATAGTTAAAACATCATATATTTATTAACGGAAACAACAGGCAGCAAACCAGCTGGAGATATGCATCCTACATACTATGCCAACAACACCACCCCCAACAGCAACCTCAGAAGAGGCATATGTTATGTTAAAGGTTCTTGTACCGCGTACTGTCACCACATGTGTAGTCCCTTTGTGCTCTGGCGGCTTTGTGAGGCAAGAGTGTGAGGGGTGTAAGTTAGTAGGACTGAGCGGGAGAAAAGAGCAAGAGAGCTGTGATGTTCTGTTGGCAGCGTCAGTTCGGTTTACACCGCTCGCTGAGCTTAGGTGTGTTTTTCGGTTGGTATCCATCTTGTGCTGTTGTGCAAGGCTATGTGTGGTTTGTTTTGTTGTTGCGGTGTAGTGAAGTGCATGCCGTTTGTTGTGCTGTAGAGGTATGGTTGTGTTTAGTTCAGAGTTTGAGCGGTGTATGCAGAGGGGTGAGCTTTGTTTAGTAGGGTTGGTTAGTGGCATCACTATCTAGATGTGACGCATGTAATCTTCACAATTATATCTCTATGTGACGCAAGGTTAATCTTCACAGTTCTATCTAAATGGGGCGCAAGGTTAGTCTTCACAATTCTATCTAGGTGTGATGCAAGGCTAATCTCCACAATTCTATCTAGATGTGGTGCAAGGCTAATCTTCACAGTTCTATCTAGATGCAACACAAGGCTAATCTTCACAGTTCTTTCTAGATGTTACAAAAGGCTAATCTTTACAATTTACTCTAAATGTGATGCATGCTAATCTTCACAATTCTATCTAGATGTGACACAAGGCGAAACTTCACAGTTCTATCTAGATGTGATACAAGGCTAATATTCACAGTTCACGCTAAATATGATGCATACTAATCTTCACTATTCTATCTAGATGTGACGCAAGACTAATCTTCACAGTTCTATCTAGATGTGACGCAAGGCTAGTCCACACACCTTTACCTCACCCAAAACTGGCCAAGTGCAAACTGTGGCCGACCAACACAAATAGGATGGATACAAAATATGGGCGAGTAACCCAGTTAGGCGGGATGCAAAATATGGTTACCCTAGACAATGAGGCAGATTCAAAATGGCTACCTTTTACAATTAGGTTGAATATCCATGATTTAGTAACACACAACTAAATATAAACAACCAAAATAAGTTAGAACACTATGTTTAATAAAAAGCATATATTAATTTACAGAAATATCACCTTTCAGCACCAGGAACCCAACACCTCTTCCGAAGGCCAAAGGTAAACCACAGGCCAAACCCCTCCCAAAAGCCCTACCATTGAAAAGGGTCACCATATCACCCAAAGACTAGCAAGAGGATCTGGTAAGGTGCCCATTTACAAATATTCCATTATCACAATCTACACTAAATTCACCTTTGAAAATATGTAATTTGGTTTTAATTACAATGACACAAGAAAAGGAGACATGGGGCAGATCATAAAATACTACCAAGGACCACAAAAACACCAAAGCTTTAAATCTCATAAGTACAAAAGAGGAATCACTATGGCAATTAATTAGAGTCAACTCCTGTGCTATGAAATACCTACAGTATTAAGAAACAGTGTTAGCAATATCAGAAGCCAAACTTACTAATGAATAATAAAAGCAACAGGTAGTCTTTAACAACCATATTGTAGTAGTAAAACAAACATCAATTGAGGTTAGAAAATAAGAAAAGTCTGATACCTCGTCAACCAACAGTAACTTTATACATCCATCACAGAACCTATATTAAATACAACCCACAATAATGGTGAAAGGCGCTGTAACAAAGTTTTTTTCACTGAATTTCATAGGTTTTCGGTAGCTCAACCTAACCATAATACCCCTTTAACAAAGTTTTCTCACTGACTATAGATATAGCTAATATAAATTTGATAAATGTTCACTAGGATTCCCTTAGTTTACATACATATAACATGGAAAATACTGAACTCCCGGGCCCTGGAAGTGATTTTGTTGTCCGCGGACCGTGCTATAAGTGATTTCAATCTGGCACACACCCAAGTCACGCCCAGCATGTAGTGCACAAATGAAACCCTTATTTATTTTAATCTATAAATTCAATATTCCGAACGATATACCACTCATATCACACCCTTCTCCTGAGACCCCCCGGTCACACTGAACCAGGAATCAGGCTAGGCTGCAAAGGTAAATATTTATTTATGTATTTAGAATTTTCATCACAATACATTTTAATAGGTAAACAACAATCACCAATGGGGTGACAGAACACGGAATAGTATCTTTAATACACTAGGAATCAAGTACTGAGCACAAAAACAAATGCAACACAGAAAATAATACTTTGGATTGGTTGAGGACAGATGGCACTATGGTTAGCGGTTCCCCCTGCAACACCCCTCAACCCCCCAATAGGCAGAATAGATGTGAGGCGAGAGCAGGTATTCAGGAATAACACAAATCAAACAGAATATCACTCCCACCTTCCCCCTTCAAACACAAGAGAAAAACGGAATTGACCTTTCAGCTATCAGAATGGCTTTGAAATTGTCTTTGGAATTGACTGAGCAAAAACACCAAATGTGTTCCAAAATACTTAAATTATTATAAATTCCTATGGGAGCCACTTTGAACAGTTGCACACAATTACAAACAATGATTTAGTCAAAAGAAAACATTTGAAACCTCGAAGTCCAAGTGGGAAATAATTTAAAGCTAATTCACATGTATAAAACCTTTCAGAATTTCAATATGCGGCAAACTTTTCCTTATGCGATATTCGCTATAATGTGTGAATCGCACTGTTCTATGGATAGCGAAGGATGTTAGGTACAAGTAGGGGTTGAAATTTCGCTTCTATCATAAAAACGGAGGGAGTTATAGAGGTTTTAGTAAGAGGCGTTTTTGCAGATAGGCACGAGAATGGAAAACAGAAATGCACTTTGAAAATGACAGATGGTTTTGATTACACTAGATTATGACTATGAAAAAGAGAATGCCACACATGAATTTCCACAGTTACGTGGCCAGCGTAACCCTGCAAGTGTGATACTCTAGTTTCCGTTCAGGGATTTACTTTTCTTAAACAAATCAATAGGAAGTTGGGGTTTAATAACACAGATGAGAAAAGAGTCAGCGCAAAGATAGTTCTAGCAATACTATGGTTCTGAATTAAAGATGGGATGGGTTTGAGATTGGGATCATACAATGCAGATATATTATGGGTCACTGTTCTTCCTATTTATACTCACAGAATAAGTTATTAAATTGGACCATCAGCTCTGGTCATGGATTGGATCTGGTCTAGAAAGGACAGCACATCAGGCGCGGCACTGGGTGAGCTAGGCTGGTCACCGGATTTGAAGAGGATCTGCTCTTCTTGTTTGTGAATATTTCAATCAGCTGGATAGCAAGTTCCTCAGGCAAGCCTTGTGGTAGCAAGCCAGAGATTTTCAGGATACTAGTTCAAAAGGCCTTCTCACATCACAGAGCTTCACTGGGTTGCAAGAATAAGTTTGAGGATTTAGGCCTTTCTGAAATCAATAGTTCTCTACTGCTTTGCAAGAGTCTTGGTATCTGGATCTGGAAGGATGTTAAAGCTGTATGTAGAATGCTGGATCAGAGTGCTTCGCTGGAATCGGGAAAGTGAGTGAATCAGTGAGTCCCTATGTGTTGCCAGCTGTCTCTATTTATCCTTTCAAATTACATCACAAAATGGGTGTATCGGCTGTCTTAACTAAGCTTGCCCCTGTGAGCTGGGATTGGATCAAAACCTCCTCTCCGCCTTGCAACTGAGTGATTGGATCAAGGCCGGATGATGTCACATTTTATGGTTTGCTTTACAGTCCTTAGAAACCTCCCTTTAGCTACTGGTCTCAAAATTGGATTTTATCCTAAATACATATTTCTACATAGATCCCTTCTACAAAAATCACACACAAAGATTCCATATTTTATGGAGTAGCTCCTCCCTTAAAATCCTGCAGCAGTGGAATCTTGTTTCGCCTTTCTACAAAATGTTGTCCTTTTTACCATGAACCCATTTTTCAAACTTTCTGCAACTTTCCCCAAATGTGTGCGTTTTCCAAAGGGATGTGTGTGTACATTTTCACAATTTTAGCATTAACACAGTTCACATAAAACCACATATATTGCCATTCCTGTCCAGAACATGTTACACAGTTCTACCGCCTCTTAAAACGTGCAGCCAAAAATTAGATTAACAGATCTGTCCTTTGTACATTTTTCATTACTTTGAAACGCAAGTTATGAATCTTTAAAAATGGTTCATTTTTCATGCTTAACAGCAAATGGTCCTGCCCCTTTGTCTCTCCCTGCAGTCCAGGAGCCTCCCCCTTCCTTGGGGAGTATCTCCCAGGAGCAGTTTACGACCCCTTTCACACCTCCCTTTGCTGGGCTGAAGCTCTGTCACGCCGCCCGTCCTGGGGTCTCCTTACCCGCTACGCCGCTCCCCGTCCTGGAGGCTGTATCCTCGTTTTCGGCTTCGGGGTCCGGGGGCGTCCTGGGTCCCGGGCGCTTCCGGGTCTCCTACGCGCACTACATTGCGCATGCGCGGGCGCCCGCTCTCTGCTCTTCGCGCATGCGCAGTGCGCAGGATGCTCGATTCCAGAGGGTATGCGGCTCAAGCCTCGTTGTGGGGTGCCCGATGCCTGGGAGACGGCACGGCTTGCGTTGCAAGCCTCCCAGGTGCTGGCGGGCTTATTTAAGGAGCCCTGATCCTTTTCCAAACTGCGTCTCAACGCGGTTTGTTCGGATCGTGTCTTTGCTGCCTTGCATTGCATTCCCGTTGCCTGTTGCCTTCCACCTTCCTTGTTCTGCCTGGGGGACCCCTGCCTACCACCTTCCTTGTTCTGCCTGGGGGACCCCTATCTTCCTCCTTCCCCGTCTCCCTCCGTCCTTCCTGCTCCAGTGGTTCCACTCTCCCTCCTTGGTTCTGGTCCCCGCTCTGTCCTTCCTGGTCTCCTTACGCTCTGAGTCCTTCCCACTTGTTCCGTGCTCCTCTCCTTACCAGCCTGCTCTTGTTGCTTCCTTGTCATCGTCCCTGGAGGGACCGTGCTGCTTCCAGTCCCCGGACCTGCCTTCCATCGGAATCCCACTAAGGATCCGGACTATCTACTCAGAGGCTCCCCCTGCCAGTGCTTGCACTGTCCTGACGCCACTCAATCAGGGGTGAGCCAACCCGTGGCGTTGGGAGCCGGCTCACCTCCAATCCGGTTCTATTTGGGCTGGTGTTGGGCTGGTTCCCCGCGCCATCTGTCACGTCTATCCGGATCATCTGACAGCCTGGCCTCATCATCAAGGAACCCAACCGGACGAACAGGTACGCAGCGTTCTCGTGACGCTATTTACAACAGATTGAGACGCCTGTCTTCTGACACCTCGGACTCTACGATGGAAGAGGATCCGGGTCTTCGTAACGAGCTTCAAGCGCTTCGTGCCGAGATGGCGGCACTCCGTCAGGAAAACGTAGCCTTGCGCCAAATGGTGACACAGAACGTTGGTGCCATTCCACAACCTGAAGGTCCCATGGCTCACACAGCTCCCATCAAGTTCGATGGAGATCCCCGCCGTGTGGGTGAATTCTGTAATCATTGGCGCATACACTTTCTCTTCCGTTCATCCCACTTTACCAATGACAAGGCCAAGATCGGATACATATTGGGTAACTTATCTGGTAACACGCTTGCCTGGGCAACTCCTTTGGTCGTTACTAATAACCCAATCCTGGATGATTTTTTAGCCTTCGAGAAAGCATTCTTGGATGTGTTTCAATCCCCCAATCTGGCCTCAACAGCGCAGAACCAACTGATGGATCTACAACAAGCCAATACCGACATCATCTCTTACATCAGCCGTTTCCGTCAATTGGCAACTGACTCCTTATGGCCAGAGGTAACACAAAAGACCTTGTTTCGCCGGGGATTAAGAGAGGAATACAAAGATGAATTGTTGCACATACCAGAACCAGATGATCTACAGAAACTTATCGAACAAGTTCTGAGGATAGACCGGAGGTTGACCGAGAGAAAAGGAGAGAGACGACGGTTTGAGAAGGGAAACCCCAGACCACTGACTCTTCCTACTGGGATATCAGCACCTTCGGATGCTACCCAAGAACCAATGCAACTGGGAGCTGTAAGGGGCCCATTGTCGGAAGAGGAGAAGAAGCGCAGAAGAAGACTACGACTGTGTTTATATTGCGGAGGCGCTGGACATTTTCTGGGAACCTGCCCTCTACGTCCTATCAAGAAAGGGGGAAACTAGAAGACCTGTCGTCTAAGGGAAAGGCTATGACAGGTCCTTTCTTGCTTTCAGACCTTTCCAGCCCTGGGTTACAACTGCCCCCTATGCAGCCTGCCGTCTTGATGACTCTAGGGATCACTTTGAAGTGGCTTGATAAGACGATTGATGTCCATGGTCTATTGGATTGCGGGGCCTCCGGAAACTATATCGATGAGGCATTCGCCATCAACCTTGGTATGCCCTTATTTACCAGAAGAACGGTTATACCAGTAGAGGTCATCGATGGTACACCCTTAGCTTCCGGTCCCATTCGGTTGCATACCATAGGCATGCTGTTACAGGTCAAGGGGCATGAAGAAAGGATTGCCCTCGACGTCATCAAGTCACCATCGTATCCTGTGGTTTTGGGACTGCCTTGGCTTTTGCGACACAATCCTACGATCGATTGGGAGTCCCGTTCTTTGAGATTTGTTTCTGCCTTTTGCCTCCGTGATGGTTGCTGCCACAACACCTCCTTGAAGTCTACAACCTTGATCCCTCTAATCCCGGGAGAGGACTCATCTGCCGTATGTTCTCTGTCCCAGATTCCGAATGATTACGCCGACCTTTGTACGGTGTTTTCGGAACCCAGTGAAATACCTCTTCCTCCTCATCGGACATTTGACTGTTCCATAGACCTGATCCCTGGTGCTGTGATTCCTCATGGGAAGTTATACTCTCTGACTCAGTCTGAAAAACAAGTACTCCGGGAGTATCTGGATGATTGTTCTAAGAAGGGTTACATTGTACCCTCCAAATCCTACGCCGGTTTCCCGTTGTTCTTTGTCAAAAAGAAAGAGGGGACCCTGCGGCCCTGTATCGATTACCGTCAATTGAATGACATAACACTCAAGGACAGGTACCCATTACCTTTGATTCGGAACATCATGGAGTCACTACGTTCTGCCAATATCTTCACTAAGTTGGATCTCCGGGGAGCCTACCACCTGGTTAGAATCAAAGAAGGCGACGAGTGGAAGACGGCATTTAAAACACCCTTTGGGCACTACGAATACAGGGTAATTCCCTTCGGGTTGTGTAATGCCCCAGCCGTCTTCCAACGGTTTATGGACAGCGTGTTTGGCGATTTGGTTGGCATCTCGGTCTGGGTTTACCTAGACGACATCCTGATCTTCTCAGACGATCTGAAGGAACATGTCTCGCATGTCCGTGAAGTACTTTTACGTTTGTCACGTAATCACCTGTACGCCAAAGCCGAAAAATGCTCGTTTCACCGGAATAGCATGGAGTTCCTGGGATACGTAATCAGTAATGCAGGTATACACATGGATTCGGGCAAAGTGAAGGCTATTCAGAACTGGAAACAACCACATGATTTGAAATCCCTTCAGCGGTTTTTGGGGTTCGCCAATTTTTATCGGCGCTTTATTCCGCTGTTTTCACAGGTCACGGCCCCGTTGACACGTCTGACCAGTGTTAAGATACCTTTCCTTTGGGATCAAGAAGCATCGACAGCTTTTGAGCGCTTAAGGACAGCGTTTAGTACAGCTCCTGTTTTGCGTCATCCTAACGATGAGATGCCATATGTCATCGAAGCAGATGCCTCCGACTTCGCTGTTGGAGCGGTCCTACTGCAAAAACATCCTACATCTGGCGATGAACACCCTGTGGCCTATTACTCTCGGAAACACACCTCTAGTGAGCTGAACTATGCAGTCATTGAAAAAGAACTTTTGGCCATCAAGACAGCGTTTGAAGAATGGAGGCATCATTTACTTGGTGGTCGTTTCCCTGTAGAAGTACGTACCGACCATCGCAACTTGCAGTTCCTACGAACATTGCAGTGTCGCACTGCTCGCCAAGCCCGATGGGCCTTCTTCTTCTCTCACTTTGATTTCAAAATCACATACATCCCTAGCTCCCAGAACCAGAAGGCTGATGTCTTATCTCGATCCTTGGACAAGGAAGAAGTGGGAGCCGGTTTGGACACGCCTATGATATCGCCCAAACACTTTCTACTAACCTTAGCTCCGCATCTCCAGAAGATCATACAAGAGACGTTGAGGGATCCGGAACGTGTCGATCTGCTGAGGAAACCCCAGATCTGCGAACGCGACGGTTTTCTGTTCTTCCTGAACCGATTATACATACCTTCGACTGCCCTTCGCTTGGACATTCTCCATGGTTTCCACGATTCTCAAGTAGCTGGTCATCGTGGTATCAAGGCTACCCAGGAGCTGATCTCCAGACAATTCTGGTGGCCTGGATGGGCCAATGATGTAAAGTCATATGTGGAAAGTTGTCCTATCTGTGCTCAGACGAAGACACCCAGAAGAAAGCCTTTGGGACTACTTAAGCCTACTGAAGCTCCTCCCTACCCTTGGCATACTATCGCCACCGACTTCATTGTTGAGCTTCCGCCCTCTTCAGATCACACTTGTGTCATGGTGGTTGTGGATTGTTTCACTAAATATGCTCATTTCATTCCCTTCGTAAAGATCCCGACTTCCTCCCAGATGGCTTTGGCATTTCTACACAACGTTTATCGGTTACATGGACTCCCTGAGAAGATCATCTCTGATCGTGGTTCACAGTTCCTTTCTTCTTTCTGGCGTCAGTTGTGTAATCATCTAGGTATCCACAGAGCCTTGAGCTCAGGCTATCACCCGCACACCAACCGTCAAACCGAAAGGACGAATCAAACCCTGGAGCAATACTTACGTTGCTATGCCAATGCCACTCAGTCAAACTGGCTTCAGTACCTGGACTTGGCGGAAGTTTCCTACAACAATGCGGCCCATGCTGCCACCGGCATCAGTCCTTTTCTATGCTCAGCTGGACAACATCCCAAGCTGGTTCCTTTCTCACCTGTGGTGCCCAGCTCTGTTCCGTCTGCGGATCACTTGGTCTTCAAGATTCAGAAACAACATGTCCTGGCCCAGAGAACCCTTACGGAGACACGTGAGCGCATGAAGGAGCAGGCTGATAGGGGCCGAACCACGGAACCCGATCTCCAGGTGGGAGATCTGGTTTGGTTGTCTTCCAAGAATCTACCTATTCGTAATCTACCCACTAAATTGTCACCCAGGTTCTATGGGCCTTTCAAGATTGCCAAGCGTTTGTCCTCAGTGGCTTTTCGATTGGTGCTGCCCCACACTTGGAGGATACACCCTGTCTTCCATGTCTCCCTTCTGAAGCCCTATGTGAAAGATGTCTTTCGACGCTCTGGTCCTCGGCCCTCCTCTGTTCTGGTACGGGGGGTTCCTGAGTTTGAGGTTCGGGAGATCTGTGATTCACGGATTCGTCGGGGTGTACTCCAATTCTTGATCGATTGGAAGGATTATCCCGCTTGTGATCGCACTTGGGAGCCGCACTATAATGTGCACGCTCCCCGGCTTATTCGTGAATACTTTCTTCGTTTTCCTTGGAAACCTGGGGCCCCGGGCCTTTCTGGGAGGGGGCATAGTGTCACGCCGCCCGTCCTGTGGTCTCCTTACCCGCTACGGCGCTCCCCGTCCTGGAGGCTGTATCCTCGTTTTCGGCTTCGGGGTCGTCCTGGGTCCCGGGCGCTTCCGGGTCTCCTACGCGCACTACATTGCGCATGCGCGGGCGCCCGCTCTCTGCTCTTCGCGCATGCGCAGTGCGCAGGATGCTCGATTCCAGAGGGTATGCGGCTCAAGCCTCGTTGTGGGGTGCCCGATGCCTGGGAGACGGCACGGCTTGCGTTGCAAGCCTCCCAGGTGCTGGCGGGCTTATTTAAGGAGCCCTGATCCTTTTCCAAACCGCGTCTCAACGCGGTTTGTTCGGATCGTGTCTTTGCTGCCTTGCATTGCATTCCCGTTGCCTGTTGCCTTCCACCTTCCTTGTTCTGCCTGGGGGACCCCTGCCTACCACCTTCCTTGTTCTGCCTGGGGGACCCCTATCTTCCTCCTTCCCCGTCTCCCTCCGTCCTTCCTGCTCCAGTGGTTCCGCTCTCCCTCCTTGGTTCTGGTCCCCGCTCTGTCCTTCCTGGTCTCCTTACGCTCTGAGTCCTTCCCACTTGTTCCGTGCTCCTCTCCTTACCAGCCTGCTCTTGTTGCTTCCTTGTCATCGTCCCTGGAGGGACCGTGCTGCTTCCAGTCCCCGGACCTGCCTTCCATCGGAATCCCACTAAGGATCCGGACTATCTACTCAGAGGCTCCCCCTGCCAGTGCTTGCACTGTCCTGACGCCACTCAATCAGGGGTGAGCCAACCCGTGGCGTTGGGAGCCGGCTCACCTCCAATCCGGTTCTATTTGGGCTGGTGTTGGGCTGGTTCCCCGCGCCATCTGTCACGTCTATCCGGATCATCTGACAGCCTGGCCTCATCATCAAGGAACCCAACCGGACGAACAGGTACGCAGCGTTCTCGTGACGCTATTTACAACAAGCTCTGCCATTGTTCATTCTCTTTCTGTAGACAAAAATCTGTGGTAACCCACAATTATCATCTCCCAGTGAGTTTCTGCTGAGAGGACTTCTCCTCCCCTTGAAAGAAACTTGTTTTTTCACTTCCAAAGGGTTGCAGCTCAGCCAGGCTAATTTAGTCTTAATTAAAAATCCAGCAGAAACCAAACGTGTTGCATCAAATTACATAAATACATTACTTTCTTAGCTTTACACTTTAGGACTTTATATATTTGTATAAATGTATATGTATTACATTAATTTTAGCGCCAAGCAAGATTGTGAATGTAAGAGAAGTGTTGTGTGTGAGCATTTTGGAGTTTTTTTAGCAACAAAGCAAATGCGATTTACAGGCACATTTTTGAGTTTCATTTGCAAAGTGCTGCTTCTCTCTCTGCACTCTGTTTGCTGGTCATGGAGCCCACTGGCACATTTTCTGCAGTGTGTGCTCTATCCCACCACACATGCACTATGGGTGGCAGGTTGTGCATCCATCTTTTTGGGTGTTTGACAACGTGGTTTTTGTAGGTTTTTGCGCGCACAAGGGTTTTGCCGCCATTGTTGCTATTTCTTGCACCATAACTATCAGAGTGATGCCGCATAGCACAGAGGAGTGGGTCAATACATCCCACAGTGCGCGTATCCGCGGACGGACGGGGTCACCATCAACACTATGCAAAAACTCAGGGGGTAGCTTACATTATTGTATCATACAATAAAAACACCAAACATGTTCAAAAAGCACCACATAAATACATTACATTTAATAATAAATAAGAAGTGGAAACTGTATATGTAAGACACCAACCATCCACTGAAATAGCGTTTGCAATATAATGGAATATACCCAAAAAAATATATGCCTCCAATAGAATTACCTCACAGAAACTGCACAGCAAAAAGTAAGAGCATACCTACACAGCAGTAACACCAAATGTTTGTAAGAAGCTAGGAAGTACACTACATATATTTCATATATTTATACATTTTCTGTATTAGGTACACTAAAACTAATATTTACACAGAAATGTCCAGTACTTTGGAATGGCTGGAAGAAAATTTCCCACGAAATGAAATGAGTGAAGACAGTGATACTAATGGTAGTCACAACATTTCTCTTTATAAGCCAATTAATAACCATTACTTTATGTGTACTTAACACATTTTTTCCTTAACAGACCATACAGACAATAAATACAATATACCAAGAGAGACATTAGAAGATCCTCTGAAACGAATAAACTAAAATGGATATGTTAATGAAAAATGTCAATCTTCTAAAACAGTTTGTTGTGGACCACATTAAAGAACATGTTAAACATCACTGTCCCACATGTACCTGTTCCCCCTCTCCATGTCCCAGCCAACTATCCCCAAACCCTCCCCAGCAAGAAAAATGGTACACCGAGAATTCCATCCCTTTCTCCCCTCCCATACATCATGTCCAAACCCCTAATTCCCCAGTATTTGTTTCAGTTTCTGCTTCCCCGTCTCTTTTGTAATTTTTATACTGTTATTCAATAATACATTTTTAAGAGTGTTCTTAGTATATGCCTGTGTCTTATTATTTTTTTTTTTAAAGGCAGTTAGGGTGTCCGCGGACAGCGCGGGTGTCCATTATGTCTGCAATTAACCAAAACAGGGGTGTCCTAAGGATACTATACCTATTCGTACTGTTCATAATTAAAATGGAGGTGTCCTTAGAACACACAAGATGTCAGCCTGTCCGCAATTAACCAAAATGGGGATGTCCAAAGGACACTATACCTGTTCGTACTGTTCGTAAGTAAAATGGAGGTGTCCTTAGAACACACAAGTTGTCCGCCTATTGGCAATTAGCCAAAATGGGGGTGTCCTAAGGACACTATACCTGTTTGTACTGTTCGTAATTAAAATGGAGGTGTCCTTAGAACACACAAGATGTCCGCCTGTCTGCAATTAACCAAAATGGGGGTGTCCCAAGGACACTATAACTGTTCGCAATGTTCGTAATTAAAATGGAGGTGTCCTTAGAACACATAAGATGTCCGCCTGTCCTCAATTAACCAAAATGGGGGTGTACTATGGACACTATACCTGTTTGTACTTAAATGAGTATGTCTGCATGATGCCAAATCCGTCTGCATGTCCGTAACTATTCAAATTAGGGTTTCCTAAGAACGCCCCCCCCTGTTCGTAATGTCCGCAACCAGAATGAATATATCCATAGAATACATATCCTGTCCGCAAAGTTTTGACGCACATTTATTTTATTCAGGGACTTCAACACTGTTCGCAGAACACCCGCGCCTTGCGCACCACACCTTTGGGTCCTACGAATATCGCACCTGTTCGTAACTGGCTGCCGCACGTGTGTTGCACTTTTAATTAATTCGGAGACCCGAACACTGTCCGTAGAACACCCGCGCGCATGCCCACACCCATCCCCTTGCATTTGGTGTCCTACGGACAGCCATCCCATTCACGAACGTGTTTGCGACGTCATCATGTGACCGCACCTACACTGAGCGTGTGTCCTTATTTGCGGACACTGTCCAGGCCCCTGAACATTTAAAAAGTGCTTTTTTGAGCAATTCAAGGTATTTTACAGTAAAATTTCACCATTGCACATGTCCCAGACAATGTCCCTGCTGATCTACATACTTTTTGGAACTGTTTGAGCCAATTTTTGGTGTTCGATCTGTCCGCGGACAGCGGGGTTGTCCGCGAAGCACGCATCAGCACCCCTATAAAAGGCCACACCCCAGAGCTTCTCCTCATTCTGCTTTTGGATTTCCAAGAGTTACAACAGGACAATTGTGCAGGTTGCTTTTCTTGGTTCCTGGTTGTTTGTTATTAACCTTCCAGATGGCATCCCAAATTGCTTCTCCTGCTACTTCCTCGGCATCAGCACCCCTACCACCACGTCCACAAGGGCCTGCAGAGGGGAACAGGCGTGAGGATGCAGAGGAGTCGTATGAAGAGGATGAAGAGGATGAGGTAGTGGAAGCCCCTACTACCAGCACTCGTCATGAGTCTTGGGTGTGGCAGTTATTTACCACTCTTGATGGAGTGCTGAAAGCTTGTGCGAACAAGGTGATCTACACTCAGTGCAAGATGGTGCTGAGTCGTGGAAAGTCTGGTTCGTATAGCTATGTTACGACATCAATGAAGCGACACCTAAGGTCATTCCACGGTGGGGCTATTCGTAAGGTTGTACCTTTCGATAAACATAATAGGTTGAGTTCCTCTATAGCATCCTCCATTTCCGCTCCTGCCACCACAAGAGACACTCCTGTGGGACAACGCATCCCTTCATCTGCCTCACAGGCCATTCATGATGCTGTTGACCCTTACCTTTCGAGGGTTACAATATTGTGCATGTACTGCGATGCAGTACTCTGCAGGGGGAGAACCTTCGGAGTGCTTTCGAGACTGCGGTCAAGGAGGATCAGAAGAACTGCTACCTACCTGAGTAAGGCCCACCCTACATCTTCCTCTCTCCACCTGCCATTTCTAATCCCTGTGGTTGGTGTCCCTTCCTTACCCTCCTTTCCCCTCCTTTCCTTGTGTGTCATGTTTAAAAAACCCCAAAAAATATAAAACAACAAAAAACAGAAAAAAAGGCTCTTTCAGAGCCGCCTTTCACAGTTTAAAAATAGAAGTGGCAAATAAATGGTGCAGGGCCCTGTGCATTTTTAGAAGTCCACTGACATCTAAAATTTTGGGGTGCTGCCCTATCAGAACCATTGCACTTTTCTCTGGGAGGAAGTGGTGGCTCTGAAAAGAGCCTTTTTGTGGTGTTTTTTTGTGTTTCGAAACCTCCAAATGGTCAACACCCACTACAAAATGGATTGCTGTAATTCAAAAAAAGGTTGCAATTCATTTTGTATATTTTGCAGAAAAATCTGATTGCCGGCATAAGTAAGATGTACTCCATCTCTGCGAGAAATGTGTGTACTATGAAACAGAATGTTTTCATTCTGAAAAGAGGACATACCAACATCTCTCAAAAAGGCACAGACAATCTTGTTAACATTGCACCTTGCTTTCTCCATTTGTGGACCAAATGAAAAAGAACGCAGCCACATTTGTCTCAATATGGGAAAAAATTACTCTGGAGTTTGGATACATGTCCATGACTTTCCCAAGTCCATCCTTCATTGCAAATTGCAAAGAGATTCCAGACACATGTCCTAAACTGTTCCCTCCACAATGAATAATAATAATGTCTGGATGACGCTGTGTCACCCATGTAGCACATAGAGGTACCAAATACAGAAACTTAATTCCAGGCACTCCATGCCAGTGCACTTCCACATGAGATAATCCAAGATGTGCAGCCACTCCACAGCGATCTGCATGCACCTCCAACCAATTCATCCACGAATCTCGCAAAATCCAAACAATCTGCTTTCTGAAACACACAGCCATAGCTATCTTCTCTCCTCTCAGGAAAAATACTTTCTGACAAACTCTCTCCTTAGACAACACACCCAGTAAACCTTATTGACCATTCCCTTGCTCTGCTCAGTCTCATTTGCATGCCTCTCAACCCCAAATTCTCTGTATGTAATACGCGCTGTCCGCGGACAACCGCCCTGTCCGCAGACAAATCGAAAAATCTGAGCATGGGGAATGAAAATTTAAATAGTGTGCCCCATTTCCCCTTTGAGGTTGGCTCTGAAAAGAGCCTTTTTTTTGCAGATGCTTCAGAAACACTTTTTATTTTGTAGTATTTTTTTTCTTATTTTCCTCCAAAAATCTTCACATTAGCTTCTCTAAAGCAACCCTTGTGTTCCAAAACAGTTGGCATTTCACATAAAAGATAGACATGCCATATTCTTTGAAATAAACAACATTGCCAGAATTAATGTTCTCATTATTACAAAAGAACATACCAGCTCTAATCATTAAAGCAAACTGCCTCTGTTAATTGCACACATAGCAATATTTTGCTGAGGACTAAAATTATTGCCCTAGGTACTAAACCAGAAAAATTAACCTTGGCATTTGGAAGTATTTTCATTACTGCCTGAACCAAGTGTTCTAAATCTGCCAACAAAGTAGAGGCACTGACATAGCCCAAATGCAAAGCACCACAGTGCAAAACAACTACATGTGGACTGTTCACCCTGCCCATATCTCCACAAACTTGTACAATTCCCTGCACATTGAAACCAGGCACAATGCTCCACACCACCTCCACTCCTTCAACATCAACATTGTTTGTCACATTCCTGCATTTAGCATACTGCTCCAAACCATGCACAAACATATCTCCAACCACCAACACCCTGACTTTCTCCACCTCTGCCATTTTTACTACACCCAGCCTCTTTTAACACAAACCACAACCTCAACATCTGATATGCTGATCCCTACAATCCCCTTTCCATGCTGGATTAGATGAGAAACCCCGGATGTTGCACGCCCTGTCCACGGACAGCCACAGTGTCTGGGGAGCGTGTAACACTGGGGCTGCCCTTCTACCCTTTCCACTTCACTCTCTGCACCATTTCCTCATTGGCTACTGTTAAGCAGTCATACAATCATCCACCAATCACATCCAAGAACTTTACATCTAACTCCATCATCACAGATCAGCACTTTAGATGTACTATTGATCCCTCTCAGTACAATTGGGCTGTGACTGCAAAGGACCTACAGCAACAACTACTATAAAACTCCCCAAGATTTCTACTTGCAGATTCATGCACATCCACATGCATGAACATAGACTACAGGTATGGATATTTTCTACACAGTACATGTACAGTTCTTCTAGGAATACATATAAACAGAGTAACTGCCACTTACCCTGTATAAACTGTAAAATGAACTTACTGTAATTTCTCCCATCTGCTATGATGAAGTGTCACTTGCAAACCTGTCTGCTCTCCAAATGTTTGTTTACACATGCAGCTATATAAAAATGTTATTTCATATTAAAAGATGGGAGAAATAACAGTATAATTATGAAAAAGTCTGTCTAGTGTGTTATAAAATTACATGCAGCCAGGATGAGTACATGCATCTTCATTCATGCACACACACAGGCACTATCATTAGAAAGGCTCCCAGCTGAAACAACACCGCTGCCTCTATATCAAATCCTTCTGCTCTATTTCCCACACATTCACAAATGCATACATTGCATGCTTTTCTGTACCATCTCTGCTATTTACCCTGTAAAAATAGCAAACAATGCATAAGATTATTTCTTCTATCTCTTAACATCCAATAAAATAGCCTTAAAAAACAAGTGTACTCTATACGTTTCCTATTATACTCAGTTGTAAAACATATTCAACTAACAGATTCTAAGTAAAATATACAGGATGCACATAGGCAAAGGAAAGTGCATGTGCATACTATGCTCAGTTATAAGAAAACACTACTACTACAAAAACCAAAAAAATCAATGTTTACATTAACAAAAGTGCTATAAACACACATATTCAGTAACTTCTTTCTTTTACAATTGCAGTGAAGACCACACTCCTGAAAAGCAGCAGCATCTGAAGTACGAACAAAAACTTAGAAGAAACCTACTCTTTCCATACAAAAAAGTAAGTACAATACTAACATAATATTCTAACTGTTACTCAAACACACTAACATTTTAGCATTGTAGAACAAACAAGTGTATTAACCCTCTACCATTAGATGTAGTATTAGTGCTTTCCCTTACCAGCTGCATACTTTATATTGTCATCTGAAACCCAGTATAGTAACACACAAATACAGGAATAGCCTTCCAAACTTGATGTAGCTGCCCATTGCATAATCCCACACCTACACAAACATCCGTACCATCATACTCAGACACTCATGCACAAAGAACGCACACACTGCACAATAGACCGACTCACACTTTCTTTTTTCTCCAACAGACCCCAAAGAATGCCTACCAAAAAGCAACTCTGTAGAAAGCAATGCAGAAGTAGAGCAAATCAAAATAAGTGTCCAAAATAAGCATCCATCTGTAGCAGATTTTGTACAAAAGGTTCACACAAAACAGCTAATACAATCATTAAGCGAAACAAAACAAGCTTCCAGTACAGAAACTTTGCCTCCTCTATCAAAATGTAAAACGAAACAGAAAGTGATTAACAAGACTTCAGCTACCACTACTGCTAACGCTGCACCTATAAATCATGATGTAGTGGCAAGTAACCATACCAAAAAAAATATTTTACAAAAAATGTTCCGCCACAGAGTCCTTCAGAACCTTATAAAAACACAACCTACACAAACATCCGTACCATCATACTCAGACACTCATGCACAAAGAACGCACACACTGCACAATAGACCGACTCACACTTTCTTTTTTCTCCAACAGACCCCAAAGAATGCCTACCAAAAAGCAACTCTGTAGAAAGCAATGCAGAAGTAGAGCAAATCAAAATAAGTGTCCAAAATAAGCATCCATCTGTAGCAGATTTTGTACAAAAGGTTCACACAAAACAGCTAATACAGTCATTAAGCGAAACAAAACAAGCTTCCAGTACAGAAACTTTGCCTCCTCTATCAAAATGTAAAACGAAACAGAAAGTGATTAACAAGACTTCATCTACCACTACTGCTAACGCTGCACCTATAAATCATGATGTAGTGGCAAGTAACCATACCAAAAAAAATATTTTACAAAAAATGTTCCGCCACGGAGTCCTTCAGAACCTTATAAAAACAGGAGAGAAATCATGCACAACCCTTAAAAACTACCATAGAAGCTTAATCCTAGAAGCTCTCATAGACAGTGCAATCCTTCTCAAAAGGAAGTTATTTGTTTTAGTTTTAAACAGAATGAAACCACTAACAAAACTAACTACTAAACTACAAAAAAGACTTCTCAATAAACGTAATATCAACAAAAATAGCTTCTTAAACATCTGTGGAGGTGAATCGAGTCACACTATGAGCACAGAACCATATTTTAATGAAGAAGCATATAAACAAAAACAAACAGACCCAATTGCCATAAATAGCAGTGGACGAGGGTATGAAAAACTTAATAACACCATTATGAAACAAGAAAATCTGCTCACAAAAATACCCCCAGAAAACTCTGTATGACTTCTCCATTCCAAAATGTCCAGTCTACAAATGGCCCTGCACATCAATGTGTAACATTGCCAAAAAATCTTTCAAATCTTTACGCCAGTTCCTCAATCAGTATGTAAAAAGCAAAGACAAATTCAAAATGAAACTACTACAAAATATGTTTGTCCAGTGCGCAAAAACACAGGACTACAAGGACATTCATTAGCCTGCATTTCAGGACCTATTTGCAAAGCACCTTCCATCATATTAAAATGATATCAACACATTATTCAACTATAAGAAATCTGGTCGATAAACTCTTCTATGCTAAAAGTCCTGCTTTATCACTAGCCAATTTAAATAACAATCTTCTACATGGTACAGCCAACCAAGTACTCGAAGAAATAGATCATATCCAGAGAAAATATTTTGGAAGTGAAAGTCACTTATAAAATACTATAGCTTTACAACAAACTAGCAACTACTGTACAAATAGCACCCTTCTATTAAACACATACAAAAAAGAAATACTAAAGTTTAAAAGTACCTCCGCTGAAGTACCAAACCATGTGTGTGTGTGTTGCCGCAGGACTTTTTATAAAAGTAGCACAAAAACTGTAGACATAACGTACAAAATAGAAGACAATGAAGATTCCAAATGGTTTCAGTTAGCTCTCTACCTTACAGCAGAAAACAAATACAAAATTACTGACCCCTTAATACTTTGCAATTACTTCACTCCAAAACTTGACAACAACCAAACACCTTCACGTGCTATCACAAATAACTTGGAATTATTCCCACTACCAAAACCCCTGCAACAACTAAATGTATGTGAGAGCATCATAATTCAAACATTGCACCCATTTCAATCAATAATACGCCTTCAACCAAAAACAGCAAAACTACCTCCCTCTGAATTAGTGAAAGGCATTTTTGGCAAAGTAGTTTATTTACCATTAGATCTCAAAGAAAATGTACACACTCTAGGAGTGCAACGGCCAATAGATCAATCTTTAATTGTCTTAGTAAATGGTGTACCTACAAAAGAAAAAAAAAATTGGCAACAACTCGTGGACTTACATAAAGTTAGACAAGCCCTGCAATATCTAAAAGACAACAATGAATACTACAGAGAAATTAATATTGAAGAAAACCTGAGAGAAACCATTGAAATAATTCAAGAGTCACCAGAAACTGGTCACTTTCAACTTCTAAATCCTGCTACAGAATCCAATATTTTAGACCATTATACAATTCATCCTTTACACTCTAAAGGCACTATAGATAATGCACTGGAAAGGTACCAATGCGACAAGCCAAATGATCTCCAATCAGCATATGGGAAAAAAGTATAGAAGCACGTGCCTTTCCTCTACTCTTTCCTACTGGAAAAGGAGGAAGGTGCGATGATAGACCCACACAGATAACAGCATCAGAATATTGCTCTTTACAAATGTATTCTGACGACCCCAGATTCAGACAAAACGTGGAATACATATTCCACCTTCTCTTTGAAAGTGTACTAGCAACTCTATGCTACGGAGTTGCGCACACATTAAAATCAAGTGCCCATTTTCAAAATATGTCAGCTATGCAATTATTACCAAAAGTGCAAGAAAAAGATGAGGTTTTACAGTCAAGTATTACAAATCTTTTAGCAAACATGCGTGGTACAAAATAATACTGGTTCCGACATCACAGAGATGTACGCTGTATGATAAGAAACCTTGGCCCACCCACTTGGATTGTTACATTAAGTTATGCAGAATATGCATGGGAAGATTTACACAATTTCCTATGCATAGCAAACAAAAAAAAAAACAAACATAGATATGAAAACACCAGGAGAACTCTGCTCTCTACATCCTGAAAATGTATCAAGATATTTGCATCATCGCTACATTGCTATGCTACACTTTATTTGTAATAAGACTGTTCCTCCCCTCAGAGAAGTTGAACACTTCTTTTGGAGAAAAGAATACCAAGCCAGAGGAGCACCACACATCCACATGCTATTATGGATTAAAGATGCTCCTGAATTTAGTCAGGACAGTGATGCCACTGTTTTGCAGTTCATCCAAAAATGTCAGTTGTGAAATCCCTTCACAAACAACACATAGTGACCTTCATGCACAAATTTTACAATTTCAAAGAGACACATGTGGGAAATATTGTCTTCGCAAATATAAAAACAAAGGGAAATACTACACCAAATGTCGCTTTGGTTTCCCTAGACCAGTTTCAACAACAGGTCAAGTAAACAACTTAATGTCTTCAGTCAGACATAGTGTCAAAAGTAAATCACCTAAGAACACATATTACATAAAAAGAACAGAAGAATCAAAATATATAAATGATTACAATGCGATGATTGCCCTCCTATGGAATGCAAACATAGATGTGCAGTACATTGCAGACAATTCCACTGTAGTTGCATGATATTTCACAGCCTAATTAACCAAAGCAGAGAAAACAGAGCTTCAGGACCTCTGGGATGACATATCATCTGACAAAACACTCTCACCGAAATTGTACAGCTTAGGCATAAAAATGTTCTCTCATAGAGAATGTGGCTGCTTTGACGCTGCAGACCGTTTAACCGGTACTTTTATGGCAATCTGACAATATAGTATGGCTAAGTCATGGTCCTGCTAAATCTAGAAAAAGAGTTCTCAATTCATATGAGGACATAGAAACAATAGCCAAAAATGATCCCAACAGCCAAGACATTTTGAAAAACAATTTACCAGACACATACTACCCAAACAGGAGTACCACTTTGGAAACCATGTGTCTCTACCACGTAGCCCAAAACTTCACATACAAAAATAATATTAAACCAGATGAAAAGAAAGGTAGATACAGAGTTGTAAATTGTGAAGGCAGCTTAGTGAAACTTACCAATCGCAGCTTAATTAATCATATCAAATTGTCATTAAAAACTCCCCAATATAAAGAACTGTATTACATGTCCCTGCTACAACTTTTTAAACCATGGAGAAAAGAAGAATTATTACTGGGTACATATGACTCCTATGAAGACGCTTTCAAAGCAAATGAAAGCACTATAACAGACGTAAACTTTACACAGTATAAGCAATGTTGCATAATGAACACTAAGAAAAACTCCAGGCCCAACTAGAAGTGGACACTCCCGACAGTAATCAGCCTTCTGTATCAGGAAGCCAAGAACCACTTGGACAGCCACTAATAGCAAATGAGGCAGAATTAGCCATGACAGAAGTAGAAAACACCAAGTGTCAGTATGAACATGCTACAGAAGACTTTGCTGTACTGAAATCACATCTGAACAATGAACAGCGTAGCATTTTCCAAGAAGTAACAAAACAAATGAAACATGGTGTACAACATGACAATAAAAACTGTACCTGCCAAGACTACAAACCTATATTGCTACATGTGAGTGGTCAAGCTGGTTCAGGAAAAACATTCTTAATCAAAATCATCAGCAAGTTCCTCCAACAATTGACAAACAACAAACTGTCAGCTGTTGTAACTGCCCCCACAGGTTTAGCTGCCTACAACATAGGCGGTGTCACTTTACAACTATTACTACTCCTTCCAGTAGAACACCAAACCAAATTAGACTATTACAAACTTTCTACAGAAGCTGCAATGGAACTACGCAGAGTTTTGAAACAAATGAAAATGCTACTAATAGATGAGGTGAGCATGGTCTCCAACCTAATGTTGGCTTTGACTCACCTCAGATTACAAGAGGTACTCAAAACAGACTACTAAGAGCTCTTTGGAGGAAATCACATTATTTATTGTTCTCAGAGATCTTCTTCAATTGACACCAGTGAAAGGTGAACCTATTTTTAAAACCATAGGGCACAAACTGTGCCGTAAAACTCTTGGGAGCATAGGAAATGTCAACCTTTGGCAACATTTCCAATACAGAGAATTAACATAAAACATGCGCCAGTCTGCAGACCTCACATACGCCATCATTTTAAAAAGTATTAGAGTTGGTGTACTATCTCAAGAAGCACAATCAATATTAAAAACCAGGCACATCCATGCACTCTATGGCCAGAACTCATGTGCTACTGATGTCATGGAACAATTAGCACACAAAAATGTCAAATGTATGTCATTGATGCCAACTCTTGGAAGCTGTTCAAAATTCAATGAAACAATGTTGAAAAAAGAAATGCAACCAATAATAGAAATTTGCTCCACAGATAAACTGGACGTACATGGTATGACACTACCCATGTGTCAACAAGCCACAACAAGACTAAATACCTTAGAAAACTCTATCTCCGACACAGCTGGTTTGGAGAAAATATTAAAATTATCTTTAAACTGTAAACGTGGAGCAAGGACTAGTTAATGGAGCACTTGGTACAGTTGTTGGCTTTCAAATATACCCACGTGACAACAACATTCAGTTTAGCAATATTCTCTTTGACAAACTATCAGAAGTTAAAAGGATAGGACGCTCAACAGCTTACTTTCTTCTTTTTAAAGACATGCATGTACGCAGAGAACAATTTTCACTAACTCTATCATACACAGTTACCATTCACAAATCACAAGGTCTTACCCTAGATAAAGCATTGATGGATATTGGTAGCACAGTCTTTAAAGAAGGCATGAGCTATGTAGCACTACCATGCTTACGTACACTTGTCGGGCTATTTCTAATTAACTTTGATTCAAGTAAAGTAAATGCTGATATTCCTTGCATTCTAGAATACAATAGACTGCGTTCATTCTACACCCCCATCTAAAAACCTATCCTGTTCCGCAAAAAGCAAAACGTTGTAAAAGAAAACTACTTCAAACTGAAACAATACAGGATCTCACTGCAATTCCTCCAAAGAAAGTAAAAGAAGCTAATACTTCATCAAGTACCACAACCAAAGAAGAATCTACTGCTCAAAGTAACTCAACTACTTCTTCAAAGAAGCAACACACATTCCGAACAAATGACTTCAACACAGAACTGTCAGGTCCATTCAAATTTTCAAATACAACTGGTCTAAATTGCTACGCAAATGTAGCAATAAATATTCTATTCCAATTGCCACCAATTACTTGTTACGCTCACCTGGTCTCTGCGCAGGCGTTGGGGCATGGTTGCAGCCCTCCCTACACTTGAATCACTCCCTTCAGGCCTCTCCCTCAGTAGAAAAGCTGTGAGCGGTGGTACATGGTGATACTGCTTCTGCGTGGAGATAAGAGTGTGTGAGTGTGCGAATCTGTGATTGTTGTACCTCTCGAATCCTTCACTCCAAAGTACGGTTTCTGTGAGCATACGCCGGCCCATTACGCTCACCTGTGAATTATGGAAGATAAGCTCTCTGTCCTGCTACTTCTGGCAGGGGCGCGTCGAATGGGATCTAGTTCCTTCACGGATCCCTGATAAGGAATAGTCCAGTCCAGATGCGACTATGCTTCTCCTTATGATTGCTAAGTCTTTCTTGAGCTCTTGTGATGCTGTTCTTTCTGTTTAATGTCTTTTATATGTTGCTCCTATTTATGCCCGCAATAATGTCTCTCTTCTGTTTTCTTCCCTTAGATGGAAATGCGGCCTCAATGCAGCTGTGAGATGTGGCCGGATGGAAGGTGAATGCTACCGCAATGTTCGACAGCAGGTAAGTGATGGTATAAGGAAAAGCACGAAGTATGGCGAAGCACAACCTTAAACTGACAGTTTTTTCGATGTCTAACCTTGTCTTCTGTTTTTCCTTGCAGACGCTGCTGTCGACGATGGAGCGTGTCGTGCTGCGGTGCCAAGATGAAGAATTCGGCGTTCCGGAAAGTGTAAAGATGAATACTTTGTTCGCCGAAGGGATGTACAGGTAAGAACAGCTTCCCCCAGTTGGTAAATATGCTGGCAGGAAGCAGGATGTCCAGGAAGCAGGATCTTCAAAGGTAAGTCTGACCTCAGGTGACGGTGAGCGTTACGCTGCTTGCAAGTGCAGAATAACGCGAAGCATCTGTCTTGAGGATCGGGGCAGTTTATATAGCTGAGATCATGGGAACGCCCATTAGGGCCGGCTTACCAGCCACACCCTGCCACTCCTAGAGAGGGAGTACGTGCGAAGGCAATCCATTAGCAGCCACACCCAAGAATACACTTGGGGCTGCTTAATGAATGGACTGTTCAAGGTTAATGCATACTGCTTAATGGATGGAATGTTCAAGGTTAATGTATCTGAAGTGCTATGTCCATAATAAAAGCTTTTTGGTGTTAAATGGATGCTCTTGTTTACTTTTGTTCATGACCCTGGCGCCAAAGGCGCCAGGACCGTGTCCACCCAGGTCTCCTCTGCATGTGACCCCTGCATGCCTGTGCCCCTGACTTCATGACCATGACAATTATTGACAACATTTACTTACACTGGGCAGACTAATTGTGTTTGCAAATGTTAGTCCTTCATAGAAATGCAACCAACAATCCTGACAACACTGACAGTGTTCATGGAATAAGACAAGAATTGGACTACTGTGCTGGAATGGTCAAATTCATTATAAACTCACAAGGCGATCCACACAAATTTCTAATGTACTTTCTACAAGTACTGGAAAACAAAAACATACCTATACATGACATTTTTCATATTTCATACATATGGAAACATACATGCACTCTCTGCAGCCATGTGGCACAGGAACAAGTCCCTAATGAACGCTTCATGTATGTATCCATACCTAACTGTGAATCCATTCCATTTCAGTGACTTGTACAAAATGAAAACCATGGCAGATTATGTACCACCTGCAATTCAGATAATCGTTCCACCTTACAAATACAGACAAATAGTAATGATTTTACGTTACAATGCAGATGGTACCAAAAACAACTGCAAGCTGACTGGATTCACACATGGTCAAGTATGACTTGGTAAGAAAACCTTCAAAACAATAGGTATAATCTACCACGCAGGAGCCACAACCAATTCAGGTCACTACACTGCATACATAAAAAAGAATTGTGGATGGTTCGAATGTAACAATAGTACCATTACTCTAAAGCAGAGATTACCAGCAAATCTTCTAAATGCTTACTTAATATTCCTAAAACCAAAACTTAATACGTAACCTGTGTATGAACATAAGCAAAACCTCAAAACTATGAACAGTTAGAATACACCAACATGTATCTAACTGCGCCAAGATTCTGCAACAAGCAAACAGATAAATAAATACCACTAAAATGTAACAAGAAATAAACAGTTAGAATGTGCCAACAGGTATCTAACTCCCCCAAGATTCTGCAACAAGCAAACAGATAAATAAATACCACTACAATCAAACAAAAAATATACAGTTAGAATACGCCAACAGGTATGTAACTGCCCCAAAAATCTGCAACAAACCAACAGATAGAAGATTACCAAGAAACAAGAAATAAACAGTAAAACAATGAAAGAAATATATTGTACCACATCATAGAAGTTTTTTTTTTTAATCCAGCATGGGATTCTATTTTCCACAGACCCAATGATTTAGAAAACAAACTGTGCAGTACACTGGGTTGAACTATATTACTTGTAAAGTACTAAATATGAGGGTCAAAAAAATGTCTATTATGCAATGCAATAACTCATTATCAAATACCTACACTAACATATGATCTTTTCTTTTATCACAGAGATCGAAATAGAATGTCTGCTGCAATTACCCATGTCATGAAGAAACAGCATACAACCACAAAAAACTCAACCTGTAAGTATACAATAAATGGACTCACAAACACTGCTGCATAACACAACCATTCAAGCAAACATCTAACCATACACCACAATCCAAAATGTTTACTTTCATGGGTATCTTATGCCACAGTCCTTGTTACAAACTCTACAATCTTTACTGCAAAGCCTAGCCAAAACTTCACATACAAACTCTACAAATGAAACAGTACACAAACTTTTGAGCTGTGGATATTTGATGGGTGTTTGATTCTATAGGTGTGTTATGCTACGGTGGTTGTGGCCAGGGCCTAGAGTCTTGGGAGCATGGCTGAAGGCCTATGGCTTTCAGCCATGCTCCCAAGACTCTAGACCCTGGCCACAACCATCGCAGCATAACACACCTATGCTACCAAACATTTTGACTGTGGTATGTGGGCTGCCTATAGGGAATATTAATTACAATCAACGCTCTACTAACAACCCAAAACCAACATCATACTAAAGTAAAATAGCTAGTAGTGCATTTATTATGTCAACGGACAGCCGCGGTGACCGCGGACATGGTGAACATATCAGGGGCACCTGCCACCTAAACAAATACAGTATTTGACCCATCTCTTACTCCCCAACCCTCCCCAAGCACTCCTACACACCAACACACTGCCCAAAATTGCATTTTGCTTCTGTTCGCCGACGCGCTGTCCGTGGATGTCTGCGGATACAAGATGGCGGGTGCATCGAAACAATGCGACGCACCTCACGCCTCACTTCAGCCAATCAACTAACATGTTGTATGTCCGCGGACATGATGCAAGACGATTAACCAATCGGTGTCCTGTCCATGTAGCAAACAGCAAACAGGGAAATGTGTGAACTACTGGACGGATTTACGGCAAATTAACAAAATTTGGTGAGGATTCGTCCACGGGGAGCAAAGTTATAAGCCATCCAAAAAGTGCTCTTCCTATGAGATGAGCAACTTAACCATAACTACATGGCCGCTACCGCACTTTTTGGGCGGCCTATAACTTCGCTCCTCCTGGACGAATCCTCACCAAACTTTGCAAAAAAGGTATATCGGCCACTCTGAATTGTTTTGCAAACTTTGGAGATGTTTGGTCTGGGGGGGCAAAAGTTATAGGGGGGGTCCCAAAACGTCTTTTTTTCCCATAGACTGAATGGAGGAAAAACTTTGCACACGGCTACAGGTCAAACCGCTGGACGGATTGTCACCAAATTTGCGGCAGGTACAGGTGTGTGGTCGAGAAAACGTGCTTTTGTAAATTTGGTGACCTTCTGTGCAGTACTTTTCATTAAAATGACCAAAAAGTAGGTCTGAAAAAATGAGTGATATCTATGTCCACTTTGCGGTCACACATCCCTGTTCGGTCCACAGACAAAATACTGATTGGCTAAGGTGCTGACCATCATGACCGCAGACACGCGACGTCTCTGCTGATTGGCTGCAGTGAGACGTGTTCTGCGTCAGCTTGTTTGGATGCACCCAACATCTTGGATCCGCCGATAGCAGCGCATACATGCTATATTTATAAAACTATTTCGCTGTGTCATGGAGCGTTGGGAAAGGTGCAGACAGTAAAACATGGGGGATCAATGCATTTCTTCTGGCGGTCGGTCTTCATGATGCATTTTCTATGGACACCATGTACGCACAGAAAATGAGGGGTGTAATAACAGTTGCATTTCAGTCCGTGCAGTGCACAGGGAACTTGTAACTGTTGTAAGGACACACGTAGTGTTAGCAAACATTGAAATTGACAACATGCAGTCATTGTATAAGTGTTTCCTATGGGTATTGTATTCATTAGTACGCCGCCATGGGTGTGACTTGCTACGGTGGTTGTGACCAGGGCCTATAGTCTTGGATGCATGGCCGTCGGCCGAAGGCCAAAGGCCTTACTTCCAAGACTGTAGGCCCTGGCCACAACCACCGCAGCATGTCACACCTATGGATACACCCGTAGTAATACGTATCGACTGCCTGGTTGTGGGGAGTGTGTGCAGTCTTGGGGCCGAAGGCCATGCACCCAAGAGCAAAGTTGTAAGGACTGGACGTCCAAGCCACTGCCCACCCACACCATGTAATATCTATGGACATACAGCTAGGAGTGCAGCCTCTGGGCAGAAGCACTGAAGGATACCACACCTATAGAAAAACCCCAACTACCACACATCACTGAGGTGGTTGTGGGGAGACCCTGCACTCTTGGGTGCATGGCCAAAGGCCATGCCCCCAACAACAAAGTTATAGCCTCTTCACTTACAAGCCAACATGGGTTTTATCTAGTGCGGTGGTTGTGGGCAAGATGTATACTTTTGGGTGCATGGTTGCAGGCTGTATGCCATACACCCAAGCATGTACACACTGCCCACAACCACTGCAGCTTATAACATTTATACTTCACACCCACACAATCGATTATGTATCTCGCAGGTGTGGCCAGCTCCCAGAGTTTTGGGTACAAATTCCGTACATGCTACATTCACAAATTTTCCTTCTATGGGTGTGCTACTGATTTTTAAGCAACCATGGGTTTAATATGCTGCAGTGATTGTGCCCAGGGCCTACAGTCTTGGGTGCATGGCCGAAGGCCGTAGGCCGGAGGCCGGGCGCCATACTTCCAAGACTGTAGGCCCTGGCCACAGCCACCACAGCATGTCACAGCAATGGGTACACCTGTAGTATTCATTATTGATCAGATGGTTGTGGGGAGTGTGTGCAGACTAGGCTGCATGGCCAAAGGCCATGCTCCCAAGAAGAAATTTCTAAGCACTGGAGTTATAAGCCACTTCACATCCAAATATTGAAATGTATGGACATACACCTAACATTTTAGGCCCTGCCCACAACCACTGCAGCATTTCACAGCTATAGAGGCATCCCTAGTATTTGTACGTAGTGAAATGTGTAAAGTCTCAATGTAAACTAAATCACAATAAATATTATTATTTTCATTAGAAATTACAAGGCACAAAGGTTCAGATATGCTGTGGTGTTTCTGGCGAGGACCCAGAGTCTTGCCTGCATGTCCAAAGGCCATGCACCCAAGACTGAAGTCATAAGCAGTGGGGTTAGAAGTGAATATGGGTGTGGTGTAATGCGGTAGTTGTGTGCCCGTCCTAGCGTCTTGGCTGCATGGCTGCAGACGATGGTCCCAAAAGTTAACTTATAAGTAGTTACTTTCCAAGGACCATGGTTTTCATATGCAGCTATGGTTGTGGGTAGGTACTATACTCTTTGTACCTTGGTCGTAAGGCATAGATCGTAGGTTACACAACCAAAATGCAAGGGCAAGCCTACAGCCACTGCAGCATATCAGTACCATAGATTAGACGTGTAGGTATGCATGTGTACAAAATGACTGTCAATATACTTACTCCTTACTTTGTTGAGAATCCATACATGTTTTAAATGCCTTTAGTACTTGGCGGAAGTATCCTTTTTTAATTTCTGTGATAAAAGAAAAAGGTATGTTAGTCTTTGCATTTTAGGAAAACTTACTACATTGCATAATAGACAGTTTACCTTTTTTTACCCTTATATCTAGTTTACAAACCAGTGTACTGTGCATTCTGCTCAGTTTCTGTGTTTGCTTTTCTAATCCTTGGGTCTGGGGGAAAAAAATCCTTGTCGGATTAAAAAAAACCTTTATTTGCTATGGTCGTAACTACTTCCTTGTTTCCTTTGAGTGTTTCCTTCTTCTTTCTGATTAATGTTATGTTTGTTGCCTTTGTTGTATTCTAACTGTGCATTAGTTCTTACAGATCTGTGATATTCATTCAATTGTGTCGTTGTTATATCCTCTTGGGCAGTTAGATACGGTTGGCATATTCCAACTGTTTGTAGTCTTTCACATCATTTTTTGGTAATCTTCAAGTACACATTATTTATTACATTTTGGCTTTAAGAAGATTAAATACGCATTTGTAAGATTAGCTGGCAATCTCTGCTTTTTCGAGTAATGGTGCTATCATTACATTCAAACCATCCACATTTCTTTTTAATGTATGCAGTGTAGTGACCTGCATTGGTTGCAGCTCCTGCATGGTAGATTATACCTATTGTTGTAAAGGTTTTCTTTCCAAGTGACACCTGACAGAGTGTGAATCCAGTCAGTTTGCAGTTGTTTTTGGTACCATCTGCATTATAACGTAGAAGCATAAGTATTATGTAGGCACTATGTGATTGTATCAGTAAGGTGGAGCGATTGTCTGAATTGCAAATAGTACATAATCTGCCGTGGTTTGCATTCTGTACAAGTTGCTGAAATGGAATGGATTCACAATTAGGTATGGAAACATACAGAAATCGCTCATTTGGGATTTGTTCCTGTATCACATTGCTACAGAGAGTGCATGCATGTTTCCACATGTACCAAATCTGGAAGATTTCATTTACAGGTATGCTTTTGTTTTTCAATACTAGTAGTAAGTACATTAGAAATTCTTGTGGATCTTCTTGTGAGTTCATAGTGAATCTCACCATTCTAGCACAGTAGTCCAATTCTTGCCTTATTCCTTGAACACTATACGTGTTGTCAGGATTATTTGTTGCGTTTCTATGAAGCACTAACATTTGCAAACACAATTGGTCTGTACTGTGTAAGTAAATATTGTTAACAATTGGTGGCAATTGAAATAGAATATTCATTGCTACATTTGCATAGCAACTTACCCCAGTTTCATTTGCAAATTTGAACGGACCACCTAGTTCTGTATCTGAGTGCATTTTCTGGAGTTTCTGTTCCTTCTTTGAAGACATACCTGGTTTACATTCCCTAATTGGTCCTTCTTTGTTTGTTGTAATTGATGAAGCTTTAGCTTCTTTTGTTTTCTTTAAGGGATTTGGTGTTGGATTCTGTTGCATTTCTGTTTCATTTAGTTTTCTTTTACCACGTTTTACTTTATCTGGAACAGGATATTGTTTCAGATGGGGGGTGTACAGTGAACGCAGTCTATTGTATTCTAGAATGCAAGGAATATCAGCTTTGACTTTACTTGCATCAAAGGTCATTAGCAATAGACTGTCAAGTGTACGTAAGCGTGATAATGCTATGTAGCTCATGCCTTCTTTCAAGACTGTGTTTCCTATATCTATCAATGCTTTGTCTAGGGTAAGACCTTGGGATTTATGATTGGTAATTGCATATGCAAGAGTTAGAGAAAATTGCTCTCTACGCACATACATGTCTTTGAAGAGAAGGAATCGAGCAATTGAGCGCCCTATCCTTTTCACTTCTGAAAGTTTATCAAAGCAAATATTGACAAACTGAATATTGCTGTCAAGTGGGTATGATTGAAAACCAACAACTGTACCCAGTGCTCCATTCACTAGCCCTTGCTCGACGTCAAGGTTACGTTTAAGCATTACTCTACAATTTAAGGATAATTTTAATATTTTTTCCAACCCAGGTGTGTTGGAGATTGAATTTTCTAAACTATATGGGGGCCGATTCATGGAACAAACGTGCGCCGAAAATCTTGGCGCACGCAGGCGCAAGCGCAAAAAAACAGGCGCACGCGCACGCGTGCGATTCATGGAAGTCCCTGCGCGTGTTTACCTCGGGATGTGCGCCAAACCCGTGCATGGCGCACAAGTCACTGCAACATCCCGAAAGGCGTGCGCGACGCGCACAGTGAAAACGCACAACCTCGGTGCAAACACCAGAAAGTGGACGGAACACGGGGCGTAACGCGCGGAATGGGGAACAACGCGCGAAAATAAGGGCGTAACTGGGGATGTACTGTAGGGAAGCAGACGGAACGCCCACACGCACTCGAACCACACGTATTCATGGAATCGAATAGGGCAAAGCCACGCACAGCCAAAGACACGCACAAGCCGAAACACGTCCGCCACACGAAGGCAGGCGGTAGCGTCCCTGCGCATTACAAAAGTGGCAACATACAGCAATTGGGCCTGTGCGAGCGGGACACGTGTATTTCGGGGGTGCGCGGGAAGTTACACACGCGATTGAGCGGGGTACGTGTATTTCGGGGGTGCGCGGGAGGTTACACACGCGATTGAGCGGGGTACGTGTATTTCGGGGGTGGGCGGGAAGTCACACACGCGATTGAGCGGGGTATGTGTATTTCGGGGGTGCGCGGGAAGTCACATACGTGATTGAGCGGGGTACATGTATTTCGGGGGTGCGCGGGAAGTTACACACGCGATTGAGCGGGGTACGTGTATTTCGGGGGTGCGCGGGAAGTTCCACACACGATTCCATCGGGGTACGTGTATTACAGGGTACGCGGGAAGTTCCACACGCGATCTCATCAGGGTACGTGTATTTCAGGGTGCGGGGGAAGTATCACACGCAACATCAGCAGGGTACGTGTATTCCAGGGGTGCGCGGGAAGTTCCACACGCGATTGAGCGGGGTACGTGTATTTCGAGGGTGCGCGGGAAGTTACACACGCGATTGAGCGGGGTACGTGTATTTCGGGGGTGCGGGGGAAGTTACACACGCGATTGAGCGGGGTACGTGTATTTCGGGGTTGCGCGGGAAGTTACACACGCGATTGAGCGGGGTACGTGTATTTCGGGGTTGCGCGGGAAGTTACACACGCGATTGAGCGGTGTAGGTGTATTTCGGGGGTGCGCGGGAAGTTACACACGCGATTGAGCGGGGTACGTGTATTTCGGGGGTGCGCGGGAAGTTACACATGCGATTGAGCGGGGTACGTGTATTTGGGTGGTGCGCGGGAAGTTCCACACGCGATTCCATCAGGGTACGTGTATTACAGGGGTGTGCGGGAAGTTCCACACGCAATCTCATCAGGGTACGTGTATTTCGGGGTGCAGGGGAAGTATCACACGCAACATCAGCAGGGTACGTGTATTCCAGGGGTGCGCGGGAAGTTCCACACGCGATTCCATCAGGGTACGTGTGTTACAGGGGTGCGCGGGAAGTTCCACACGCGATCTCATCAGGGTACGTGTATTACAGGGGTGCGCGGGGAGCACCACACGTGAATTGCACGTGTGGGTCCTCCAAGGTGTTCCCTCTACACCCTCCATGGCCCCTGCAGGTGGCTCACACCACAGGGGCCTACCCTGCACATGTCCTGCAGGCACCCCATCCACCATGGCCATGCCCCCCAGCCAACCCACATGTCAACTTGCACTACTGCCCACCAACGCATGTCCCCCTGCACCCCCAGCCACCAGGGGCACCCTCCACCAGGCCCCCACCCATGTCTCCCACCACCCCCACCCCCAGCAGTGCAGGGGCACCCGCCATCAGGCCCCCACCCATGTCCAACTCATGTTCCCCTGCACCCCCACCCCCCAGCACTGTGGGGCACCTGCCAGCAGGCCCCCACCCATGTCCAACTCATGTTCCCCTGCACCCCCACCCCCCAGCACTGTGGGGCACCTGCCAGCAGGCCCCCACCCATGTCCAACTCATGTTCCCCACCCCCCCACCCCCCAGCACTGTGGGGCACCTGCCAGCAGGCCCCCACCCATGTCTCCCACCACCCCCACCACCCAGCAGTGCAGGGGCACCCACCACCAGGCCCCCACCCATGTCTCCCAGCACCCCCACTCCCCAGCCACCAGGGGCAGCCTCCACCAGGCCCCCACTCATGTCTCCCACCACCCCCACTCCCCAGCAGTGCAGGGTCACCCACCACCAGGCCCCCACCCATGTCTCCCAGCACCCCCACCCCCCAGCCACCAGGGGCAGCCTCCACCAGGCCCCCACTCATGTCTCCCACCCCCCCACCCCCCAGCACTGTGGGGCACCTGCCAGCAGGCCCCCATCCATGTCTCCCACCACCCCCACCCCCAGCAGTGCACGGTCACCCTCCACCAGGCCCCCACCCATGTCTCCCACCACCCCCACCCCCCAGCAGTGCAGGGGCACCCACCACCAGGCCCCCACCCATGTCTCCCAGCACCCCCAACCCCAGCCACCAGGGGCAGCCTCCACCAGGCCCCCACTCATGTCTGCCACCCCCCCAACCCCCAGCACTGTGGGGCACCTGCCAGCAGGCCCCCACCCATGTCTCCCACCACCCCCACCGCCCAGCAGTGCAGGGGCACCCACCACCAGGCCCCCACCCATGTCTCCCAGCACCCCCACCCCCCAGCCACCAGGGGCAGCCTCCACCAGGCCCCCACTCATGTCTCCCACCACCTCCACCCCCCAGCACTGTGGGGCACCTGCCAGCAGGCCCCCACCCTTGTCTAACTCATGTTCGCCACCACCCCCACCCCCCAGCACTGTGGGGAACCTGCCAGCAGGCCCCCACCCATGTCCAACTCATGTTCCCCACCCCCCCAACCCCCCAGCAGTGCAGGGTCACCCTCCACCAGGCCCCCACCCATGTCTCCCACCACCCCCACCCCCCAGCAGTGCAGAGTCACCCTCCACCAGGCCCCCACCCATGTCTCCCACCCCCCCACCCCCCAGCACTGTGGGGCACCTGCCAGCAGGCCCCCACCCATGTCTCCCACCACCCCCACCCCCCAGCAGTGCAGGGTCACCCTCCACCAGGCCCCCACCCATGTCTCCCACCACCCCCACCCCCCAGCAGTGCAGGGTCACCCTCCACCAGTCCCCCACCCATGTCTCCCCCCCAGCACTGTGGGGCACCTGCCAGCAGGCCCCCACTCATGTCCAATTCATGTACCCCTGCACCCCCACCCCCCAGCACTGTGGGGCACCTGCCAGCAGGCCCCCACCCATGTCCAACTCATGTTCCCCACCCCCCCACCCCCCAGCACTGTGGGGCACCTGCCAGCAGGCCCCCACCCATGTCTCCCACCACCCCCACCACCCAGCAGTGCAGGGGCACCCACCACCAGGCCCCCACCCATGTCTCCCAGCACCCCCACTCCCCAGCCACCAGGGGCAGCCTCCACCAGGCCCCCACTCATGTCTCCCACCACCCCCACCCCCCAGCAGTGCAGGGTCACCCACCACCAGGCCCCCACCCATGTCTCCCAGCACCCCCACCCCCCAGCCACCAGGGGCAGCCTCCACCAGGCCCCCACTCATGTCTCCCACCCCCCCACCCCCCAGCACTGTGGGGCACCTGCCAGCAGGCCCCCATCCATGTCTCCCACCACCCCCACCCCCAGCAGTGCACGGTCACCCTCCACCAGGCCCCCACCCATGTCTCCCACCACCCCCACCCCCCAGCAGTGCAGGGGCACCCACCACCAGGCCCCCACCCATGTCTCCCAGCACCCCCAACCCCAGCCACCAGGGGCAGCCTCCACCAGGCCCCCACTCATGTCTGCCACCCCCCCAACCCCCAGCACTGTGGGGCACCTGCCAGCAGGCCCCCACCCATGTCTCCCACCACCCCCACCGCCCAGCAGTGCAGGGGCACCCACCACCAGGCCCCCACCCATGTCTCCCAGCACCCCCACCCCCCAGCCACCAGGGGCAGCCTCCACCAGGCCCCCACTCATGTCTCCCACCACCTCCACCCCCCAGCACTGTGGGGCACCTGCCAGCAGGCCCCCACCCTTGTCTAACTCATGTTCGCCACCACCCCCACCCCCCAGCACTGTGGGGAACCTGCCAGCAGGCCCCCACCCATGTCCAACTCATGTTCCCCACCCCCCCCCCACCCCCCAGCAGTGCAGGGTCACCCTCCACCAGGCCCCCACCCATGTCTCCCACCACCCCCACCCCCCAGCAGTGCAGAGTCACCCTCCACCAGGCCCCCACCCATGTCTCCCACCCCCCCAACCCCCAGCACTGTGGGGCACCTGCCAGCAGGCCCCCACCCATGTCTCCCACCACCCCCACCCCCCAGCAGTGCAGGGTCACCCTCCACCAGGCCCCCACCCATGTCTCCCACCACCCCCACCCCCCAGCAGTGCAGGGTCACCCTCCACCAGGCCCCCACCCATGTCTCCCCCCCAGCACTGTGGGGCACCTGCCAGCAGGCCCCCACTCATGTCCAATTCATGTACCCCTGCACCCCCACCCCCCAGCACTGTGGGGCACCTGCCAGCAGGCCCCCACCCATGTCCAACTCATGTTCCCCAGCCAACATGTCATCACAATCTAGATCCCTGGTCCCTATGGTCAGCCTCCAAATGCAAAACACCCACCCGAGTATTGCATCCACCCACTCATAATTGGCAATCACATGACAGAACACCAATTGCAAGTTCCGAAACAAACACATTTCCCTCACATACACCCGTTGGGTGTCAGTGAATCTCAAAACCCATATCATGAAATGCATGAAACCAATGAGATACCACACATTGAAGTTCACTATAAAAAAGGAAATATAAATAGAATCAAAAATAAAGAAACAGAAATGTGAATGTACAAAAATGAAAAGAAGCATTTCCGTGAAAAAAAGCAAAACCAAAAATCAAAATCCAAAGTAATGGTGCCCAAAGTCACTGTCCAGAAAACAAAATCCAATGGGAAATAAAAAAGAAAGCCATTGCTCCATGGTTAAAATGTGAAAGAAAAATACAATCCAACAGTGAACTATGTACATACAAACAAGCCAGGGTCCATCACCCCAACAAAAGAAAGGAAACCTATCTATCTACACTAACTAATAAAATAATATATATATACAAAAATGTGGCCAATGTCCGAAAGGTCCAAAATAAATCCAAAAAAAAATTAACCCTAACACTACCTACATAACTATGTACAAGGGCAGCGGGCTAGTTTGACGGCTCACTTTTGGATGTCCCGGGCCAGGGAATCATCGAACTCCTGCTCAATGTCCCGGAGGCGGTCCTCCTCCATGGCCCCGAGGGTCCGCAGGGCCGTCGACGTGTCCACCTCCAAACCCCTGCGGATTGCCTCGAGGCACTCGGCCCGCCTCAGGGCCCTCCGCATGGAGTTCTCCACCCTGACCATTGTGAGCCGTGCCTCTTCCGCCCGCTGCCGCTCCGCATCTATGGCGTGGCCCAACCGCTGCCACACAGAAGACACTCCCTGTCCTGGGTACAGAGACGGGGTCTGGAGGTGGGGATCCCACCGGTGCTAGTGGTGCAGTGCAGGACCAGGGACAGGAGGCAGCACAGGCCGCCGCGGAGGTGCCTGTGTGCAATCCTGTCCCTGATCCTGTCCCTGCATCATCTTGCACCAGCAGGGATGCCTACGTCCAGACCCGTTTTCAGGCAGGGGATGAGCTCACGACAACTGGCCTTCCTCTGCCTGCGGACGTGGCTATCCGGGTCCGGGTTGAGCCTGTTCTGAGTGGTGTGGCGTTGCGTCAACGGGCCATGCGAGGTGACCTGCAGTCTTTTCATGAGGAGACTGCACGTCATCTCGAATGGCTCGTTGACCACATCAGCCTGCTGGAACAGGTCACCCAGGCCGGATTCCTCCGTATGATAGGGCTTGCTAAGACCCCCTCCTCAACTGAACCCCCTACGCGCCAGTCATCCTCCGTGCCATCTTCCCACCCATCAGTCACCTGGGTGCCCTGTGGAGCTGCCTCTGACGGTGCGGCCAGGCTGGTGGAGGAGGCATCCCTGCCACAGTCGGGAGTCGGACGTCCAGCAGGGGTGGCCACATCAACGACTGCACCCCAGCCGGCGGAGGATGTGCAGGCAGCAGGAGGCAGTGCACGGGCAGAGGCACAGCAGCAGCAGCAACGTGGTCGGAGCCATGAAGGCTCGGGGCCTTCAACATCGGAGGGGCAGGCATCGGCCGGAGGGCAGGAGGACCCAGGACAGAGAGTGTCTTCCGTGTGGCAGCGGTTGGGCCACGCCATAGATGTGGAGCGGCAGCGGGCGGAAGAGGCACGGCTCACAATGGTCAGGGTGGAGAACTCCATGCGGAGGGCCCTGAGGCGGGCTGAGTGCCTCTAGGCAATCCGCAGGGGTTTGGAGGTGGACACGTCGACGGCCCTGCGGACCCTCGGGCCATGGAGGAGGACCGCCTCCGGGACATTGAGCAGGAGTTCGATGATGCTCTGGCCCGGGACATCCACAAGTGAGCTGTCAAACTAGCCCGCTGCCCTTGTACATAGTTATGTAGGTAGTGTTAGGTTTCATTTTTTTTTTATTTATTTTGGACCTTTCGGACATTGGCCACATTTTTGTATATAGTTTGTTTCATTAGTTAGTGTAGTTAGATAGGTTTCCTTTCTTTTGTTGGGATGATGGACCCTGGCTTGTTCGTATGTACATAGTTCACTGTTGGATTGTATTTTTCTTTCACATTTTAACCATGGAGCAATGGCTTTCTTTTTTATTTCCCATTGGATTTTGTTTTCTGGACAGTGACTTTGGACACCATTACTTTGGAATTTGATTTTTGGTTTTGCTTTTTTTCACGGACATGCTTCTTTTCATTTTTGTACATTCACATTTCTGTTTCTTTATTTTTGATTCTATTTATGTTTCCTTTAATACATATTTTTTTAGTGAACTTCAATGTGTGGTATCTCATTGGTTTCATGCATTTCATGATATGGGTTTTGAGATTCACTGACACCCATTGGGTGTATGTGAGGGAAATGTGTTTGTTTCGGAACTTGCAATTGGTGTTCTGTCATGTGATTGCCAATTATGAGTGGGTGGATGCAATACTCGGGTGGGTGTTTTGCATTTGGAGGCTGACCATAGGGACCAGGGATCTAGATTGTGATGACATGTTGGCTGGGGAACATGAGTTGGACATGGGTGGGGGCCTGCTGGCAGGTGCCCCACAGTGCTGGGGAGTGGGGAGGGGGTTGGGAGACATGGGTGGGGGCCTGGTGGAGGGAGCCCCTGCACTGCTGGGGGGTGGGGGGGTGGGGAACATGAGTTGGACATGGGTGGGGGCCTGCTGGCAGGTGCCCCACAGTGCTGGGGGGTGGGGGGGTGGGTGGGAGACATGAGTGGGGGCCTGGTGGAGGGTGACCCTGCACTGCTGGGGGGTGGGGGGGTGGGGAACATGAGTTGGACATGGCTGGGGGCCTGCTGGCAGGTGCCCCACAGTGCTGGGGGGTGGGGGGGTGGGAGACATGAGTGGGGGCCTGGTGGAGGGTGACCCTGCACTGCTGAGGGGTGGGGGGGTGGGGAACATGAGTTGGACATGGGTGGGGGCCTGCTGGCAGGTGCCCCACAGTGCTGGGGGGTGGGGGGGTGGGAGACATGGGTGGGGGCCTGGTGGAGGGTGCCCCTGCACTGCTGGGGGGTGGGGGTGGTGGGAGACATGGGTGGGGGCCTGATGGAGGGTGCCCCTGCACTGCTGGGGGGTGGGGGGGTGGGGAACATGAGTTGGACATGGTGGGGGCCTGCTGGCAGGTGCCCCACAGTGCTGGGGGGTGGAGGTGCAGGGGTACATGAGTTGGACATGAGTGGGGGCCTGCTGGCAGGTGCCCCACAGTGCTGGGGGGTGGGGGGGTGTGTAACATGAGTTGGACATGGGTGGGGGCCTGCTGGCAGGTGCCCCACAGTGCTGGGGGGTGGGGTGCAGGGGTACATGAGTTGGACATGAGTGGGGGCCTGCTAGCAGGTGCCCCACAGTGCTGGGGGGTGGGGGTGCAGGGGTACATGAGTTGGACATGAGTGGGGGCCTGCTGGCAGGTGCCCCACAGTGCTGGGGGGTGGGGGGTGGGGAACATGAGTTGGACATGGGTGGGGGCCTGCTGGCAGGTGCCCCACAGTGCTGGGGGGTGGGGGTGCAGGGGTACATGAGTTGGACATGAGTGGGGGCCTGCTGGCAGGTGCCCCACAGTGCTGGGGGGTGGGGGGGTGGGGAACATGAGTTGGACATGGGTGGGGGCCTGCTAGCAGGTGCCCCACAGTGCTGGGGGGTGGGGGTGCAGGGGTACATGAGTTGGACATGAGTGGGGGCCTGCTGGCAGGTGACCCACAGTGCTGGGGGGTGGGGGGTGGGGAACATGAGTTGGACATGGGTGGGGGCCTGCTGGCAGGTGCCCCACAGTGCTGGGGGGTGGGGGGGTGTGTAACATGAGTTGGACATGAGTGGGGGCCTGCTGGCAGGTGCCCCACAGTGCTGGGGGGTGGGGGGAATGGGAGACATGGGTGGGGGCCTGGTGGAGGGTGACCCTGCACTGCTGGGGGGTGGGGGCGGTGGGAGACATGGGTGGGGGCCTGGTGGAGGGTGCCCCTGCACTGCTGGGGGGTGGGGGGGTGGGGAACATGAGTTGGACATGGGTGGGGGCCTGCTGGCAGGTGCCCCACAGTGCTGGGGGGTGGGGGGGTGGGGGGGTGGGAGACATGGGTGGGGGCCTGGTGGAGGGTGCCCCTGGTGGCTGGGGGTTCAGGGGGACATGCGTTGGTGGGCAGTAGTGCAAGTTGACATGTGGGTTGGCTGGAGGGCATGGCCATGGTGGATGGGGTGCCTGCAGGACATGTGCAGGGTAGGCCCCTGTGGTGTGAGCCACCTGCAGGGGCCGTGGAGGGTGTAGAGGGAACACCTGGGAGGACCCACACGTGCAATTCACGTGTGGTGCTCCCCGCGCACCCCTGTAATACACGTACCCTGATGGAATCGCGTGTGGAACTTCCCGCGCACCCCTGGAATACACGTACCCTGATGATGTTTCATGTGATACTTCCCCCGCACCCCGAAGTACACGTACCCTGATGAGATCGGGTGTGGAACTTCCCGCGCACCCCTGAAATACGCGTACCCTGCTCGCACGGGGCCAATCGCGTGTGGAACTTCCCGCGCACCCCTGAAATACACGTACCCTGCTGATGTCGCATGTGAAACTTCCCCCGCACCCTGAAATACACATACCCTGCTGGAATCGCGTGTGGAACTTCCCACGCACCCCTGAAATACACGTACCCTGCTGAAATTGCGTGTGGAACTTCCCGCGCACCCCTGAAATACACGTACCCTGCTGATGTCGCGTGTGAAACTTCCTCCGCACCCTGAAATACACTTACCCTGCTGAAATCGCGTGTGGAACTTCCCGCGCACCCCTGAAATACGCGTACCCTGCTGAAATCGCGTGTGGAACTTCCCGCGCACCCCTGAAATACACGTACCCTGCTGGAATCGCGTGTGGAACTTCCCGCGCACCCCTGAAATACGCGTACCCTGCTCGCACGGGGCCAATCGCGTGAGGTACTTCCCGCGCACCCCAGTGATACACGTAGCCCGCTTGCCGTGCTGGTACAGGGTTAGCGCAGCCCTTTGCACTGGATTGGGGATTTTGATGGCTTTTCCCTGCGCGAGAGGCGTTCTTGGGGGCGTAACTGGCGCTGCTGCAGGGTCGCTGCGCCACTGTGCGCCACGGCTGGTTTTGGTGGCTGGAATCCATGAATACGCTGTGCGCGGAAATGGATTTTAGCGCACGCGGCTGGCGCAGAGATTCGCACGCGCACACTGTGCGCCAGCCGCGTGCGCCACTTGTGCGCTAAATTCTATGAATTACCCCCTTAGTCTTGTTGTGGCTTGCTCACACATGGGTACTGTCATACCATGTACATCTAGTTTGTCTGTAGCGCTAATTTCCATTATTGGTTGCATTTCTTTATTTAACATTGTTTCATTGAATTTGAAACAGCTTGCAAGAGTTGGCATTAAGGCCATACAATTGACATTTTTGTGCGCTAATTGTTCCATAACATCAGTTGCACATGCATTATCGCCATAAAGTGCATGAATGTGCCGTTTTTTCAATACTACTTGTGCTTCTTGCGATAGTACACCAACTCTAATACTTTTTAAGATGTTGCCATAAGTGAGATCTGCAGATTGCCGCATGTTCTCTGTTAATTCTCTGTACTGGAAATGTTGCCAAAGGTTGACATTTCCAATGCTGCCAACAGTTTTACGTCAGAGTTTGTGGCCTAAAGTTTTAAAAATAGGTTCACCTTTCACTGGTGTCAATTGTAGAATATCTCCGAAAACGACAATGTGTTTCGCTGCAAAGAGTTCTTCGTTGTTACTTTTAAGTACTTCTCGCAATCTGAGGTGAATCAAAGCCAACATTAGGTTGGAGACCATGCTCGCTTCATCTATTAGTAGCATTTTCATTTGTTTCAATACTTTGTGTACTTCCATTGCTGCTTCTGCAGAAAGTTTGTAATAGTCTAATTTATTTTGATGCTCTACTGGAAGCAGTAGTAATCGGTGCAAAGTGACATTGCCTATGTTGTCGGCAGCTAAACCTATGGGGGCCGTTACAAGAGCTGACGGTTTGTTGTTTGTCAATTGTTGAAGGAACTTGCTGATGATTTTAATTAAGAATGTTTTTCCTGATCCAGCTTCACCACTCACGTACAGCAGTATAGGTTTGTAATTTTGGCAGGTACATTTTTTATTTTCGTGTTGTATACCATGTACAATTTGTTTTGTTACGTCTTCAAAAATGGTGCGCTGATTTTTGTTAGGTTTTGCTTGTTGTACAGTTAAGTCTTCTGTATCCTCTTGATACTGATACATGGGGTTTTCTACTTCTGCCATAGCTACTTCTGCCTCATTTGTTATTAGTGGTTGTCCTAGTGGTTCTTGACTTCCTGTTACAGAAGGTTGACTACTGTCGGAAGAGTCCTTATGTAGTTGGGCCTGAAGTTCTTCTTCCTTTTGCTGCTTATTGTGTAACATTGTTTTGTACTGCGTAAAGTTCACATCGCTGATAGCACTTTCATTTGCTTTGAAAGCATCTTCATAGCAGTCATAGTTATCTAGTTATCTAGTATGTCTTCCTCTTTTCTCCATGGTTTAAAAAGTTGTAACAGAGACATGTAATATAGTTTTTTCTGCTGAGGAGTTTTAATGACAATTTTACATGATTAATTAAGCTTTGGTAAGTTTAACTAAGCTCCCTTCACAATCGGTCACTCTATATCTACGTTTGCTTTCATTGGGTTTTATATCATTTTTGTATGCAAAGTTTTGCGCTACGTGGTATAGACACATGCTTTACAAAGTACTACTCCTGTGCGGATAGTATGTGTCCAGTAAATTGTTTTGTAGAATGTCTTGGCTGTTGGGATCATTTCTGGCAGTTGTTTCTATGGCCCTCATTACAAGTCAGGCGTTAAGGGTTTAACAGCGCCGTCGGCGCCGTTAACCCTTAATGCCTGATTAAGAGGTCCCGGGTTTTTTACGCCTGCTTTTTGCAGGCGTTAAAACCCATGCCGCAAAGTGACCTTGGTGCTAAGTACGGTGCCGCAATTTGCGGCACCGTACTTAGCGCCTTTCCCCATTCCCATTATGCCCTATGGGGCAAAAATGGGAATGGGGAAGGGCAAATGGTGAATGGGGAATTACCGCCCCACTCACCTTGGAATGGGGCGGTAATTCCGCCATCCACCATGCCGGAGTCCGGCATGGACCATGGTGCTAATAGCACCATGGTCCAGCGCCGGGCTTGTAATGAGGGCCTATGTCCTCATATGATTTCAGCACTCTTTTTCTAGATTCAGCATGACCAAGACTTAGCCATACTATGTTGTCTGATTTTCCATACAAAGCAGTACCGGTTAAACGATCTGCTGCTTCATAGGCACCGCATTCTCTATGAGAGAGCATTTTTATGCTTAAGCTGTACAATTTCTGTGATAGTGTTTTGTCTGATGCTAAGTCATCCCAGAAGAGTGTTATTTAAATTGCCTAATTCTGAAGCTGGACTTTTTGCATAGTATATTTTATATACTGGATTTCTTACATTTGAATGATGTATTGATATCCTTTTAATATCATGGAAGGTGCTTTTGCAAATTGGCCCTCAAATGCAGGCTAATGAATGTCCTTGTAGTCCTGTGTATTTGTGCATTGGACAAATATCCATATTTTGCAGCACTTTCATTTTACTTTTGTCTTTACCTTTTACATACTGATTGAGGAACTGACGTAAAGATTTGAAATATTTGTTTGGAATGGCACACATTGATGTGCACGGCCATTTGTATACTGGACAGTGTGGTTCTGTCGAATCGAGAGGTAATTCTGAGTTTTCAGGGGATACTTTTGTAAGCAGTGTTTCTTGTTCCATGATGGTATTATTGATTTTTTCATACCCTCATCCACTGCTATGGATGGCAATTGTGTTTGTTTGATTTTGTTTGTATGCTTCTTCATTAAAATATAGTTCTGTGGTTGTCGTGTGACTCCATTCACCTCCACAAACATTTAAGAAATAATTTTTGTTCACATTCCGTTTATTGCTGAGTTTCTTTTGTAGTTTGGTACTTAGTTTTGTTAGTGCTTTCATCCTACTTAACACTAATATAAACAACTTCCTTTTGGGAAGGATTGCACTGTCCACGAGCGCTTGTAGAATTAATTTTCTACGGTAGGTTTTAAGGGGTGAGGATGATTTCGGACCTCTTCTTATTAGATTCTGAAGGACTCTGGTGAAACATTTTTGCTAAAATACTTTTTTTTACTGTGGGTTCTTGTTACTATATCAGGATTATTAGGAGCATTGCTAGCTGTACTGGTAGCCGATTGTTTGCCAAGATGTATGTGATTTGTGACACATTTTGATGGAGGAGGTAAGGTTTCGGTAGTTGAAGTTTCCTTTGTTTTGCTAAACGACTGTATTAGCTGATTTGTTCCAACGTTCTCTACTACCGATGGATACTTAGATTGGACACTTTTATTTTTATTTGCTCTAATTCTGCGTTCCTTTCTATGGACTTGCTTTTTGGTAGGCATTCTTTGGTGTCTGTTGAAAAAAAGAAGGTATGCTTTGGTCTGTTGTACAATGTATGTGTGTTGTGTGCATGCGTGCATGAGCTTGATGGAGAAGCTGTTTGTCGTGGTGTGTGTATATGCCTTGGATTCTTACAATGATTTGGGAAGGCTATTTTTCTGTTCATATAGCACTACAATGTGCTTCAGATGACAGTACAAAGTGGCCTAGTGGTGATGAGAAGCATTAATAGTAAACGAAATGGCATGAAATTGAAACAGCAATTTCTTTTCCAGTACTAACAGTCTTATGATTCTGTATGTTGCTTGAGTTCTAAACACACAGGGATTTGTGAGCCATTCTGCCGGTTATTCTTTGTTTAACAAATGGGGATTTGTGAGTAGAATGGTGCAGAAATCAATGTTTGCTTTGGTGTCCAAACTAAACAAATAACCCACTCAGCCTCTTTGAGGAACAGTTAGAATATAAAGGTAGTACTGTACAGTGTAGATGCTGTTGCTTCCCAGGAGAGTAGTCTTCACTGCGATTGAGAACAAAAAAATTAGTCACTTTGTGTGTTTAAAGCAGTGATGATACTGTTCACATTACCTGTGCATCATTTGTCAGAGTATTCTCTGTTCGTATTGCACCACAGTGGATGTGTGCATTTCACTTCACTATGTGCTGCCTTTGTATGTTTTTTGCAGTATGCTACTTGCAAGTCCCTCAGAAATTAGAACAATTTTAAGGTTATGAAAATGCCTTGTTTTTCCAAAGCTATTTTATCTGTAGTAGAGAGGTTTGTAAGCGATAGGCCATTGTAGTAGATGGGGAAAAAATGTTCTACTTTCAAATTATAAGTACCATGCCGAAAAATCAGAAGACCCTCTGAGGGAGTTGTCACCACAGCAACGGGAGTGCTTATTTTTCCCATACGATCAAATTGCAAGTAGCATTACTGTAGGCCGTACACAGTACACAACTCAGACATTTTGTAATGTAAACTCGAGTTTCACGCTAAATAGGCATGCCTGCAACGTATGTATAGGTTATGCGGGAGACAATAAGAAGTAGTGCGGTTTGCCAATGTAAAATCGGACATCTTGCACTTAAAAGGGGAAGCGTTGGTATGTATTGCCTATGCAGATTTAGCAACATTAATTTGTTAAAATGACATCATAAGGGTTGCACATCTTCCCTGATTAAACTATGCATACCTGTACTCTATACTCATGCATGTGCGCATGCATGGAGGTGTACGTAGAAATCCGCGACACTTGCACAGCAGTTTGTGAGGTAGGTGTTTTGCAACGATATGCGACTTCTATTCAGAGTCATCGATAGTCAATTTGAAGTGCGCAATGTTGCTGACGAAGTTAGATTTAGCGATGTTCAATGTGATTGGTGGATGGTTGTGTGACTGCTTAGTTGTGTCCAATGAGGGACTGGATTTGCAACTGATGTAGAAAGGGTAGAAGGACTAGGTAAGAGTTACGTGCCACACGTAGGCAACACTTGTCCGCGGGTAGGGCATGTCACATACGGGTTTCTACAGCAAATCCAGCATGGAAAGGGGACTGTAGGCATCAGCCAATCAGATGTTCACACCATTCTTTTGTGTGGAAAGACAGTGCGTATACTGAAGATGGCAGAGGTGGAGAGGGTCAAGGTTTTGGTGCTTGGAGACATTTTTGTCCATGGCTTACAGCACTATGTTGAGAGTAGGCATGTGGCACACCATTTCGATGTGAGAGGAGTGGAGGTGGTGTGGAGTGCTGAGGCTGATGGCAATGTTGCGGCGATTCTTCACGTTTGCAGACAAATGCGTACGATGACCTCTCCTCATGTGGTACTTTTGCACTACGATGCTTGTCATTTGGGCTACGTGAGTTCACCTACTTTGTTGGAAGATTTAAGAGAGTTGGTTCAAGCACTCATGAATATCTTTCCAACAGCGAAAGTAATTTTTTCCGGTTTACTCCGTAGATCAAAATGGGACAACAGTTCTGTTTTCTGTCCACATCAAAGTATTGGGAGGCGTAACATCGATCGCAGCATGCATGCTTTCATGTTACAAGCTGGTATGTTTTTCTGCAGCCACGACAACATTGATCCCAGTAATGCAGATTATTTTGCAGCAGATGGTGTTGCACTGTCTTCTTTGGGAAATGCCATGTTCTTTTGGAATGTACGGCTTGCTTTAGAGAAGGTTCTGTAATGGTTGTAGGAGGAAAGTAAGAACAATTTTTTATTTTTAAAACACAAAATAACAGGTGTCTGCAAGGCATCTGCCCAAAAAAAATGGCTCTTTTCAGAGCCCACCTTCAAGGGGAAAAGGGGATTAATACTTAACTGTACAGTCGTCACGCTCTGCTCCTGTACTTGTCCGCAGACATGGCGGTAGTTTGCAGGCAGCACATATTACCAACAGGGATTCTGGGGTGGAAACGCATGCAAATGAGAATGACCAGAGCTAGGGATTGGTCAATACAGTTCAGTAGGTGTATTCTGAACAGAGAGATTTAGTGAGACTGTCCACTCCCTGACAGGAGACCACTCAGCTATGACTCTGTGTGCTCGAAAACAGATTATCTGGATTTTGGGAGACTCATGGATACATTGGTTGAAAGTGCATGCAGAATGTTGACGTCTATCTACAGATCTTGGATTGCCTCATGCGGAAGTACACTGGCATGGCATGCGTGGCATGAGATGGCTGGACTTGGTACCTCTCTGTGTTACTTTACTGACAGAGCATCATCCTGATATACTTATCATTCATTGCGGAGGAAACAGTTTAAGCCACGTCTCTGGAATTTCTTTGCAATTTGCAATGAAGGAAGGACTTGACCAGGTCATGGACATGTTCCCCAATTGCCAAATACTTTTTTGCCATATTGCTCAAAGACAAATATGGCTGCGTTCTTCTGCATTTGGTCCACAAATGGAGAAAGCAAGACACAATGTGAATAAGGCTGTTTGCGCTTTTCCAAGAGATGTTGGCATGTCCTCATTCCACAATGAAAACATTTTGTTTCAGAGCTCTTTCATTTTTTGCCGAGATGGCGTCCATCTCACATATGCTGGCAACCAAATTTTTCTTCACAATGTACAAAATACATTGTGCCCTTTTTTGAAATCACACTAACCTATTTGCTATTCCATTTTTCCCAATGTACTGTTTTTGAAGCACACACAACACCACCAAAGGCTCTTTTTAGAGCCACCACTTACTCGCAGCGTAAAGTCCATTGGTTTTACTCCACGTGCACCCTGCATTTTTGAGTCCTACGACTGTTCGCAGACTTTTTAAAAAATACGCGGGGCCCTACAATGGTCACTTGCTAGTTCTACTGTTAAACTGAGAAAAGCAGCTCTGAAAAGAGCCATTTTTTAAATTTTTTTATTGTTTTCCCCTTTCCTGCTTTTGGCCTCACGACACACTAGGAGAGGAGGGTAAAGGAGGGTAAGGAAGGGACACCAACCACGGGGATAAGAAGGGGCAGGTGGAGAGAGAAAGCTATAGGGTGAGCTTTACTTGGGTAGGAAGCAGTTATTCTGATGCTCCGTGACCGTAGCCTCAAAAGCACTTCGAAAGCTCTCCCCCCTGCAGAGTACTGCATCACAATGCATACACACTATTGTCACCTTTGAAAGATAAGGGTCAATAGCATTTCGAATGGCTTGTGAGGCAGCTGGAGGGAGGCGCTCTTGTGTCTCTTGTGGTGAGAGGATCGGACACGGAGGATGCTGTGGAGGAACTTAATCTACTACGTTCTTCACATGGCACCAACTTGCGAACGTCCGCACTGTGGAACGAAGTTAGGTGGCGCTTCATGGTTGTAGTACCAAAGCTGTACACACCAGGTCTCCTGTGACTGAGCACCAATTGGCACTGGTTACACCTGAACCGGTTTGCACGTGCTTTTGGTACGTTCCCACAAACGGAAAACAACCGCCACACCCACAACTCCCGGCGAGTGCTTGTAGTGCGCTGTTCCTCCACCTCATTCTCTTCTTCCTCCTCTTCCTCAATCTCTACATCCTCACCTGTATATCCCTCTGCAGGCCCTTGGGGAGGTGGTGGTGGTGGAGGGTTTGGGGGTGTTGCTGAGGGTAATGAAGCGACAGTAGCCATGGATGCCATAATAATTAGTTTCCTATTGGTCACTACAGCAGTAAAGGCAGCACAACTCAATCTGCCATAGCCAGAAACACAATGAAGATGCACTCGGGGGTGTGGCCATTTATAGGGGTGAAGGGGTGTGCCTCGTGACCATCTTCATCACTGAAAAGCATTCCGAAAAACTTTACACAACATGTCCACAGGTAAGCTATTGTCTAGGATATGTGAATTGATATTTTTATACTATACTATAATTTGCCTTGTGTATATAAGTTCTTTTGTACTGTTGCGGAAGCACACAAACTGTGCAAATTAGTCCACACGCTCAGCGTGGGTGCGGTCACATGATGACGTCCTGAACACATCCGCCACAGAAATGGGTGTCTGCTGGACAGCAAATGCGGACTAACAAACGTGTGTATGCGCGGAAGTGTCCTATGGACAGTTTTCGGGTTCTCAAACTAATTCAAAGTGCAACACAAGTGAGACGGACAGTTAGGGACAGGCGCGATGTTTGCTGTACTTATGGGTGTACTGCGCATGTGCGTACATGATATGCTCACTGTACGGACAGGTCCAGTGCCCTTAGGACAACTCCATTTTGTTTGACTACGAACGTGCCGGCCACCGCGCCTGTCCTACGGACGGTACCATCTTGGCTGCGGACAATACGGACAGGTATAGTGTCCTTAACACGCTCCCATTTTGCTCATTTACAGACATCTCGGACACCTGGTGTGTTCTACGAACATGCTTTATCTCGTTTGTAAGCAGCACAGCGAGGTAAAACGTACTTAGGATGTCCCTGTCTGTTTATTACGCACAACTTGCACAGTGCAATCAAACATCAAGTCCATCTTAGTTGACATTAGTACGGGTAGGTGTACTGCCATTACAACATCCATATTCCATTCTTTACGGATAGGTCGAACAGGCAAGCTGTTTGCGAACATTTTAAGTCTTTTTAAAAAACGAAATGTATTCCTCAAACTCATTAACTACAACTACTATACAAAAACATTCCAAACACACACACACACACACTTCATTCCAAAGAAATACCGGGGGAAGCAGATACTGACACAAATGTAGGGGAATTAGGATTCAACACGGGCAGGTTATGAGGGGAAGCTTTGTGTGGGGAAGAAGGGATGGATGTTTCATCAAAACGTCTATTTTCTTCTTGAAGATTTGGGGATGTTTCACTAGGGAATGGAGAAGGGGGGCAGGTACAGATTGGACAGTGGTAACATACTTTTCCTCTCACACAGTCCTCCACAAATTCCCTTAAACTTTTAAAATTCTCATTTAGTGTGTGCATTTTCAGTTCAATCTTTTTCAGCCTGTCTTCTTCTGTGTCGTTTGTTGGCCTTTCTTCTTTTCTTTCCTGGTCTGTACAAAATAAATATATATCTATTAAATGCCCATAAAATACTGGTCATTACTTTGCATACGCAGAGTGCTGTGTACCATTGTTATCGCTATCTTCCGACATTTCCCCATGCGGAAAGTACTCTTCCAACCACTCCAAAGTACTCGTCATTTCTGTGTCAAGACAACAGAAAGGCATTATTATTTCTGCACTACATACCAAAAAAAGTACACACACATATAAAAAAATGACTTTCACTTACTATTTTGATGTTATTTCCCTTCGTCCTACTGCGTGAGTCCACGGTCGGTCCAGGCTGCAGAGTTTCTGTGAAGTAATTACAATGGAGGCATCCTTTTTTTTTTTTTTGGTACCATCCATTTCATTCTACATGGTTATTAAATAAGTCATTTTCATTTCACACGTTTAGGTTTCCATATTTATTTATTAATACTTACAATGTCTTTGTGTTCTCTTTCTATGTTGAACATTTTTTTGTGTAAGAAAAGAGTACATTTTCAGATACCCCCGTGCCTCTTTGGGTACTGTGACCTCGTCTGCCCCCGTCCGCAAACAGGCGCTCAGTCCGTCCCTTTCTAATATCAATAGGGAGAGGGTTCTGTATGTTCTGTGTTACATGTATATCAAGTAAGTACATTATACTACATATCTCCCAAAATCACATGATGACACTGTATATTCAGCACACCAACTTCATTAACACAATCTTATAATTAAGTTGCCCTACCAAAAACCTGTAAAATTCACTACAAAAAAAACTTTGTTGAGGGGACGTTATGGTTAAGTTGCCCTACCAAATACCTGTGCACTTCACTAAAAAATAAATGTTCACCCTCCCCATTATGGTTGCAAATTAAAACCGAAAAACCCCTGAAATTTGCCAGTTATGGTTAACTAAGCTCCCATACCTGCCGTCACCACTGTGCACTGCTAACACTAACACCCAGAGCATGAAATATGGCATCATAAATGTCATTGATGACATCACTGACGACATCACATGTTTAGCCCCTTTCTTTTCATTCCCTGCCATATATATATATATATATGTACATTCAGTAAAAAACTTTGTTAAAGGGATGTTATACTTCACAGTGAAACCAAAAAACACTGCACATTCCCCAATTATGGTAATCTAAGCAACCATAACTCGCACTACCTACGTGCATTGCTAAGACTAAGACTATGGCCCTCATTACGACCCAGGCGGTAAGTTACCGCCTGGGTCGTACCCTTACCACCATGGCGTAAACTACGTTTACGCCATGGTGGTTGGCGGATTTACCGCCCCATTCCAAGGTGAGTGGGGCGGTAAATCCCCATTTCCCATTTTACCCTTGCCCATTCCCATTTTCGCCCCATAGGGCATAATGGGAATGGGGAAAGGCGATAATTACGGCACCGTAAATTACGGTGCCGTAATTATCGCCAAGGTCCCTTTGCGGCATGGATTTTAACGGCTGCAAAAAAGCAGCCGTTAAAAGCCATCCCGCAAAGGGAACCTTGTAATCAGGCGTTAAGGGTCGGCGCCGTTTACGGCGCCGTAAACCCCTTAACGCCTGAGTCAGAATGAGGGCCTATATATGTATTACATGGTTAAGTTGCTAATCTCAAAGGAAGAGCACTTTTTGGGTGGCTTATAACTTCGCTCCCCCTGAACAAAGTATATGGTCCACTCTTAATATCCTTGCAAAGTTTGGTGAGATTTGGTCCAGGGGGGGGCAAAGTTATACGGGGTCCCAACATTTATTTTTTTCCCATAGACATAATGGGAAAAATCTTTGCTCATGCCTACAGCACAAACCGCTGGACGGATATTCACCAAATTTGCTGCAGGAGCGGCGGCTTGGTCCCGAAAGCGTTCTTTTGTTAATTTGGTGTAAATCCGTCCAGTAGTTTCTTTTTAAATGACTAAAACGTGAGGCCAACATATTAGTGATATCTATGTCCGCTCCGCAGACTCACTTCCCTGTTCGGTCCGCGGACTGGCCTATGATTGGCTGAACTGTCTGCGGACTGGCCTCCGATTGGCCAGAAAATTAGCAGACTTTTGCGTGGTCCGCGGACATCGGGACGCGCTCACTGATTGGCTGGTGGGAAAACGTGAAATGCGTCGGTTTTCCTGAAGCGCCCACCATCTTGGATTCGCTGACTTTTTTGGGGTCCGAGGACAGCGCGGTGAAAACATTTTTTAAAAAGCAGCATTTCACTTGTCAAACTCAACAAACAATCTCTGGGGATGTGGGAGGGGGATGAGGATTGGTTTGGATAAGGCCATAAGAAGCCACAAAAACGGGTTGTTTCACTCCCCCCCGAAAGTCTGCGAACACTCCAGATGTCCTGGGGCAGTGCTGTGGTGTTCGCAGACACTTCAGATGTCCTAGGACATCTGTACCTATTTCTGCATTACAGGGTTGGGGAAAAGCAGTTTTTGGATGGCTTATAACTTTTGCCCCATCCAATGAAACTGCATGTAATTTTTCGATTTTATTCTAGAACTAATCCTGAATGGTTTTGCAAAGTTTTGTAGGATTCTGTGAAGAGGGAGCAAAATTAGAGGGGGGGGCCCAAAATATTGTAAAGGCATATAAATGTGTTGTCATTTGACAAATCTGCACAACATTTGGCAAAACGATTTTCGATCTAGATATGAATGGTTTTCTAAAGTTTGGTGGGATTTTCTCAAGAGGGGGAAATTAGAGGGGGGGTCTTAACATTTTTAGATGGTTTATAAGTTTGTTGCTATTTGACGAATGTGGCCAAATGTTTTGAGAAAGATTATAGGCCCAACCTTCAATGTTTGTGTAAAGACTGAATGGATTTTGTCAAGTGCGGGCTAAGTTATATGACTATTGTATGTACATACATTTTGACACTAAAAAAAATAACATCAGCGTATTTCGAGCAAACTCGTGAGGAGCATTGGCAAGGACATTAAAGCATGGTTTTGCAAATGTGTTCAATTTTTTTACAAGTGTAATAATGTAGGTACAAAAAATAGTCATATACCTTTGGTGACTGAGGTATAGCCTGTGGCTGTGGGCAGTAGCCAGATTGTCTGGGTCACGGCATAAGTTTAGGACGCGGACAATCTGGCTACTGGCCATGACCGCTAGTGACGAAAAATGGTGTTAAAGTGGCTATGTCTACCTGGGACCAGCTATGTGGTAAAGTTATTCGAAGGTAGGATAGGTTTGAAAGGGAAAAAAAGTGCTTGTGGTAATATATTCATAGGGTTTTGCAGGCTGCCATGGGAAGGGAAGAGGGGCTGTGTACGGAGCCCGCCTTCTCTTTCCATGTTGGCTGTCTTAGAAAAGGATTTTCCATCCTACGGTGGGACGCCACAGGCATCCCGCTGTAGGAAGAATAATCCTTCCTTCTTACAGCTGGACGCCGCATGCGTCCCACTATAGGAAGAAAAATCTATTTTTTAGCACCCTGGGTTCCCGCTTTGGGAACCATGGGTGCTAATGGCCTTTATCCACCATTTCAGGGGCTGCAATGGACGATAATGGTCCGTAGCCCTCCTTATTTATTTATTTATTTATTTATAACGCACCAATGTCTGCAGACATCAGGCTGTGTTGTTACAGTATTTGTTGAGGAAGATGAGGCGGAGGAAGACAGCTTACTACTTGCTGAGAAAGGAACAACCTTTCTAAGAGCATTGCGGTCCTTGGATTTGGTGTGGCGGTGCATGGAGGTGGTTCCATAGGAGTACTGTCCAGGTAGTCTGCGACTCAGTGCATTCAGTGCATTTCACTTTGGTAGCTTTAGCTTTTGGTACACACTCGACAGTAGCAAAGAACGGGCACACCCATGATTCGATCTTGGTGCTAGAAGTAGGCACTTCCTCTACCTCATCTTCTTGGTCCTCTTCATTGTCTTTGAAAGTACTGCGCTTTTTTTGTTGTGAAGGTCCTCAAGCTGGTGGTGGTGGCTCTTAGGGAGGAGGGATGGCAATAACTGATGCCATTTTTAAGATAAATAGCAGTCCTAGGTGTGAGCCTTAGTAGTGCACGGTGGTGGCGCGAGTTATGGTTGTTTAGCTTACAATAACCGGTGAATTTCTGGGGTTTTCCGATTTTAAATGAAACCATAACGTCCCTTTAACAACGTTCTTTCTTTGAAGTTCATAGGTTTTTATTAGTCCAACATAACCATAACAACCCTTTAACAAAGTTTTTTCAGTGAATTTCAAAGGTTTTTATTAGTGCAACTTAACCATAATGTCCCCTTAACAAAGTTTTTTCATTGTATATATATATATATATATATTTATATATTGTAATAGAAGGTCATATGCAAGGGCCTAAATAGTTAAGACAGCCCATGCAGAACGGACAATAGCTAAGACAATGATTCCACTGCATATTTTTTTTATTTTTTTTTATTTTTTTATTTGTTACACGCCCAGACCCTCGGGTGTCACGGCGAGGTTATAAGACAGCTTAGAAATTAGTCACATTCAAACACTACATTTGTTGCATTACATGATATAGGTTACAACATATTCACAACAATATACAGTGGCCTAAGTATTCACAACAGTATCCGATGGAAGGGGTCCTATCTTTGGGTGCTAATATTGGTTGAATAACCAGGTTTTTAGCTGTTTCTTAAAGATCGTGAAGGAGGATGCTTTTTTGATGATGATGGGTAGGGTGTTCCAGTGTTTGGGGGCTAAAGTGGTGAAACTGCTGCCCCCTGCTCTTGTGGTTTTGAATCGGGGGGGTTCCAGGAGGAGTTTGTCGTTGGATCTCAGTAATCTTATGTTAGTTTTAGGATGCAGAGTGTTATTGAGGTAGATAGGTCCTTTTTTTGTAATGCATTTGTGGGTGATGCATAATGTTTTGAAAATGATGCGGGCTTTGATGGGGAGCCAGTGGGCATCTTTCCTTCCTGGTCTTGGATATATGGTCTGATTTTTTTATGCCTAGCGCTGCCCTCAGGACTTTGTTTTGCAAAAGTTGCATTTTGGCTAGGTTGGTGTTGGAGGTGCCCAGTAGTAATACATTACAGTAGTCCAATTTCGATAGGACCAGTGCTCTGGCCAGGGTGAGGCAGTTTGCTGGGGTCAGAAATTGTCGGCTGAGTGCAATTAATTTGGAAGTGTAGGCCGTGGAGGAGGAAAGTACATTGATCTGTTTAGTCATGGTCAGGCTAGCATCGAAGTACACACCCAGTGTTTTTACTTGCTTTAACACTGGAATATTGGTGCCGTCGATGTTGATGGTTGTATATTCTGGCTGAAGGGTTGCTAATTTGGCTGGAGCTCCTACGATGAGGACTTCCGTCTTCTCATCGTTAAGACATAGGCTGTTTAATGCCATCCAGTTTTGTATGATGACGTAAATTGTATTGATTGTTAAAGTGTCCTGGTCATAGTTGCCTGTAAGAGGTATAAGGATCTGGGTGTCATCCGCAAAATTTGTGTATATGACACCCATATCGTCAAGTGCTGAGAACAGGAGTTTGGTATATGCGTTATACAGCGTGGGAGAAAGGCAAGAGCCTTGGGGCACTCCTATGGGGACTGGGATGGGGTTGGCTGCTTCTTTGCCTATGGACACTCTGGAGGTGCGGTCAGTTAAGAATGATTTCACCCAAGCAGTGGCTGCCCCAGAGAAGTTAAATTCACGGGCAAGTGAGTTGCAGAGTTTGTCGTGGTCCACCAAGTCGAACGCAGCTGAGAGGTCCAACAGCAGGAGAATGCAAAGTTTCCCTGAATCTCTAATGGCATCCATCTGGATTTTGAGGTCCAAGAGAGCTGTTTCAGTGCTTTGGTTGGGCCTGAAGCCTGATTATCTGGTGCCGAGGAGCTGGTTAGATTCTAAATGGGTTTGAATTTGGTTGTAGGCTAGTTTGTCGATGATTTTGAGTAAGAATGGGACAGTGGTTATGGGGCGATAGTTAGTTGGAATGGTGGGGTCTAGATTTGGTTTTTTTAGAAGTGGTGTAACCCAGGCTTCTTTAATGCAAGTCGGAACTGTATTGGAGTTGAATGAGGCATTGACAAATTTAGTGATGAGGGGGGTCAGGGTGGGTGCACAGGCTTTGACTAGTTTGCCTGGGACAGTATCTCCTTTGCAGTTGGATGCTTTTAGTTTGGAGATAGTATCGAGTACGAGATTGTGGGTGACTGGTGTGAATTGGAAGGGGGGGTTGGAATTGTCACTGGAAAGGGTACAGGGATTAGGGAAGGGGGTTTTTTTTGTAGCTAGGAGTAATTTTTTGGAGTTGATTTTGTTTTGTAACATAGTGATTTTGGAGGCTAGAGCATCTTGTATGGTGGTACACCATTCTTTGCTTGTGTTTATGGGTGTGTCGGTCGGAAGTGGATTTTCAAGTTCTCTAAGGATAGAGAAGAGCTCTTTGGAGTCGGATGCTGCATTGCTAATGCGAGCATTGTAGGCGTTAGCTTTATGTGAGATGATAGCTGATTTGTAGAGGGTATTTGCGTCTTTGAATGCTTTAGCTGAGTCCGGGGAGGGATGTTTATTATGGGCATGCTCAAGAGAGCGTTTTTTCCTTCTAAGGGCGATTAATTCCTCATTGAACCAGAAGTTGGATTTTTTGTTGAGGCGCCTTAGTTTGGAGGTTACAGTTGCTATGGTGTTAATCGCTGTGGAGAGACATTTGTGGTAGTACTCAGCGATAGTAGTTGGGTCATTGCTGAGGATTGAGTGGGTATCTAGCAATTTGTTCAAGGTGGGGTTGAAGTTCTCAGCTGTGAGCTTTTTAGAGTTTCTACTTTCGATGATGTCCATAGATATGTTCTTGGGTGTGCAAAGTTCGTCGCTAGTGATTGTAAATTCTATGCAGTAGCGGTCTGTCCAATTCAGTGCGGTAATCGGGCCTAAGGTGATGTTGGTGTTGAGGGTGAGGATCCAATCAAGGGTTCTGCCCTTGGTATGGCTGGGGACATTGACGTGTTGGCAGAAGTTCATGTCGTTTAGTGCCAGGATGAGGGCGGTTGCTTTGGTGTCTTGGTTATCATTAAAACCTAGATTCAAGTCACCAATGATGATACATTTCGTTTTGGGTTTGAGGAAGGGCGCCAGTATTAGTGGGATGTCTGTTTCTGGGTGGCTGTTTGTGCTAGGGGCTCTATAGATGACCACTGTGTTAATTGTGGTGTTTTCATTCAATGAGAGTTTGGCAAGTAGTAGTTCGCACCCTGAGATTATTTCAATGGAACTTGATCTAAGTTTGATAGTGTTTTTTGCAATGATGGCCACACCGCCTCCTGGAGTGGTGGTTCTATCAGATCTGAGTATGGTGTAATCTGGTGGAATAGCCAATGCTAGCAGAGGGCCTGAGGCTTGGTGTAACCAGGTTTCTGTGATTACTAACATGTCAAGGTCAAGTTCGATGATGAGGTCATGAATATCAATGGCGTGGGCTCCAAGGGAGCGGGCATTGATGAGTGAATTTTTGAGACTAATGGGAGGGTTGGGCTCCTTAGTGGGAGTATTTATAGTTGGTGGGCCACTTAGTGGAGTAGTTTTAGTTGCTCTAGGCTGGGTGTGTTTGTCATTTGTTGTGTGGGCCGTGGGTTTGGGAGATCTGGGAGGCTGGGTCTTGGTAGTAGGGTTGTGGTGTGGTAGCCTTGTGCGAGCTCTTAAACGGGATATTCTCTCATATCCTAGGATATGGTGTGTTTTACCATTGCTTGAGGGGTTGGGGTGTACATGTGGATCATCAGTGATGGTCGAGGTGGGATGGTGTTCCTTACTGGTTGCGTAGGTGTCCTTGAGCCTGGTAAAGAGAATGGAGGAGGATGGGAAGGGAGGTGTGGTAGGGAGGAAGGGGGTAGGACAGGGGATGGGATGGTGTCTTGGGCAAGCTAGTTTGGTGAGCCCATTACTGAGGGCGAGGAAGTGAGTGCCAGTGCATGGGGTGTCCGCTCGGACAAGGCAGAAGGGGAACATGATGCACAATATCCAACTTAACATAGCTAGGGATATAGGGGGTTGGTGTAAAGTGAGGCTCGGCTCGCTTTATTTGAACCAATTGGGCTAGATACAGTAGTCAACAGTAAAATACTGGTAGGCTAATAGCAAAAATCCTAGGAGGGCCTGTGAGCGGTCAGGAGCGACCATAAGGCACAACGCTATATCACAGTGGTCTCTGAGCGACCATAAGGCACAACACAGTATCACAGATGTCTCTGAGCGACCATAAGGTACAACACAATATCACAGTGGTCTCTAAGCGACCATAAGGCACAACACAGTATCACAGAGGTCTCTGAGCGACCATAAGGCACAACACAATATCACAGTGGTCTCTAAGCGACCATGAGGCACAACACAATATCACAGTGGTCTCTGAGCGACCATAAGGCACAACACAATATCACAGTGGTCTCTAAGCGACCATAAGGCACAACACAATATCACAGTGGTCTCTGAGCGACCATAAGGCACAACACAATATCACAGTGGTCTCTAAGCGACCATAAGGCACAACACAATATCACAGTGGTCTCTGAGCGACCATAAGGCACAACACAATATCACAGTGGTCTCTGAGCGACCATAAGGCACAACACAATATCATAGTGGTCTCTGAGCGACCATACAATTGGCAAGCGACCAGGAGGGTCTCAAATGGGTTATAAGGTGTATTAGTAGGGGACCATATTTATGCAGTAGGTGGTGAAAAACACACTGTTCAGGGCTGCTCAAGCTGTAACAGTACTATGAAGGTCAGCCTATTGTGGAAGGATAGGCTATTTCAATTGGGCATACTGGACAGAGAATAGCATATGCACAGTAGGCCACAGTGGCTAAGGTTCAAGTAGCATAGGCCCAGTGGGTAGCAGAAACTAAGTTACACAAAATCAAAGAGGGCATGGTTCGGCATAGTCTCCATAGGCTACAATGACTACAATACTCATGGGCACAGTGGGCAGAGATCAGCAAAGGCACAGTGGGCTGCAGTGACTAGGGTGCAAGTAGCAAGGCACGAAGGGCTATAATGATTGCATTTCAAATGGCATAGGCACAGTGCAGGCAACAAGGTAAAAGCAGGTGACCATAACGCTGGCAGGGAGGGGTAGCATATTATAGCTACCTATTGAACTGTGATGGGCAAGCCTGAGCACCCATGTAGTGGCTAGTTTCAACACATATGGGGAACACCTTATTGAAATAGTGCGGTCATTATGGAATGTCGAGCCTCATGCTTTGGGACTGTGTGAGCTGCACGATAGTGGGCAGAGTTATATGAGCACAGCTCGCAGCAGCGCAAGAAGTGTTACAGAATGGCTCTATGTCATTAAGTGGAGCGTAGATACTGGATCTCGATTTCAAGGTTTTTCGTTTCCCTGCTAAAGGTGCAAATTAAGGTCCCAAGGCTTACCGTGATGGGGGCCCATCGTAGAGGAGGACGAGGCTCCCTCCGAGCTACCTTTGGAAAACAGGGGTGAAGGGATGGGCACTTCCTCGCCTTCCAGTCGCCAAACAGGCGCAAACAGGGCCTTTATACGGCCTTCATGCAGGCCGCCGGCGCATCCGCCTGCCGGCGGATACTGGATTCAAAATATGGGGCAGATCGAGGCTCAGCCTCGCTGTGGTGCCGCGTCGCGCCCGGCATGGGCGGGTCAGGCAGAAGATTGGGACACGGTCAGGCAGGCCGTGTGATGCCGGTCTGCGCTAGCTGTAGGATACAGCCTGGTGTCCGTGGCTGCAGGATAGGAGGGGGCTCCTGCCCGCTACCCTCGAAGGTCGTCTTGACCGGGCCTTTATACAGCCTTCATGCAGGCTGCCGGCGCATCCGCCTGCCGGCGGATACTGGATTCAAAATATGGGGCAGATCGAGCTGTAGGATACAGCCTGGTGTCCGTGGCTGCAGGATAGGAGGGGGCTCCTGCCCGCTACCCTCGAAGGTCGTCATCAATAAACAACACCCATACCATTCCCAGTCCATACAAGACACCAAGCAGTTATAAACACCAACACCACATAAGGAAACATTGTTCACCAAACAAGGAAGGCAGTGGGGAGGATAGGTCACGAATGAAAAACTTACAAAACAATACAGGAGAGACAAACAACAGATGTCGATCAAAGGTCCTCCCAAGCAATTAAGTGAGATGTGTAAGGAAGTATGACTTTAAGAGGTTGGGAAAACAATTTGCAACATCAGAAGAAAAGTAAGATGGACACATATAACCTATATTTCTGTTTGCAGTTATTGTGTAAATAACATGAAGCAAATGGAGTAGGACAATAAAAGAAAATACTCCTTATTAAAAATAAATGTGATATTTACAAGTGAAAGGTTTTGTGTTAAATAACTATGTTTTGCACAAATTAGGACATAGCAACATCATGCATAACTCGAGTTTATGAGTGACACTTTTAAAATGCAACATCAATGCCCAGTGTGAAAGTTGGTCAAAATGTGATGGTCCACCATAATGTGAAGGTTCTAAGTTCACTTCAAATGATATCTCCATTTTCAGTGCCCATAAAACAAAATATGGCTCCAAGGTTTGTAGCGAACCAGAAGTAAGACTCGGACCAGAGGACATGGTTCATTTTTGGTTGATTAAAATGAAAAGAAAACGCCTCACTGACCATGTTGCTAAAAGGGGATTCCCTTCCTAAAAACGAAAACTAATGTGCTTGTCAGAATGTCCAAATAACCAAAGTACAGGCCTCCGCCCTAACCTGTCCAACTATCTGGCCATACCACTAGACGAAAACAAACAAGACAAAGATACGGGCTTTCAGCCTGGGGGTCTTTCAACACATGCTAACTGACCCCCCTCTGCTCCAGACAACCTTCTACTGTTACTGATTAAGGAACCCAGGGGTCCTTAATCAGTAACATATCATGCAAAGCATGGGATGCAGAATAACTCTTGCACTAAATAATAAGACTGACTCAGGAAGTTGTCAAAGTCTCATCCGACTGTTTTATTATAATGTCTAAAAGAGGGAGATACAATGGACATCAACGGATGCTGCACAAGCTGGCTCGAAGCATTTCATAAAAAATTATACTTTTATGGCAAAAACTCATCATACGTGACGTCATAATACGTGGTAAACAGGACAAACCTATGTGGGGTTGTGATAGGCTTAAGGGGAACATCTAAGTATACTTTCTATAAGGGATCGGGTTGTGATTGGGTCTCCATAGTCAGGAGGATAACTTTTGCCCACCCCTAGTGCAAGTCATCTTCAACAGCTATTAGATAGACTGTACTCTATTGGCTCTCAAACTTTAAGGCCTTTCGTTATACGGCCCTCTACAATTGGTTGGCATGCTCGTGGCCTTGTGGAACATTCGACTCACTAGCAGCACGTAAACTGGTACCCCAGGTGTCAGTGGGTGAACTTGACCATGTTTCTCCACCCAATTAGCCCAACATCTCTCAACACAGATGCCTTCTGCCATGCAATTTGTCTTTGAACTTCTCCTTGCAAAGTATCCTTGCTCCTGGGAATATATGGGAGTGTGAGCACTCGCTATCTCAAGCCTTCAGCCGCATGCCCACCTTCTATTTCTATCCATAGTCCACGTGACAGGAGACCATGAATCACCCCATTTAATAGCATTTTATTGTTTTAAATGAAGAAACTTGGCCTGCATGGTGTTCTTTCTCTGCACCCGATTCAGCTTCTCACAATTGCTGCCTTTAAGAATTGATAACGAGTTCTTGGCCGCTCCAGTCTTTGACACCAGGCCAGACATCCTGTCTCGATCCTTCTTCGATCTTCAGCGACTTGATTGCTGCGTCACAGCTTTCTATCCTTCTTTCTTCATGGGTCTGAGCTTACTAAAATTGTGACATCGAATGTCCAGATTCTATATAATGGTGGCATCGCCTGCAGTCTATTTACTACGTATAGCCAACCTTCATGATTATTTAGCCGACTTGCGTTGCTGCATCTGTACAGTTATAAAATGGCTTGCATTTTCTGCAGTGCTCTTCACACATGCAATCTTCATTCCTCATGTGAAAGTTTACTCGATTCTTTATTTCGTCATCAGATTCTATAAGGACTATACATCCTCTTCTTCAGCCACTGTTCTAAGTGTGTCGCTCTCACTTCTTGTGACATCACTAATCTTCTCTTTCTTTCATCTTCATATTCCTTTGGGGAGATTGTCTCGTCTACGGGGATACATCAGATAGGGTTTTCTTAGTGGATACCTTGTCTCAAAGACTCTTCACAGAATTGTCAGAGTTACTCGTGTCGTACATGGCACGTCTTCTGGCTTCCAGCATATAGGAAGGATGAAGGTGGGACTATCTGTAGAGGCATTCAGCTACTCCTCTATACTTCAAAAGAAATGTTCCTCCCAGGACACGGTCCCTCACCTGGGTTACTGCAACAGTTCTTACAAAGAAAATCCAAATCTTTCTCAGTTCCTTGTATCAAAAAGACAGTCACTGAGTCTTTGTTCCTTTCTTTCATGGCACTTTTCATTTCTTTTAGCCACTGGGGTATTCACCTAATCCTGCACCAAAAACATCTTATGTTGAACCCCACCTCACTCCCTCTGGATTTCCCACTCTGGGGCAGTGTGGACTTTAAACTTGGCTACTCAATATTCTTATTCTCGTGAGCCTCGGTATTATCAGTTCTTGTGTCCGTTGAGACCCCTCAGTTCTGTTGTAAACTATACATGGGCTTTCTAGCCCTTGGAACGCTCTCGTTGCTTTCTCCCAGAGATTGTGTCTCTTTTTCCCTTTAAGACTTTACACTCTGGGTTTCTGTACTTTCTCGACTCTTGTTTCCTATCATTTAGTACTCCCCAGTCCAGATTCTGTTTTTGTACTCCTTAGCCAGTAAAGGGTTCAAGGTTTTGATTCCCCTCTCACAGTGATCCACCGCCCTCTGCCCTTATATCTCGGCAACCCGAGAACCTGCTGTCTTGCGTCACTTCTGCCCGGGGGGGTCGGTAATGCCTGTGTCGGCAGCGTTTATCTCTACCTGCCGTTTGCTTTCCTCTGGTTGGGATGGCCTTCCCAGGGCCACAACGCTGCAAAGTATTCTGTTTCCCTCTTTCCTTCTCAGTACGGGGGCTGTAGAGCTTCCTCATCCGGCTTCCCTGGATTCAGCTGCATTTTGCTGTCTTCTGGCCCACCACATCCTGTGCATGGTCTGGCCTTCAGGCAGTCTCTGTTCCATGTTCCAAAGGCAGCATCCCCTCAGCGCACCTCCTCCCATGCAGCTCAGCTCCGCACCAGAAAGTCTCCTCGTCCAGGTGAGAACCCCAGCGTTTTCATAGTCTCAGTAATGAGAAGTAAGCGGCTTCTGATTAAGGGAGGTTGAGTCAGAGGAGGGTTCAGTAGTAGTGGTAGTAAAATAAAAAGGCTTTATCATCTTTACAACTTTTATGGTTCCCATATAGGCTGACATGACAGATTCCATTTGGGAGTCCTCGTCCCCAAAGGGGAAGTCACTCCCAGTGAGGCACTCCTTGCCCAAAACCCTAGGGAGGGTTTTGTGGACCAGGCTCACATACTAGCCTCAAATACGGGGGCTCCCCTTGGAGAAAAGGGACGTACACCCTGGATTCATCACACATCCCAATTGCTACAATCCATGCATGACTACATTTCTTAAAAACAAATCTATAATTTGAAATGCGTATACAAATTAATAATTTAAATGATACCTACAAATAAAAGGCACATTAACAAACATAATGTTTGAACATATTCATTTATACTTAAATCCATAATATTTCAAAACACAGATTCATTAAGCATCCATGCAAGTGGTTATAAAGCTTTCCTGCCCGTGTTACAAAATGAACTATTCGAAGATAATGTTTTAAGATATGCATATATAACCAAAGCTTATATATTTCAAAATCATTACTGCCCACAAAGGTACATGCTGAAAGAAAAAAAGCACAACTACTAGTTACAACTGTAACTAAAAATTGAATAATGACTCAAGCATAACAAGACACATAGTGGAATATGAAATTGTATACAAAAATAATGTAATAAATGTTCTACTTAACAATCGTTCTGAAATAATAGATAACAATAAATGCATCTGCAAAGTTAGGAATAGAGGAAACATAATTCAAAGGCCCAAAAATTACTCCTCAAACTAAACTAATTCTTGGAATGATTCAAAATATTAGATAACCTATAACAAATAGTTGTAACAAAAGCTAAAGACATACAGAGTACTCAATCCCAAACACATTAAGACCTACAGAGTGCCAAAATGGCCATACATCACTCACCTACTTAAGTTTTCTTTTTTCACCACATTTAACATTTTGGTTGCTTCAAAAACAACACAAAACCGAAGAAAAAAAATAACAACCTACCAATCAAAAAGAGTACATATTGTGGATTATGATGAATCCTATGGAGCCCTCCGAAGCCCCTTCCTAAAGTCTCCCCTCAGGTGGTCAGGGAAAGGCAGACTCTTCATGTTCCCGAACCCGGGAGTATCACCTGGGAGGAGAAGGGCTCCAGGGAAACAGAAGGACTTCATGGGATTAGACGCGGTACTTGTCTACCTCCAGGAAGGGAATAGCATTAATGCCTGTACATGTAATAGCATTTTGTCAAAAAGAATGGGTACTCCCTAAAGTTAATTATAACAATGTGAGTGAAGACAATTATGGTGCCAAATTGGTGCCAAAATATCTTGACAAAGACATTTGTTTTGAAGCTAATGACATTTTGAAATATTCTTAATGATGTCTATTTTGATGAAACAGTACTGTAGTTAAAGTGGTGCCAAAATATCCTGACAAAGACATTTGTTTTGAAGTTAATAAAGTTCTGAATTATTCATTATTGATACCAAGAAGCTGTCTCTAGACTTTGACTACAAATGGAAGGAGGAAAGCTGTGTCAAACAATTGTGAACCGTCATTGGAATCCAAGTTGGAACTATGTGTTGTCAAAGTGGATTAGAAAGATAAACTGAAGTGCAACTTTTTGTTATGACATATTATTTCCTTATCCTTTTTAACCATTTAAAGAAAGACCTCCTTTAATCTGGGGGAGGGGAGTTTGCCCAGGTTAGCAGAAGAAGCAACTGTTGTGGTGTGACTTATACTGTTATTTTTGTTGTTATTAAACTGACAAATATTTCCTTATTGATTTATTGTGTATATAAGTGCGAGGGACAGAAACCTTTTTGTTAGAGTATTTTCCTTTCGTTTATTTTAGGCAGGGAAATCCTCGTCAGGGTAAGGATAGTGAGGCGATTAGCCAACCTTTTTAAGTTAATAAAAATGTCATCTTTTAAAAAACCTCCACAAAGTTGTCCGCCTCACATTTCTGACCACTCAGTGGATATAGCCCCCAATATTGAACAATTTTACCACTTTCTTCATTGTTTAGAATATTAACCAATACTATATTTAGACATCATAAACTATCAAGCCATTTCTACTGAATCTTCCAGAAGCTGCATACATGCACATCAAACACAAATGCATCTGCACACACCGACAAGAACACATGTGTACATTCACGTGAAAATATAGGGACGAAATAAATAGTAACAAAACAAACAAACCTGTCAACATAACTCCAACACAAATTATTCCCTTAAAGAAAACTAAGAAAGGTGTGGGAACATTTCTTTTAAAAAGAGTTAAGGTTGTTCCTATATATCAACCAACTTAAATTCCACGAACAGTGGTAATACCAAAATTAATGTTTAACTTATTAGTAAAAACTATGCATAAAAAACAACAAACTTTGTTGAAATCTTAACTCCTTCTCAAAGATAAAAAGTAAATTAATTAACATAAGCACATTTGTACTCTTTACAACATACTGAAACACAAACAAACTTACATTCAAACTTACAATACATTATAAAAACATATCTTTATCATTTAAATATTCACCAATAATATACCCCTCAAATTGCAAAAGAATACAACCACACTTACTAAAATAACTTTCTCTTCACAAATATCCTTGATACCACCTTCATAAAACATTTCACAGCAAAGAACTAGCATTCATATGGGAAGTCCAAGCTAGCTCATATACAACCTTAGGATACAAACAAAACACAAAATAGTATTAACACATGAACTGATTCACATGTTAACACATTAATAGCAATCCAAAACAAAAGGGTGAGTTAAGGTTTCAGCAATGTTTCTTTAACTTTATGGTATATTTAGTGTTCAATAATGTGTTAAACCTTAGCATTCTCATTCTCACTGCATACATGGCTTTATTTGCAAATATTTACACTGGAGAAACTCACGAGATGACTAGAGAAAATATTTGTGATAAGCACTTGTGTGTGGACAGCTCAGGTACTCCATGCATCTAAAGATTTGGTCCAGTTTCAAGCCTTGTGAATCAGGTACAATATTGCAGTGGCAAATCAGAGTTGCTCATGGGTGGGCATGGGCAGAAGAGTTCATGCAAATCTCAAACTCATAGAATGTCCAGCGTTTCCACTTGGACAAGCGTTACAGGTTTATCGCAAGGTTGAGATATGAGGTTGTGCTGTGTTTGACTTTACTTCTATATATAGACAGTCAACGGTTGGCATGTCAAGAGGCAGGAGCCATACTTATTAGGGAAGGGCATTGTAGCTTGGACAGTATGGGTTAGAGTAGAATTAAAATACTAATAGGGAATAGGTAGTTAGGGTATTAGGCTGAAATTATTTGGAGGAGGAAGAGATTGAGGGCACATGATTTCATGGTGGGTGGGGTGTGACTTGTGGATGGAGGGTAACTACAACTATGAGGAATTGCCATCTGGAAAGGGTGTGAAAGCCCTGGCTTTTTATCAATTAATAAAATGAGGAGGATCTCTGAAAGGGTAATCTCCGGATCAAATTCCCCTTTCATAAACTCTGTACCAAACGCATAGTGCGTATCTGTGCCCTGCTGCATCAGTCTCCTGATTTGCAGCACCTGTTCTACCAGTGGCACATGGCAGGTTCAAAGGACACAGTTGCCCATCTGACAGCTTCAGTGACAGCCAAGTCTCTGCAGCACAGGGGCTTCATTTAAGATATGTACTGTGAGAATCCTGAGGGCATTCTCACTCCTATTTCTCATGGGTCCTCTGCACAGGTGGCCAGGGAAAGGCCATCACTTTTGGATCCTGACCCTGGGGGTGGACAAGCGAGGGAGGATAACCTGGGCAGAGGGTCCGTGTGGACTGGGAATAAGATGCCTTTAGGACAGACATGTTATCCCCCTTTTCCTCCTACTGATCAATCCAACCCTTCCCCCGCCTTTATGGGGTATTTTGAGTAAACCACCCTGACTTCCTCATGTATGACTGTTAGAAATACTGAAACAAAGAAGAGGCACCTAGGACCAATGAGGACTAGGTGCTTTTACAACTATGGTACTGGGACGAAGAAGAGGCCTACTGAGAATAGTAGAGGTCCAGCATGTCCCCATAATGATGTTCAGGCAGGGCTAATTGTATCACCGCACCTGCAACCTAGATGGCTGCAGGTCTATAAAAAACCCAATCTAGGTGTGGGGAAGTAGCGGAGCAGGAGAGGGTGAAGCAGGAGAAACGGTGGCGTCGAGGGAGCACCAGCAGAGAGGCCAGAGAAAGCAGCGGATGCTGCATGTATGCAGCATGCCAGCGGTTCACAGGAGTTCAGCCCGGGTGCTGGGGCTCTGTGGAACCAAGCGAACATCAAAGGGGGATCCGTGACTGGAGGTTGCCCCTTGTTGTGGTGTTCGCAGTGCTCATTCTCCTGGGGGCAGAAGCCAACCCAGGAGTGCCTGAGAAGCAGGAGGAGTGCTGAAGAGGAGGACCACAGGCTGACAGACCCGCGCTGCGGGAACGCCAAAAGAAGCAAACAATGAGTTTCTATGCGAAAGGAAACCCAGTATGCAAGTGTTTGAAGTTACGCAGAGGAATAATTTGTATCAGAGTGGTCGCATGTATGAGAAGTTATGTTTTTGACGGTCTCCTAAGGGAATCCTCATTAACTCCTGAATAACTGAGAATACTTTGTAGCAGAGTGGTCGCGTGTAACTCAAGACACGTTTTCAAAAGTCTCCGAGTAATGGGCATGATATAAAGGCAATTTACATAGACTGCTAACATGGAAATTAAATGAATGAAACCTCTTCTAATTGTTACAAAGGTCTTTGAGTGCTGGGCACATTATAAAAGCAACTTACAGGGACACTGAAGTGAAATTAATTAAATCTTTTTAAACCCTACGAACGTCTCTGAGTGCCGGGCACGTAATTCAAGCCATTATATATTGCCACTAAGGGACACTCTACTGTACTTTATCATTAAGTCACAAGGGATGCACATTTCCAGTATTATTTCTCCCTCTTTGTCATTATTCTCAAACAGTTCATCATCCATCACCTCCTTTAACTGCACTGTTGGGTCTACACAGATCACTGTACACCACTCACACCCGCCCCTATCTACCCCTAATAAGACAATCCTTCTATCCGACACGACCAACCCCTGCAGGTAACGCAATAGTATTGTTCCTGAAATGCAGCAGGTATTCAAAGCTGGGAACTAGAGTGCGCGCCTTACCCTCATATTTAACTTGCTGAGCAGGTCCCTACCCAGTAGATTGACAGGGGAACTCACGGAATAAAGTAAGGATGCCCGTACTGTGTTCCCTCCCACCTTTACGTCCGACTCCTGAGTGTACGGAACCTTGGAAATAGTTTCAGAGAACCCCTGTGCATCAAGGTATTTTTTCCGGATAGTGGAAAGTTGCCTTCCATAATACACAATTTAGTTGCACCAGAATCCAACATAAATCTGAATTGCTTGTTTCCTAACTCCACCCCCACCTATGGTTCCCCTCAGGGTGGATAGTCATTGACAGGACCAGACACGCTAGTGCTCTCTGTGGGCTGTCCTAATCAGGATACGTGCTCGTTCCAGGGAAAGAAAAGGGGCTACCTCCTACTACTGCTGCTCCCCCAAAGCGAGCGGCCATCCCACCTGGTGCCTTAATTACTGGTGAAACACTGCCCTGTTGTTGCTGTGGAGGGTGCTCACCTGCGTGTCTGGTACATGGGGTTGCTGATTGTAAATTTGATATTGCCCCTGAGGATACTCCTGGTTCTGGTACCCTTGACCCTGTTGCTGGTACCCTAATCCTTGAGGTCCTTGGGGCCCTTGACCCTGCTGCTGTGGCCAGTAATTATACCCCACCACGGACCTGCTCCGGAATTCCCTTGCAAAATGCCCCCACCTTAAACAATTCCAACATTGAGACTGTCCAAAACCATCTCCTCTGGGTCTAAACCCTCCTCCTCTTGCTCCTCTAAGCCCCCCTCTCCCTCGCTGCAGCCCTCCTTGCTGCCACTGTGGGCCAGGGTACTGTTGCCCCCTGCCCCACTGTCCTTGTCCTCCCTCTGTCCAAATCGCCGCAATAGTGGCACTCACAACTTGCTGTGTTGTTTTTCTGTTCCCGCTGCCTGTACTAGCGTTGGCACGGGCACCTGAACTGCCACTTTTGCCAATAACTTGTCTACCAACTTCGCTTCGTCTCCCTGATGCCTTTGTGCTGTTTTCCTCTCCCGCTCATTAATCCTCTTGCAATGATGCACTATTATGCTCTGTATTTCCGGCCATCCCTTCGCCTCAATGCCCACAATCTTATCCAGTGCCTTCTGCACTTCCTTCGGCAAACCCCTCTTTACAATAACATAGAAGAATGGTATTGATTGGTCCCACGGCCCTCCATTCTCTTCTCTCCATTTCTCCTGCATTTTAAGACTAAATCCAGCTGGGGCCTCATCACCCCCATGGTGAACTGCATTAAAGACTGCAAATCAGGAGTGTCAGGAATAGCCCTACGATATTCGTCCCATACCAATGCCCTTACTCCATTGATTGATGCCCCATCATGCGCATCGTCACCCAAGGTTACTCCTGGGTACCCTGTCTTAACCGATACGTCTCCAGCTTGATTCCAAATTACAGCAACCAGTAAGCTCTTAAGAGGCCCTATTGCCAGGGGCACCCCTGCCGTTTGCTTTTCAAATTAGTATATCCCCTATTCACCCCTGCTGTAAGCTCTGGGAGGGCCGTAATTAAATTATTCTTGTACATTTGGGGCCAAGGCATGTACTGTCTCCTCCCTTCCCTCTTATGTATAAGGCCCATCTGCATCTTTGCTCTACTTCCCATACCCTTCTTCACAACACCTTTTTTTTTCACCACTGCCATGCAGCCAGCTCTGTTCCTTAATCTGCCTCCTGCCCATATACCTTCTACTTGGGGGGTATTTTAGGCCTCCCCTTACCCCCTCTCCTTATCTTGTCTCAGGTCCTCTATGAACGTGCCAGCATCCCCTCCATCAACATTTTCTCCCAGCACCGTAGACAAGACAATACACCCATCCGGGCTATTTTCCTTCTCAACCCCTACACGTTTTATACCTTCAACGTCCATCTTGAGCAATATTTCCCCTGACTTCCACTCTCCTGTCCCCGTTCTTAATGCACTTATATCCCTTCCTGTTTCCGGGGATGTCTGTAACCTCTGTAGTTCCGATAACAAACCTGTCAACCTATCCTGAAACTCCCTAGACCTGTACTCTGTCGATGCTAGTGCTTCAGGCGGTTGGGCATACTCAGGTGAGGGAGCGGTAGCCTATTATGTTGCTGACACTGCTGGGTGTTCTTCTACCACAGGAGGGGTGCCTACTGCAATGGGTACATAGCTTGGGTTAGTGTACCCTCCTGCGGGATATGGTGTCAAGGGATATAATCCCTTGGTACCTACCTGCGCCCCACCTTCCCCTCCTCCCTTTCCGCACTTCTCACATCTCTGTCTCTGCTCCCCAGCTTTGTTATCTTGATCCTCTGTATCTTCGAACATACACCAAAGATTGAGGATCTCTTTTCTCTTCTGTTACTGCTTCCCCTTATACTTTGCTATTAGAAATGTGGACATGTGTTCCAAAATACTCTTGATATGCGAGCCCTGCCCTGGCCATGGGCAGGGCATCACTCCTTCCCCTGTATCCACGATCCACTGCTTATGATATGTCTCACCCTGTCATGATACAGTGGCAAGGCCTTGTACATGTGTTCTATTGGTGATCTTCCCCCATGCTTCACATCGTCTATTTCTTACTAGCCCCGCAAAGCCCCTCTATTGAGCTGCACACTCTGCTGCTTGCTTACAATGATAAGAACAGGAAAATCAACCCCTGCCCTTCCCTATATGCACATACCACTCCTCAACTCATCCAACCTCACTCCACACCGTGACGCACACACTTTTATCGCCTCCTCTGGGACCTGTTCCTTGCACTCTGAGCACGAACACAATAAATCAGAATCAAATACTCTAAACTAGCAACCACTACTTGCTCCATGCCTACTACTTATACGAGACCCCTACCCGTATCTCTATATTTCTCTTTGTTATAATATGCGATACCACCTTCCCTTCCCTACCAAGGAGGGGCTCCCTGCCTTACCTTTGCCTTACCTTATGATGCCTTACCTTATAATATTTTGCCAAACCAATCAACCAATAATGCAGATTTTCACCATCACTAACCCTAACTTCACTCACGATACACCAATGACTTCGCTCTCCACATCCTTATACCTTTCACACATCCTTATGCGTCCGTCCCCTACTTGTTATCTCTTACAAGAGTTTACTCACATGTGCGTGTTCACCCAAACTCCGTCACAGGGTTCCAACACTGGCCTGCACTCTCCTCAGAGCCAAGCCCCGCTTCAAAGAGCATAGGGGACTTTTCTTAAGATGGTGCCTACTAGACCACTCGGAACACGTGTTTATCCGGGGCTGGTCACTGTATGGGCGTGGCTCCTTCTTGAGAAAGGGCCTGGAAGCCTCTGCAGGTACGGAGGTGCTGAGATCACGTTGGGATCACCAATTGAAAGTAAGCCCCTGAACGCTCATACCAGAGAGAATACACGCTAGGGAAGAAAGGCCCAAGTCGTTCCTGTAAGGGTAACACATTTTAATCTCATGCGCAGATGAGAGCAACTGCAAAGAACTCTGCTGCCAAGAACGTTCTGCCAAAGAAAGGTACAAGCAGAAGCTCTTAAAGCAAATATCGCCATGAATCATGCAATACATACAGTGAAAACCGTGCAGCTGATTGGGTGGACCCTATATAGGTGCTGCCTTTATCTATATGGGATGGCAGTTTATTGGCCCCAGTGTATTGGTCCCAGCCCCGTCCGTCCATCTTCCATCATGTGGGTGCCGCAGGGCTCATCTTCTTCTCACGTCAAAGGTCAGACAACAAATTAATTATACTCCTGCCATACAGCTTGTTTATCACTCATACCATGCACTTCGCAGGCTTTGAAACAGACACACAGGAGGTTCCAGGGCACTCTAACCTTCACCCGCACATTTCACTCACTCCCTCCGCGCCATCCGACTAGAAGGTCTCCGCCCTCGTTTTGAACTATAATTTATCACTTACAGCATCTCGCAATACAAATCTCGCAATTGTTGCTACAACGATACTTCCTGTCCATCCTCTTTGAACATTTCAGGACTTGATACTTTTGGGTTGATGGTCAAAGGGCACCTGGTGTCATGGTATTCGGGGATCTTAGGGTTCAGTCAGTTATATGGGCTATAACTCGTGGTCACTCGGGAATAGACCGGGTCATGCTTTGGTCAAAGTGAGATAACATGCACACCAGGCGCCGGCCTCTGATCGCGGTCTTGTAGGGCACATTCCTCTTGGGTGAAAGACACATCTTTGCAACACTTTCAAGAACAATGGACAAACAGTGTGTCCTCATGGGAGCTCGGGCATGACTGTGGATTTCTGTAGCTTCGCGCATTTGGGCCTAGAGCATGTAAAGCCTTATTTTGTACCTAGGAATACTAATATCTACGCAAAATAGCGATGCTGCCCGCACCTTGGGCCACACCATATGTATATACTATAACTGATTATATTGGCGTAGGGTTCTGCTGAACAAGAAGGCGCACCCATTCACCGACCCCCCTCCACCCTGGCCCATCTCAGCGCCTCAAATGCATCTTGTCTTATTTTGAAGCGCCTAGAGGGGTGATGGGGCTGCCCCCTTCCTAACACCCCCTTCCTTCTAACCCCTTTTCCCCATCCCACCCCATAGGATACTTAGAGGTTCTACCCCCCCCCCCTTTTCCAACACAAACACTTTCCTACACCGTGACAGAAACCGGACTAACACCAGAGCCGTTTACCTGACATGTCCCAACACAAGGTTCTGGCACAGTCAGGCAACTGACAATAACTATGCACACCTGAAAGCTCTTTCCCTTCCCCACAGGGATAAAAGGTGGAACACGAGCACACACTTTGAGCGAGGCCGAATGTACGAGGAAACAGCTACACCGGACCGGCATTTCAAATTGAGGAGAAAGGTGGTGAGACCTAGAGGGACGACGAAGGGGGAACTGCCCTTGCCTATTTCAACTCAGACCCGCAAAGCCTCCAAAAGGGAAATCATAAGGCCGGGTAGTCCAGCTGGTGTGTGGTGTGACAGGAGTCAACGGCAGACAGGGCTCCCCCACGCTTATAGCCAAAGCGGGAGGAAGCGGTTGCCGCTGTGGTGCCGTCCTCGACTCCCAAGACAAGAAAACTCTGACAGTTCAGCACAGCCGGTGAGTCGAAGAAGATAGATAGTAAAAACGAACTGTGCTGGGCCCAAGGTTGCACGTGGCGAACTTGTGTAAATTAACTTTAAAGAAACCCCAGTAAAAGGTTCAGAAGCAGTGTGGTCAGGTGTCACGGGGCACTCATTCGAAGGACTCTAACTGAAGCATTTTTTGGGTTGTGTTTTTGTTTTGTTGCTACAGAAGCCAAGAGGCCTTAAGAGAGGCCGGAGAGAAGTGTAACAGTGGTCCCGAGAGGGTCGAACAAAACCCTTTGTACACTCAAAAGTCTTTGGCATATTGGAGTAAACTGAATGAACTGTGGAAAAGGCTGTAGTGAACCTGATTGAGGGAGACCAACATTGCAAGTGGGATCCGAGCCCGATAGGAATCCAAAGGGGAGAAGAGCAATCGCCCAATGTGAAAGATTAACAAAGGAACTTTTGCTTGTTTATTGGTTTTGGTTCAGCCGGCCCTGTATGGCAAGAGACATTGCAGGAAAGAGTCTTGGCCCCAGAAGGTCCTAGCATTGTTGAAAGGAACTGTAACCTCGTGCGGGGCAAGGCCCAGGAGTGTGCTGTGCTCAAAGGTCCTGCCTTGTCCCGTGCTAAAAACGTGGGAGGGGAGACTCCAGCCCTGCCATCCTGACTTATCATTTGGCGAGCACTTTTTTTCTTTTCTTGTGAATATTATCCCACACTACTTTGTAATTTAGTTGTAAGGATTTGCAATAGATTTTTTTATAGGCCCTTTTTATTTGACAAGATGCCACTAGGACTGCCTTATTATGATTAGATGGTCGTAGCTTGCTCCCATCCTAGATTTAGGTTTAGATTGGGCGTTTTTCTCACCCATTATACAGTTTAATAAACACCCTTGAACTGTGATCACTTGTGTATGTCTTTACTGTTGCCACCATGAGTTTCTTACAGTACACAGCAAGTCTAATTGACTCTGGACTTTCTTTAGATTTGTGTGCAATACCCTCATCCTACGCTTAGCTATGGCATATTGAAAATCCCTTAATTGAGCCTCCAAATCTTTTTCCATCACCATTCGCTGTTTCTCCCTGTGAGCACGTAGCGCAATGAGTTCCCCACGCATCACTGCCTTGAAGGCATCCCAGACCACCTCCGGTGAGGCCTCTTGATTATCATTAGCCTGAAAATACCCATCTATTTTGTCCCCAATCACCTCTGCTATCACATCGTCATTCAACAATTCCCCTGGGAACGTCCAAGCCCACAGCCCATTGCATGGTTCACGTTGCATGATCGTCACCAGCAGTGGGGCATGATCAGATAATGATATTGACCCAAGCTCTATTTCCCTCAACTTTCCCATCAGCCTAGCCAATACCCACACATAATCTATTCTTGACAGACATGCGAGAAACACATATAACCGTTCTCCTCTCCCCTATTGATCCGCTAACAATTATGTAAAGTCAAATTATCAAAGCTGTCCTTCGTCGCCCGTGATGAGCGTGCTGATCCCCTCCCCGCACTCCGAACCTTGTTGGTATCCCACGCCAAATTGAAATCTCCCGTGAGTAGGATCTCACCCTCTGCAAAGCACTCCAGTTTTGTTACCACCTCCCGCAGAAAACTGTCCTTCCCAGAATTGGGTGCTTATATTGTTGCCATGGTAACTTGTTTATGATCCAGCTGTACTATTACAATGAGATACCTCCCTTCCCCATCCGCCTGCACCCGTATCACCTAATCCCTCAATGTGTCTCTGAACCCTTTCAAGACCCCTGAGGTCTTCCCTACCGCATTAGATTGGGAAACCTGGGAGAATTGCCGCCATCTCATAACAGATATGTCTGCCTTCTTTATGTGTGTTTCTTGCAACAAGATAACGTCCACCTTTTCCCTTCCCACCAGGGCTTCCACCTGTTTATGCTTCACAGGGGAATTTAAACCCCTCACATTATATGATAAAACTTTGAATGCAAAATCAATGTGCCATTAAACATCAGAAGCGCGATCCATGCCCGACAGGCTTTGTCGCAGGGCTTGCAACAGCGATTAACTTGCTAACTATTACCTCCCTTATCTCATATTTGGCATTCATAAAACATCCTCTCTATCTGGCATTTGTCGATTTCCAAGCAGCTTTCGACTCCGCCTCCAGAGAACTTCTAATCGATAAATGACATCAGGCCAAATGTCCCCCCAGTGTCAGTCACTTATCGAAGCCCTGCATAGTAACACCAGAGTACAGGTTAGACTGACACTGGAGGGTGTTCTAACGACCTTGATTGACACATTTAGAGGGTTCAAGCAAGGATGTATCCTTGCTTTGGCCCTCTTTAACTTTTTCATTTCTGATATGGGAGATATGTTTAAAAATACAATCGCCGATGCACCAAGACTAGGCTCCCAATAGATTCCAGCATTGCTATATGCGGATGATCTTATCCTGCTGTCCAAGACACCACAGGGTTTGCAGAGGCTACTAGATGCACTAGCAACTTATGTTCAGAAAAATGTATTAACCATAAAACTTAAAAAACAAAGGTAATGAGTTGCAGTGGCAAGAGACACATTAAGAAAACATCAAAGTGGTCTCTGCAAAACACAAATCTAAAACTTGTTCATCAATATACATACTTGGGCGTTGTCATTAGTGACCAAAATTATGCCAAATCTTATTTGCTGAGTTTAGAAAGAAAGTTAACCACAGCTATTTCACAAACAATTGTTATACAAGCAAAATATGGTAAAATTGTTTCGATTACTCCTGCATTGACTTATTATCGGCAAAAGGTTTCTCTCATATTGTTATATGGTTCAGAAACTAAGGATATTTTACCAGAAACTGTGTAGCAAAGGTTTGAAAGTACATTTTGCCACCGAGTCCTTAATCTCCCCAAGTGTGTCCCCATTGTTTGGGTTAGGTTGGAATTGGGACTTATACCATTATTTGCAAGGTACTTGAGACAATTGTGTGCTCTCTTCCGAAAATGTCTGTTAGCGCCTGAATCCAAAATGCTGTTAAGCGTTCTATCAAAATACATGTTTTCCACAGAACATGCTTTTATGATTAAATGGAAAAAAAAACAGTGATTCATGCATTAGCTGAAGCTGACATCTCACTACAATTATTGTTGGAAAATCCTGTTAGAGCCAAGATTGAACTTTTCAACAAGATTGGATTAAGACAAGAGCAAAATGTGAAACCTATCTGGATTTCGGAATTAATCCTTTTCAAGATAAGAAATAAAACATGGTGGAACCATATATGAATAAGTGTCCATTTCCAATGCATAGATCAGCCTTTTTACGTTTGAGGTTTAACTTATGGCCTATGAAAGATATACAAGCAAGACATGGAATAATTAATAAACAAGATAATGTTTGTCGATTCTGTAATATTTCTAGTCAGAAAGAAACTTTATACCATATTCTAGTTGATTGTCATATGCTAAAGCAAACTCGCACCTTTTATATGAAAAAACAGTTGCAAGATTTTTAAGAAATGACCCCAAATGTATTACGGCAATTCATTTTCCTTGGAAAAGTGACATCATTAAGGATTGCTGTTATCGAATTTCTATATCCACTGAAATTGACTTACAGATTGCTAAATATTAGCTGAACACATCAATAATTTGTCTTGAATACTGTTGACGTTACAAGATTTTTTATGTTAAATGTTGAGATTTTAATAACTTCCTCTTGGTGCTGATGGTCAATTAAACAACTTGACGCAAATGTGTAGAAATCTGCACTGAGAGGAATGACAACATGTACATTGATACTGATATTATTGCATTGTGTATAATATTTTTCTTATTTTTTACAAGATTATGTATTTTTCTTTTCCTCTTTTTCTTTTTGTGGATTGATCTAATATTTTAAAGTTGTTCAATTATTGTAAAGTTGATAGAAATCAGCTATATCAATTTAAAAAAATGCAAAACTTGGCAGTATCTTCTATCCATGCGTTTATTAATCTAATATCCCCAGTTAGATCCCCCACCCACCTGCTTCTGACCTTTATCCCACCCACACCCGCCAACTTCCCTGACCCACTCCACCCCTACAGACCATCACAGGACCAGGCCGAAGATCCTACGATTCCTTTGGGGACCAACCCCAAAGCTGTGGCCCATGAACCTACATGAGGTGACCCCCCATTGGGAAGTATCCCAACACCTCCCACTGATTCCAAAACAGTGCTCACCAGCACTCCACTCCAGGCTTGACAATCAGTATCAGCCCCCTTTGTATTCACACACTCCCCCATTCTTCGCTTGACTTGCCTCCTTCCTTCTGCAAGGCATCCCCCTTCTCCCCCTCCACTCCTTCCCCTTGCCCTCTACCCAGCGGACCTTACAATATTACCCCCCTACATCCCGCCCTCCCCTGCACCGTAGACCAGTCCCACTGTCACTGTCCACATAGGGCGGAGGATCTTCATCGTCTCTCACCATGTCCACCCTCTTCCTCCAGGTTCATCACAGCCAGGCCCTCTGCACATGTTGTGATGCGATGTTTGTGTCCCTCCAAAGTGAAAAGCAGTCCGAATGGAGATGTCCACTTATAAGGGATATGCTTAGCAATAAGAGCCCACGTCACTTGGCCCATGTCTCTCCACTTTTTTTAGTGTTATGAAAGCCAGGTTCTGAAACAGCTGTACCTGTGCCCCATTCACTGTATATGGTCCCTTCGGTTCTTGCTTCTCACAGGATATTCTCCTTCATACCATACAAGGTGCGGGCAACCAGCACATCTCTCGGTCTTGCTCCCGGCTCTCTTCTCCTGGGCCCCACCCTGTGTACTCAATCAATCCCGATATCTTCTGGCTGTACATCCATCAATTGATTGTCAAAGCATTATTGAACCATACTTTTTTTTTATTTTTAATTTCAATTTTTATGGTTTTGTAAAAGTTCGACAGTCAATTACATTCAAATTCCAACACTGAGTCGAAAGAAAAAAATTGTTCACAGCAAGTAACATTTTCATATCGAGCGTATAAAGTCTCTTGGAATCAAATAAATAACCAATAACGTCAACAAAACCCACTTTCTTTACCCCACCCCCCCTGCCCCCTTCACATGTCACAGTCCGGGGATTGAAAACAAATTTAAACATTACCAAAGAACTGCTATTATACTCATGACATAAGGCAAGTGTGTACATCATAACACATGACCCTGGCATAACAGGCTCCAACAGCAATTGACTAAAATGACACACACAAAATTCGGCAGTGTTTTGCACACATTCTTTTCACGTGACATATGTAGCACGCAATTCGGACCATGCGTTCTCAACAGTGGTACGATCTCCATGTAAGGCGGCAGTCAGGTTTTCCATTGCGTAAATACTCAGAGCAACACCCAGCCACTCAGTCTTGCTAGGGAGTGTGGCTCTTTTCCATACCATGGTTAGACAGGCTTGCGCAGCCATCAACAGACCTGACACCATTTTGGGTGCTTTCATGATCGTGTCCTCTGTTTCAATTAAGCCGAACAAAATCAGCAGTGGTTGTTTCTCTCTTTCAGCATCATCTAGGTCCCTAATCCAGCTAAGAACCTCTGACCAATAGGCTTGGACCACTGCACATCCCCACCACATATGCCAATAATCAGCTTGCTTCCCGCAGCCCCTCCAGCAGTATGGGCTTACTCCTTGATACATTTTGGCAAGCCGGTTTGGGTCATATTGCCATCTATAGATTAACTTGATAGCATGTAGTTTATACTGACAAGATATAGATGATTTAGCCGTCCGTCTGCATATTTGAAGCCATAACTTCTGTGAAATTTGCCTACCCATGTCCGCTTCCCATCTGCCTTTGAGTGTCAGGGAGGGTGTAATATCGACCTCAATCAATGCCAGGTACATTGCACTTATCAAACCTTTGGAGCCCATGAACCATACTTTTTAAGTCTGTGTCCAGTACTGATTCACTTAATCCCTTTGTGCAAATATTTGATTGGTTCAACCGATTCTACAGGTCCTCTGCTTGCAGTTTCAGGTTATGGGAGACCCTAGCCAGTTGATCTAATAATTTACTATTCTGACGTACCTCCTCCAATACCTCTGCCAGGCCCTGTTTGGACACATCCACTCTTTCCCCCAATGTCTTCACTTCCCCCTTAACTTCAGTCAGGGAGGTTCTCAGTTCTTCCCGCAACGATGTAAACTTCTCCTGGAACGTTTTAGATATTCTCCCCTCCATGTCATTGAGGTATTCCCTGAGATCCTCCTTGCTGAGAGCGATCTCATCAGTCTCTTGTCACCCCCTTTCTTCTGCTCAATGTCCCCTTTTTCAACCACTAGCGTGACCTCCCCTTGTTGCCTCCAACAGCGCTCCAATTGACCTTCCTGACTCCCTGGGGGTTGCCTCCTTCTGGCCTGGGTGCCTTTCCCTTTTTCTCCTGGCATCTGGGTGTCGCCCCCACACGACCACTTGTATCCGGAGAGTGCTACCATACTATTGATCAGACTTGATTAGCCCCTCCCCCGCTTCCATACTTCTTGTATGCGGATGCCCAGGCGATTTATGTTCTAATCCCTTCGTGTGCGCTTCACATCTTTCCCCCACCGGTATTTACTCTCATTAGATCTTCTCCCCACTCACCAGTAGTCACCCTCCTGAGGCAGCGACACGTGGGCATCTGGCCACACTCTTGCGCACTAATATATCCTCTGGGGCCCCCACCCTCCTTACTGCTTCATTCAGTGGGGGAGCTTCTGTCCTGCCTCAGAGCCTTCCTTCCACTCCACGCCCTAAATTGCTCCACCTGTCTCTTCCCGGCACTGGGATCTCCAAGCTTTTTGGCTCCTCCTCCACTGCCCGTCACAGTGCTGCTCACAATGAAGCAAAGCTCGCAAAGGAAGACCACTCCCCGGGTCTGATTTGATACCAGCTAGGCGACCCTCCCTCACAGAGGTATTCTCCTGTGTTGTCCTTCCTCGCGGCTGGGGCCTCTGATTCTGTTCCCCCATTCCCCTGCTCAGCCCAGGGGTCCTCATCAACAGCTGCACCTCCACTTTCAGTGGCTCTGCAGCACATGCTACTCCTTGCCGGCACCTTATTTCTCCCTCTCCCGTACAGCTACTATTGAGCGGGCCGCTCCTCTTCCAAAGGGGTGGGGCGCCTGCAATCACCGGCGAGGGGCGCCACACTGTTGCTGCTGCTCTGGGCACTTCTCAATAACCCAGCCTGCATCTGTACCACAGATGCATGGCCTGTTCCTTTTGTCCCAAAGAGGAGCTGAGGATATCACGTCCTCATTCATCAGCGGCCATTTCCGAATCAATCCTGAGACTTTTAGAACTGCTTCATTCTTGGGGAATGGAGCTGAAAGAAAGCTGTGAGCTGGACACAGCTCTGAACTTTGTGTTGAACACTGTTTTTTTGGTTGCTGACATCCCTACACATTCTATAGATTAGTTGTGAGGGCAAGTATAGGTTTTGGACACAGGCAGATTCCTAAATTGAACTTTCAAACTTTGACTTTCCTTAGTTTTGGGTTTGGTAGTCAAATCCCCCGTTAGGATAGGGCAAGATAGGCTTTTTTCCATCCTGACTTTTAAGTTAAACTTTTATTGTTCATTCATAATCTGTTGTCTGTGTGTTACTGTCATGATCCCCAGCAGAGGGCAGGGCATGTTCCCACATAACAGCTACACTGGCAAGTCAACCAGAGTATTGGACACGTTCTCATACAACAGCAACATTGGCAAGGTATGGACATTGAGGGTCGATGGCTGGTGTAGGCAGCACTTTGCAGGTACTGACAGCTGCACCAAGATCAATTTACAGGCACTGACAGCCTGCACCAAGATGGCCGCCAGGCTGAACCTCAGGATGTTATGCAAGATGGCCCCCAGGCAACCCATGCCTTAGGTATCCCTGGTGGTCTAGTGTTCAAGGGTGCAGCCCAGGGCTATAAAATCACACCCTGGGCCACACCCCATGCTTAGCGTTTCTCCTGCTGACACCAAAGCAGTGCAGCGCTTACCCTCCGTGCGAGCGTGGCATTTCCAGCAAGGATCCTGCAACTTCAGACGTCCATCGGAGCTCCAACCAGCTGATACGTACCTGTTCCATTCTCTGCTCATTCCTATCAGCTCGATAGACTTACCTGAGTCACTGCTGTCTTGTTGCACGCCGCCGGACACCTGAAAAGGAAGAGTACATTTAAGAGCGTTTATTTTAGCTCGCACCCGATGCATCCCAAGAATCCTGCTTACCTCATTGATCCACTGCAGTCCTCAATAGCGATTCGAACAATTATCGCCAACCTTCAGCATCCGCTGCATTCGAGAGGTAACTGCACCCAAGGAGAGATAGACAAGGACATTACCATCACGCAAGTCGCGTGATGCGCATAAACAGCCAGCAAACCAGAATTTACATACTTGCACCTTGCTGCTCAGCCACAAGCCCGCTCTCCCAGAGACATTTGTTTACCAGGAGCATCACGTGAGTCGCAGCTGGTCTGAACCATGATTGACCAGTGAAGGAACTGGACATGGTGCTGAAACTACACATTTGGAATCACTGTTGCACAAGGTGGGTGAGCCAGTGCCCTTGCCAGCAAGCCTTAAGGGGAGTTCAAGGGAGGTGGGGGAGAAGTATTGAGCCAATACTAAAAGTTCCCACTTGTTTGTCCAAAGGTCACACAGCAGCCAATTTAGACCCACCTCAACCACAGTGGGGAATCACACACAAAACACTCCCAACTGCACTGTGCGCTGGGCCATCGTGCCATTCCGCGAATACAGTGGGAAGGGAGTGTTTTGGACTATACATCACACCTGATCACGGGATGGGAGTCACGTACACATAGCTGGCAGCCGAAGACTGCGCACTCCTGCAGGACCTCAGAAGGTAAGCGTTACAGAATGCTAAGCCCACATGCTAAAGTCCTGCCTGAGCACCAGGGAGTCTGAGGTGGACCAGTTAGCCACCTTGTTAGGGGAATTACGGGCAGAGGTTCACGCCGCCCGCCCTGAAACAAACCCTATGAGAAAGGAGTTGGTGGTGAATCGGGAAAGAACCGAAGAGTAAGCAAAACGTTTAACTAGAACCCAAGCTGGCCAGGTTCACCTATCAGGCCCACCATACGGCGCTGCAGTTCACCTACTCAGATACAGGTCACCACCCCTGTTACTGTCTGCTTAGCTTCACTTGAACGCTTCTTGGGAGACCCGCAGAAGTATGCCATATTCATGAATCAATGCCGTCTTCACTTCCTGTGCTGACCAGGAGCATTCCCAACAGACCAAACCAAGGTTGCGTTTGTCTTATGGTATCTGGGGCGGGGGGCGTGTCAGTCGGTGCCATTAGTTAACTGTGAGGATCCCATTCTGTACAATTTTTCAGGCTTTCAACATGAACTAGACAAACTCTTTGCTCGCAGAACGCAAGGGCAGGCCTTAGATGGGGAACTGTTAACCTTGTGGCAGGGTTCGCAAGACATCCTGGTATACATAACCACTTTCAATAGGCTGGTAGCCGAAACTAACTTGCTGGAAAAAAAAAGAACCTCCCTGTTCTACCAAGGCCTCCACAGTGAACTCAAGGACGTCTTGAACGCTGTTCTGACTACATAGACTTGGTTATGATATGATATGGCATTTATAACGTGCCTATACACAAGTGTTTCAAAGCGCAACGAGGCAAGGGAGGGGGAGCAGAGGGAAGACAGAGACAACGATACTACTAGGCCAGGTGTCATTTAGGTCAGGCAAGTGCAAGGGAAGGGGGGAAGGGGGGAGGGGAAAGTGTGGGTGGTAGAGGGAGGGGACAGTGCAGCACATGCAATAATAGAAAATTAACAATAAGTAATGGTACGCTGGTGGCAAGTGCAATGGTAAGTGCAGACATCAGGTATCAAGTGCTGGTAGAGGGGCTGTAGGGATACTGAACACAGTCCCTAAGTGCAGGGGTTGCCAGGAAGAAGTGCAGGTGTGCGACTGGCGGGGAAGGGGACCAGGGCCTGAGGTCAGAGGGTGGCCAGATAACCTGTGTAGTTTCAGTTTCAGCCAGGATATTCAGCAGGGGAGGGTAGGAGAGAAAGCAGAAGCAAAGAGAAAGGTTTTGAGGTGCTTCTCGAACCAGAGATGGTTCTCATCAAGTTTTTGGGAGGCAGGGGGACTGTTCCAGAGGGAGGTCCCAGCCGAAGAAAGAGATCTACCACCAACTTGTTGCTTGGAGAAGCGACGGACCCTGAGGGAGTTGGAGGCGGATGAGCGAATAGTGCGAGAAGGAAGATATTTAGGAAGAGGGACTTGAAGGTATTGAGGACACAGGCCCCAGAAGGCCTGGTGGACAATGCACAGGGTTTTGAACTTAATCCTCGCAGCCACTGGGAGCCAGTGCAGAGATTTCAGTCCTGGAGAGATACGATCCCTGGGCTTTAGGCCAAGGACAAGTCTCGCAGTCCTGTTCTGGATGAGTTGCAGAGGGCGGAGAGTAGAAGCAGGATTATTTAGAAAGAGGCTGTTGCAATAATTCAGCCTAGAGAGAACCAGAGCTCTGGAGACAGTGAGCTTCTGGGGGAAGGAGAGGGAAGGAAGAATACCTCTGAGGAGGTGCAGCTGGTAGTGTGACTTCTTAGAGATGTCAGAGATGTGAGGAGAGACGGAGAGTGGTGTGTCGAAGATGACCCTGAGGTTTTTAGCCTCACAGGTGGGAGCAGGAGGAGGGCCAAGAGAGGCGGTCAAGAGAGTGACAGGAAAGGAGGAAGCGGGTGTGCCGATGAGGAGAATCTCAGTCTTACTGGCATTAAGGCAGAGATCATTGGCGGCACACCACTCCTGGATGGTGGACAGACAGTCAGAGATGAGAGAGGGAGAAGAGGTGGCTGAAGGTAGCCTGAAAATGAGCTGAGTGTCATCTGCATAGCACTGGATGTTGGGGCAGAGAGTGGCAATGCGGTAGGCAAGATGTGCCAGGTATTGATTGAACAGCCAGGGAGAGAGGTTAGACCCCTGGGGAACACCACAGGTAGAGATGGAGATAGAGGAGAGGAAGGACCCAAGTTGAACCTGGGAGGGTCGCTCAGAGAGGAAAGAAGTCAGCCACACCAGGGCCTGACCGGTGATGCCCAGGTTATCACGGAGACAGGATGGCATGGTTGACCGTGTCAAAGGCAGAGGAGAGATCAACTAAGATGAGTACACAGGGGTGTTGGAATTAAGGTTGGGGAGCAGGTCTTCATGGATGTTCAGGAGAGCAGTTTCTGTGCTTCTGGAAGCTCTGAAGCCAGACTGATGATCATGGAGAAGACCAACAGATTCAGTGTGAAGATTGAGCTGGGAGATGGCCAGCTTTTCCTGGAGTTTGCCCAGGAAAGGAGTGATGGAGATTGGACGATAGTTAGCTGGGCAGGACGGGTCAGCAGAGGGTTTCTTAAGAATAGGGTGCACAAGGGAGTGCTTCAGGGAGGAGGGGAAGACTCCAGTGGAAAAGGAGTGGTTGCAGAAGTCGGCCACAGCAGGCGCCAGGGAGTCAAAGTAGTCCTTGATGGTTTTGGAGGAACAGGGATGAACCTGTTTTAACAAGACTTTCATAAATCGGACTTGTCTAGAAACCTCATCTGGGGAGAACAGGGGAAAGGCAGAGAAGGAGGGGTGAGAGATGGATGAAGAAGGGCCAGGGGAAGAGCAGGGAGTAGAGGGAGGAAGGGGAGAGGAGGGGAGAGAGAACAGGATGTCCTGATTTTTAGCGATGAAATGAGAAGCCAGTGCCGTGCAGAGGACCTGGGAAGGGACATGAGAGGTAGAAACTGCAGCAGGATTGGCCAGTTGCTTGCAGATTTTACAGAGTTCAGCCAAGTTGTTAGATGCCGCAGAGACGTGGGCTTGGATGTGAGTTCTCTTCTTGGTGAGGACAGAGAGCCGGTATTGCCTTTGGAGCAGGCGCCAGACCAGTTTGTCAGAGGATGTACCAGAAGCACACCATTTCCTCTCAGCCATCCTGCATTTGCGTTAGAGGGTGATGAGGTCTGAGTCGTACCAGGAGTTGCACTTGGCTTTAGGCTTCAGGCAGATCCTCATGACAGGGGCAAGAACATCGAGAGTATCAGATATAGCAGAGTGGAGCATGGAGAGGGCTGTGTCAGGGTGTGAGTCAGTCAAAGGGAGAGTGGGGGTGAGAAAGTGGCGGTGCAAGCCTCAACTGACACGCGCTTCATGGGCTCGGATGACCGAGAAGGTGGGTGGCAGTGCATGCTTGGCCTGAGGGGTAGAGAGGGTGAGCTGGGAGGAAAGGAGAAAGTGATCACTCCAGGAGAGAGGAGTGGTGAGACAGATAGAAAGGGGGAGGTCTGAGGAGATCAGAACATCCAGAGTGTGCCCTGCAGAGTGAGTCGGGCCAGAGGGGAGAATATAGAGTTAGAGAGAGTCACAGAGGCCGCAAAAGAGTCCAGGAGAAGGACAGGAAGCATCCAGGTGGATGTTGAAGTCTCAAAAAAGGAGGAGTTGAGTGGTCGAGACCAGGAGGGAAGAGGTGCTGTCCGCCCAGTCAGAGAGGAAGGTGGAGATCTGAACAGGGGGTCGATAGATACAATTAGATCATCAGTTGCAAGAAAGGAGGACTGATCGGCCACGTTCAGAAGGACATCTGGCCATCCAACGTATCCAGTCAACAACATCTTTGAACTGACCGTCTAAATTACTCTGGTGGCCCTCATGATCCCCTCATCTCCCTGCATCACTTTCAAACCGCAACAAGCTTCTTTTGACCTCTGCTCGATACCACTTTCCATCTAGGACACTGTGACCATTGCACTTGAAAAGCCTCAAACCACACAAACAGCACTGAACAACCTGGTTTGTTGTAGTCGAACCACCAAGAAGGTACTATCGACACATAACTGCCCCCTTGGTCCATTTTGGGCGCTAGAGACTGGTGAGGTTAACTGTGCACCTTTTCCCCAAGAAATATCCTTTTACAAAGAACATTGTGGTCACTGAATTTGCCTTCTCACCCCTATATTTGCCCAGATTGTTGCATTCTCTCTATTCTTGATATCTGTCCTTTCCACCAGTTTGGGTTTGTGCAGTTTTTCTATTTAGATTTCTAAATTTCTGATCTGCAGCACCTGTGCTACCAGTGGCACAGGGCCCATTGAGAGGTCACAGTTGCCTATCCGACTGCTTTAGTGCAGGCAAGTCTCTCCACTGCCGGGGCTGCATTTTTCAGATATGCACCCTGTACCAAAACTATGATGATCATAAGTAGCCCATGATAGTGTCAGGGTAAACTCTAAATATAAGCTCTGCCTGAGTTAAGGTATGGTACAGGGTACTACTCCTTATCATTTCAGCCACATCTAATTTGATAACACACATGTGTCAGCTCCTGTGAGCCAAATCAGCTGTGGAAGGTAATGTGTATTTTGGCCAGACAGGCTGGCCGTGTCAACTGACAGGACAGGGACCTGAATGGGCAGGCTTCTTCTTTGATCTCTTTGTGAGGGTAGGTAACACCCATCTGCCAGAGACAGCCACTCTACAGGAAGCTGTCCTGTGCCCAGGCATTAAAGGAGCACATCCATTCAAAGGGAGTAGCCTCACACCAGGGTTGTGCATTTATAAAGGCCTTTTATCCTAGTGAGAAGGGAAGAGGCGGGTTAGTGCTTACAGAGGAACTCTGTACAGTGGAGAAAGACTTCCACCATCGTGTTTCACTCTACATCTCTCTCACCTTCTTGTCCCCTCCATTTCCTCTACAGCAAAGCACCCTGGGTGTGATGTCAGAAGGGCAAAGTCCACTTCTTTTAAGCGCACTGATTGGGCCTCTAAAACAGATAAGCTTTAGTCCAATCACCTACAGGCATTTGCATTTAAAAGACAGGGTCTCCAACTCTGGAAGAAGATTTAATTGGAGCTATGCTGGGAGAGTTGACTTTCCAGAGCCCTCCACCAGTGGGGAGAAAACTGAGCGTCTAAGGCAGAGGCAAGCTATGTTCCCTATCCATCCCCAGGGCACTTTGGGGTGTTCCTGCTGCTGGAACAAGACCTGCTTTTCTGCCAGCCATACTGCTGCCAGGACCTAAAGTTGGTGAAGGGCCCCTGAAGGCCTGCACAAGCTTCGCTTGCTGTGAGCCAGAGACTGAAGGGCTGAACTTGTCCCTGAGTCCCCTCAGAGGGACTCACAGTATCCAGAAAGCCAAGGCAGCCCAGGCTCTTTGCTTCCTCCCATCCAACCGGTCTAACTGTCATTGAGCTGGGTTCACTGCATTTCGCATGAGTAGGACCCTCCGGAGCTGCCTTTGGCACTCACCAAGCTTTTCAAACTCAGATAAGATTGCATGTGTGAAGAGCACTGCAGAAAATGCAAGCCGTTTAATAAATGTACAGATGATGCAACACAAGTAGATCAAGCAATCTTAGAAGCTGGGTATAGTAGTGAGTAGACTGCAGGCAGAGCCGCCATTATATAGAAACTGGACATTGGTGTCACATATTTAGTAAGCGCAAACCCATTGAGAAGAGCCGAGAGCTGTGTCGCAGCAAAGAATAGAAAGAGATTGTGGATGAGTCTGGAAGGGCTGTCTGGCCTAGTGAAGCAGCCAAGACTGGTTATGTATTCTTAAAGGCAGTACCTGTGAGATGCTGAATCATCCCTTGTTACGGTGCAAAGAAAGAACACCATGCATGCCAAGTTGTATTCATTTAAGACAATTAAATGCTGTAAAATGGATCATTTCGTGGTCTCCTGTCACGTGAGCCAAGGATAGAAATAGAGTTTTCTGAAGCGTGCTTGCACTCCCTTATATTCCAAGGGACGAGGATACTTTGCAATGCAAGGTTCAAAGACAATCTTCATGGCAAGAGGCATGGGTGATGAGAGATGATGGGCTAATTGGTTGTGGAGGTAACGTCATGTCCATCTCCTGGCACCTGGGGTCGAGCTTACGTGCTGCTAGTGAGCCGAATGTTCCAGATGGCACAAGCATGTCAACCAATTGTAGAGGGCCATATAACAGAGGGCCTTATAGTTTGAAAGCCAATAATATATTGTGTACTTAATAAGTGTTGAAGATGACTTGCACTAAGGGTGGGCATGAGTTGTCCACCTGACAGTAGAGACCCAATCACAACCCAACCGCTCATAGAAAGTATACTTAGGTGTTCCCTTTGAACAAATCACTACCCCTCGTAGGTTTCTCTCAATTGCCACGTAGTATTACGTCACGTATGACAAATTTTTACTATTAAAGTATATTTTTTCTATGATGCGCTGAGAGCTTGTGCGACGTCCGCTTATGTCCGTTGTAACTCCCTGTTTTAGTCAATTGATATTAAAACAGAAAAAACTTTGCCATCTTCCTGACTTGGTTTGATTATTTGGTGTAAGAGTTACTCTGCCTCCCATCCACTACATGACACGCTACCCGATAAAAGGACCATAAGTTCACCCCAGTATTTTTGCCCAGTGTGTTGCATTATCTATTCTTCCATCTCCTCTGTCCTTCCCCCAGGGTGGGTTTTTGTACAGTTATTCTATTTAACTTTCTTGCAGATGGTGTGTTTAATCAAAGTATATATATTTTTTATAGAACCTTGATTGGGCATTCACTTTATTTTGAGCTGTGCAACTTTGCTGTTTGGGTCACTCCTGAATCACATTCACACCCCTATTAAGGATCCAGCCTTCCCTTGGTCCAAGTTACCACACAAGGCGAAGGAGGTATATCTCTTGGCTCTGCCTGTTTTACCTATTGTCTGTGTTGGCTCTTGGGTGTAGAAGTGTGCGGGCTGAGTGGGTGATTGAGCCTCTACTCAGCAATGTTCTCCTGCAGTACAGAAGTCAATGTGTCAGAACAACGCAAATGTATTTTATGTGCGTAGGAAAAGGCCAAAGTACTGAGAACCCTATATGTATTTGCTATACATAGCAGAAGGCCAAATCACTGACAAACCCACATGCATTTTGTAGGACAAGGAGAAGCCCGAAGCCCTGAAAACCCCACATGCACTTTGTAAGCATAGGAGAAGGCCAAAGCACTGACAATCCCACATGCATTTACTAGGTATATTTGAATCCCAAAGCACGGAGAACTTCACATGCATTTACTAGGCAGAGGGAAAGGCCAAAGCAGTGAGAACTTCACTGGTACTTAGTGGGCATAGGAGAAGGCCAAAGCACTAATGACCCCACATATATTTACTATGTGTAGAAGGCCAAAATACTGAGAACCCCACATACATTGATTAGGAGGAGAATGCTGAGGAATTGGCATGACATGTTTTAGGGGGTTTTGGGGGCACATGATTTCTGTCCATTATACAATTGTTGGAGAAAGCCAAGCACTCAGAGCCCCACGTGCATGCATTAGGCAGTAAAGGCCTAGCTAGAGTTAGGGCATTAGTTTGGGATTTGTGTTGGGTGAGGATTGGTGACACATACATTCTGGGTAGGTGGGAGGTATTTGTGGTGTGGAGGGGCAGTAAAACCAATATGCATTTTGAAGGCGGATGAGAAGCCCAAAGCACAGATAACCCACATGCATTTTGTAAGCTTAGTAGAATACCAAGGAACTGAGAACACCACATGCATTTACTAGATTTAGGAGAAAGCCAAAGCACCTGAAACCCATGTGCATTTACTAGGCACGTGAGAAGGCCTAAGCACTGAGAACACCAAGCTTACATAGCAGGTGCAGGAGAAGTTCAAAGCACTGAGAACCAAACCCCACGTGCATTTACTGGGCATAGCAGGCCTTGGCAGAGTGAGGCAGATAGGTTGTGAGTTTCTTGGGGGTAGGGTTTTTGGCCAACAGGGAACTCTGGAGATTTCCCAGTGGGCCTCTGCATCATGGGCCTGACCTTGTGTAGTTGCCTACTTTATTGTCAAATTTTCTAATGGGAAATGGGTTCGGCTTGATCACACTGTGAACTATGGGGTCACTCTGAAAAAAATATTCCAGGGCCTATTTTGGTTTCCATTCCACCCATGCGCATTTAAAAGCCATTGTGGAAGGCCAAACCACTGAGAACACTGTGTGCTTTTAGGCAGAGTAGAATGCCTAATAACTGAACACCCCATTGCACTTAGAGGGTGTAGGAGAATGCCAAAGCACTGAGAACCTTACCTTTATTATACCTATGCCAACTAAGTGCTCATGGCATTGTTTGTGCTTTGGCCTTCTCCGCCTAGTGAATGCATGTTGGTCCTCAGTGCGTTGGTCTTCTAATAGGCTTAGTAAATGCACATGGGATTTTTAGTGATTTTGCCTTCTTCTCTATCTACATATTGCCGGTGGGGTTTTCAGTGCTTTGGCCTTGTCCTAAGCACAGAATGCCAAGCCACTTAGAACCCTGCGTATTTTTACTAGGCTGAGAAGGCCAAAGCACTGATATCTCCCATGCTTTTACTAGGCATAGGAGTGCATGGGGAAAGGGGCTGGAGACTTTGATTCTGACAGTAGTGATTGAGTGCATTGCTAATGAAAATCTTTAGTTTTTCCTTCGTCCTCAGCTTATTTGCCTCTGCCAGCCAGCATGGTCCTAGTATCCCACTCACACACTGGGAATTCCACCTCAATTAATTTGGCTTTTCCAGCCAGCTGAGCCGTACAACATCCTCTACTTAGTGGTACATTCTTTACTTCTTCAGTATGGTTAAAACCAGACATTAGATTTTGGGGTGGCTCTGCCTCAACCTCTTTGACTCTACCAACCAACAGATTCACACTCTGTGTCCTGGTACTGCGTGCAAAAGTCAGCAGTTTCCTGCTCTGCCAACTAGAGGAGCCACTCTCCGAGTCCCTGTACTGCAAACAGAAACTGGAGGTTCTGTTTCAGTTTATTTTGGCTCTACCAACCAGCATAGCCACTAATGTATTTTGTATGCACTCTCCTGGTCCACCATGTCCTCCCTTTTATTACCCTCTTGCCCAGTCATCTAAAAGAGGATACAAAGGTACAAGAGCACGTACTTCTCTGTGGCATCCACCACTAGCAGGTCATTTGGCTCACACCGACTCACAGAGGTGAAGCAGTTCACGCAATATGTGCCTGCATGTCTCTCACCTGTTGTGCCCAAATGGCACCACATCCTGAATTCTACCACCACAAACACGAGGCTGTGCTGCCAGTTGTGGTAATGTGGCACTGATAGTCGATGGGGCCATTGTGTCAGGCTGTGATGAGCTTGCATGAGGGGGTGGCTCAGAGTGGTGGGTATATGGAGGTCATTTATGATATATGATATGACATTTATAACACCCTATACACAAGTGTTTCAAGGCGTGACAAGGCAAGGGAGGGGAAACAGAGGGAGGACAACGACAACGATCTTGCTAGGCCAAGTGACATTGAGATTGCGCAAGTGCAGGGGAGAGGGGAGGGGAAAAGTGCCAGGGGAAGGTGTGGAAGGGCAAGTGCCAGACACTGGATCAAAAACAAGTAGTGCGGCCAGCAGGTGGCAAGTGGGAGGGTTAAAAGTGCGGCCAGCGGGTGTCTAATAAGTGCAGGTAAGGGGACTGTAGGGTTTGCAGATACAGACCCAAGTGCAGGGGTTGCCAGGAGGCAGTGCAGGTGTGCAACTGGGTGGGCAGGGACCTGGCCCCCGAAATTCAGAGGGCAGCCAGGTGGCCAGTGCAGTATCAGACAGGAGATCAACAGGGGATAGGAAGAGAGAAGGCAGAAGGAAAGAGGAAGGTCTTGAGGTGCTTCCGGAACCGATATGGTTCTGATCAAGTTTTAAAGAGGCATGGTGGCTGTTCCAGAGGAGGGAGCCAGCCGAAGAGAGAGATCTGCACCCAACTCATATCTTGGAGAAATGTCTGACCCTCAAGGAGTTGGAGGTGGAGGAGCAAAGAGCTCGAGTAGGAAGATATTTCTGAAGAGAGAGTTGGAGGTATTGTGGTCCCAGGCCCCAGAACGCCTTGTGGACAATGCAAAGGGTCTTGAACTTGATCCTTGCAGCCACTGGGAGCCAATGGAGAGATTTCAGGGTTGGAGAGATACGATCCCTGGGCTTGAGGCCAATTTGCTACACAATGACCAGTATTGAGCTGGAGTGTCATCTGGCACTCCCTTGGAGTCGCTGTCACTGCTGCAGGAGGGTGCTGCAGTAGGTGTTCTGTAGCATGTAGTGCATGCTTTTCTAACATGCAATTGTGCCACAGCCTAAAGTGCTTGCTTATCAAGGATGTGCCAAAGGCACTCTTACTTAGGTTAACATGAGAACCTGTCTTCTGGCAGAGGTTGCATATTACACTGCATGCCTCCCTCCCTGGGGGTTGCGCCCTCCAGAAAACTGAGGTAGTCCCACACCTATGACCACATGGGCGGTGATGTCATGGGTGGGGATACCGTCTGTCCTAACCTAACCCTCTTCAGGACAGCCACAAAGGAAACAGAAGCAAGCTGGACCTTTTAAAGTCACTCCAACCTGTTTTGGGATGGTTCAGGGTCTCTGATTGGCTGGTCAGACTTCTTCTTGAGCCTCAAGCCTTGCAATTGAATGGTGAACCTCAAACCCCACCCTGACAACTGTAGCAGGGTACAACCCTTGGGAAACATTATTTGAATCCCATGGGGTGGGTTAAACCTGTCCAGAAAAGCACAACTTTCCTGCTGGGCACATTTTGGGAAATGTGTGCACATGTACTCATGGACATCTCTTGATTAACTGCGGTGTAAATCTTTGTGATTCATGCACATAGCGTTTGTCTGGCCATATGGCATGAACCCACTTTATTATCCTTTAAAAATAATTTCTCTTCACAATAAACACATGTAATTGGCCAACTAACTGCGAGTAAGAGCATTCAGAAGGAGTCAAAATATGCAGAAACAGATCATTCAGCGGATGTTCTTCAATTCATGTCATTTCACTCAGGTTGCATGTACTCCTGCACAGTATTGTAGGTTTATTTTCACCACCATACATTTAAAACTGCAATTAGCGCCATGCCATGAGATGTAAATTTAAAAAGCTCCTTTGTTTACTATTGTGCTTTGAAGACTTATAGATGTGCAAAAAAGAAACTGGTGAGTTTGTCTGTTTGCAGTCTTTGACATGCGTGCCAGCTGGTTGTTATGCATGATATGGCTATAATGTGAAGCTCCACAAAAAATCAAAACCTTTATTGTGTTCTAACTAACATTCATCATGAAAATAAACCAAACAACTAGCAAAAAAAGATATTTTTTTGTGATTCTGGTTGTTGATTCTCTTGAGGAAAACGTTGCTTGGATAGTTGACTGAGCCTGTGTGTGGACTTTTATATCCCAATGAACCTGTGCTATTCACCAAAACATTCACACTTTTATGATGACCAGTCACAGACAATGGTCACTCCTATGATCCATCCCCAACCCCTTCCTGCTTCTCCTGCAATCCTCCACAAAAAAAGGGCAAGCTGGTATAAATGTGCAGATCAGAACAAAGAGCTGTGCTCAGGGACGTCATTTCACCAAAATGCCAGGGATAGCAGAAGTGACATCACACAACCCTTGACCCCCTGATGACATCATTTGACCCCACCCCAAAGTGATATCACAGGAAGCAATGGAACACGACCTTTCAACCGTTGACAAAACAGGAAGTGCCATCACATAGCATTGTATACTACGAGAAATATGGTTACAATATCACTGTGATGTGATGTACATTTTATACAAGAATGGATCGCCATATGTATCGTTAAGATCTGTGTGCATAGGCCCATATTACCAAATTACTGTGAATGTAAGCAGACGTCCACGACCAAATGATAATGATGTGTTATTATATAGCACTTACGCTTAAGCGCATTATATAGAAAAAATATACACCCAATATCACCCAACCTGTGTTGGTACTCATTTATCGACCTCAGAAGGATGAAAGGCTGAGTTGAGGCTTTTAAGAACAGACTAAATCAGTGACTCGCCCCCTGAAGTGTGCCTGAAATAAACCTTTAATGAGTCTAGCAATTATTGTATAGAATTCTAGAAAGACACATTGGGCCTCATTCCGAGATTGGAGGTAGGCATGGTGCTATTGGCACCATGGCTGCCTCCAATACCGGTACCGACTCCGACCTGGTTCGATGGGGACTTACCGGTGTAGTCCGACCTTTGCGGGACCGGTAAGTCCCCATTGAAAAGGGCAATCCCCATTCCCATTTGAGCCCCCATAGGGCTCAATGGGAATGAGGAGGGAGCTAATAACGGTACCTCAATTTGCGGCACCGTTATTTGCTCCCTGGTTCCTTTGCGGCTCCCGCTAAGGGCACCTGGTAAAACCAGGCGCCCATAGCGGGACCCGCTAAGGGACCTCGTAGTAGGGCACAAAGGGATTACGGCACTGATGTCCTTAACGGTGCCCTGTATCCCTTTGCGCCCTACTCGGAATTAGGCCCATTGTATGGTATTCCTATTCTTTCTTATTTAGGGTCACTGCTGAAAGTGGAACCCCTGTTCTTATTTTTCTTCTTTTTTTTATGGGGCCTGAACAAGAAAGCCAGCCACTCCAGAAGTAAAGTGCCACATGGTGCTGGCCACAGCCCAGGAGCTTGCATTACAAAAAAAAATAAAAAGAAACATTTTTTTTTTTACTTTTTTTTTAGAGGTCGCAAGTGAGACCACAGAGGTCGCAAGGGAGACCTCAGAGGTCGCAGTTGCGACCTCTCGAGACCCCTAAATGACGTCCCTGGCTGTGCTTAAAAGTGTTTGCCACACTAGCACAGCGCTCATACGGACGGTGGGGCAATGGTGTCCTGGACACTGTTTACCAGACACACACTTCATGTCGACTGTCTGATAGTAATGTGCAGTGGGTCGGAAGCCCGGCGGTGGCACTTAATTTGTTATGTGGTACGCATCCTCGTTCCTGAAAATGAGGAAAAGGGTGCTTTTTGAAGTGTAAAACACAGGGGTTTGCCTCCGTGAAATCCCAATAACTGGGTTTTATTGTGTTTATATTTGTTTTAAGTCTTAACTTTTATTACTTGCCTGGGGCAGACACAAATGTGAAATGGAGACTGCTAATGGCCCCTTTCCCTGACAAGTTACAGTTCACTGGGAATGGGGCCATTAGCATTCCAAAGTCCCCTAATTCTGTGTATACTCCACAGTAAATACCTGCACCGCATAAATCTGATTTGTTTTCTAGCTACTCTGTGATGTTTCTAAGTTGACATGAAAACAGTGAGTCAATGATGAGTACACACGTGCACCTTTTATTCAGAAGGTGCATGTGTGAAACAATTCTGTGAGTGAAGGCAATAGACAGAGATGCCTGGTTGTCCTGTGCTGGTTAGAACAGTTCAAGCATCAGGGTGTTGTAATTGTTTAACGAACTCCTTGATTTTCGGGAATAAGGGGTATTTAAAATGAAAGCTGAAAACAAGGAAAGGGGGTGTTTTAACAAAATGGAGACAAGCATGAGTACAACTTTAGACTGAGAATGCCACCCCCCAGGTCGGAAGGTCGAAAATAAAGCTGTGAGGCCCGAGTGTGTAGTCCTTTTCCACTGCATACTGGTGCAAGAGAAGATGGGTCATAAGTTCAGGCTGGCTCAGGGCTCTCCCCTACTGGCCACCCTTCCTTGCAGTAAGGCCCTCACAGAGAATTCCTCCTCTGCCTACTGTGGTGCTGCCCCGTGAGGGGATACGCACGCGGCGGCGTGACGTTGCACGTCGCCGCGTGCGCCTTAAATAAACGAAGCACAGGCGAATCCCATTTCATCTAAGGGACCAGGTGGACAGGGAACTCGATAACCTGGTGAACCTGGACGTAATTGAAAAGGTGGAGGGCCCCACACCCTGGGTATCCCCCATTGTCGTGGCGAGGAAACCGAAACAACCGGACTCCGTCCGAATCTGTGTGGACATGCGGTTGCCCAACAAGGCCATCAGGAGAGAACGACACCTGACCCCGACGATTGATGACATCATTGCGGAAGTGCAAGGGGCCCGTTTCTTCTCGAAGTTGGACTTACGGGCTGGGTATCACCAAGTTGTTCTCCACCCAGAGTCCCGTTATATAACGACTTTCACCACCCACAGGGGACTCTACAGGTACAAGCGTCTGAGCTTTGGAGTGTCGTCTGCAGCTGAGGTATTTCAGAACTTGATCCGAGGCGCTCTCGCAGACCTGGAGGGCGTCCTGAACATTAGCGACGACATTCTGGTCTTTGCGAGGACTGAACCAGACCACCTGAAACGCCTAGCTAGGACTCTCGAGAGGCTACAATCGCTGGGGCTCACCCTCCACAAGGACAAGTGTGAGTTCCTCCGCCCGACCATTGAGTTTTTTGGTTTCATCTTCAAGGAGGGCGGGGTGTCTCCTGACCCCAAGAAGGTCCAAGACATCAAGGCGGCACGACCCCCGGAGTCCGCATCAGAGGTGCGGAGCTTCCTCGGAATGGTGACGTACTGCGGGCGTTTCATCAAGAATCTCGCCTCGAGGTCGGAACCTCTGAGGGCCCTGACGAAAAAGGACACCGTCTGGCAGTGGGGCCCGTTAGAACAAGCGGCATTCGAGGACATTAAAGGTGCCCTAACAGCAGAGGACACCGTGGCTTTCTTTGACCCCGCCTTGGAGTCGGAGATTGTTGTGGACGCCAGCCCATTTGGCCTCGGGGCAGTCCTCACCCAGGTGAGCAGAGATGGGGGAATGAGGCCCGTGGCCTATGCGAGCAAGGCCCTCTCCGAGACCGAGCAGAGGTACTCACAGATTGAGCGAGAGGCCCTGGCGGTTCTGTGGGGGTGCCGGCATTTTCGGCTATATGTGCTGGGGAGACCCGTGACAGTGGTAACGGACCACAAACCACTGATTCCAATCATGGCTGGATCCTCCTCCAAACCACCAGCCAGGATCGAGCGATGGATGCTGGCCCTCCTGGAATATGGCGTCAACCTCATCTATAGGCCAGGGGCCAACAATGCGGCGGACTACCTGTCCAGGCATCCGGTGGGCAAGGATGGGCCCGCACAAGAGTCGTGTGCCGAGGAGGCCGATGATCACGTGAGCATGGTGGTCGAGAGTGCCACCCCCAATGCAATGCCGCTGCCCGAACTGGAGAGCGCATCAGCCAATGACGAATGCTTCCGCATCCTGAGAAGCTCGATGCAATCGGGGTCCTGGAAGGCCGTGCTGGAGTTGGTGGCCGGGCGCACTCAAGAGGCCAAGGTGACCCTCGAGCAACTCTGGAAGGTGAGGGATGAACTGTCCTTCACGGAGTCGGGTCTGCTGCTGCGGGGTGATCGCCTGGTGGTGCCGGGCTCCAAGGTCCACGAAGTCATCAACCTGGCACACCAGGGACACCAAGGGGCCGCCAAAACGAAGGCGAGGTTGAGGCTGAAGGTGTGGTTCCCCGAGCTGGAGAGGAAGGTGGACGACTTCGTAGCGGCCTGCGTATGGTGCCAGGCGGCTTCCCCTGTACAACGGGAGCCCGAGATCGAGGTAATGCCACGGGGGACCCGCCCGTGGGAAGTCGTGCATGCGGACTTCGGATCCACAGCCGTGGGTACTCACTTCCTAGCCATCGTCGATGAGTACTCGCGATACCCGGAGGTGGAATTCGTTGAGTCGGTGGCGTTTGAGCACGTGGTGGGCGCTGTGGAGAAAATCTTTGCCACCCATGGGTTCCCCGTGACCCTGTGCTCGGACAATGGATCCCCATTCCAGAGCGCGAGGTTCTCGGAATTTCTCGAAAGCTGTGGAGTGGCCCACCGAAAGGTGTCCCCATTGTGGCCCCGCGCGAACGGGGACGCAGAAAGGCTGATGAGGACATTAAACAAGACTTTCCGGATAGCTCAGGGACAAGGCCAGCCTCTCCAGCGGGCGCTATACCAGTTCCTGAGAGTATACCGCACTACCCCACATGCTTCAACTGGGGTGGCCCCGGCTGAGGCTCTATTTCGCAGGTGCCCCCGAGGTCTCCTCCCGGAGGTGCAGGAGAAGGTACCCGGTGTAATAGACGACCAAAGGGTGGAAGCGGAGCGACTGGCAAGGACCCATCAGGAAAACCTACGGAGGGGTCTTCGTCCGCAGCGGCTGGAACCGGGCGACGAAGTGTTGATTAGGAATCGGCATCCCCATGGGAAACTCTCGCTTCCATATGAACCCGAGCCGCTGGACGTAGTGGCAGTGAAGGGGTCGATGGTGACGGCATCGGATGGGAAGTCGGCCGTCACCCGAAATGTGAGTTTCTTCAAGAAACTGGGGGACTCTCGGACTGAACTCCCGCCTGACCCGGATGAGACGGTCCTCCCGGACGATGACACCCCCCGGGGGGAATGCGTGGGGTCACCAGCACGAGACACTGGAGCAGCCGGGAGTCCGGCGACGGAGGGAGGTGGGAGGTACCCCCAGAGGGCTGGGCGAGGGAGACCTGCCTACCTCGGAGACTACGTGCTGGGGCCGATTGACTGTGTTCCGGAGTGAAGGGGATCCGGGAGGCTGTTAATAAAAGGGGGCCTGGGGTTTTTGTGAGTTCACAACTGACAGTGTGTGCAGTGACATGTTTGATGTGTTTGTTGTTGTTGTTCCTCCCGGGAAAAAGGAGGAGTGTGGTGCTGCCCCGTGAGGGGATACGCACGCGGCGGCGTGACGTTGCACGTCGCCGCGTGCGCCTTAAATAAACGGGGCGTTCCCGGCCGCGTCAGAGCGACCGGGGAGCCCGAAGCGTACAGACGTGTTGGTGTCCAGTCTGTGCGTGCATGGGCTCGCGGGCACGCAGCGGGGGCTCACGGAGACCCCCAACACCTACCAGACCAACTTCCCAGGGTCATGGGAGCAGCGTAGTCCTAACGGTGACCACCTTACCTTTCTGTAGCAGCAATGATATGAAATGGCATTTATAACGCGCCTATACACAAGTGTTTGAAGGCGCGACGAGGCAAGGGAGGGGGAACAAAGGGAGGACAGACAACGATCCTACTAGGCCAGGAGTCATTCAGATCGTGCAAGTGCATAAGAAGGGGGAAAGTGGGGGGGGAAAGGGGAAGGGACAGTGCAGTACATGGGCATAGAATAATAACAATAAGTAAAAGTAACGGCCAACAGGTGGCAAGTGCAAAGGTAAGTGCAGACATCAAGTGTCAGTGCTGGTAGTGGGACAGTAGGGATACAGAAACAGTCACCAAGTGCTGGGGTTGCCAGGCAGGCAGCAAAACACTGAATAAAAGGTTCTATACAGGACTTTCAGCCTCTTAACCTTGGTTCAACTGTTGTGACGCATCGAAAAAAGTATACTAAGTTCCCAGCGAAAGGTCACTTCAAAGTAATTAGACAAATAGGTAAATTGAAAAATAGCTCTACAGAAGCCTGGGAGCTCTCTAGGGAGAGAGCTGGTTCCTCTGTGTCACTGTTAGTCTAATAACTTTGAAGCAGCCTTGCGCCTAGAGCTTATTAGTTGGTCTAATTGTGTATATGTTAAAGCGGGCCTGGAGCCACAGGTGGTGCCTGACGTGTGTAAGTAGGTACCCCAATAAAAGCTGTCCTTATGCCTGCCTTGCAGCTGACCCATGATTATGCAAAGGCTCTGTGTCAGCACTACTTCACCACCTTGTACCAACCACAGCCTATTCCGAAAACACAATTTGGCTCTTGTCACTGAACACCACGCTGACAAATGTATTCCTCCCTCAGAGACATTGGAAACCACTTGAAACCACGGTTGTGGCATTAACCCTCCAGAACCATTGGCCGGAGAAAAACGCGTTGTTATATCAGCACATAAATACAGTTTTAAGAAATATAACTTCTACCCCAGTGTGCATATACAAAACACATCTCCACAGAGTGGCCTTAATAGCAAGGCAAGCTTCCAGTGTATTTTATGCCAGCTGGCTCAAGTAGGGCAAATATAACCAAATGAACCACATGCACTGATGAATAATGTACAGCTCTTCCAAAAACGATGATTTTTAACCTTTTTTTAAAATTTATTTTAAAATGTTTTTGGTTACACTTATCACATCAAATAAGGCATTTAACCATTTACATTAAAAGACAATCGTCAATAGAAATCAACTTTCATTCCACTGATTGATTAACAACAAGATTTTTAGAGAACTTTTGTTCTTATTCCTTCGAGGAAATCTTATGAATCCCTTTGAGTTTAGGTGACCGTAGAAACTGACTTTGAGGATTAAACCATTTTGGCTCATAGTTTAATTATTCAATTTCTGGTTGCTTTAAAATGGCTTCTATGAACTGCAAAACCCTCGTACAGAGGCCTACCCTCTCTCCCATCGAGATCCAGTGCCACCATTGGAGATCAAAGGTTGTTATCCCAGAGGTTTTCTGGGCCTCAAGGTAGACAGCGCGCACCTTAAATGACGCTGGGCAGGCAGTTTGGAGGTGAAAGAGGGATTCAATTTCCCCTGGAAACTCGTAGTAGCTACATCGGGATTGTTCTTGCATTATTTGTTTCCTGCGTAAATGAACCTCTCTGGTGTTCAAGATGTTTGATCGCACTCGCAACAGTAGGTCTCTGTAATGTGCAGAAGGACATTTTAATAGATACTCCAGTGGTTTATTCAGGCCTTTTTCACACATGAAATCTGACAGAACGCATTTCTCGCCTCTTATTTCAGTCTCTGGGAAACATATAGTGCCTGATTATCAATGGTTTGCACTGGAGCAAACCTGAGATTCCCTGATTCTCAAAGCCAAAAAAGGTGAGCCAATCCAAAAGTGCGGGAAGAATCTCTAGGATGCTCTTTAGCAATATTTCGGAATCCTATTTGCACATGAGCATCTAACAGATGCCCCAGGAATACCCAGAGTTGCTCTTACATGGGTATAATGAGAGCTTTAAGTGAGCCGGGGCTATGCTTGACTCAGCCATGGCAGTCTCCACGTGTTGCACTTGACCAAGGAGTCTGTCAGGGCTCACCAACTAACTTCACCAACCTGATTTACTGTCGAAATAATATAAATATAAGATGAGGGCAGTACTCTCATCACCATTAAATGGCACTAGCAGCTATGTTTCGAATCACAACAATCGTACCATTAAATGGCACTAGCAGCTATGTTTCGAATCACAACAATCGTTAAAGACATTTGGAATTAGGTTGTTTTCGGGCAGGAAGGGAAATTATAATATGGGAATATATTGTTGGATTTTTTAAACACATTCTGTCAAAGTATTGTCATTATGAGGCAGTAATTAAAATCATACATACGAACCACGGATTTCTTTCAAAATAGCTGGGATTGCATGGTGCAATGACCTATTTTTATTTGATTTTAAAAGTTATATTTGAATATCTTTACTTTAGTACATTTTTTAATGGATATTAATTATTTGTTTACACATCTTTTAAAATATATTGTAGAGGATCAACTGTATACCTCTGCAGGAGAGCACGCCCCCCTTCCTCCCATATGTTGGAGAAATGAGTCCATGCCATGTTTGACACCTGCCGTTGTGCCAATACTGCAGCGTGTGTTCATAAGAAGATACCCGTTGAGACAACCTTACTGAATGTATCCCCGAAGTGATGACAACTTAGTGAGGAACTCCCTGAAGGAATATGAAAAAAAGCAAAGAAAGGATCTAGTGACGTCACAAGAGACCTACACGACGTCCCGAGATACTGACTGAAGAAGATGTATGTATCCTACAGACACGAATGACGAAGTAAAGAATCAAGCAAGCTTTTATATACCAAGAAGATTGCACATGCACAAAGTGCTACAGAAAATCAACCAGTCAATAATTGTACAGATGCTAAAACGCAAGGTTGACTAAATCATAAAAGAAGCTGGCTATACGTAGTAACTAGAATGCAGGCGAAGCCGCCGTTGTATAGAAGCTGGACATCGATATCATGAATTTAGTAAGCCAGGACCCATTAAGAGGGAAGGGAAAATGAAGCAGCAAAAGTCAGCTATCTATTCTTGAAAGAAGTAAACGTGCAGAGGATGAATCATCCCTTGTGAAGGTGCAAAGAAAGGATGCTATGAGTGTCAAGTTGTATTCATTAAGAGCAATTAAAACCTTCAAAATGGACCAGATCGTGGTCTCCTGTAACGTGGGCCAAGGATGAAAATAGAGTTCGAACTTGGAGTCCTAGACCTGATAGTGAGTGCTCTCACTCCTGTGCATTCTCAAAGACGATACTTTTGCAATCTTCATGGCAGAAGTCATGGGTGATGAGAGTTGCTGGGCTAATTGGGTTGGAAGGTAGTGTCATGTCCAGGGCCGTCATGAGGGGGGTGCAGGGGGGGCAAACTGTCCTGGGCCTCGCACTTGCGGGGGGCCTCGCAGCCCCCTCTCCTAAGTGGAAGGCAGCACAGTCTCCCGTGTCATTTATTCACACGGGGGACGGTGCTGTCTGCTCTCTGCCCCTGCAATGATTTTGCTGTTTTTTGCGAAGCCGTTTGGCTCCGCAACAAACAGCAAAATAATGGGAGACAGCAGGGCTCAGAAGTGGGCTCTGCTGCCTCCCGTTATTCAGCTGAAAACGTGGACATGCTGAATGACAAGAGAGGACTCCTCTCCTGTCAGTGTGTTCACGTTGCTCAGCGTGACCACACTGACTGATGGGAGAGGAGTTCTCTCTTGTCAGTCAGTGTGTTCACGTTGCTCAGCATGACCACACTGACTGATGGGAGAGGAGTTCTCTCTTGTCAGTCAGTGTGTTCATGTTGCTCAGCATGACCACGCTGACTGATGGGAGAGGAGTTCTCTCTCGTCAGTCAGTGTGTTCATGTTGTCAGTGTGACCACGCTGACTGATGGGAGAGGAGTTCTCTCTCGTCAGTCAGTGCGTTCACGTTGTTCAGCGTGACCACGCTGACTGATGGGAGAGGAGTTCTCTCTTGTCAGTCAGTGTGTTCACGTTGTCAGTGTGACCACGCTGACTGATGGGAGAGGAGTTCTCTCTTATTAGTCAGTGTGTTCACGTTGCTCAGCGTGACCAAGCTGACTGATGGGAGAGGAGTTCTCTCTTGTCAGTCAGTGTGTTCACGTTGCTTAGCATGACCACGCTGACTGACAGGAGAGGGCTCCTCTCCTGTCAGTCAGTGTGTTCATGTTGTCAGCACGATCATGCTGACTGATGGGAGAGGAGTTCTCTCTTGTCAGTCAGTGTGTTCACGTTGCTCAGCATGACCACGCTGACTGAGAGGAGAGGACTCCTCTCCTGTCAGTCAGTGTGTTCATGTTGTCAGCGTGATCACGCTGATTGGAGAGGAGTTCTCTCTTGTCAGGCAGCATGTTATGTTATGTTATGTTATTTTGCATTTATATAGCGCCTTATATACCATTGGTATGGTCTGAAGGCGCTGGTAGGTTGAACGCCCTTGGGAACCGAAGTTCAGGTCAGTAGAGAGAGTAGAGGGAGTCCAAAAGTGCGTGTGCGCACCAGGTATGTGTGCAGCTGGTGCGGAAATCGAGTGGTAGCTGCTTCTTAGCTGTAGGTGTGGTGGTTGAGCGGTCAGGAGTATGTGTTCGATCTGGTCGGTTTTACCCAGGACGAGTGTGGCTGCGTTAGGCCTGAGGAGAACGCCTGGCTGGGGGGGGTGAAACCAGCAATGATTACTTAGAGTGATGTGGAGTAAGCGGGAGAATGTAGATATGAGAACAGTTATACCGAATGGTGTCATAGTATCTCTGTGTTCTAGATGAGTGGTGGTGTAAGGGGGAGAGTAAGCGTGGGGTGTGGTATGATGTATGTTTTCAAGTGTTTCCTTCATTCCAAAGCATATTAAGTATCGTCCGTTGCACATATTCGTCCGTTCCTCATACTCGTCCGCTCCACACATTCGTCCAGTCATTATCATCGTCTAGTTCACACCCTCGTCCAGTCCGCACACTCGTCCAGTCCGCACGCTTTCTTTGCTGCGGTTGGTGTGAGAGAGGGTAGGGGTCAGAGGGGGAGACAGAGGCAGCTTCGGTTCTTGCTAGGGCTAGGCGCGCAGTTTTTAGGGAGGGGAAAGGGTGCGGTCGGGGGGAGGTGGCAGGGGTATGATGGCAAGGCGGGGGGTGGGTGATTGCAGGGTGGGGTGTGGTAGTGGGGGGAGCGGGCACGGGCAGTGCTGGTGGGTCGGCAGTGGGGTTCAGGAGATGAGTGGTCTTGGGTTTCTGATGGGCACTGGTGGAGTTGGTGCGCTCATGATTGGTGTGAGGTTGATTTGGGAGGGTTTTCTGATTGTAGTTCTAGGGTCAGTGACTCACACTTATAGGTACACTTCTGGGCTCAACTAGTCCAGGACTAATTGGTGCTTCTAAGCAATTGGGTATACTTCTAAGTGCAACTTGGTACGGTTCTAAATGCAATTGGGTACACTTTCTTAATGCAGTTGGGTATACTACTGAGTTGAGCAACTTTCCAGAGAGGCTAATGGGCGCAACTTCAAATGTAGTTGGATATACTTCTAAATGCATGTGGGAACAGTCTTAAATTCAACTTTCTCAGAGAGGGTATTGGGTGCAATTTCTAAGTGCAATTGGGTACACTTCTAAAATTTGGTGGGAACAATTCTAAATTCAACTTTCTCAGAGAGGGTGCAGGGTACAGTTCTAGATGCAGGTAGGAACAGTTCTTAATTCAACTTTCTCAGAGAGGCTAATTGGGCGCAGCTTCTAATTAAGATTGGGTATAATTCTAATGGAGGTGGGAACAATTATGAATTCAACTTTCCCAGAGAGGGTGCAGGGTACAGTTCTAGATGCAGGTAGGAACAGTTCTTAATTCAACTTTCTCAGAGAGGCTGATTGGGCGGAGCTTCTAAATAAAATTGGGTATAATTCTAATGCAGGTGGGAACAATTCTGAATTCAACTTTCACAGGCTATTGGGCACACTTCTAAATGCAACTTTCACAGATAGGCTATTGGGCACATTTCTAAATTCACAGAGAGGCTGTAGGGCGCACTTTCTAAATGCAACTTTCACATGCTAACATTCACAATTCCATCCAAGAGTGGAGATGCTAACATTCACAATTTCATCTAAGAGTGGACATGCTAACATTCACAATTCCATCTAAGAGTGGACATGCTAACATTCACAATTCCAACTAAGAGTGGACATGCTAACATTCACAATTCCAACTAAGAGTGGACATGCTAACATTCACAATTCCATCCAAGAGTGGACATGCTAACATTCACAATTTCATCTAAGAGTGGACATGCTAACATTCACAATTCCAACTAAGAGTGGACATGCTAACATTCACAATTCCATCTAAGAGTCGACATGCTAACATTCACAATTCCATCTAAGAGTGGACATGCTAACATTCACAATTCCTTCTAAGAGTGGACATGTTAACATTCACAATTCCATCCAAGAGTCGACATGCTAACATTCACAATTCCATCTAAGAGTGGACATGCTAACATTCACAATTCCACCTAAGAGTGGACATGCTAACATTCACAATTCCTTCTAAGAGTGGACATGTTAACATTCACAATTCCATCCAAGAGTCGACATGCTAACATTCACAATTCCATCTAAGAGTGGACATGCTAACATTCACAATTTCATCCAAGAGTGGACATGCCAACATTCATAATTCCATCTAGATGCGACGCAGGCCAATATTCACAATTCCATCCAAGAGTGGACATGCTAACATTCACAATTCCTTCTAAGAGTGGACATGCTAACATTCACAATTCCTTCTAAGAGTGGACATGCTAACATTCACAATTTCATCCAAGAGTGGACATGCCAACATTCGTAATTCCATCTGGATGCGACGCAGGCCAATATTCACAATTCCATCCAAGAGTCGACATGCTAACATTCACAATTCCATCTAAGAGTGGACATGCTAACATTCACAATTTCATCCAAGAGTGGACATGCCAACATTCATAATTCCATCTAGATGCGACGCAGGCCAATATTCACAATTCCTTCTAAGAGTGGACATGCTAACATTCACAATTCCTTCTAAGAGTGGACATGCTAACATTCACAATTCCTTCTAAGAGTGGACATGCTAACATTCACAATTCCTTCTAAGAGTGGACATGCTAACATTCACAATTCCTTCTAAGAGTGGACATGCTAACATTCACAATTCCATCTAAGAGTGGACATGCTAACATTCACAATTTCATCCAAGAGTGGACATGCCAACATTCATAATTCCATCTAGATGCGACGCAGGCCAATATTCACAATTCCTTCTAAGAGTGGACATGCTAACATTCACAATTCCTTCTAAGAGTGGACATGCTAACATTCACAATTCCTTCTAAGAGTGGACATGCTAACATTCACAATTCCTTCTAAGAGTGGACATGCTAACATTCACAATTCCTTCTAAGAGTGGACATGCTAACATTCACAATTTCATCCAAGAGTGGACATGCCAACATTCATAATTCCATCTAGATGCGACGCAGGCCAATATTCACAATTCCATCCAAGAGTGGACATGCTAACATTCACAATTCCTTCTAAGAGTGGACATGCTAGTATTATGGCACTCTGTTATTGGTAGGTAAGATAGAGTGGCGGGGGTTTTCTGGAGTAGAGTGATTGCTCTACTCCCCACCCATGCCACACTCACGGTTTTTGTTGGTGTTTGTTGGTGTCTACGTGTCAGCTGCGTAGATGCTTTTTAAGGGTGCATGGAGGTAAGGTAAGTGTTTTTTTATTTTAAATTAAAAGTGTATATGTGTATTTAAATTAAGTTAGTATGTATATGTGTATTTATGAATGCATGCATGCATGCATGTTGGTGTTTGTGTCAATGCTGTGTTTGGTTTTATGTATACATGCATGCATGGAGTTGTGTAAATGGTGGATGAATGTATGGGTGAAAGTGTTTTTTGTGAGTGTGTGTTCAGTACCACCCCTAAATGTAGCCCCCCTGGGGGCCACTTCATTAAGGGATAGGTTCATGGCATCAGAGGTGCACCTAGGCTAAAATGTCAGGGGGGAAAGGGGACTAAATGTTTGGCGAGGCGCTAACGTCAGAGGCTGTGAGGGAGGGGCAAACGTCCTTGTGTGGGGGCACCTAACATCTTTCCACATTTCGAATGAGACTATTCTGCTAAAGCTTCAATGTTACAAGCAGCTACCTTTTGCCTTCATTTCTGAAACGTCACACTTAAGGACTGCTGTGAGAATGAGATGTCTCATGTCACCACTTCCCTTCTAATCACTCCCCTGGCATGCAAGTGCTAATCCCACATCACGATTTCAATTTCCTAAAAATGCATGGATATGAATGCAGGTGCTAACAGTGAAATTACGTCTCATGGCCCTGCTAATCCCTATGGCAATTCTCACCAAGTTCCTGCCCTCCCCACCCAAAACACCTCCTCACTGGAACTCTTTGAGCTAGCTTTAAACATGCCTTGCCATCAAACTTTGCCCTCAATGTGCCTGCAAGTGTATCCTTAAAGGATTCTTCTGAGAGTTCATGACTTCATTGGATTTGTAAACACGTAACTGGTGTAATAAAAATGTCTTAATCAGGTCTGCCTTTGGCCACTCAATTTAAAAACACCCTGCATGTCTTTCGCTGAAGTTCTTTTAAAAATAAGCATTGGCAAGGCCAACAGTTTGGCTTGTGTATAAGTATCAGGCTTTTACCAGGTTCTGCTATTGGCTGCTCAGGTACTCAAACCATTTTGCACTGGCACTATCAATGGCCAGCTAATACCAATACAGAAGTGCCTTTCCCATGCCTACACGAATGCCCAAACTGTTAGCATTGCCAGTGTTCTTTTTGCTTTACCCTTGATGCACAGGACTATGCATCAAGGTTGAAGCAAACATACTACTTGGCTAAATTGGTCCACATTGAATGTAGGCCAATTTAGCCAGTAATAACACTTATGGTACACAGTCAGCCTGGATATACTTTCTGTGGCATGGTATTTTTACTGGCTGGGAGTCCGTACATGGTAATAATGGCATATATTGATACAGCCTGCATGGACATAATTAGAACAACCAGCATGAATATATTTTTATACTAGCATATCTCGCGTGGAAAGGCAGCATGAAATGTATTGGAAAATGTTCCTATGCACAATTTGTGATTTGCAACTATTGGGGATTTCCATGTGCTTCCATACAAAACTAATTGCAAACTGTATGGATTTCTACCCAATTTTGCAAAGAAAGTGCTGTAAAATGCATACTTTTAAGCCAATGATTCAAACATTTTCTTGGGAATGAGAACCCCCCTCAAGCAACCCTTGTTTGGTTTGGGCTCCCTCACTGTGCTATGTTGATCCTGCCTAATTGGCACAAACATTTAAGCCTCTTAAGTTCACAAATGTACCAGCCTCCACTGTACATCATTTGTCACTGTATATGATGTGTGTCTTAATGTGCACACAGGGGCAGGGTTCTCCTTAATGATATGATATGGCATTTATAACGTGCCTGTACACAATTGTTTCCAGGCGCGACAAGACAAGGAGGGGGAAACAAAAGACTAGGACAAAACACAGATCTTACTAGGCCTTGTGTCATTCAGATCGCGCAAGAGCAGGGAAGGGGGAGGGGAGATGTGTCGAGGATGGGGTAGGATGTAGAAGTGCAGGAACAAAGGAGAAACAAGAGTGCAGCCAAAGGGTGGCAAGTGTGGGTACTCATAAGTGCAGCCAATGGGTGGAGAATAAGAGCAAGAGCGGGGACTGTTGGGTTACGGATACAGACCACAAGTGCAGGGGAGCCAAGAGGCATGGTGGGATTGCAACAGGACAGGCAGGGACCTGGGCCCGAATTCAGAGCTTGACCAGGTGACCATTGCATAGATTTCTCAAGTCTCCTGTTTGCGGATGTGCTGCCGCTGGCCGAGTCCAAAAAAATGTAAGGGGGCCTCACCAAATGTTTTGCCCCGGGCCTCACCATATCTTCTGACAGCCCTGGTCATGGCCCATCTCCTCGCACCTGGGTCTAGGCTTACGTGCTGCTAAGTGAACCCAGTGTTTCAGACATGGCTGAAGCGTGCCAACCAATTGTAGTAGTCCATATAACAAAGGACCTTATAGTTTGAAGACCAATGAGAAACTGTGTACCTAATGTTTCTGAAGATGACATGTTTTAGAGGTAGGCATATGCTGTCCACCTGATAGTGGACCGCCAATCACAATCCTGGTTCCTATAGAATGTGTATTTAGATGTTCCCCTTAGCCAATCCCGACCCTTGATAGGTTTTATATTATTCGCCACGTAGTATGACGTCACGTCTGACATATTTTTGATATAAAAGCTGTTGTTTGTGTAAAGATCGCTGAGAGAACCTGAGCGTAAATCTGTTGCTGTTCGTTGTAAACTCCCTGCTTTAGATAATTGTTAATAAAGCAGTGCTTTGCCATCTTCCTGAGTTGGTTCGGTTATTTGGACTTGAAGTTATTCTGTGTGATCCCATCCATTACATGCACGATCCTAAAGGGCCCTAAGCTCAATATGTTGCTCCCTTTTATTGTAGCTACAAAAATGGAGTGGCAGGTTTGTCTTTCAAGTATGCAGGATCTCGCATTTTAAAGGCGCCTTGGCTACTTTTGATTTGAGGCTGCGCCAGACCTTTTATGCCAGCCCAAAAATATTGCTTCAGGAAAAGCTACAGCCCCCCTCAATTTATTACCCCTCTTACAGCACTGGTTATAAGGCAACCGGTCCAAATCAGAGCTGCTCACTTCTCATGTGTTCCATTGCACATTTTTGGGATCCAGGCCACAGTTTGTAACTTTGTCCGAGTTTTAATTTGCTGAGGTAATGGATTAGAAAATCAAGGGAGAGCTGGAATAAAAAATGAAATGTTGAAAGTGCACATAGAGGTTAATCCTTAGAGGGCAAGTTTACGGGCAGAAGGCCCCCTCGCACAGGCCAACCGAGGAAAAATGCTTGGAGGAATCTCCGCACAGACAAAAACGCTACCAGGGCGGATCACGCCAAGGACAGTGCCAGGAACAGAGCAACAACATCCCCGCTCTCTTCATCGAGCAGTTGGCAGCACACCCTGCAGTGCCCGAGGATCACGCGGAGGTCAGAAAATATTTACCTCATGGTCTAAATCAGATGAGATTATCCTCACGGATACCGTCAAACAAACAGAGCGGGCTCGAGGAGCCCTGCCAGCCGGCGGGGAGCGGCTGACCACCGCGCGCCCGCCGCAGCCGGCCAACTCCTGCAGACAGGGAGGCGGGAACAATGAGTGCACTGTACCTGAGGCAAAACAAACCCCGGCTGGCGAGGGCCGCCAGACGCCCGGGCAAACACTCCCAGGAGCACGCAGGCTACGCATTCCATTTATTGCAATCCTGGAGTTTACAAAAGATTAATGCGGCCTTGTGACAGAAACCCGTTAGACCACACAACACAGGTGCTTTCAGAGGAGGGCACTGCAGGAGGAAGCTTGAAGAAAAAAAAAAAAAACATACGCGCCAATGAGTCCTACTCGTTGGCTCCCGTTCCTGTACAGCAACGCACTCCTGAAAACAGAACAGTAAGGACAACTGCAAAGTCCACGGAAAGGGAGGGCGGGTGGCGCGAGATGCCACTTTGCAGCAGCTCTGTGGGGGAAAACGCGCTTTTGGTTGGACTCGAGGCCGAGAGCTCAATTTCGGATAATAGCAGTGGCAGGGCGGCGTGTGGATATTTACTTCATTGCATCATGGCATATCGCTCCTCTCCCGTCGCTTTTCTCGCTAGCTATTCCTCTCCTGGTGCCAATTCCATTCTGACGGTAGGCACCAATGCCACCTGTACCTGTCACATCCAATGATACTCATCCGCGACCGCCGGCGGCGCGCACGCTGCGCACCAGATACCTTTACCTTCTGTCTCTTCTTTCCAGCCGCCGTTTCTGTTAGTCTGCCCTTTCCTGCCATGTAGCTTCCAGACAGTGGCCTAGCTCGAAATCATACAAGTGAGGTTGGGGGCAAACAGGGGGCACACGTGGAATTGGGCGGGTGAGGGGTGCTCAAACAAGCGCCAAGAGGCCAAATTGGTTTACGACTGCATCTATTTTACCAATCTATTTATATTTCTTCAAAGTTTCATTGTGCAAGTATAGAATTAAAGTATGCATCAAGGTAATAGACCCCATAAAAAGTAATTTCTCTTTAATACCTGGTAAAATGCTCTAAAAAAAAAACTCCATAGGCATTTGATCTTACAAGTGTCTTAATGTGCGTTTTTTTGGGAAGATGTTTTTTGTCATCGTTTGATACTGTGTCTTCAAATCAATGGATGAAAAAATATAACAAAACTTAACACCTGCAGTCACCTCTACTCTTCCTTTGATCAGGAGCCTTACTCAGTACCTATTTGGTCCATGGACTGAGTAGTCCTATAGTAAGAGAGTTTGAAGAGACACGTGGATTCCCGAGTTCTAGATTGTCCTTTGCTGGTAGTGGGGTCGAATCCTTGGTGTCTTTAAATTCTACCCCAGGTCCCTTTTTGTCATAGTGTGCCTTCAAGCTCCAAGTCACAGCTCCCTAAATTGCACCCCAGCCTCAGTAACACAGTAACACGCCCACATGACAGTTCCGTGTTCTTCCTAAAGTGCCCACTCAGAGCTTTATAGTCGAGTTTGATTATACAAATAACCCATAACAATTCTCAATCATTATTACAAGTTTAACAATAATAATATCACAATTTACTCTAGTGCTCTTCATGATGGATACCTCTCTTGCGATTTTCGCTGGTAGTTGCGCTATGGTCGAAAGTGTCAGGAACAGCTAGAAGATTCAAGGACAAAATGTAGAAGCAAGTAGTCCTTCATGGCCACGCCCTGCTCCTGACATGGCTTTGGGGGTGCTTGGCCTAACCTGTATCTTAGCATCAATGCCTGTCACCAGCGACTACCTCTGTTGTTAGTGCAGAAACCGTTCCGCACTTCACAGCGCGTTTGTCCAATGGGATTGCGCCATTATAGAACGCTTCTATGAATCCGGCCCCTAGAGTCTCTAATGCTTCAGTTCCTTCAGCAGTGTTTATCTGCTGCTTCTGGGAAGCAACATCTTGTTTGCTCATTTTCAAGAATTGTATTTTGCTTACATATATTTTTTATATACTTAGTTATGGGTATTTGGGTCGTTTTTGAGTCATGTTGTCCAATTCGTGGTGCATAAGGCTTCTCTTAAGAAGGGGTGCAAAACCAAGTAACACAGCTCAAAGCCGTTGGAAAATAAAATGAGGGAATGTGGATTCGAGAAGTATCCCTTTCATTCTTAATTGTCAAAATGCCAGAAAGTCTTCTCCAGGCCACTCTGGTAAGAATGTCTGATTGGAAGCCACTCAGAAAAAGTCTCCTCAAAGACTGCATAAAGGACTGGAGTTTGACAGACGGTGAATGTTCACAATGGCGTATTAATTCCTCCAAAGAAAATCTGTCTTTGTGGACTAGATGGCAGGTCCTCCTGGCGAGGATCTACAAATCATTGCAATGGCTATTGGGGGTGGCTTTGCCCCTTTCCTCCATCAGTACCACGCACAGGGCATGCTCCAGGGAAGCGTTACAGCATTAGCAAGGGAACTTCACCTTCACTCAGGGTGGGGGTGGGAGGGTCAATTAGCTTGGGCTCTGTTGCTTCCCAAAGCTAGGCTTGTGCTCAATAAATGCCCAAATGCCCGCAATAAAGCACGAAAATGAATACCCTTGGCATAAATAATTAGTTTGCTCCTAGTGCTTTGGAGGCCTGAAGGGAATACACTGAACAACCACGAATTGGTGCACACATGTACACAAGCTATTTATTTTCACTGGCGCATGAATGTCCATATATGTTATATCCATGTCTGGTGTCCAGGAGTAAAATAAACTCTCTCCTGTCATGGCAACAGGTTCCACAACTGTCATGATCTCTGCTTCCAAAAGATCAGGACTTGCCCGACTCCCTTGGAAGCAACCCATAACCCTGGTTCCGAGTGCCAGCCAGTCCCAATTGGGACCTTTTGGACCCTGTCCTGGCGCCAGTGGCACCAGGCTCATAAAATTGCCCAGTCCCAGCGCTGGAAGCGCCGGGCTCATAATGCTTGGGTGGACTTACCTGCAGCAGACCATGCTGCTTACTTACCTGCCAGTTGAGCCCCTGATCCTCTTCTGTTTGGAACTACTTTTCCTGTTGGGTGGGGCAGGAGCCACTCCCTAGGTTCAGAACACTGGAACTCTTCTGGAAAGCAGGAACTCTTTTCTCACCTAGGCGAGGCTGTGGAAGGAGACACCTAAGCACTACAGGAGGCTATTTAAACCACACCCGATGGATGAATCTTGCTTTGCGTTATTCTGCATTCTCTGCAGCAGAACGCTCATCGTGTCTTCTGCTTCTGATTCTGGGCCTAAGGGAACAAAGGCTTACCATCCTGGAATCCAGTCTTCAGCAGCACCTGTAAAGACAAAGAAAGAACAGGTTAGCACTACGGCCTTCAGTGGCAGCGCATCTCTTACCTGGTCCATCGGCTGTCACCAACGCCTCGCGCTGCATTCCGGCATCTGAAAGACAAAGGCTTACCTACTCTTCGCATGCTCCGGAGGTCTTCGCACTGCATTCCGGCATCTGAAAGACAAAAGCTTACCAGCTCTTCGCACGCTCCGGAGGCCTTCGGCGCTGCATCCCGCATCTGAAAGACAAAAGAAGGTGCGTTTAAAGACATTGGGCAACTTTATTACTCACGTGCCATTACTCCTTCCCACGCCGAATCCAGTGGGTATTCCAGCACCCTTCAGCTTCTCTAAAGCTCCGAACTTGTACCTGCAAGATAAAAGGGACAGTTAGTGCGCATCGTGAAGCAGGCTACAAGCGCTTACTTACGTGCTTCCAGGCGCTTCTATTCCTCACGCGGGTTCGATCCTCAACTCTCATCAGCCCGCCATCCGCCATCGCCGGAACCCTGCAAAACAAGAGATATCATTACAAAAGACTTTTAAGACATTTGAAGTGCCCAGAACTTACCGTTCGTGCAGTTAACGACGGACAGCAGTCCTCTGAGTTCAAGAGGCCTGCACCCTTATCCAGTGAAGAAACTGGTTACGGCACCCTGCCCCGAGGCAGATGGAGAGCTCGGCGTTCACTTACCTAAGGTGAGGGCGTTAACCTTTGGGGTTCTACAGGAGAAGAGAAAGGGAGGAGGAGAGAGGCACCCAATAACCCCAGTTCATTAATCCCATATTTTCTATCTGCAGACATCTTACTCTTCGAGTCAGACATACAGTGCACAGAGGTCCAGCCCAAAGAGCCAACCGTGTGTTACACATCACCTTTGAAGATACGGCATTCACCCAGTCAAGACCGGCGCCTCTGCGGGAATCAGGTGAGCGTTACAGAACGCAAAGCCGACCGCAAAACTCCCACCCAGGCGCTATGGAAACCTCGGATACCGACCAGCTAGCCCAGTTACTTGGGGAACTAAGAGCAGAAGTGCATGCAGCCCGTCAGGAAACAAATGCTCTAAGAAGGGAACTGATTATTTCCAAGGAGCGAACAGACGATCTCGCTAGACAATTGCTACAGTCACAAGCCGGACAAACTCCGTTACCCGCATCAGGGGCAAATCTTCCTTCAACATCCTCTACGAACCCAGTGCAGATCAACCTACCTGGGAATGTACCTCTGGCTCCGCCCGAACGATTTTCTGGTGACCCAAAGAGGTTTGCAGTATTTATTAATCAGTGCCGGTTGCACTTCTTATGCCGGCCAGCAGCCTTTCCAACTGATCAAGCTAAGGTAGCTTTCGTGCTTTCGTACCTTAGTGGCAATGCGGCAGACTGGTCGATCCCTCTAGTTAATCAAGATGATCCGGTTCTCCATGATTTTCAAGCTTTTCAGCTCAGTATGGAAAAACTGTTTGCAAGACATTCACAGGGGCAGGCCTTGGACAATGAGCTCCTTTCATTGCGACAGGGTAATCAAGACCTTTTGGCTTATATTGCGTCTTTCAACAGACTGATAGAGGAAACTCGATGGCCTGAGGACAAAAGGATTACGCTGTTTTATAGAGGTCTACGTGGAGAGCTCAAAGATGTGTTAGCCCAAGTAGTGAATCCCCCGCAAGACTGTTCGGACTATATTGACTTAGTCGTTCAAATTGAACACACAGACTGCAGAACAGGAAGGCCGATCGTTCCAAGTTTGATGCTCGAGTATTTTCCAAACCACCAACTCCTACCAAAGGAGTAGACTCCGGGGAACCCATGCAAATAGGGGGCCTGACAGGACCACTAACACAAAAGGAGCGGGAAAGGAGAAAACAGCTGCAATTATGCCTCTATTGCGGAAACTCGGGGCACTTTCTTCGAGACTGTCCGGTGAAACCAGCCAAGAAGGCAGTAGGAGCTGCAGTTACCAGGGTCACAAACTCTGAGCAGGGAAATGACCTCGCCCGACAAGAATAGAGGTCCTCTTGCCGAGCGTTAAAACCAGTTCCGTGACCTCGCATTTCGTGATACCTATGGTCCTCATTAGCCCTGAACATCCGGATCGATTACATGCGATTGAAGCTTACGTCGACAGCGGTGCCATCGGCAATTATGTGGATCATGAAATGGTTTTGAGGATGAATCTGACTCTTTGTCCAAAGGCTGTAAAGGACGTCATTACTACGGTGGATGGTACGGAGATAGCCTCCGGACCAGTAACGCATACCACCCAAGAAGTGACGCTAGTAAGTCAAGATGGACACCATGAGAAGATCGTGTTCGATGTGATCAAGGCCCCTCAGTTCCAGTTTATTCTAGGAATTCCTTGGTTAGAGAAGCACAATCCTCAGATCGATTGGCGGGCAAGAACGGTTCAGTTTCCAGAATGTGTCTCTACTTGTCACCCTCGACCTGGTGTTGCACTGGCAGCAATTTCCTCGGAGGCTCCCCAGTTACCTCCTGAATACCTAGAATTCCAAGATGTTTTCCGGAAGGATCAGGCTAACTCTCTACCTCCTCATAGGTCTTATGACTGCCAGATAGACCTGATACCTGGATCTACTCCTCCTTGTAGTAGAATTTATGCCCTCACCGAGCCTGAGAATCTTCACCTCCGACAATACCTGGATCAATACCTAGCGAATGGGTTTATTCGTCCTTCCAAGTCCCCTGCTTCCTCAGCTTTGTTCTTCGTTCCAAAAAAAGAAGGGGACCTTAGAACTTGTATAGATTATCGCGCCCTGAACCAGATCACCGTTAAGAATAGATATCCGTTACCTTTGATCCCTGAACTCCTGGACCAAGTCAGAAAAGGATGCATATATACAAAGCTGGATCTTAGAGGAGCCTACCACTTGGTACGAGTAAAAGAGGGCGATGAATGGAAGACGGCCTTCCGCACCAAGTATGGGCTATTTGAATATCAGGTCATGCCTTTCGGACTTTGCAATGCCCCGGCCGCCTTTCAATATTTTATGAACGATGTCCTCAAAGAGCTCATAGATGTGTGTGTTGTTGTTTACATTGACGACTTCCTCGTTTATTCTTCATCGGAAACTGAACATCGGAAACATGTGAAAATGGTCCCCGAGAGATTGCGTCAACACAAACTTTTCGCTAAGTTGGAAAAATGTGTTTTCAACGTGACTGAAGTTGAATTCTTGGGATTCATATTATCACCTAGCGGAGTGCGTATGGATTCAAAGAAGGTCGATGCAATTCTCAAATGGCCATCGCCATCCTCCGTAAAAGGTGTTCAAAGCATGTTAGGCTTCGCTAACCTTTACCGCAGGTTTATCCCCGAATTCTCTCGAATAGTCCAGCCCATCACCGCCTTGTTAAAGAAAAACAAACGTTTTGAATGGTCTACCGAGGCGGAACAAGCTTTCCAGAATTTGAAGACTAGATTTATCTCTGCACCGATCTTAAAACATCCTCGACCAGAACTCCCGTACATCATTGAAACTGATGCTTCGAGCCTTGCCATGGGGGCAGTTCTATCACAAAAGGACCCAGTAACCAATCAGTTGCATCCCTTGGCATTTTGGTCCCGCAAATTCTCGCCTCCTGAAATCAATTACACTATTACTGATAAGGAACTTCTAGCTATCAAGTCCGCCTTTAAGGCTTGGCGGCATTATCTTCTGGGGGCCCGACACACCGTTACTGTGATTACAGATCACCGAAACCTGCAATATTTGAAAACCGCAAAAGCTCAATCCTCTAGGCAACTCCGTTGGGCACTATTCTTTGCCGAGTTTGACTTCATAATTACCTATCGACCTGGTACAAAAAACGGTAAAGCTGATGCCCTTTCTCGGATGGGAGTGGAAGAACATTTGATCAATCCTAAACCTGTACCTATCATTCCCGAACAAAGAATTCTAGGTGTAATCGCCACACAATCCATAGAGGAAGTTAAGGATAAAGCCAGGCTACTGGTAACTCCAGCAGACATACAGAATTGGCATCTGCAGGGAAAGGACTTTACGGTGAAGGACAACCTATTATATTTCCAAGAACGGTTATACCTGCCCAGCACAGATTTACAGAAAAAGGTAATCTCTTGTTATCACGATTCTTTAATGGAAGGACAGCCCGGTATGACCAAGACCTCGGAAAAGATCAAGCGCTACTTCTGGTGGCCGTCTTGGAAAAAAGATATCAGAGACTTTATAATGTCCTGTGGAGTATGCGCCCAAAACAAGAGTCAAAAGGAAAAAACAGCCGGCCTCTTACGCCCTATTGACATCCCACCTCGCCCTTGGCATACGCTTTCTATGGACTTCATCACCGATCTACCTCCATGCTCCGGATACAATACCATCCTAGTAATCGTGGACCTATTCTCCAAGATGGCGCATTTCATTCCACTCAAAGGCTTACCAACAGCAGCAACTCTGGCCCGAGAATTTCTCGAAAACATCGTCCGACTGCACGGTTTTCCTTCAGTTCTCATTTCGGATCAAGGTAGTCAATTTATTTCTCATTTTTGGTGAAGTTGCTGTCGGTCGGCTCAAATTGATGTGAGACTTTCGACCAGCCACCACCCTCAAACCGACGGACAAACCGAGAGGACCAATCAAACTCTGGAACAGTATTTGCACTGCATGCTACAACAAACTGAAAAAACTTGGAAAGATATCCTTTGGATAGCCGAATATGCCTACAATAACTCTGTCCACTCGGGAACTGGGAAGACCCCGTTTTTTCTTTTATACGGTAGTCACCCTCGAACCTCGGAGTTGGATCCACTCCAAGATCTTGGAACACCAGCAGTAGACCACCTGCATTCTACAATCACCCAAGCCTTTAAGGAAGCCGTTTCTCACCTTCAAAGGGCTAAAGAACAATACAAGAAAGGAGCAGACCAACATCGGAAGGAAGCCCCCCAATATCAAGTAGGAGATCAAGTCTGGTTATCCACCAAATATCTACCTCTAAAAGGACCACGCACATTCAACCCAAGATACCTTGGTCCCTATTCCATCACTACCATAGTAAATCCAGTAGCGGTCAAGTTGGACTTGCCCCCTCACATGAAGATACATCCGGTCTTCCACGTCTCTCTATTAAAAACCTGTGCAACCTCAAACCCGACTAACTAAATCTCCAAAACCTATTCTAGTTGATGGAGAACTCGAGTTTGAAGTCAAAAGCATCCTGGATTCCAAGATCTCCAAATCTAAACTATTTTACCTGATTGACTGGAAAGGCTACGGTCCCCAAGAAAGATCCTGGGAACCTGCAGAATATGTCCACGCCCCTTTTCTAATCAAAAGATTTCATCGAACATTTCCTAACAAGCCCAAACCCCCGGAGAAGCCCGGTCTGGGAGGGGCCTTGAGGGGGGGTGCTGTCATGATCTCTGCTTCCAAAAGATCAGGACTTGCCCGACTCCCTTGGAAGCAGACCCATAACCCCGATTCCGAGTGCCAGCCAGTCCCAATTGGGACCTTTTGGACCCTGTCCTGGCGCCAGTGGCACCAGGCTCATAAAAATGCCCAGTCCCAGCGCTGGAAGCGCCGGGCTCATAATGCTTGGGTGGACTTACCTGCAGCAGACCATGCTGCTTACTTACCTGCCAGTTGAGCCCCTGATCCTCTTCTGTTTGGGACTACTTTTCCTGTTGGGTGGGGCAGGAGCCACTCCCTAGGTTCAGAACACTGGAACTCTTCTGGAAAGCAGGAACTCTTTTCTCACCTAGGCGAGGCTGTGGAAGGAGACACCTAAGCACTACAGGAGGCTATTTAAACCACACCCGATGGATGAATCTTGCTTTGCGTTATTCTGCATTCTCTGCAGCAGAACGCTCATCGTGTCTTCTGCTTCTGATCCTGGGCCTAAGGGAACAAAGGCTTACCATCCTGGAATCCAGTCTTCAGCAGCACCTGTAAAGACAAAGAAAGAATAGGTTAGCACTATGGTCTTCAGTGGCAGCGCATCTCTTACCTGGTCCATCGGCTGTCACCAACGCCTCGCGCTGCATTCCGGCATCTGAAAGACAAAGGCTTACCTACTCTTCGCATGCTCCGGAGGTCTTCGCACTGCATTCCGGCATCTGAAAGACAAAAGCTTACCAGCTCTTCGCACGTTCCGGAGGCCTTCGGCGCTGCATCCCGCATCTGAAAGACAAAAGAAGGTGCGTTTAAAGACATTGGGCAACTTTATTACTCACGTGCCATTACTCCTTCCCACGCCGAATCCAGTGGGTATTCCAGCACCCTTCAGCTTCTCTAAAGCTCCGAACTTGTACCTGCAAGATAAAAGGGACAGTTAGTGCGCATCGAGAAGCAGGCTACAAGCGCTTACTTACGTGCTTCCAGGTGCTTCTATTCCTCACGCGGGTTCGATCCTCAACTCTCATCAGCCCGCCATCCGCCATCGCCGGAACCCTGCAAAACAAGAGATATCATTACAAAAGACTTTTAAGACATTTGAAGTGCCCAGAACTTACCGTTTGTGCAGTTAACGACGGACAGCAGTCCTCTGAGGTCAAGAGGCCTGCACCCTTATCCAGTGAAGAAATTGGTTATGGCACCCTGCCCCGAGGCAGATGGAGAGCTCGGCGTTCACTTACCTAAGGTGAGGGCGTTAACCTTTGGGGTTCTACAGGAGAAGAGAAAGGGAGGAGGAGAGAGGCACCCAATAACCCCAGTTCATTAATCCCATATTTTCTATCTGCAGACATCTTACTCTTCGAGTCAGACATACAGTGCACAGAGGTCCAGCCCAAAGAGCCAACCGTGTGTTACACATCACCTTTGAAGATACGGCATTCACCCAGTCAAGACCGGCGCCTCTGCGGGAATCAGGTGAGCGTTACAACAACCCCTAATAAAATAAAACAACTGATTATAGAAGCCTACATTACATCAACCTTCAGCAAAACTTGAGTGGGGCTCTTTCGGTGGCTGCAGAGGATCTTGACAGCAAGCAATGCTAAAGCCATCAGTGTTATGGTGTTTATTGCATTTTGTATTTTTTTAGGTAAGAATTTAGTAAATACCACTGGCTTTTACTTACCCAGTTATAGCAAACATTTGGGCCTCGTTAGGATTTGGGCAGTAAGCGGGTGCTATTTCCGCGGAGATGAATAGCGTTACTGCCGTGGCACAAATATCACTGTATCACAACATTGAAATCACACACATCGGGCTCCGGTTGCAACGCTATTTGCCCCCAGAGTAAATAGCGGCAAAACACGGGCTACAGCCGAAAAACCCAGCGCATATAGTGCTGTTGCCCATTGCCAGCGCTATTAGCGCCGGCAGGAAATGTGTCACCACCGAAACGGAAAGCACTACGACAGCCAGTTTGAAAATCGCAATCCATTAAATATCAGAGCTTCCTGTAGCCATCCAGATGAGCAAACCAGACAGAATGTCGCAGGAGAGGGTCAGGGGCAAGGCTGCCCAAGGTCGAATCCGGAAACCCAAAATCAGTGAGAGGGAGCTGGTGGTGCTCGCTGATGAGGTGGTAGCACACCACAATGAGCTCTATGGGTCCAGGCAGCGAAAAACATCTGCAAAGAGCCAGACAGCCATCTGGCACGTAATCAGCGAGAAGGGGACAGCGGTGCCCAGTGTTCCCCGGGACGGTGAAGACTGTCACAAATGCTGGAATGACCTGCGGGTCAGGGTCCGGGGACTACTGTCCCAGCACCGGCAGGAGAGCATGGACACTGGCGGAGGGACTGTGGCGCCACTTGTACTAACCACCTGGGAGAAGTGTAGCTCTGTGCTGGACATGGTGGCCATCGAGGGAGTTGGAGGTGCAGAGGCAGGTGCCGGCAGCTAGGAGGCAGAAGGTGAATCAACCACCCCTCCTCAGGATGCCCCAGTGGACAGACCCATGAGCCGGGTAATTGCAAAAGGGTGCAGTGAGTGGGTGCCACATCAGCCACCTACTGCAGCATCCACGTGCCAGTGCGTCAAGGCCACCCCTGTGAGTCAGAGTAGTGGTGAAGGCAACCAAGGGACCCATCCAAGAGCCATGCACCACACTCCCATGGCAAGAGCACAGCAGTGCCCCATAGGGACCTGCCAGTGACATGTACCCCTCCCCAATCTGTATGGCACCCGCAGAAGTGATGTGGGTGCATCGGGATCAGAAGCATGCATGCCAGACAACAGCTGCCCCAGCACCGACATCTTGCCATCCCCACACACAGGCCAAATGCAAAGACCCTATGTGACACTCCCCCATATCTGCACCCGTCACCATCATTGTGTATCCACTTACAAACCCCCTGACCAACCTTGGCCATCAGCCCAATTGCCTGAGGCCCTACTCATCCCCATGTATTGAATGCCATGCATGCCAAACAAATGTGGGGGAATGAGACCTGGCGCCATCTACTATGCCTCCTAAAGGCACACAAGCTGCACCAGAGGCATCTGAGGATGAATAGACGGCTGGCCTGTCTGTGTGGGTGACATCCCGGGACACAGACACCCCACTCCCCCTACAAAGAGGCAGGCGCACCACACAAAGGGAGAAGTCATGGCAAGGCACTCTGCATCGCAGCTGGAGCAGGCCCACACCTCCCGCCCAGCCCACCAAGAGCACCCCAATCTCAGCCGCACACACCTCTGCAGCTGTGGACAGCACCATGGAGGACACGCCACACAGTCCAGTAACCTTGGAGACACAGGGAGGCAGCAGCCCTGATGCAGATCATGCATCAGTGCCACCAACCCTGGACGCAGTCTCTGCCAGCAGCCCTCCACCGCACCTGAGAGCCCACCACACCGGCGGCACATGCATACGCCAGAGCCAGACACTGGCACACTCTCACTTGGCTCTCCTGTCAACAGCCCACGCTGATATCGCACCCCTTCACCACAACAGCCTACAGCTTCAATCGCCACGCTGATGCATAGGCTGGGGGACATGGAAGAAAGACAGAAGGAGATGGAGTCCATCAGCAACACCCACTCTGGGCATTTGCAGGCGATAAGCAATAGCATACAGGGGGGAACACGCAGGATGGCGAGGGACAATACGAGGACCCAGAGGGTCACAACCGCCAGTAAGGTCGCACTGACGGCATTCGGGAAAAGAGTGCGGGAAATGCAGAGACCATCTCTGCTTTTGCAGAGGTCATCAGGCAAACCAATGAGCTTCAACCCCAACAGCGCCAGGGGCCCAGCTCCATCCCTTCCAGGTCTACAACGCCAACAGGGGAATCCCAGTAGAGCACACCTAGGCTCCAGTCCCTGCAGCAGCTGTGCGCCATATCACCGGGTGCTGGGAGTCAAGGGAAGCGGCCATGGCCATAGTAACAGAAATGACAATTGGCCTGAGTGGCCATGCCATGGACTTGTTGTGGGGCAGGGGGAGGGGGGATAGTGTGCTGGGAAGTTGGTGGTGGGTGGGGGAGGGGGAATAGTTGGTGCACAAAATAAGTTTGATGAAAATCATTCATGCATGGACATTCCTGATTGTGTACATGTGCAGTTTATTCACAGTGCTGGAAGTAGACTGAGGTAGGGTATTGTACTAGAACTAATTGTCTATTAGTGCCTGCTGGGCCAGTCTTCCTTCACTCACTTCATCCCTGGAAGTGGCTGCCCCTGCTCCTGGCTCATGCTGTTCACCTGCATCTTCCTCTGGGTGTGGCTTGTCCACGTCGGAGGGTAGTGGCACATTCCTCCTCAGACAAATGTTATGTTGCATTGTGCACACCAGCATAATCTTGACAACTTTGTCAGGGACGTACATTAAGGCTCCACCAGTGCAAACTAGGCACCGGAATCGTACCTCGAGGAGTCAAAAGGTGCACTCAATGCACACACAGGTCCGGCTGCGCGCATGGTTGTAGGCGGTCACGTGTGGTGTACGTGGGTCACGCACAGGGGTCATCAGCCACGCCAGCTATGGATATCCAGAGTCACCTGCATGGGGTGGCATGCACTCATTAGACACTTGTCTCATACATGGGTATGCTCTCACACTGTATCGGGGCTGTGGTCACCGTGTGCATGCCTGTTTACAACCCACCCATGCAATGTGTATGTGTAATGTCTGTGCAGCATTTGTGAATGGTGACAAGCAGACTTTTGCCTTCATATGCACCCATGGCAATGTGTTGTTTTCAGTGGCGTGTCCCAGGTGGTTGCACATGGGCACATGGCTGTGGTTCTGGCAGGCCTGCTTTTGTGTGCTGCTCTGTGGATCTGCGCTCTGCCGCATTCCTGATGCATTGTGGTACATGTGGTCATGTGTGTTGTTGTAATGGCAGTGGTATGTGTACACCAGTGTGTATGTCCAAGCGTGTCTGACGTATGCATGCTCCCTGGGATGCCCCCTCTCCTTGGTGCAGGTGCTGGCCAGATGCTGCTAGTGTATCCACTTGTCATGCCATGCTTCTGACCAGTGTCAACACCCCCACACATTTTGGACTGGTGCTTCACTCTGCATATGTGGTGGAGATTGTACTCACCCACTAGCCACGTCCGTTGTCATCTGTGCCTGGCAGTGTGCTGTTGCGTAGGACAATGGAGTCGTGGGTGGAACCTGGGCAGCGGGCACAGCAGTTGGTGATGATGAGGTCAGGGCCGCAAGTCACCTGCACATTGAGGGAGTGGTAGTGCTTCCGGTTCCTGTGTACGGCCTCATTGGCCTGGATGCCACTGACACCACATGCGTGCAGTCAATGGCTCCAATGACATTAGGCAGTTGAAAAGTGGCATAGACCCTTTCTTTTATGTCGTTGACCTGGGCCAGGGTGGTGGGCAGTGCGATATGGTGGTTCACATGCCGCAGGAGGGCTTCCAGTACCTGGGCCAGGACTGCACAGAATGAGGGCTGCGCCATGCCGTGCATCATGGCTACAGAGTGCTGGAAGGTGCCTGTCCCCAGGAACTGCAGGACTGCCACCAGCTTCACCAGTGGGGCTCAGCTGTCCAGATATTGATCCTGCTCCCTAGGTCTTCCTGGATTGTGGCCAGCAGCTTGGTGATGGTCTCCATGTTGAGGCAGTACAGGGTGACCAACTGGGAGTCGCCAAGGGCCCAGGGTGATAGCCTGACCCTGAGGATTGGTGCTCGCCTTGCTTGAATGATCCCCCTCCCCCTCCCACTCCCCCCTGTACTCCCTGTGCCGTGCCCTAGTTGTGCAGCATCTCAAGGTCCAGGCACAGCATGAGCAGCTGCCTGTCCCTGCTCGCAGCAAATAATGGCAGCATGGTGTTGGTAACAGTGTTTGGGGCATGGGTGTGTCTTATGTAGCCCTCTAGTGTGCATTGTGTGCACACGTGGCTTCATTTCTGATATCTATCTATCTATCTATCTATCTATCTATCTATCTATCTATCTTTCTATATTGTTTTTTGTATAGTGCCAATTCGTCCTTAGGCCTCAAGGCGCTCACATGGACATAGACAGACATATAACATAAAGAAGAGGCAAGTAGTTATTGGGGAAAACACTCCAGTAAGATTCAGACAACCAGAAAAGAAAGATAGAGCTACGACATGCAATGTCTTCAGCTGTTTTTTAAATAAAGCGATGGACGTACAGCTCTTAAGGTCCAGGGAGAGTGGGTTCCAAATGGTGGGTGCCTAGATGTTAAAACTAGCACTGTCAATCCTTTTGAGGAAGACCCGTGGCTGGTCCAGTAACTGATTGCCATTGGAACGAAGGGTCCTTCTCACATACGCTCCTTTAATCATGTTGGCAAGATAACGGGTTGCATTGCCTGATAGGCATTTATACACCAGAACTGAGCCTTTGAATTTTATTCGCTGTTCCACTGGGAGCCAGTGTAGTTTCCTCCTGGCAATTGAAATCTTTGAGCGTCGGCTCAATCCATAGACTGCACGAACTGCTCCGTTCTGAATTATTTGCAACTTTTTTACATTTGTCTTGGATGTACCTATCAAAAGGCTGTTAAAGTAATCCATTTTTGTATGTATGATTGCACCAGAAATCATAGCTGTTTGCTTCGGACATGGACGGACAAATTGTATGAAGTGTGCATCTTGAAAGATAAATGGGAGTCAAAAACGACTCCTAGGGTTTTTACATGTTCAGATACTTTTATATCATTCCCATTTATCTTGAGACGTGCATAGTGGTCATCCAGTTTTTTCAGTTATTGTTGTGTGCCTACAATCAACAACTCAGGTTTTTCCTCATTAAGAGCTAGAGAATTGACCGCCATCCATATTCGTATGGCTTCGAAAATTTTATTGTCTCTAAGAACACTGTCCTTGTATACATCAGATAGCTCCAAAACTATCTGGGTGTCATCGGCGTAGTTGGTAAACTGGGCACCCATGCTCATAAGCATATCATATAGGGGTTTTGAAAAAATATTAAAAATAATGGAGATACGCATGAGCCCTGTGGCACTCCACAAATCAAAGGTGATTTTTCTGAGGAAGCAGTTCATTTGACCACTGTGCCAATTATGGGACCTAGAAATGACTTCAACCAATTGGCGGTATGCAAGGTACATTTCCCTACCTCAACTAATCTGTTCACCAATAATGTATGGTCAATCAAAAAAAAACTGAAGAGGGATCCAGTAATAAAAGTAATGCTGCATTACCTTTCTAAATAAGATTGGCAATGTTGGATTGTAAATCCAAAAGTGCAGTCTTAGTACCATGATTAGCTCGGAAACTCGACTGTTTGGAGGCCAGGGTGTCATTGTTCTCTACGAACATTTGGTATTCCGTATAGGCAATCTTGCGAACCTGGGTTAATTTACCTGCAGATGGAGCCTGGAGGTAATTCTCGGTTGTATTAGCGCCGGTTTACAGCAGTATTTTGTGTCCAGCAGTATTTGCGCCGATTTGTAATCCAGCAGAGCAGTATTTTCAGCGTTAATTCTGTTAACCCTGGATTTAAGGGCTAGCGCCCAACTCCTGATGAGGCCCATTGTCTGTAATTTAGTGTTTGCAGCCACATACCGTTACTAATAGACATAGTAGAAAGACTAACCTTTAATGTGGTGTACATGCTGTTTTACCATGTCTTTTGCTAATGCTGTGTGTCCATGAAGCAGTGTGGTTTAAAGCAGGGGGAATGCTTCTCTGTGTTCATGGTCTCTAATTTTTTACTCCCTACTTTTTTGCTTGGGCGTATTTGTCTATTTGTAGGGAGTACAGGGGGCTAGTAAACTACTCACACGTATGGCTGCCAGTATTAATGTACACAATAAAATGGATTGTTTCTGAATCAGCTCATGCAGGATCAGACACACCTCCTGTACTGGTGGATCATTTCTTCCTGAACCAAGCTCTGATCTTTTAGTACACAAAGCCACATCAAAAGCAACCTCGGCCCTACCTGATCAAGAAAAAATACTTTTTGTAATTTCCTCTGGGAGCTTGTTCCACATTTCATGCTATGCCTCGACAAGACAAATGTTTATATAGTCCCCATGCGAGGCATGTTATTTTTTATGTAAGGAAGCTTTGTCTGTGCTCTGCAATTTAAAATGTAAAATATTTTTGAATTACAGAGTAGAGATTGTCTGGAACTTTCCCTTCCCTTCTCTTAAATCCAGCGTTCTAGAGCCTTAGAAAAGAGCTAAAAACGTTACTGTTTTGAAAATATTTAAGAACATTACGACATTAATTACTGTATCACGTGATAAACTATGCAAGGATTAATCAAACGGCTGTACTGACTCCCTATGTTGGTTTCATCGCTATGGATGGTGTCTTTTAAATTGTGCGACGGGAGAATGTTATGCATATTTATTGTATATGAGGATTTGTGTTTTTTGAGATTGTGCTGTGTGGTGCTCTCCTGCTCTTTCGTAAAATTGGTTTGTGTCGATTAAAAATAAACACACACAACCATCTTATTGGAAAAAGTCAAGTTCATTCGAGAGAAAATAATTATACTTTTCATTTGAGGGCAATTTCTTTTTCTTTTTAATGCAGATTTTAATGCATGAAATACAATTTAATGCAGGAAGCAAATTAAGCGATGACAATCCAGGATTTGAAAATGTAAACATTCAAAAATATAGTAAAGAGCCATAGAACTCATAAATGGGATAAAGGAAAGTTAGGCTTTCATGAAGCCTGGTAGATCCCTCATCCAAGAGGAGCTGCAAACGTCAAATAAAAATAATTACGGTGCCATGATGCTCAGGTTGTAAAATGGCACTGAGGTGAGGCTCAGGCCCAAAAGAACTGGCAGTGTATGCGCCACGTCAGATCTTGATACAGAGTTGGGGGGTAAGTTGGAGGTTTACCGCCAGCTTTTTTCTGGAGGTAAAAATGTCCACTTACTGCCCCTTTTCAGTGCTATTACCAAAGGCGCAATTACCGTTGGCAGTAGTAGCATCCCTAACCCTATTGGGGAATGGGGATTTACCGCCCCCTGAAACTTAGGATCTGGAGCAAATTGTGCCCAACCGAGTTGCGGTAACGCAAACTGCGTTGGGCAGTAGCCCGGCGCATGTAGCGCTGGAATACTGCCCATGTCATGATAGAGCCCTTATAGTCTCAGGTCCCTATAAATTCCATCTGTTTGTAAAGCTGAAAAAAGCAGGCAGAAGCCATGGGGATCCCATGTAATGATGGCTGCCATGTTTTTACATGACGGTCACAATTACTGCTGTGTACGCGTGCATGGGCAGCGGTGATCCGAGGGCATTTTCCGTCACTCTGCTGACTGACAGACACACAATCATCCAATATGCCTCTTTCATGCCTCTCCACGGCACATTCAGATGTGATGCCTGTTGTACTTAAGTCTCTGGGAAAAGTTAAGTCGTTATCAGCTATGTCTAGGAGGCGGGATAACTCATACTTTAACAACTGTGTGGATACCTACACACAATAATCAAGACTTCATAGGGAAGGTGCCACTTCTGCAGAATGGCTACAAGGGTCTCCCTAGCACTCTTAGCAACGTATGATGCTGGTGTTATATTTGCCAGCAGAGGCAACTCGCTGAGTCCAAATAATCTGTTAAAAATGATACAATGTCTATAAATCAATGTCATCATGGCACGATCCAAGGCTGGAGGAAATAAGTTCTGTTTTGCTGACGATTTTGAGGAATCAGAAACGTGGTTTCCGAGACATGAGCTTGAAAGATCTTCTGATACTAAGCTTGCTTCCCAAAGAAGCATGAAGACTGTGACTGACAGAGGCATTGCTAGAGTGGGGCTGAACGGGCTATAGCCCTGGGCCAATTGGTTCTAGCCCTGGATAGAAGCTGAGGGGCTACAACCAAAAGGCTAGCTAGCCCCGAGTCCCAACATTAGCGTAGCCTCGGATCGTTTCCAGACCTAGCAACACCGCAGGTGACCAAGGGAGAAAACATTGGGATCTATTAGCGGCACCATTTTGGTTGCGGATGAATCTGGAATATAAGAGGCTGAAATACATCTGTGACTGCCACAGAATCCCAGTCTTTCAGCAGCAACAACACGGAGGAGCACTGAAAGATGCTTCGATTGGCTCAGGTGGCGCTAGCATGTCAACCTGAGTAAACAGGGCCATCACGAGGGGAGTTCAGGGGGGGGAAACTGCTCTGGGCCTCACACTTGCGGGGGGCCTCACGGCCCCCTCTCCGAAGTAGAAGGCAGCACAGTCTCCCGTGTCCTTTATTCACATGGGGGACTGTACTGTCTGCTCTTTGCCCCTGCAATGATTTTGCTGTTTGTTGCGAAGCCGTTTGGCTCCTCAACAAATAGCAAAATAATGGCAGACAGCAGGGCTCAGAAGTGAGCTCTGCTGCCTCCCATTCAGCTGACAACGTAGACAAGCTGAATGACAAGAGAGGACTCCTCTCCTGTCAGTCAGTGTGTTCACGTTGCTCAGCGTGACCACGCTGACTGATGGGAGAAGAGTTCTCTCTTGTCATGCAGCATGTCTATGTGTCGGCTGCGTGGATGCTTTTTAAGGGTACATGGAGGTAAGGTAAGTGTTTTTTTTATTTTAAATTAAAAGTGTATATATGTGTATTTAAATTAAATTAGTATGTATATGTGTATGTATGAATGCATGTGTGCAGGCTGGTGTTTGTTTGTGTCAATACTGTGTTTGGTTTTATGTATACATGCATGTATGGAGTTGTGTAACTGGTGGATGAATGCATGGGTGAAAGTGTTTTATGTGAGTGTGTGTTCAGCCCCACCCCTAAATGTAGCCGCCCTCGGGGCCACTTCATTAGGGGTGGGTTCCTGGCATCAGAAGTGCACCTAGGCTAAAATGTCAGGGGGCAGGAGGGACTAACACTTCAAATGTTGGGAGGGGTGCTAACATCAGAGGCTGTGAGGGAGGGGCAAACTTCCTTGTGTGGGGGTACCTAACATCTTTCCACATTCGAATGAGACTATTCTGGTGAAGATTCAATGTTACAAGCAGCTACCCCTTGCCTTCATTTCTGAAACGTCACACTTAAGGACTGCTGTGAAAATGAGATGTATCATGTCACCACTTCCCTTCTAATCACTCCCCTAGCATGCAAGTGCTAACCCCACATCACGATTTAAATTACCTAAAAATGTATGCATATGAATGCAGGTGCTAACCCTGAAATGTTTTATATTAGTAATTGAAGGGCCTTTGTTAACAGCAAAGCCAAGGCACCATTTAACGTTTGTGTCCTGTTCGGTCTGACCACGGCTCTGTCGGTCAACCCGGCAGGGGCTGGATGACGGTTTTGAAAGCGGATAGAGAGTGGGGCTAATAAACCCATTGCACTTTCGGTCTCCACACTGAGGGATGGCATCTAGGCCTTTCAACTTTTACTGTTGAAATGGGCCCCCAAGTAGCTGCCCCCATGTTGGCAGTCTTACGACATAGAAATCTAGTGATAATCTGCAGCTTTTAACCTCATTGCTGCATTATTTTGACTTCGTAATTGATTTAAGCACTTCACAGGTGCCTTGGACCATTGTTCCAAGCAGAAACGGGTGCCCCAAAGATCAAAAAGAAATGGGACCCCACCAGCCCTGACACATCTTCAGCCAGCCCTGCTCCAATTTCCGTCTGAATTCCCTGAGCCCAGCTATGAAGCTGAAAAGCTATTTCACCTTCCCTTTGACCACTAGCCGTACCTTTCACCCCATTTCAGAGGCCGTTAACTTACATAATGCTGTGCTAATCTCTGGAGAGGTGGGCCATCTAAAAGCTGAGACCAAAAGTTAAAACTTTGGCTTTATCAAAGTGAGTCTGTTGATATGCATGGATAGGTTTTTGTGCTCTGCATGTTTGATGCTGTTGCTGCTCCTTAACGAGTACTACGGGCTGGCGACACATCGAAAGAGGCCTTCTGCCTCAAAGTGGCCAGGAGGTGGTGCCTCCCATGGAGCCAGGCTGTCAACAAAACCCAACATTTCAGGAAGGGTTTAGAGCCCAGTCTGCTCAATGGTGTTGCGGCACTGCATGGCATTCCTTTTGTTTGACTTATTAGGTGTGCCACCAATAAGCCAAAACTATTGCTTTAGCGAAAAGTGATGGAAATAGACTTTTATTCTGGGGCATCCCTCCTACCGCAGAGAAAGAGGCCGGGTCCAGCGACGGGATGATTACGTGAGTGTAGGGAAGGTATTTTAGTCACCCTATGAACATTTGCCTCTTCCACTCAGAGGATTTATCGTCAGCAAAGTTCAAAATCTGCACCCCTTTTAAACCTAAACAATGCACATCAATATTTCCAGTACAGTGCAACATTGACAAGGGATTTCACAGGGTTCCTACTCAGACACTCAAGTGGTTTTGTGGGGAAGTCTCACTTTGGAACCTAGCGATCACGGTTCAAATCCCTGCCCAACATAGTTTAAAGCACGAACACACCACAGCACTCTAAAATAAACATATAGTGCACCTATTTCCCAGATGTGGAGCTGTATTTCCAATCTGGTGAGTAATTATTTGCCAGATCCTGGGTCTGGGAAGACCGTCCCAATGATACCATTGAGTACAGATAGGAAGAAATGCCATATGAGGAGGGACTTGTAGATGTTATTTGCCCACCCATTGATTTCTCATGGCCATGCTAATCCCTATGGCAATTCTCACCCAGTTCCTGCCCTCCCCACCCAAAACACCTCCTCACTAGAACTCTTTGAGCTAGCTTTAAACACGCCTTGTCATCAAACGTTGCCCTCAATGTGCCTGAAAGTGTTTCCTCAAAGGAGTCTTCATTGGAGTTGTACACACGGAACTGGTGTAATAAAAATGTCTTAATCAGGTCTGCCTTTGGCCACTCGATTTAAAAACACTCTGGGTGTCTTTCGCTGAAGTTATGTTAAAAACAAGCATTGGCAAAGCCAACAGTTTTGGCTTGTGTATAAGTATTAGGCATTTGCCAGGCACTGCTATTACCTGCTCAGGTACTCAAACCATGTTGCACCGACACTATCAACGGCCAGCTAATACCAATACAGAAGTGCCTTTCCCATGCCTTTCCCATGCCTACACGAATGCCTAAACTGTTAGCATTGCCAGTGCTCTTTTTGCTTGACCCTTGATGCACAGGACTATGCATCAAGGTTAAAGCAAACATACTACTTGGCTAAATTGGCCCACATTGAATGTAGGCCAATCTAGCCAGTAATAACACTTATGGTACACAGTCAGCCTGGATATACTTTATGTGGCATGGTATTTTTATTAGCTGGGAGTCTGTACATGGTAATAATGGCATATATTGATGCAGCCTGCATGGAAATAATTAGAACAACCAGCAGGAATATATTTTTATACTGGAAAGGCGGCATGACATGTTTTGAAAAATGTTCCTATGCATGGTTTGTGATTTGGAACTATCGGGATTTTCCGTGTGCTTTCATACAAAACCAATTGCAAACTGTTTGGATTTCTACCCAATTTTGCAAAGAAAGTGCTGTAAAATGCATAATTTAAGCCCAATGTTTCAAACATTGTCTTTGGAGTGAGAACCCCCCTGAAGCAACCCTTGTTAGGTTTGGACTCCCTCACTGTGCTATGTTGATCCTGCCTAATTGGCACAAACATTTAAGCCTCTTAAGTTAAGAAATGTACCAGCCTCCACTGTACAGCATTTGCCACTGTGTATGATGTGTGTTTTAATGCGCACACAGGGGCAGGGTGCTCCTTAATGATATGATATGGCATTTATACCGTGCCTGAACACAAGTGTTTCTAGGTGCGACAAGGCAAGGAGGGGGAAACAAAAGAGTAGGACAAAACACAGATCTTAGTAGACCTTGTGTCATTCAGATTGTGCAAGAGCAGGGAAGGGGGAGGGGAGAAGTGCCGAGGGTCGGGTAGGATACAGAAGTGCAGGAACCAAGGATAAACAAGAGTGCAGCCAACGGGTGGCAAGTGTGGGTACTCATAAGTGCAGCCAATGGGTGGAGAATAAGTGCAAGAGAGGGGGCTGTAGGGTTACAGATACAGACGACAAGTGCAGGGGAGCCAAGAGGCAGTGCAGGATTGCAACAGGACAGACAGGGGCCTGGGCCCGAATTCAGAGCTTGACCAGGTGACCAGTGCATGGATCAGGCAGGTGATCAGCAAGGGAAAGGAAGAGAGAAGGCAGAAGCAAAGAGACAGGTCTTGAGTTGCTTCCGGAACCAGAGATGGTTCTGCTCAAGTTTCAGAGAGGCAGGGAGGCTGTTTTCAGAGGGAGGCCCCAGCCAAAGAAAGAGATCTGCCCTCAACTCTTTGCTTGGAAAAGTGACTGACCCGCAGAGAGTTGGAGGTGGCGCAGTGGAGAGCTCATGCCATCCTATATATATATATTTATGCATATGATACAAAAGTTAGTCCGGCATAAAGCTTTCTTCAGTAGAGAAATCTAACTTTGCTGTAGTTGATTTGGAGTTGTATTAATAAACCATATTTGGGATTCTGCACACAAACTCAAGGGGAGATTTCTCGAGTCTCCTGTTTGCAGAGGTGCCACCGCTGCTGAGTGCAAAAGATTCTAAGGGGTCCTCACCAAATGTTTTGCCCCGGGCCTCACCACATCATCTGACAGCCCTGCGAATAAAGCTAACATATAAGGTGAGTTGGAGCTGGACACTTGGCCGGGGAGATCGGGCAAGAGTCAATGCGGCGGGTGAACAAAAGAAGCTAGAGGGAGGAGACTCACTACAAAAAACTAATGAAGGGGAAACAGGCTGACTGTAGAAATACAGATGGAATAGAGAACAGAGACAAGCACAAGAGAAAAGAATTGTCAAATGCTACAAAATTGGCTCTCAAGTATGCACCACGTGGCCTTTAAAGATCAACAATAAGCTTATACTGGTACCTAAATAGTTACCAGACTGCACCCACATGTAGACTGCATCATGTTTCCATAGGAGGAGCACACAAAGGCATAGAGTATGCGCCTCATAGTCCCACTGTTTTACGTATGTTATCAATCCAACAGAATTGAAATAGGAAATATGATTTTTATAAAGAAGCTTTTGTTAGGATGTCCATCATAAAAAGATGATGTTCTCACTGGAAGTACAGTTTGTGTTCTCTCTTAAATAAATATTTGTACACAACCTGCTGATAGGCCACTTCACATTCAATGATTACATTGGCAGACTGGTTGCGCAAGTAAAGAACAGTTTGTGCTTTTGATCAATATTTTAATTCGCATGTACAAAAAAAGAAAGAGCACCAAAATTAACTCGAAATGACTAGGTTACATCTGTCGCTTGCGATTATTTCTGTTTGCAAGAATTGTTTAACCTTAAGTGCCAAGGACGAGTATGCTCGTCCTTTTTGCATAGACTTCAACAATAGCCTGGCACTTAAGGGGTTGGGGCCTATTGAGAACTACTCACAAACGTTACGTTATGGTTACATAACGCCCGTAGCGGGATGCAAAATCATAAAATAAAAAAATAAAAACTGGTTGACTATTGAGCTTAGATCATCCCATCTTGCACGATATTGCATCCAGTTGCATGTGTTAGGCAATTTCTTCACGGCACACGGTGAGAGTGCATTATTGCGGAAAGCATAAATCACTGGAGTCCAGGCGCTAGGATGTATTGATTTTTCCCCCCTTCATCATTTCATGTGTAATTCGTTTAAATGAAAAAAGGGAACATCAGTGACAGTTTTTCTGCCTGTTTAAAAAGTGTTTTTATAATTACAATTTGTTAAATAGTTTTTTTATGTTTATTGGTTATACAAGTAAACTTTTACATTTCATACAAACTTATTTACAATAATATCATGTTCTTCATATAGCTCTCAGTGATATCTTCTGCTTCTAAGCACTGCAATTGTAGGTGTTATTACCCAATTGAATGGTACTTAATTTATCGACCTCAGAGGTTTGACGAGCAGAGTCAGCCCCAGCAGGAGTTGCAAAGAGCGCACTTTCCTTCTTTATTCTTTATTTCGGGAGAAACGCCATAAAAGAATTATACAACAGGGTCAAAAATAAAACAAGCAATCATAAGACACATAAAATGACATAATTTACATCTGCAAGATTAAAATCCACAATCAATAATTGCAATCACTAGCTACACCCCACACCATACTTTAAGACAATAATTCAATACTAGTTTAACATGAATCTTCTCTTTTTAAAAACAGAGCTAAGACAGGCAGGCACGGCCATTTGCATCCAGGGGCATAAGGGTAGGTGATACATTTGACCGAGCCCATAATGGCTTCAGCAATTGAGGCCTCTTCACATTTTACAATGAACAAAGGCAAACAAGGAGCACTTCATCTTCTACCACGTCACAGCAGAATGCGCAATCACGTGCTGAACGACCCTTACTCCATTTAGCTGTGAAATGGGCAAGACGAAGGGTGCCCAAAGGAAACACAGCGTACAAGCTTTTAAAATTGGGGCTCAACTGATAGTCCAAATGCACTTCCAAGCCCCAATCCTTTTAAAGCTGCAGATACATTTCTGACTTCTTTCCCACCTGGCAAGTGTCAATCATCATACTCCATGCCCATTCAGTGAATCGATTCTTGACACAGCCTTTGTACCCAGCACCAAACTTAGTGGGATTTTCCGTAAGTCCACAAGCCAAATGTTGGGTAACATATTTTTTATGTTTCTGAACCACGGGAGCTGCCTACCATCTGATGTATGAAGTACCCCCACCGTTACTAGCGCACTTGACTTGACCGGGTCTCTTTCCAGCCTTTGCGGTCAGTAGAAGGCACAGAGCTCAGAGCAGCCCCAGGAACACGGGAAAGAGCGACTGATATGAAATGTGTCAAATCGTGATAAGAAGATTGCCGTATTGTAAGGAAGCAGTTTCAATGTGCCTCCCTCTGGTGGTGGAACCCAAAACTCCTTTGGAAAATGTAAAAAGAACCAAAAAGCACATGCCCTTCTCAGCACCACCCAACATTTGTTTAATACTCATGTCTCAACTCCATTTCTTCTATTTTTCCAGGAACGATGGACTTGTTAGTCCCGATTGCCCTTTCGTGCATCTTTGCACAGCAAAGTTAGAAACGAACTTTTGTTTGCTAAAAAATGTCCATCAGTAGTGGTCAACCCTTTGCTTCTACGTGTAGATGACTATTTCACAAATTTGAATAGAGGTACTGTTGTGATGTACCTTCTTCCTGCTCTTTCTGGACGGGAGGTTACGAGCGATCTGAGAGTAGAATGCGGTGTGGGTGGTCCCTGCTGAATGTCCCTTGGGTGACAGTTGGAGAGAGACTGGCTGAGAGAGAGGGTGGCCGGTGGATGTTGCCCATTGTATCTGTGTCCACTGTCCTGTAACCTATGGGCTCATCTATACTATACTGTAACTATTAAGGAATATTTGCTTTCCTACCTGACGGTGCCTGGTATTTGTGGACAAAGCCACCTCGTGTCAATGGCGACGAGTTGAACCTTAAGACTTACCTGCTGTAGGAGGACCTTCACTGTGCTAGCGGAAAAACCTGAGGACATCCACTGCTGCACAAACATAAAATATGGAAGATAAGTACCTTCTTTCTATTGGGAAATAGGTTGCCACCCTCCAGAGACAGCAGTTATTTGTCTACACATGGCACTTGAATGGCGTTTATTAATATGAGAATAAAGATTCAGAGATCCCTCTGGACCGACCATATGCTCTCACAATATAATTCAGTTTAAGTTTCATATTTCTTGATCAATTAATTTAGCAAAATTCCGATCATCTTCAATAATATTGCATCAATCCGGTCTCAGGACTCAGTTCTTTTATTCCAATATAAAAGGCAATATGCAGGATCGCACTGCCTTTTATGTTGGAGTAAAAGAGCCGAGAAATATGAAACTTTAACTGAATTATATTGTGAGTCAGTATATTTAACGGTTTTAAGTGGTGCCCACCCTCTTCCACTTTACTATATTAATCAATATGATGCCATTGAGGAAGAGAAGTTACCTTGGTGTCTAGTTGATGGTTAAGGCTCTGTGCTCCCGATGTTGTGGCTGGGCTGTAGGAGAGATGACCAGTGAGAGTGGAGATACCTCCGTAGTGGTGGGCGAACGAGTGACATCCAGAGCGGAACGGATGGAGATGATGTAGTCAACAGCATGTGGCATGGAGATCAAGGCCATCTGAGCTCTGTGCTCGCTGCAGCTTTGTGGAGGGAGGATGCAATGGGGCAATTAGTGAAGTGGTGGCGGCTGGGCAAGCGCAGGCACACAATGAGGACAAGGGAGCATTGGTCGAGCTCCGTCGTGTCCGGCGCCAGAATCTGAAGTGGTGAAGTGGGAGAACGCTGTGTTCCCGCGCACTCCATAGCAACTGGCAAGATTCGAACAGTGCATGCCCACACAGGAAGGTCCTTTTCTTTTCTTTTGGTTCGCCAGCTGTCAAGAAGTTAAAGGATCAATTGGCAGGCAGCTCTGGTGATGAACAGCTTCGGGTTTGGGATGACACGCTACCAGTGACTGTTGTTGGAGCAAGTACAATGTGATAATTAAGGATTTTGTGGTTATAGACTTTTACTGTGCCTCTTGCATATCCATCCGGAGGTGGTGGCCTATCCGGGTTCAGAAGGCAGTAATAACGCATTGTGTGAGTGTTCCCTGCTGAATGTTCCTTGGATGACAGTTGGAGTGTGGCCGGCTGAGAGAGAGGATGGCTGGTGGATTTTCCCCATTGTATCTGTGTCCATTGTCCTGTAACCAGTGGGCTCATCTATAATATGCTGTAACAATTAAAGAACATATACTTTTCTAACTGGCGGCTCCTGGTATTTGTGGACCAAGCCACCTCGTAAGAGGTACCTCCCACAAACCTGAAGATATTCAGTGGGTAATAGGCCAAGAAAAGTGATCTTGACACATGACCACAGAAGTGGACAGAGCCTACAATGATTCCTTATGGGAATTCAGGATGCACATACTCGCCCTAAGCACTTAAATTCCATTCTTCTCTCCAACTGAGTTCCATGCAAGGAATTAGACTGGTTCAGTGGTTTGGGACATCAGTTTGACGTGGCGGAGTGGCTTGAGGCTAAACTCTCTTCTTAGGCTAAATTGGGCTGGTGAACCCTCTAGTCAGATGCAACACAGGCTCAGCGAAAGCTCTAACTGTAGGCTCTGTGAAACATCACAAGGTGAAATTCAATATCAATTAGCACCAAAATACACCAGATACATAAGGCGAACAAACCAGATTAATACAATCAGTAAAAAGCTCTCATTTCGTTTTCCAAATGGGAAAAAATTGAATTGTCACGCCCCTGCGGCACCCGAATGCGCGCAGGGGCTGCCAGGCAGGGCCAGGCCGGAAGACCGAATACACGGCCGAAACGGGTAAGTGGGTGTTTATTTGGCATGTCTGTGTGTATGTTGAGGTGTGTGTGTGTCTGGTTGTGTGAGTGTGTCTGTGATGGGAGGGAGATTTGGGATGTAGTTTTTCGAGGGGAGCAGGCGGAGAAGAACCCCTCTGTTTTAAAGATAGCCTGTGGGGGATTGGATGACGAGGGTTGGGGGGTCGAAATGTGTTGAATATTGCAGGCCAAACCAAATCGACCAGAAAAAAAAAACCTGTCTTTTTGGTGTGCGGCCTTCAATATTCGACATTTTCATATAGAACCAAAACATTACGTAGGTTAAAAGTTGCATTCTCAGAAGGTTCCTATCATTCGAACATACTATATAAATCAATTCCTTTTAACACGGTGGCCCTGTAAATATATTTTTATTTTCCAACATCAGGAAAGATTCGTTTCTTTACTGAGTTATTGGGTTGCAAGGTTGCATCCAGCGCCCAAGTCCAAGAATATGCAACCGGTTCCCATAACAATCAATAGTAGAGTTTGTCTTTGGTCCGGTTAAAAAATATGTGTCAAGTCGCAAAGGAATGTGATAGAATTGAGAAACTAAGGGTCCGATGTACAAAAGCGTTTTACAATAGTGCAATTCCATTGAAAAACGCTCTGTGAACAGGCCCCAAGATATCACTTCAACACATGGTCGTAATTTTAGTGGGGGGCAAGGGTGTTTGTCCCCCCTCACTTTTGTGGGACACCATTTTGTCACACTCACTCGGCAGGGCCCCTTTAATTTAGATGTCATGCACCCCCCCCCCCCCCACCAACATTTTTTAGCAAACTTACTCCACTGCTTTTACAGATCTCAGGCAAGCTGTACGAAATGTTCCAGAGAGTGAATAGTGAAGAGCCAAAATAAGCTCACCTATGTTGTTAGTTGTATTCAAAGGCATCCTTGAATGGGTCGCCCATTTTGAAATACGTTCGCAAACATCAACAGTACTGGGACAGCCATTTTAGAAGGGCACTGAAGTCTCTTAAAATCGTGAAGTCATGCAGTGGCCATTTTGGGAGAAATATGTCAAACAAAGATGGCTAGAAAATCTCAAAAACCATTGCGAGAGTCTTGCGAAGGGGTGACCAATTAAAGAGAAACTTAAATAGAGAGGGCAAGCAAAAGAAAACGAAACCGGAAAAGAAAAGGAAATAGTGGCAGCCATCTTGTGTGAAATCTGCAAATCAAACAAAGAAGTAGAGGAGCAAGGAAACCTCACAAAATCTCACAAGAGGCATCTAAAATGATGGCTTTTTAGAGGAAATATGTAAAATCAAAACATTTTAGAAAAAAGACAACCACAAAGAAATTCAAGAAATAAAAAACAAAAACAAAGAAAAAAATAAATCAACAAATAAAAAGATACATAACAAAATGTCACACTCTGACAGCAGAGGACTTTCACCATTCCACAGACTGCCAACCTGATCCTTTGCCATGACACCCTGCTATTGGTTCCTAAGTGAGACATCTAGACGAGGACATTTGAGAATTTCCTTGAATTACAATGTGGAGAGTGTATGGATAAGAAGGCATTCTGTAAACTAAGTGGTAGGCGAAGTTTAATATTTTTCAACACGTTTCTGGAGAACATAGCAAACAAATACTCCAGCCTAAAAACTGTCTAAGTTGCCAGGAGAGTCAGCAGATATTATTGCAACAAGAGTGCCCAGCCCGGTGGCACGTTATAACTTTAATAGCGTTTTGAATAAAGAGGCCATCAAATAACATGTCATGACAGATGCTCGGCAGCATCAATAAGGAAGAGACTCCGGAAGGAACACTCGACACTTGCAAATATCCTCCTCATTGCAAGTATGGAAGCAAGACCCGAAGATCACGCTGCCCAAATGCATTGTGAGCTCGCCCAAACCTGTGGAAAAGTATTGCAGGGGTCACCCTGGCACACGAGAGAAATGATAGACAAGGAATAAGTACATACACACACACACACACACACGTGTTGGAACAAAATATCATGTCAAGAACAGATTTAGCAGGGCCGAATTTTTTATCGACAAATGGGACACAACCAACATCATGCATGCTGCAGAACATGAATAAATGAAAGGCAAACCTCCAATTATATAGAAGCGTTTGCTTGGCCCACAAAGTGCCAAGTAAAGAAATGGGCCAAATTCACCATGACCGTGCAATGACTCATCAACGACGACAGTGGGCAAAGGGCAAGTACTGATTGCTGAGATGCCAGGAAAGTGCCTGCTGGGGAGAGCTGCCACACTATAAATGGGGTTTGTATCCCTGTACTGCTTTTCTGTCACGTGTAGTTACCTTAGAAACCACTTACCACACCACACAGACCAAAGGTTCTTAGACTCAGGGAGGCAATAACCCACACTCAGACCAATAGTTAGAATATAATCGGCTCTTTACAGGCCCTTTATTCACATAAAATATAAACATGCACACCACGCTATAAATGAATACAGTTGACTATATCTAAACAAATACATCAATAAGAATAGAAAAACATATCACTGTTAAAGTAGTTGAGGAAGAGAGTTCCATCTCGGCCACCATGACACTACCCAGTCCCTAGGCAGGTAGGCAGAGAGATCAGACACACTAACGGGGTCTGGAGTGGAGCATCCTCCCTCTCAGTGAGACTTCTTCACCCTGGGTTCCAATTTTGAATCTACTACCTGGACACCGTCTCTCTTATGGGAAACAGGTCTCCACCCACCTTAGGTTGACAGCAAGCATGGGGGCGCAGAGTGGAACAATCCAGTTAATAGTGGATAAACCCAGCTCGTCTCTTGCACGCTCGTTCCCAGCACCCTTTATCACTGCACCTGCATAACCTCAAATCCCTTCTTGGCACGTCCTTGGTCAAACAATGCGCCAGCTATCGTTCATAGTGTGCTCATCTGCTTCCAAATATAAACATTGCAACCGTGGTAGAACTCAGTCTGCTAATTAAATTCACAAGAGCACAGACTTCCATTGTGTTCATGTAAGTGAATGTCGCGCCATGTTTTTTAGCTCCTTTTCGCAAACGCGTTACACTCCCTCACAACCGATATGACAACACAGGTTGTTGGATATTTGCCCCTCTATGATGATGGGTTTGGGGAAGCTATGAGATGGGCAGGTGATGCTCCATCAGGAGCCCCATTGGCCCAGAGTCACAGGGAGTGTCAATAAACCTACAACCACAGTAAAGCAACACATAACAGATTCAGAAGCCCACTCGATGGGTATCACACATTGTAGCAGTGCCAAACAAAAGCACAGAGGATCAAAGATAAACCCCTTGTATACACACACACCTATACATGTAGCAGAGAGAGGCATGTTTTACAGATCAGACCCCGTGATTCTGGGTCAATGTACTTTGTGCCTTAGGAGCAAGAGGGGCAGGCGTTGAACCTTGTTATCACCTGCACTGGGCATGTGGCAGGTCTGGTGATGTTGCGTTAGAAAGCGTGCTGCATGAGCCTTGGTCTGGGGCCGCACCCGAAGTGCCCAGAGGGGGGAAGATTCGGTAAGGATGGGCAAAGCAAAGTTGTCGCTGGTCCAGCATTACCTACTTTGCCTTATTCTAAAGGCCAGCGATGGCAGTGTGTCTGAGCCATGAAGCTCATTAAGGGATATAACAGCTGTGCCACTGTAGTGGATACACGTATATAAGAGAAATGGAGACGAGGAGAAAGGCATGCCAAGTGCACCCAATAGAGAAATATGGAGGAGAGAAAGAACAGTCAAGGCAGGGTGTGGAGCAAGACTGAGGAGAAAGCGAAGACGGGCTTATTAACACCCTTTAAAGACTTCCAATCCTTCCCACTGTCATCAAATAACATCACTTACAACTGAAATGTGATGTTAACATGGGAATGGTTTTAAGTGACAAGCACTGTTTTTTTTGCAAAAGCAGGCATACACATTTCTCATTATGTTATCAATGAAAAGGGACAACTGAGGTCTTGAAACAATTCCAAAGGAATGTGCATAGTAAGACACGAGGTCTGACAGTATTTGCGCACAGGAATGCTCTCATTCTCAGAGTAGGGCTATCTTGCTTTCTCTCTTAATCGAATATTTGCAAAGAGTCACTTGCTACGCTGACAGGCGAGCTCTGCTGACAGAGCATTTCCCAAGCAAGGAACAGTGTACAGTGGAAAAGTGGTTTACTGGAAGTTGACCTGGCCCCTTCACCTCCCTCTCATTAGACTAGCAGACATCCCTCCTTCCGGGCAATGCTGCACCTTCTTAATTCTGTCCGGTGTGCCTCCAAATGTTTGTACAGTCATGACTTTAACATATGTTTAACTCCACTGGGTTATCCACTGCCAGTTGTGACAATGCCTTGTTTGTTTAATTTTGTTAAACTGAAACCCCATGACTTGAAGAAAGGGGCGTGTAAAGGATTCCAATCGGTTGTCACAGATCAAACCAGGACTCTTGCACTCAGCCTAGGATGTAGCGCTCGATTAGAATGTTTTTTCCTTATTGACTACGAATTCGGATTGAGCTGGCACCCAACCCGTCTCACACCCCCTTTTACAAATACCTCGGGTCACAATGGACCATGAAGCAGGCCGATGGGTGGTAATACAATATTTATTTATTTTAAATTCAAAGAAAAACACACAATTTTAATATTGGGCAGCAATCACCAATGCAGTGATAATTACAATGTAAACTGATGAAATACACTTGGTTGGCCTTCTACTAGAATATATCCAAAGCACAGATGAATAGGAGCAATTTTACTGTTCGGGTAAATAGCACCTGAGTGAAGATTTCCCCCTGCATCGCTCCCTCAAACCACTTTTAATCAAATTTGAGTGGATAGAAAGGAGCAGCAAGCAGTCATGGATACTAGACAGATTTTAAAACCCTTTGCAATGGCATAACATGACACTCGGAATTGGTACTAATTAATTTAAACGTGCGGTTGAATATATGAGGTAAATATGATTTATCACAGTATCAGGGATGTAATATCTCTAGCAACTACAAGGCAAGGTGTCAACAAAGGGCATACAGTCCAGAAGGCAACTTGAAAGTAAGAACACAGTGCAGCCAAAATCACACGTTGAAAAGTTGCATTTTCCTCTTTTTGCAGTTTTAAATGTCAAAAAGTTTTTTTTTTAAATAAATGGGTGAAATAGATAGAATTGGAATGCGGTTTTTAGGCTGGGTAATAGATGCACATCACAGGGATAATACAGAAGTGAAAGAGTGGCTCTAGCTGAATACCTGGATGAGATTTTCAATGTGGAAGGAGATTCGGTTTTGAGAAAATAAACACAGTTAACAGAGCAAGTTGGTTTGGAAAGAAAGGACAAGTTTTACTTAAACTAGATTATCAAGAGATTGTTAAAGAAAGACACGGTACGCTCCAAGGTTAATTTGCAACATTAACCTTTTCACCCCGTGTTCATCTCTATGTGGGAATTACTTATTCAATTATTCAAAATATGACTAAGGATCCATGCAAGACAGAGATGAGTAGAAGAATGATGCTGATGCTTTGAGATCAAGGGCAGGATTCACAGAGAATTCAGATAGTTTTAAACAAGTTACCATGGTATGGATAGGATTACTTAGAGAGCGGAACAAAGACAAAGTATCAAGATGGGGTATGCTATGTGTGGCTATGGTATGGGGAAATACTCCCAATCAGCACTTGAGTTTGGAATTTGGGGCAGCCAACCGGGTTTCTGGACTAAAAGGCTCTGGTCACAGCACGGCGGGTTCTCCTAACAGCAAACAGCTGGGCCTGTCTGATCTCTGGATAGCAAGGGTACAGCTGGAATGCAATTAGTGGGGCAAAAAGCTGGTCTGGTCACATAATACTCCCAAAAGGGTACCACAGCTTTTCCCCCTAGTTATTGGGATTTTTAGTGGGGTTTCTGGATCAATGGTCCTGCCTGGATAGAGTCATCTATGCTCTGCCCTGGCAGTAGAGTCTGGAATCTTGCAAAGTGAAGTGGAATATCTGGATACAAAGGCGCTGGAAAATTCAGAAGAGAATGTCCTGTCTCTGTGAGCTTCCCCCCTTTATATAAGGTGGGTGACATCACAGGATTTATTGTTGGGCAGAACTAAGCTAGACCTACCCATAAGAACCGGATAGGTCAGCCTATGTTGGTCGCCTCCTCCAGGAGGGGACTCAGTTTATGGGGTTGTGTTTTATGAGGTACAAAGCCATCCCACAGTCATTTTTGCCAACAATCAATTTTGACATAAAACGCTCCTTTTTACAATTGTGGCACTTTTGCAAATTACATAGGCAGATAAAATATTTCACACAGAGCATGGCAGTCCAACTCCCAGGTCTGTACAACATTGTTTCGCCCTTCTAATAATTTTTTGCAATTTTTAGTGGGAACCGCTTCACCCAAAATTACACAATTTTCGATATGTGTACATATTATCATAGAGCATATTTCCATACATTTTTAACGTTCGACCATATGTACTTTTCCGATGACTCATATTTTCCTGGCGTTTCCGTCCCATACATGCTATGGATAGCCACAATATCTTGTTTTAAAGCCACAAAAATGACACTTAAACTGTAAAACTTTTACATTACTGAGTTGTCCGGTTGTAGAAATAACAGTCTGAAAGTGTATTCATTAAAATAGTCTTTTGAGCCAAATGGGCCGTCCTTTTTCACCAAATGTCAGTTTAGCCCAGGGTTGCCAGAAAGTTTGTCTTTGGAGCTCCTTAGTTTGAGTGGATGGGAGGTGTCACTTCCAAAAGTAACACATAGGTGTCCCAGAATCTATTTTGTCAAGCTAGAGCCCAGACAGAAAGTCTGATGAGTGTGTAACATTCTACTCCTTAGTCCATTCAGAGCTTCCAGATGCTGGTCCCCTTGGGGGATGTGATGTCCTTTGAAGCCAGAACAGAAAACCTGTTTGGCTGGTTCCCCAGTACAGACAATGCCAGCATTTATTTATTTATTTATTTAGGTTTCCTGAGCCCAAAGGGCAAGGCTGTTGGAATAAATCATGATATCAGATTTTAAACAAACCCCCTTACATTTCTAGGCAAGGACAGGGCCTTATTCAACATTACACTTTTAAAACAGATATTTTCCTTGTTTGCAAAAGCACATTTTGACACGTGGTTAATTTTGTAGGGATGTCCCTTTCAAATTCGGTTTTCTCTTCCATCTGGATTCCAAACATTGTTTGCAGCCCTAGTCAATTTCTCTTACACAGCAATCTGTTCAAGGCACGGGTCTACTGAAATTGACACATGCACTGTTAGGGTTTCTTTTGAAGAGTTTATTTTGACATTTTGGAGCATAACAGTCAAGTGTTTTTTTCTGTATGGCTGAGAGTAAAGTTTCTGGTGATTTCCCAGATCATGCCTGACACAGCCTGTCATTCAGTGAGAAATGCTTTCTTTAGCTAATGCACAACAGGAATATAGCTGGGCATAGTTGGGCTTTACTGGATCAGAACTGTCTATTATTTAACAGATGAAAAAGAGCATCAGGGCGCGTTCATTTTAAAGGTAAAATATTTCCTTTTTCAATGGGAAACTTTGAGCTAGCAGCAAAGCAGTGCTGCTTTTCAATTCTCTTCTTCGGCGCACCCAAGAAAACACACTGGCAGCCTTTTTCGGTGTGCTCCCTGTTCCATCTTGCCCAATAGGTGCTTGGCAAGACAGTGCAGCCACCATTTTGTAGCTGCAAAACGCAGTTTTGATGTGAGGCAATGGTGCTCAAAGGAGCCAGCGCAGCCATTCTGCTGGTAACTGCTGAAGTGCAGCTTGGTGATTGGATGGAATTCTGCTGAGTGGGTAAATGTACCCCACAGGCGTGATAGCAAGTGTGTTGGTAATGTTTTGAATACTATCTCTTTAATTGCTCTGCCAAACTCTGGGTTTCATCTCCAAAACCCTTCCTTTGCAACTGCTTCTGTGCTTCTGTGTGGAGGAAATTCCCTCCACAGAAACGCAGTACCACAAGCAATATTACCGCTTACGGTAATCCTGTGTGTGGTAACATGGCATTTCCACATGGAGTCTGATGGGCAGTGGTAGAATTGTACTGAAAAAAGTAGGTGAATTGTGGTCTCGGCAGGGGAGAGGGTAGATGGAAGCATAGTGCAACATGTGTAAAGCTGTTGTGGCCCGGGCAACGCAATAGTCCAAGTGACTAGTAACTAGGATGCCTATCACAACGTTACACATGCATAGGGACATGAATCTGTATAGAATGGTGAATATGGTCGTAGAAAAGTAGAGGAATGACAAACAGAAAAAAGTAAAAGCAGTGAAACACCGCTACTTGCTGTTCCCGCCCACTTCAATCACTGCCGATGGGACTCCAAAATAGCGTATACTTGAAGGGTCGGCATGACCCAGAATCATGTGGATGCTTCAAGTTACTGTAAGCTTACCACATGCGGTAATAGTCATTCTGTTTATCAGTATTAAGACAGGCAATACCATCAACATGTAATCAGGCCCACAGTGTTCTAATCTAGTTATAATGGCCCACCACTGTACCTATTTTGCAAACCACCACAAACTACAGATACCCAAAACACTGAAGAGGAAACTAAACCAATCGCACACAAATCACCCATACACACTCATGCACCAAACACCACATAACGTCTACCAACTAAAAACAAACCAGCACACAGTAACCATTTTTTTCCAAACTGAAGCTACCAGCAGCACATCAAAGCTCTCTTGCACTTTTACCTCCCAATCCCCTTCCTTTTTAGATCTACCAGAGCGCCTGGAGACCATGAAAATGGCAGCGGTGCGTGGTATAAATCACAATAACATAACATAACATGCTGTCGCCAATTGCTCAGGTAAAGAATGGGAGCTCCCCATTGACAAAGTGCTCTGAATCTAAATAAAGTGAGGCAAACTATGGTACCCCAGGTCCAGATGGAAGGTATCTCTATCATTCTGGGTAGCCTTCAGTTTATATTGGACAAAGTAGCATCCTCTGCCAGGGCCAGATCTACGTGCCCTCCACAGAAGCCTTTCCTCTGTTTTTACCCCTCGCCATAAACCAGAGACTCCCTTTGTAGTTGTAGGTCTGGTTAGCTGGTTAGGCTGGATAGCTGTTGTTGATGTAGCTGTAAGTCCTGCTACCATCTACCACATCCAATTATGCTGCCGTGCCCTCTGATCGCTCACGGAACAGGCGTAGACTGGCTTATAGGGAACTCTGGAGATATTCCGGCAGGCCTCTGCCTCCTGGACCTCTTTTGTGTGATAACCTATATTATTTTCGAATGTTGTCTTAGGAAAAGGGTTGGGCCTGCTGAAAATGTGTAATATGGGGCCACTTTGAACATTATTTCCAGGGCCTCTTTTAGTTCCCAGTTCACCCCATCACTGAACATTCTTCTTTCTTCACCCCTTCACTCCAGTGGCGGGAACCAGACCGTACCACTACCGACCTCCAGCTGGAGCCAACCATCATTCCTGTATCACCCAGAAGATTCACATCAGCTCCCCATCTGTGATAAATCCGTCAGGGAGCACTACAGTTGCTAGTGAGATTGTGTCATGTGCCAGGTACAGATAGAGAGAATGCCTGCAGTGAGCATCCAACCTCCCCAGCACTGGGACATGACAGGGGTCCTTTCACTGCACCTATCATGGCTCTATTGCAGGACTGGAGACACTAGACTGTGTCTCCCAAGCCCTTCAATACAGGCTGTGAGGAGGTCAAACAGGGCTCATGTCATCATGGAAGAAGGAGGATATTGGACAGCAAGGACAATTCAGCTCTTTGATTCACTGAGCTCAACAAATGGGGTTCCTTTAAATAGAACATTAGCTTATTTCCAGTGCCGAAAAAGGTTAGAGATTATTGTCGATCTCGATTCAACACACTCATGTTTTTTGTTTAGGGTTAATAGTCGTTGGTGGTCATTACGAGTATGCTGGTCCGTGAAAAAAAGGTGCCCGTAACAACGTATACCTGCGGAATTCTCAGAGTCTTCCGGTAGGAGCAGTGACCTGCAGGCAGGCCTGACCTGCTGGTAGTTGAGGCCTCTACCGGCAGATAATTCACTGAAGCACCAGCACCGCTAACAACAATGCTGGTGCTTCAGTGGTTCCCATCCCATGTAGTCCTATGGCACTCCATGGGAATGGGAACTTACCATTACTCCGCCGCCCGTAATATCCTGGTAATGCCAGGATATCAGGCAACAGAAACGGTAAACTGAGATTGCTGCTAAGCCGCTGGTACTCTCGTAATGACCCCCATTGACTCAGAGTCTTGATCTGAAGCAGTAAATCAGAATGTCTTTACCATGGGCTCTCAAGGTTTCGTATGCTGATGATATAGATTGTATCTGCAGGAACCTGATGAGAACATTCATGTTTTGTATCACCTTTTGATTCTTCGATGGACCAGCCCAAAACCTTAACTAGTTTCTCAACGTATCATTATGTGTAGTGACACTTTTTCCTATTCTCCATTAGCTGTTGGCGATGGCAGATAGACATCTTTCATCTTGGAAGCTGCCTTATATGCACGCCACATTCTGCAGATACTTAGGCTAACCTATTGTGTGTTCGGTCCTTCAAGACCAGGTTTCGTAGGTGGAAAAGTGGCTTCTCTTGGTTTTAATTATGAGCCTCATTCAATTCCTGTCTGTCCAGGCTCAGACTGGTCTACAGGGCAAAATGGCAATGACAGAAATGCAGACCCAACCTGCTTAGTGTGGGCCACATGTTTTGGGGTCAAAGTGGACCCGTTTTATGGTAGAAGAGAGCCAGATTGACAAATTATTTCACTATGCAGCGAGTAGCTTTCACTGGTATTACTGATCGAACAGTCTTCAAAAGCCACAATGTTTAACATATTTGGCCACAAAACTCCCCTTTGGGTAATGCTCAAACTGTCACAAAAGGAACAAATGGACATTTGCTACTGTTGGCTACTTTTTCATTGTTTCCCAAGCCAATGTTATGCCCCAGTCCGACCCTGACTTCAGGCTTTGTTTGGGTTTTCGGATTAAGATGTTCTTATTCGGATTTGAGGCCACGCTCAATAAACTTTCTCTTACTTGATCTGCCTGTGTTGGTCCTTTCAACATGCACAACACTGTTGGCGACAGATCTCCCACCACTATTGTGTTTCCTCATACTAATATGCACAGAAAGCACAGGTGAAACAGGCCATTCTTTTTCAGTAGCACCACTCAACAGATATAGTTGGCAGGTTGGTTGAGCAATCAGCAAGCATATGGGTAGACTTCTATTATATTCCTCAAATTTGCATATTCATGCAGCACATTTGTGAGCATGTCCACATTCTGACAGTAATACATTCTTTTGAATTATTCCACAAAGTTCCCTAAGGCAAACTGAACTATGTTTGATTTAGGGGTTATCTGTTCCCTAATTTGAGGACCATTGGTAGAAAAGTACTGAAAAAAGTAGTGGAACTGTGGTCTTGGCAGGGGAGCTGGTAGGTGGAAGCATAGTGCAGCATGTGACAAGCATTGAGGCCGGGGCATTCCAATAGTTTAAGTGACTAGCAACTAAGGCTCTTAATACAACTTTACACTTGCACTGGGACATGAATAGACAAATCCTTTATGAAGAATGATGAATATGGTCGTAAAAAGTAGAGGAATCGTAAACAGAAAATGTTTAAAGTAGTGGAACATCGCTCCCGACGGTTCCTGCTCACTTCGATCACTGTTCAGTGCGGCAAGTAAGGTTAAATCAGTAACTATCATTCTCAAATTCATACAAAAACGATATCTAGGGAGCAGCTGTCACCTGTTGCACTCTGAATGAAGATGGAGAGACATGGAAGCATGACACTGGATTTTATTGTTTCGTCACATCAAGCTTTCATGATCCTTCCTTTAACATCCTCCCCTACCTTCAATGTGCATTTCTTGAACATCCCTGGTTTTTCAGCCATCAGTACACACTTTGGAAATCCCAAGTGTCGACTGCCTCTTCTCTGACCACCTCCAAAGGATGTAAGAGAACAGTGCATTAAGCTTTGAGCCATCCTGGTATCATCTTTGCTTTTTGTGAAGAATACACTCCTTTATATACTGAGATGCCCATGTGGCACATCTCTCTAAACAGTTTGTTCCTCAGTACTGTGTCCATCCCTTTAACTTTGCTTCCCATCTCCCCTTTTGGTTTCCCCCATGGGAAAGACTGTGATTGGCTGAAAGATTAGCTTTTGAAATGCCCTATCAGCCCCTCACTTAGGGCTTCCCTGATGGAATCTCAATGTGTACATCTCTGATAATGCTACAGTGCTGAAATCAAGGAAATAGGGAGGTACAGAGGTAGTATTCCTCAACCATGGGAAGACCCTCATATTCACTTTGCAGACCGAAGTTTGAAAGTGCTCCACTGGTAAGAGGTCCTGTACTGTTTGCTTTTGATGACTGATTTTCTGCAACTCTAGCTTTGTGAGTCCTAATCTAAGGCCTCATCAGGGATGTGACTCTGTGACATTCCCTAGAGAGACCCTTGGGCCCTCAGAACTGGAGTGTCCTAAAAACACTCTTCCCCCAGCATGATATTTGATATGATACTATATTTGCATTGCGTTCATACACATGTGCTTCAGAGCACGACAAGGCAAGGGAAGGGAACAAGGGAGGACAAAACAACAATCTTACTAGGCCCAGTGACATTGAGATCGCACAAGTGCAGGGGGGGTAGGTAGGGGGAAAGTGCAAGGAAGAAGGGAGAGATGGAAAGTGCTGGGCAAGGGATAAAAACAACAACAGCTGGCAGTGCAGCCAGCATGGTGGCAAGTGCGAGGTTCAAAGTGCAGACATGGAGTATCTGATAAGTGCAGGTAAGGGGACTGTAGGGTTACAGATACAGGTCAAAGTGCAGGTGTTGCCGGGAGGCAGTGCGGGTGTGCGGCTGGGTGGGCAGGGACCTGGGCCCAAAATCGGAGGGTAGCCAGGTGTATGGAGCCGAAGCAGACAGATCAGCAGGGGAGAGGAAGAGCGAAGGCAGAAGCAAAGAGGACGATCTTGAGGTGCTTCCTGAACCGGAGATGGTTCTCATCAAGTTCTAGAGCGGCAGGGAGGCTCTTCCAGAGGGAGGCCCCAGCCGAGGAAAGAGATCTACCTCCAACTCGTTGCATGGAGAAGCGACTGACCCTGAGGGAGTTGGAGGTGGAGGAGCAAAGCGCTCGAATGGGAAGGTATTTACGGAGGGAAAGTTGAAGGTATTTTGGACCCAGGCAGGAGTAGCTCCATGTTTATGGGGACTGATGGAAGTTTACCTCAAATTGTGAATGGTGAGATTCAACCAGCAAAGTCCACAGGAGAATGTAGGTGGCCCTCCCCCATTAAAGGTCTTAATTGAATTGCATAGCTAAGCCTTGTACTCTTTGTGGGAAAGAAAACAGAGGGAGCCATATATGGTCATTGCCTCACCTACCATGGGAAGCAAGGGTAAGTGTGAGAGGACCAGTTGTGGCTGAACATGTCTGGGGGGCCTGAGAAGAATCCATAGCTGAGTGTTTGCCTAGGAAATAGCTCCAGAAACTGTATACGTGGTGATCTCCAGGGATTGGGTGGCTGCCGAAACTTTGAATGGATGCATCCTCCTAATGGGAAGCAAAGTTTTCATCTTCCAATATTGGTGTTTAGTCTGGAGTTTACTCCATTGCCTTGTCAAATCTTGGAACAAGTCCTGAAACACAGGAAGAATGCATAACTAAAGTAGATTGTGAGATAGCCTTGCAGAGGCACCTTGCCAAGACCCATCTGATAATTAAATCCTGTTGCTTACACTTAGTGTATGCATTTGGAACTCTCGTGGCCACTCACATTTGGTGAATAGAGTAGAGCTAGTTGAAGAGCTAGCAGGCTTTGATATTATTTTACTACATGAAACGTGGGCTAGGGGCGAACTGCTATGGGACGGTTTCACTACAATTAGCACTTTCGTAATGGGAGGGTTGAGTGGGAGACCTAAAGGTGGGTTCATGGTTGGATACCGTCAAGGTAGATCTATTATAAAGATAGAAGAATGGAGAATCGATAATAGTATGTTAATAGTCACTTTTCAGATTAAAGAATCGGCCAATATATTAGACATTATGTTTGTTAATGTTTATTGGAATCCGCTCGATAACTGCAATGCTCAATTGGAAAATAATCTTTCCTCGCTAGGAGACCTCATAGATCAGTGGCTTCATAAAACCAAAGGAGGCCAAAGAATGGTCACTGGTGATCTTAATGCTGATTGTAATATCGACCCATTGCTGGTGCCTAATTTGAGGTGCGACCCATATTTCAATCTATTAAGGAGAGGTAACTCTACAATACGAGGAGCCATATGGTTAACATTCGCAAGTACTTGGGGTCTGGAGTTACTGGAGATTTGTCAATCTACTTGGAAAGCAAGGGGTAATTCTATTATAATTGATTATGTTTTTTTATCTTGTCAACTTAGTATTCGATTGAATAAATTCAAAGTAAAGGAGTCCCCCTATAGTGATCATTCAATGCTTTACATATGTATGCAGTGCACAATATCTACTGTGAACACTGACCTTTTTAAGGCCAGACTTACAGTTAATACAAGGAGGAACAGACTGAAATGGACTGAGGCAAAGAAGTTGATACCTGATAATAACCTATTTAACACGACAAAAAAGCATATTCAAACTTGCTGTAGATGTGCACTTAAAAAGGTGAAGAGGGCAAACCGATTGGCAGATAATAAAAAAATGATTGGGCTTTTATACAAGCGTAAGACTAAAGATGTTTGGGCCATACTTTGATGCATGGTAAATTGGACGATACCCAATTTGACTCTGATAGGTTATCTCCCTGTTGATATTAATTCTCTTGTTACAAAGATTCCCAGGGAATGCCCATGGCAATTGGTGGACGTGAGATGGGCTATAAATAAATTAACCCATTCGAAGGCTGCAGGGCCCGATGGGCTTCCGCCATGTCTATTAAAAGATGATCCGTACTTTTGGGCCAAAATGATCAAACCTAGTTTTGATCTGTTATTTGAAACCAGAATAATTCCTCCCTCCTGGCTCACAGCAATTATTGTACCCAGCCACAAAATAGGGCCTATTGATGACTCATGTAACTTTTGCCCAATATCATTGATTGATGTGCCTGGCAAGGTATTTTCATCTCTTTTATTAAGGGAACTCGAGAAGTGGGTAGCAGACAACCATCTTCTTTCAAGATTCCAGGTGGGATTCAGGGAGGCAATGGGGATGACTCTTAATGCCACAATTCTAGCTCATCTGTTGGAAACTTCTCATCGTACTTGTGCAGTGGCGATCTACATGGCATCATTAGACCTGTCCGCAGCCTTTGACAGTGTTATTAGGGCTTGGCAATTGAGTAAGTTGATTCAATACGGAATACCAGAACATCTTGTGGGGCTAATAGTGCTGCTTCATAACAAGACATTCTACAGGGTACGGATACATCGAGGTGGCTCTACTAGAGAGTCAATCGACACAGAAATAGTAGTTAAGCAGGGCTGTCAATTGGCAGCTATACTTTTTAACTTATATTTATGTGATATTGACAAGATATGGGAAAACTTGGATATATTTCCAGTCAAGCATTTGCAGATGACATTATTTTATTTGACCGAACGCCATATGGCCTGCAAAGAAAATTGAATTTATTTTCTGCATATGCTAAAATAAACAATCTTGCTACCAACCCCAGTAAATCAAATATAATAGTATTCGCAAACAGAAAGAAAGTTTGTAGATTTACATGGAAAATGGATGAAGCTACTATTCAATGTGTCCTGGCAGCTAGGTATCTGGGATATCATTTGTGTGACTCAATCTCCCTGGCTATGTGGAACAGTACGCTAAACATAAAAGTAATCCACCTCATTTCACAAATGAAAATCATTTACCACAGGTACTCAAAATTCTCTCTTTTACCAACTATTGAGTTTTATACTTTAGAGGTCGAACCAAACATCTTGTTTGGACTTGATCTATCTATACTTGACTTAACAAAAGTCCTAAACAAGCTACAAGGAAGGATTTGGAAAGCGGTTTTGGGATTTCCGATATCAGTGCCTAATACATTGATCCTTCATGAACTACGACTAAACTCCTTGGCTGCTAAAGTCTATTGGAGAATGTTGACAAATTATGGGAAAATGTTTTATCCTCCACCTAATTCGTTTTATGAGGAGTTCGGTAAAATGGTGATGAATGCATATCCTGTGTCGATTGATAGATATGTTAAGAAAATGCAAACGATGTTACAGAAAATAGCTATGGAGCAAAAAGAATTGTATGGGCGGCCTGGTGTGGTAAAAAAAAAATCTTTCAGCTGGATTGGGCAAATATTATCGAGCTAAACGCTAAGTACAAATCATATGGTGATCAATCAAGCTTCACTCATAAACAACATTCACGGCTTCAATACCTGGTCATTTTTCCTTGCAATAAAGCAAGGAGTAAGTACTTGAAATTCAAGCTTAATCTCTTCCATACAAATGAAAAGATGAAATACTGGGTTAAGAACAAAAAAGTGGAGGACAAATTTGGTTGTAGATTTTGTCGAGAAAATGAATGTACTGAGTCATTGAAACATCTGGTGATGTATTGCTGGTATTCCGAAAATTTGCAGAGAGTCCATTTGGGGAAGTATTTTGATGTAGATCTGGTACTCTCACGTGACCTGTTGTGGACATAATGTATGTGGGGCACATACAGTCGCTGGTACTGGCACTAACAAGATTCTTAACAATAATTCAGGTTCACTTAACCGAAATGGAACAAGATGCGCCTGAGTAGCATCATGATTGAATGTTTTATAGGAACAGTGTGTGAATTTGCAATAAGCGATCTTAATTATGAGTTCTTTTTAATCATTTTTAATTGTATGTATATTTTATGATTTCTGTGTTATTAGGAAATGTAAACAAGTTTTTTTTACAGTGTTGTCTTGTACTTATTTTACTTATGTTTCAATATTTGTAAAGGTGCTTTTTGCCAAATACAAATAAATAAATAAAAATAAAAAAGAAATAGACTCATTTGAAAACTGAGACATGTATGACAACAGTAGTGCACGACTTTGATTCATTTAAATCTAATCGAAAATATTAAGATACTCTGTTACAAATTTTACACCATACTTGATGGAGACAATGAATAGCCTAGAGAATAAGAATACAACATTAATAAGTGCAATTCCAAAACATCTACATAGATTTGATTCGATGATACACAATCGTAAAGTTCTACTTCGTAAAGATATTAGATACATTAAAAATGATGTAGTGACATTTCAGGAAAATTGACGAGAATCAAAAGTCTTAAGCAGCAATTTAAAAATTGGCGTATATGGTACAGAGGAACTCTCGATCTGAGAGATTGTGAAAGACTTCTTGGAGCCGTAAAGAATAATAATTCAACTTCTTTCTGGGAGTTATTGAACAACTTGGAATCAAGCCAAATTATAAAAACGTTAAATCAAATTAACAAACAATCATGGATCGAACAATTTAGCAAGATATATAAAAATTACAATGATTTTTCGGTTGGCTGTTTTATTGATTCGTCTAGTTAGCTCCTAGACAATACTATCGGAGACATCACTCAATTGATTAATTGTTCCAAAAAGTCACAAAGTGTGGGTCCGAATAATCTTTCTAACACAATCTTAAAGGTTAATACTAGTTTCTGGTCAAAGGTGCTTTCTTTTCTTTTTGATGACATTCTTAAGGCTAAAACTATTCCAGTCCCATGGAGACTTTCTTATGTTCTACCCATCTACAAAAAAAGGCCTGCGATTCAATCCCACAAGCTATAGGCCAATTTCCATTAATGAAGCTGATTCAAAATTCTTTGCGTCTTTGGTATTAATACAGATTCAGAAATGGATAAATGTCAATAATATTTTGAACATTAATCAGATTGGTTTTAAGAAGGGTATGGGAACCGATTGCGGTGGTGTGATCATTACATCCCTACAAAAGGCCGCCTTGAAGAAAAATGTGTTGCTGTTTTTTATGGCATCGATGTACCTTATCATGGCCTTCGATATGGTAGACAGATGCACATTATGGAAAATGTTACAAGAGCTGGGTATGCCACAAGGCCATCTGAATATTATCATTTCCTTGTATTCGCACAACAAAATGCAAGTTCATTTAAACTCGTAGGGCCTACTATCAAAGAAATTTGACATCTTATATGGTCTATGTCAGGGGTGTATGTTAGCACCTACTCTCTTTAATCTATACACATCAGGTGCGAGCATTGCCCTTTAAAAATAAGGGATTGATTTCATCAACATTTGGAGCTATGGCAATTAACTGGATTTCATACGTCAACGATTTTTTATTACTGAATATTACCAAAGTAGGTTTACAACGAGTAATTAATGAATTTGTTAAATATCTAAAAGACTTAAAACTCCAAATCAATCCAGCCAAACCGGTTATCGTGCGGTTGGGAAAACAAATTAAAATACAATCGAAATTGACTTGGCTTTGTGAGGGGAACAAGTAAAATTATCCAATACCATGTGTTATTTACGTTACCTAGTCACTGATAATGGCTCACTAAATACGGCTAAAAATTGTATAAAGATTAAAGCTGATATTGCACTGTGACAAATGCGAATTATTGAACGTAAATATGGCAAATTTTCATTGGCTCCATTGAGAGAATTTTATAGAATGAAGGTAGTGCCATGGCTACTATATGGACTTGAATTTTGTGCATATGAATTTGTAGACTATTTTAAAGTTATTGAAAGCCTGATGTGGAAAGAGGTTCTTTTCTTTCTTCCTAAAAGTGTGCCTATGGAATAGATTAGGTACGAACTTGGTTTACAATCACTGAAATCGTTAGTTTCATGGAAAATAATTTGGTTACTCAGGAAGTGCTTACTATCTAAACAGAAAGATTTCTATGCTATTGCAGGGGATGACAAAGAAGGACCTTTTATGATGAAACTGATTCAGGAAGTGGAATCCTTACTATGCACTTTGGGACTATGTTTGTCTTCTCTTTTATATAAACCGCTTAAAGTTAAAGAACTGCTTAAGAGTTATGATTGGTGTGCTAACAATGCAATAGTATATAAATCAAGGATTTATAATCAAGCGTGTTCATTTTGGAAATTTTACCCTGTAATAGAGGAATACCTAGCAAAATATCCAAGTAAGATCATACGAAATCAAACCATGATATTTAGAGCAAATGTTATGTTGACAAATGAAATATTGAATATTAGAAATAAGAGTTGTGATGTCGCCAAGTGTTGCAGGTTCTGTAAAGTAGAAGGAGAAGTGGAATCGTTTCAACATCTACTTTTAGTATGTCCCGTTCTCCTTCCTCAAAGAATTTCATATTTTGCACAATTTGTTGGATCAATTAATTTTGTTAATTTTTCTGAAGATACATCCAGTACATTTATATTGTGGTACAACATTTGTTTTAGAATAATTGTATGTGTTTTAGAAATAACCCAACGTTTTTAGATGTTTAGTGTTTATATCTTAAATCTGTGTAGTGATCTTGCATTAGGAATATGATGATGAGAGTGTTCATATTTTTTCTACTGTTTAGGAATTGAAATTGTAAATGCTTTTGTGTTTGTGCAAATAAATACATTACAAAAATTAAATCCTGTTGCTGTCTATGGATAACTGCCTTTTCAAAGGGAGAAGAGGGAACCAACAGCTCAGTGTTCCCTTTCCATGACTGAGGTGTACAGTGTGATGTGCATTGGAGGGACAGGACCTCCATATCCTTGCCCTGTAGTCCTTTTTCATTTGTTTTATGTATTGTTTTCTGCCCAGGAGTCCATGTGGGACTCCTGGCAGTGCAGCTCTTCCTGTTTTTGGTTTGGTGTACAGACCCATGAGATACCCTTATGGCATCCATGGGTGGGGGTGCAACCCTCTGCCCCTAGTGTATGTTTTTGTGCACCTGTGTGTGGCCCACAAAGCAGGGTATGGGCTGGTGGCAACTCCATGCTGAATTTGATAGGTGCTCTGAGTATCCTCCAATTTGGGGATACCCAGGTTCTGCCATTGGAATCAGTTGATTCCTGATAGGAAACAAGATGGCCCCTGTGGCCTCTTGCTTTCTATCGCCTGTTACCTTGTTCTCCCAAAGTCCTGGGAAGCCCTGACTCTGTCCCTTTCCCCTGACTGGCTGTTGGGTGGAAGTTCCATATATGGTGTTGTTGTGAAGTCCAGACGAGACTGGCTGGAGCCTTCCCAGTTACTGTATGTTGTGGGTACACCCTGTGGGTGGGAACTGGGTGTATGGAGTGTATGACGAATATGCACTTCTTGTTGTGGATGTCTGGTTTCTAGTATGAAATACAATGACTGAGACAGTCATGCCCGAAACTGGTATGAATGCAGTGTGTAGTGTTGAATGGCTGGGTACTTGTCCCAATACACATTCCTTGTTGTGAGTGTCTGAGAGGGAGGAGTATGGCCTGAATACACTGTATGCCTGATTGGCTGACTGACTGTTGAATGCCCTTCTGAGTGATTGGTTGCCTGAGTTTGACCCAACAGAATGAATGGGAGATCAACTAGTATATCTCGGCGCCTCTCACTGCTAGAAATCATTCAGAAGCTGAAGTTGAAACTGACGCTTAATCTCAAAGCCGAGCCTGAAGAAGAAGGCTGAATGCTTTCTCCCTTTTCCAAAATCTGAAAGCCGTCGTGACGTCGAGACTGATCCGAGAGAGGACCTGGTGAGGCGCCCTCTTCCTGTCCTCTGAGGGACCATCGAGCACCGCTAACCTTCGCCGAAGCTCGCTGGAAGTCAGACCCTCGACAGGCTGCCGATTGGAGACGGGGACCACCGAGGAGAACGAAGATAAGCACCGGACATTCCATCCACCGTCGTCGACCAGGGTTTGATATAACCGCTGGAGGCCTGACGAAGCCGTGTTGCCCAGAAGAGGGGACCGCTTGACGCCATGCCATCGACTACCGGAGCTGCAACGCTCCCTTGATTAAGACATTTGATTCCCAGACGCGCTCGCCCGCAACGCCGACCGCTTAATCCCGCCGGAGAAGTCCAGACCGTCGACACAGAGAAGCATCCGTCGGTGGATTTCCCGCCACCCAAAGACCGTAGAGATGCCAGACGACTCAACGCCCTTGCTGGGCCACAGTTCTTCACAAACTCTTTGCGGTCCTGAACTATCGACATCGAGGTGTCCCGCACGCCTCTTCCTTGCAGGACGTCTTCGCTCCGTCATTGACGAGCACCACAGGGACCGAAGCTGCCGTCTCAATGCCAAGTTTACTTTCTTCGAGGGATTTCAACGATCCATGGCTCCTGCTTTGAAGGGAGCCGCTCAAGAAGGATCCATCGACGACTCATCGTCGAACTCTGCTATTCCAGGTACATTGGGTTGGTAGAAACATGGTAGAAGGAAATAAGACTTATTGAACAATAAATGGACTGGGCTTGCAGTGTATCTTTATTTTACAGGTTGTCCAGGTGGGCTGATCTCCACACAGAACTGGGTCTAGTGGTAGGGGCCAGTATTCTGCCAATTGTTCTAACCAATTGCTTTCCTCCTATGTCTATTGTTGGTTACCTCTATTATAGTTGATGCACTTTAATGAGATCTGATAAGAATTGTGGTGCCACGTGGAACTGTACATATTTGCCATTGTAGATTTAATGAGCACAAAGTGAATTATTGTGATTGTGTATGTAACCTTGAACCTTAATTATATAAAGACTGTGTTTTAACTAATACCGTGTGTAGACATTCCTTTGTGGGGGCTTGGGAACTACACTATACTTAAGAACCAGCCTGAGAAGCTAAGCCTTGATTGCTCGTCCATTGCTACTGTAATAGAGAATCTTGGCTGGGGTCCTCTGTGCCTCTCCTCTACCATTTAGAGAGCAGAAGTACAGACCCCTCCTCCAGTCTTCACATACAGCTGGGCTGAATCTTCAAAGTACCTCTGTTCCCTGATACCCTTGAAGCTCATACCTGTGCAGACATGCCATGAAGAGTTGGGAGGATCGAAAAGCCTGGAATACTGATGATTGAAAGAGTAGGAGGCCTACTATTACAGAAAATAATATGAACCTGAACATTTCTATTGTGACTCTAAGAAGTGCATTGTTGACTTGACCTTTGACGGCTAAGATGTAAAAGTGGATTGGAACAGTTACGGGAACCATACCACCCGTGTCCAGCACTCCATGTTGTTCCTTAGCCATGAGAATGTGTTCAATGCAGGTTCTGCACCATATCCCATTTCTCACTCATTGTCCTGCTTCTGCTGCTCTTCAGAATCATCACTGAAACGGGTGCAGGAGAACCACAGATGAGAGTGAGCTGAGTGTGGCTCCCGGCAACACAGACAAGATAGATTGTAAAACTTTGGGCTTCACTGTGCTCTGTCGAAGTTGGGCTCTAAGGACAATGTAAGAATCTGTCTAACACACTTTGCCAGAAGTCTTTCCATGAATTTGAGAATCAACTGTCCTGTGGGCTTTTCTTTATCAATCATTTCACTCTGCACCATGTAATGAGGAAGTCTGTGGCGCCATGAAAGATAATTTACTGTTACATCTCTGCATAGTCTTTACAGCTAGTGCGTAAAAGGTATCAAAATCTGAATCCTGTGCAATGTTTGCAAGGGAAAGCTTGCAGGAACCCCTGGTGCCCACCTGTGGGAACGTCTCTCTCTCCCCTGTTAACTAAGAGAAGAGGGAAAATGTACTAGCATTCATTTCATTGTGTGGCGCCACCACATACCTTACACATAATTACTGGACAGTGGGTAACCACTGCACATTCCACGGTCGAAATATATTTGAGATTTAAAAAAGATTTTTATTCCAATGGATGACATCTTCATTTAATCATTACTATTACAACCAAATTGCTGATGCACAACATTTTAAGCTAAAGGTATTGATCAGGTGTGTGCAACTGCAAAAGGCTGGCTTCTTCTCGGCATAATCTGTGTGTGATTATTCAGCTCCCCTTCCCTTTTCTAACCTGTACACACCACAATTCCCAGACCTACAACGGAAGAGCATGATCCACAGGAACATAGCCACAGTACATCTCAGGTAACTGCCAAGGATTAAAACAGCGACCGATTATGACTCCTCTCTGGCAGTCATGGCAACTTGGGCAAACCCACGAGGTATCTCAACGCTTGGTTAGTCATGCCCGCATTCCTGAGAGTAACCAGCATCTGGGTCTGGAGAAAGATGGTCAACTATGTTACAGTGGAGGGATCAACAGACCATTTTAGAGTTTTTATTCTAGAACACAAATAACAAAGGATTTGGCAGAAAGTGTGACGTGGTCAGAAGAAGGACGCAGACTCTTTGAGGACATTTAAATAATAAGGTGTTAACCTAACTAGCACTGTGGCTATGGGGTATTCCCTAACTAAAGGAATAATTAAGATGCTTTCAGTCTTTTACAATGCCCAAATAGAATCTGTCCACCGTCCAAAAACAAACACTATCTGACCCTATCACTATTCCAAACTAAATAAAGGGGCAGGAGCATGACTCCCTTCTCCTGCTTGGTGCTTCCAGCACTTGTCTTCTCAATGTGTGCTTTTTCAATAGTTCTTGGTCACTCTTTTTTATCAGTTCATTCAATTCTTCCCTCAGGTTACTATATGTGTTCTTCACTTTAGATGTAGTTTTACTTGCTTCAGATTGATTTATCATAAAGACCACTTTGGTCTTCAGCTCTTCATACTCTTTTTTCTTAGGTCCCACTCTTCTGCTTGGATAGAGATTTTATCCTTCTTTCCAGGACAAAGAGTTATTCACTTTATTATTCCATCCTTTGGGTATCTCTGTGACTTTCCCTCTATTATTAAAAACATGTAATTTCATTTATGTTGACGTTAAGCTTTTCTCACTCTCCCTCACTTCCCTTTTCGGGATCATAGTAATTCTTTTTCTTGTATTTGGTTTTAACAAGAATATCACATTTCCATTCTCTTTACCTTCAGGGATCAATATTGTTCTCTTTCTCAGACTGTGGCAGTTCACATTCAACAAGAATATTCTACCTCCATTCAGTTCTCCTTCAGATTGTGGTATTGGTCTCATCCTTGCCTTATCACAGTTCAAATTCAATAGATTTATCTTCAGGATTTTTCCATTAGTATTGATATGAGTTTGTTTGTGTTGTATAATACTCATCTGTGATCTTTCCGTTCCTCCCCTGCCCCCTGTTACCTTCAGCCTCACCAGGAAATGTATTTGCAGATCTTATGGGTCCGGCGAGGGCTCTGTTTCTCGACCGCACTATTGTGCCGACATTTGCATACCGTTGCTCCTCCTCTCAGTTATTTGGAGTCTAAACGGGGAGCCGCTGCATTTGTTGCAGCTTCCCTGTGGGGGTATCAGCATAGTTGTGTGGGCCGACTACCCACCATGATTCTCTCGCGGTCAGCCACCACAAATTCCTGAGCCCCATTTGGCTCATCCCTTCTCAGGCTCTTGGTTACTCTGGCTTCTCAGCGTTCTCTCCACTACTTCCCAGAAGATTTGGATTTCACAGGATCCTCATCTTCCTGCAGCTCTGCCTCTTCCCAGGTTCACATTAGCAGGCTACCTCGCCTGCTTGGAGATGCCTTCCTCTCATGCTTCTTGTCTCCCTTTTTGCCACATATATGGTGAGTGTTCCTATTTCAATCCAGTCGTCTCAGTGGATTGGTCACTTTTTTTAAAGAGACGGTCTCTCTTTCTTCAGAATTATAGCATTGGTTATCTTCTTCTTCGGCTCAGTCCTGTTAGTTGACCGGGTTTGACAGACCCTTATATGCCATCGTATTTACTGGTGACAGGAGTTCCTCACAGGAACGGGAGCCCTTGTCCCCTAAGGGGGCATCTCTCCCAGTGAGGTGTCACTTGCCTCTACCCCTGGGGAGGGTGTTAAGGAGCGGGTTCACCTTCCTAACCTTGCAGGGGGTACTACCCCTTGGGGAGAAGGAACAAATTCCCTCAATTTGCCACACAATGTAATATGATATTGGGGAATTAAAAAACAACACAAGCAAGCAGGTATTCTGAAGAACTGTGGTTCATTAGTCGTTCCTTCTCTTGCTTCTGCTCTGGCAACTGGTGGTCAAAAAGTCACTCACTGTCTTATTGTTTAAGCCCCACCACTGCTTTATTGGCTCTTGTGGATGGAAACTTGGCTTTCATTGCATTGGCCAGGATACTCACTTACTCAGTGTGAAGAAACGAGACCACCAGCACTGGTGATCTGGGTCATCTAGTTAAGTACCAGATGTCAAACTTTTTCGATCTTTGACAAGATTGTGCTTGGCCCAGGGTTTCTCAGCCTAAAATACCTGATTACTGGTAACATACCCTACCAATGTCCCTTTCTTCTAGCACCTGCCATTCAACGACCCTGATTGCTCCCCAATGACCCTGATTGCTCCTCTGCCCTTGCCTTGGGTACCACCTCCTCCTCACTCTCTCCTCTTGCCTTCTTCATGTTCTTTCCTCCTGGACATCACACAATGCTCTTTGCCTCTTCTCCTTCCCCATTCGACCTTTCACCTGGTTCCCCACCTGTTTAGATTTCTTACAACATCTATGTCTTTCTCCTTGGTTGATCCCTCCTCCTCCTACTGATGGACGACACTCTTTAAGTCTCTTTCTCTTTGTTTTCAGTTGTTCTCCCCCACTCCTCCTGATAATTTCTCTTTTCTTTCCCTTTCACTGCTTCCCATGTCCTGTTCTTGATTATCTCCTCCCTTCCAGTTTATTTTTGTCCTTGTGATTTTCTTTCTCTTCTCTGTTGTTCTCCTGATGTGCCTTGCAACCTCCTTTTTGTCACTTGTTCTACCCTCTCCACCTTTCTCTATCCCCATACCTCCAGTCCACTGTCCTGTCTCCTCACTACCTCTTTTTGCTTCTGTACTAATGCATGCAAAGCAGTCCATTACCAAGAAATAAGGAAGTTGCCAAGTGCAAGAAAAAACAATGTTATTACTTTATTAAAAACAAAGTGTCGGCCAGGAGTCAAGCAAGATAGTTACAAAAAATAATACATGTGACATTTTCTAACATAATAATTGGCAACTATAATCAAAACCCCTACATACCCCTATACATTGTAGGCTATCATTGGCTAATGCATTATTTACAACCCCACCCAGGTTCATCCCCAAAGTATAGTCTTCATTAAAATCACATCAATGATAAGAATACTTCCCTGCCATTGGATGGCACCTTTTAAGGTGTCTTTGAATATTGCAACTGTCCTAGATAGTTCAATTTATTTTTTGATTTACTGACCGGTAATAAAGAGATCAAACCCCCGTTTTCAAGAACAAAAAAATACCTCCATCTCATTTCTCATGCTAGGGCCCCATTTGTCCCAGACAGCTTCCCCAACCATGAATACTCTAGTTAGCAACTGTTGTCTCGATAACCGCTGCCGACACAGGTGCATAATCTTTTAATTGGGTCACGGGATGTATAACAGTCTTTATGGGGCTCTGTTTGCCACAATCATTTCTTCTATTTTACTGTATTTAGTACAGCGTGTAGTGGCACTAATTGGCATAGGGGCACTGTGCATACAACTTAGTTTAGTGACTTTGCCAATATTTCTGGAGCACCGTGTACCTGGTGATCAAGGCCTCTGTGTCTTTATTCAATTATAGTTTGGACCAGATATAATTTCTACATATCTACTCTTGTGACATGGGCATAACATCTCTGCACCGTTCCATCGAGCACTATTTTTTAATCCCTTCCACTGTAACCTTGGCTGCCTCATACATTCAGGCGAGAATGGGCTTTTCATGAAGTTGGATAGATCTAAGCACTGAGACGTGGCAGCCCTAAAATAACACTTTGTGCAGTTTCTATTGGGGCTTTGCTGTAAAATGGCATAACCTGCTCAATGCTACATTAATAGTTCTTCAGGGAAATTGTTTCATCGTGTGTGCATCTCTTAGTAATCTTGTCAGTGTGTTCAGCACCCTATGTTTCTCAGTGATCTTCTCAGTGTATGCTGCAACCTAACTGCCTCAATGTGGCACAACTATCTGTTGTGTTGCAGACTGATTCTACTGTACTTGTGTTTACATTCTAACAGATAAATCACTTGCCCCTATTCTAATTGTGTTACTGTGTTGCTTGTATTCAGGCTTCTTAAAAACAGTCCTGGCAGATAAAATTCCTAAACCCATTCATTAAGTTAGCTTTCTTAGCCTATATTTGCATTCACATACTGGGGGTGTGAGGGATGGTGCATGATGTGATGTTGGCCCCATTTACATCATCACACTTCTCTGCCATCTCATTCTTCTACCCTGTCATCTCATTCCAGTCTGTAACCCACACGCTACACCACCGCACACGCACCTGATCACTCTGCTTCCAACTCCTGCCTCCCACACCTTCTACAAAGTCTCAGAGCTTGTATAAGGCAGTGGGTGCACCTCTTCTAGCATGCATTCCATATGTCAACTGTAGCTCCTGATCCAGGGAGTGCTGTGATTGGGTGACCTGCGACCAGACTGAAGATCTCGTAGCTGTCACTTATTGGTATCCATGTAACAATGCAAGTCCACAGCCTGAGCTGTTAAAGCCCAGGGCCAGCAATTTTGAATAAATGTGTTCAGTGTTCAAGGAGCAGATCGCTCGCCCACTCCTTGCCATTCTCTTTATCTGTTTTCAGTAAGTGTTCACTTTCCTACGCTGGCCTCTCTTCATGGAATCTCATGAATACAACTTGTGAACCAGGGAGTGGGGAAGCACAGCATGCTCTGATTGTCCCTTTCTGACACAAGTACAGAAGTTAGTGTTCTCTGGCTCGCGGGGAGCTGCTGCAGCTATCCAATGGGGTTGGAAAAATGGGGATCATTCAGTACTTTGTATGTCTCACCGGCTGAAATCATTTGTCTTCCTGGGGTTTCTATAGTGAGGAAAACGCAGGTCTGCCTAGTTATGGGATAGGCTTAAATACTCTATCTGGCTTTGCATTTTACCCAGAGTCCTGTTGTGATAGGATTCTCCCCATTCCCCTTCCCAGTGGACCCAACAATTATGTCGTTTTCATTACTCCTCTCCCCAGTTCCTTACCATGCTGAGGGTTCCTGGTTTATAGGTCTAGGTTAGCTTGTGGGGACTTACACAGGACGGTCTCCTGTCTAGCAGGAATCCTAATGTAAGACTTGACCAGAGGACAGGTAATGGACTGGGGAGTCTAGGGGATCCTCTGTGTACTATCTCTGTGTCTGTTTCAAGGAGGAGGTGGTGACAACCGGCCCCCAGGCTTACCCCAGTACCATCAACTAGGCTCCAACAAAGGATTCGGTGACACTTTTTAGCTGGCCAGACATATGAAGGTTATACCCATTGCCTGGGCGGGATGCATCATTTGTCACGTTCTTAGAGTTGCAATGGATTTATGCAGCTAACATGGCAAGTATGCAGTCAATAAACAGAAGAATGGCAAACAGTTCTTACACACGGTTACATCTATTGATTGCATCACTGACTAGTAACCACATAGACTGGAACTCTGCCTTTGTCTCATAAAATCCTAATTGTCAAACATTAGCAAAATATCCCTTATTGCCCTGAGGAAACCCTGAAAGGAAATCATCCTAGCTGTTGCAACATGTCAAGACACTTTTCGCAGACAAATCAGCTCAAGAATCCTAATACACTAGCAGACTGGGTGCAAACTAAGACCAGACATGCCCTGGAACATAGAATTAGAGGCCTTACTTTTTAACACCCCACTCTGAGCCTCTTTTAAATTAATTAAACTAAATAATTCTATATACTTTGACATTATCTCTGAGGAAGTCTTCAATTGTAGTTCACTTGCATAGGATTTTTACAACCCTTTGTTAAATGACTTCTTGTCACCCATACTTCCACGCCAAATTGGACCACATTTGGTGTCTGAATTGAAAGGTCTTTTGTGAATTGACTCAAAGATATTTCTTAGGTGCACACCCTAATTTTAAACCACTGGGTTTAAACTCACACTGTGCAGTGCTGTGACAGAAACAAGCTGTAGTTAGCATTACAACTTGACTTATTTAAATAAATGAAAATCAAAGGTGGTGCCCGAACTTTATCTGGGGAAGTCACCACAGTAAAATATATGTTCATTTGTAGCTGGTTTACACAAACAATAATTGGCCTGTCTGGTCTGTCCAAGTCACACCAAGGTAGAGTGCACATATGCAGTCCTTCCATCAATCAGATTATTATATGTCTAAATATTTCTAATAGGACAGTCTCATTTCTAAACAACACAATCTAAACAACACAATCTAAGTCTATTATTACATCACATCTTATCGGCAAGTGTATTCAACTGCTTGACATACCATTTACATAGAGATAATTTTCTTGTATAAATGGCAAATAACAACACTTTATTTTTAATATCAGCAGCAAGTATATGTATCAGTCAATGGTTGTGTAGAAAGAAACTAGATTAATGTGAAACACATTTAAAAGGAATTCCCCCTACATGTAGATGTGGTGCTGTGTGTTTCTAGAATGCACACATGTAAATAAAATATAAGCAATATTCTGGCTGACAACAAAACCCACAAGCTTGAGTTTAGAGAGGCTGTGCTATCGATTTAGATTGCATAAAATATAGATTTTTCTACCATATCTTTCCACACAAGTATATCTTTCCACACAAGTTTCTGATTTTCTGAAATGACAATATTTATGCCCAAATTTTCTTGGATGATTTGGGTGTATCTAATTCAGTGTCCTCTCTCTTCTACCAAAAGTCATTGGTGACATGTTACTCTCCACTTTTAGCTGTATCTTTTCCATGGAAATGGAAATGACCTAGCTAAGCTCCCTCCATCTTTCATCTCAGTATGTCTCTTTTTATATGACTAGGCCTTCGTAGGTCTTAATTTATGAATAGACTATTGGATATGAAGTGTTGCGCACCAGTTGACAGTCCCAGTCTTTGACTGTGCCTCTGGAAATAAAAGGATTTGATTTATTTAGCTATGATCTACAAAATGCTGCAATCCAAGAGCTGAGAAATGCTCTCTGTTTTACACTACACACATAGCACAAATAGAAGCAAAACTTCTATTTGTTATTATTCAAATGCAATTTCACGTGGCTTTGAATACAGCGAAGGCAGGATATAATTCAAACCAACATGCTACAATAACTTACTCCCATTCTGTTCATAATAGTTTATCGTCCACTGGGCACAGAAGAATGCGGTGTGTTCTACAATAAATCATATTTCACTTGGTTTTGATACAGTGAGAAAGCAATGTTGCATCTCACACCAAAATGTGAAAACAAACTATTGGTAATGAAGGACTCCCCGCCCCCAATTGGCAATCCACCCAGTCCTGGGACTGAGCAGAGAAATAGTTTTAGTGGGCACAGCCCTATATATCGAATTACATTTGGGGAATTTACATGCTCACTTTTGAATAATTATTTCATGGCACAGAGCCGGCAAGGACCCTTGCGAGTTAGCAGGCAATTTTCTGTCAGCTATGCCTTTCTTATCTCACTCTCCCTCCTGCAGAAAAGGAAGTCTACCCCAGGTAAAATATGCTCCAGGCTGCCTCATGGATACAGCCCAATCACCTTCAGATAATATCCATGCTCAGCACTCATTAATTTGGAAAATGTGTTCCTTTTTTCTGCAGCCTCCACAAACCCTGAGCTCTTCGCAATTACCTATGTGTTTCCACTAACAAAATGTGCCTTATTCCCACACTGTCATTGTGCCATTGCACCTTTTAATTGGTTGAGTCTTTATGTTGGTTTGCTCAATAGGCAGATACTCTCAGAGAGTACACCCCTTGATTTTAATCGGTTGATCATACTTCTGAACATGCTACAGGCTGTGCACTATGGACATTTATGAGCTCAACATCATGTGTCCATGTATCCTCATAGCAACACGACACATTGATTAAACATTGATTTTTGGATTACCACAATGCTCATGAATTCAGAAACACCCAACATGAGTATGTTTGATGAAATATGACATACATTTTATTATTCAGGATTTTATTAATTATTAATACTTATCACAACATCATGTTCAGTCACATTTAGCAGAGGAAAACCTCACAATCTCAAAACACCTGTTTGTTTGATTCTAAGTAATTTGGTTGTGGAATTGGATCCATAATCATTTTTTTAAAATCCTTCATGGGCCTCATTGTCAAACGTTCACTTAGCGATTAATAGGGTGGCTGACAGGCCTCCTTTGTTTGAGTTTCCATTAGGACTGAAGCTTATTGATTTTATGTGGAGAGGTAATGTGAAAAGGTGAGATCTTAAGTGCATTTTGGCCTTGAAAGCAAAGTCACATGTCATGTGATAAATTGAGATTATATCTCTTGAAAGAATCATGCCTGAAGCTTATTTGGATAGTTTACATGTATTTCTCTAAGAATATTTCTCTTGAGATGGGCCCATCTCTTTAATCGTAGGCTTTGAACAGATGGGCCTTTGTTATAGGGGCTGCAATGCATTTCTTTGATGGTTGGCTTTAATGATATAGGTCTGTTTTCTTCTGATGACCAAGCTAAACTCCTAGTATTTCAACTCTGTCTCCATTCAATAATGTATGTGGGCCAAACAGAAATAAATGTGTCGAATGTTTCCCATGAAGTATCAGCAAATGCAGCATTGCCAAAGCTACAATAGAATACCATTTTGGCCATGCCAATTTAAACAGTCATGTATTCCCTATTTAAAATCTCACGTATAACTAACATTTAATACATTTACAATCAGCTTATAAAGGCATCACTTTTATATTTAATATTATTGCACATTTTCTGAACAAATTACACTGCAACTTGATTGGCGTGGCCAAATATGATGCTTCATTTGAAATGACATGACACCACTTTGGTTTATGAATTTACAGTTGAATACCTTAAGCGCTCTCTTGTAAACTTAGCAATGATTTCTGGGCAATGTAAGAAGTGGTGCCGGTTTCCTTTTATGCTTGGTCACATTTTTGCCACACTATGTCGAAACTGGCACTGGCCCTTGCCCTTTCCTGCATTGTTGCTTTCCAATATTTGCAAGGAATGGTGTTATCTTTTTAATAAAATGCAATGATACTCTACAGAAGTGAGAGTGGGGATCACAGAGAATGGTGGTGAGTGAGGGGGGTTTTCATTGCGAGAATGGGAAGGGACAACCTGAGGTGAGTTGGATAGGGGTGCTGGAAAGAGAGGAGGGGTGGGCTCCAGTTCCTGATGCTTCAGAGGGTTACTCTGGCCCTGGAATTGTTCAGCATGGTGGAGAAATTGGTTAGGAGAAGTAGGGCGACAAGAGTTGAAAGGAGAGCATGGCCTAAAAGTGTAGACAGACATAAAGTGAAAACATTTTGAAAATCTCTACCAATTTAATGGGGAGCAGAGCCTGATATATGTAGATATTAGAGGACAACTTAGGAAAAATATGGCTACCTTACACATGCTAAATGCAATATATGACTACCTTACTCAAATTTGGCTAAATGCAAAATATGGCTCCCTTACAGAATGTGGCAAAAAGCAAAATATGGCTACCTTACACAATGTTGCCAAATGCAAGATATGGCTGCCTTACACAATTTCGCTAAATACAAAATATGGCTTCCTTACACAGGCTAAAAACAAAGTATGATTACCTTACAGAATTTGGATTAATGCACGATATGGCTACCTTACACTATTTGCCTAGGTGCAAAATATGGCTACCTTACATTAATTGGCTAAAAGCAAAACATGGCTGACTAACACAATTTGGCTAGATGACAAAAATGGCTACCTCGCAAAAGTAGGCTAAATGCAAGACATGGATACCTTAAACTACTTGGCTAGATGCAAGATATGGCTACCTCACATAATTTGGTTAAAAGCAAAATATGGCCACCTCAGACAATTAGGATAAATTCAAGAAATGGCTACGGTACAATATTTGGCTAAAAGCAAAATGTGTCTACCTTGCACAATTTGGCTAAATGCAAAATATGGCTACCTTACACTAATTGGCTAAAAGCAAAATATTGCTACCTTACACAATTTGACTAAAAGCAAAATATGGCTACCTCACACAATTAGGCTAAATGCAATATATGGCTACCTTACACAATTAGGCTAAAAGCAAAATATGTATACCTTACACTTTTTGGTTAGATGCAACATATGGCCACCACACACAATTAGCCTAAATGCAAGATATTGCTACCTTACACTATTTGGCTAAATGTAAGTATTGCTACCTTCCACAATTTGGTTACAAGCAAAATGTGGCTGCCTTACACAATCAGGCTTAAAGCTAAATATGGCCACCTCACACAATATGGTTAAAAGCAAAATATGGCTACCTTACACAGTGTGGCTAAAAGCAAAATATGGCTACATTACACAATCTGGCAAAAAGCAAAATATGGCTACCTCACACAATTAGTATAAATGAAAGTTAGGGCTACCTTACACGGTTTGGCTAGATGCAAGATATGGCCACCTCTTATAATTTGGCTGAAAGTAAAATTTGGCTACCTTGCACACTTAGGCTAAAAGCTAAATCTGGCTGCCTTGTACAATTAGGATAAATGCAAGATATGGCTAGCTAACACTATTTGGCTAAATGTAAGATATGGCTACCTTAAATAATTTGGCTAAAAAGCAAAATATGGCTATTTTACACTATTTGGCTAGATGCAAAATATGTCTACCTCACACAATTAGGCTCAATGCTAAATATGGCTACCTCACACTACCAGGCTCATGCAAGATATGGCTACCTTGCACGATGTGGTACATGTAAGATATGGCTACCTTACACAATTTGGTTACATGCAAAATGTGGCTGCTTTACACAATCTGGCTTAAAGCAAAATATGGCTACCTTAAACAATATGGCTAAAAGTGAAATATGGCTACCTTACACAATGTGGGTAAAAGCAAAATATGGCTACCTTACACAATGTGGCTAATTGCAAGATATGGCTACCATACACAATTTGGTTAAAAGCTAAATATGTGTACTTTACACTATCTGGCTAAAAGCAAAATATGGCCACCTCACACAATTAGGATAAATTCAAGAAATGGCTACCGTACACTATTTGGCTAAAAGCTAAATATAGCTAACTTACAATATTTGGCTAAAAGCTACATTTGGCTACCTCACACAATTAGGCTAAATGCAAAATATGTCTACCTTAAACAAGATGGCTAAAAGCAAAATGTGGCTACCTTAAACAATATGGCTTAAAGCAAAATATGGTTACCTTACACAGTGTGGCTAAAAGCAAAATATGGCTACCTTACACAATCTGGCAAAAAGCTAAATATGGCTACCTCACACAATTAGGCCAAATGAAAGATAAGGCTACCTTACACAATTTGGCTAGATGCAAGATAAGGATACCTCTTATAATTTGATTGAAAGCAAAATATGGCTACCTTTCACTATTAGGCTAAAAGCAAAATATGGCTATCTGACACAATTAGGCTAAATGCAAGATATGGCTACCTAACACTATTTGTCTCAATGTAAGATATGGCTACCTTAAACAATTTGGCTAAAGGCAAAATATGGCTATCTTACACTATTTGGCTAGATACAAAATATGTCTACCTCACACAATTAGGCTAAATGCAAGACATGGCTACCTTACACAATCTTGCTGAAAGAAAAATATAGTTACCATACACGATTAGGCTAAAAGTTAAATATAGCTACCTTGCACAATCGGGCTAAAAGCAAAATATGGCTACCTTAAACGCTTTGGCTAAATGCAAAATATGGCTACCTTACACAAATTCACTAAAATGATTGTATGCATATTATATTAGGTAATATGATTGGTGGGGTTTTATTGGAGTACAGTAATGGCCGCACCACACTTACCTTATCAGTCGCTGTAGGCTGTCTGTATCAGGCATCCTATGCGAACACAGGCAAACACAGGGTGCGGCAGGAGATTCCTTTTGCCTGGTGGCCCTTAGCTGGTGGCTGCACAGGCAGAGGATGCCCTGAGTGGGTGTCTTAAAAAAGGTGTCCTACGGCCCCATCAGAGGTCAGCAGCAGGCCAGGAGGGTGGGTGAACTAGGAAGCAGGCAGGGAGGTGAGCGGGGAGAAAAGACGAGTGTGAAGAGCTCGAAATAAAACAAAAATCAAACCAAAAATGATGGTGGGTTCACGGGCATGGCAGAAACACTTACCCCGAGGCAAATGGAAGCCAAGTGGCTCTGCATGTTAGACTGAGGGGTCTAGCCCCTCGTTGGAGTTGCTATTGGCGTCACAGCCCAATCGGGTTTAATCAAGTCTTACCATCGAACCTTGCACTCAAGTGCCTGCCAGTATTTTTTCAAAGCAGTCTTCTGAGAGTTAATGACTTAATTGGAACAGTAAACCTGCTACTGCTGTAATGCAAATGCCTTCAACAGGTCTGGTTTCAGCCACTCTATTTATCAGCACTATGTGTGTCATTCACTGAAGTCCTGTTAAAAAAACAGCATTGGCAAAGCCAACAGTCTTGGTTTGTGTAGAAGTATTAGTCATTGCCAGGCACTGCTAATAGATGCCCAGGTCCTTGCGCCATTTTGCAGCTGCTACCATCAATGGGCAATTAATAGCCCTACGGCTGTGCCTGACAAGTGCCTTTCCCATTGCCTACACAAAAGCCCAAACTGTTAGCATTGCCAATGTTTGTTTTAAAATAGGCATGAGTATGGGTATGGAGGGTGGTGAGTAAGGATCGGGAGGTCAAGTGTTGCACAGACCATTAAAAACAGGACAGATACGCCACCTCTGAATATGGTTACATTTAAACTATTGTTCACTAATGACCACATGTAAAGTCTTGCAGAGTGAGATGGTGGATAATTAGAGGAACTGAGATGTACTTTTATCCACCCAGCGAGAGCAGTTTAAAACATGCAAGAAACTGGTCTCTTGCTACTTACACTGAATTTGCTCCCAACAACATTTTAGCATGGGAGCGCTTGAGAAGCATTTGGCGCAAGCTTGTAGGAGAAATACATGCATTGTTTGTAGCCACCAACGGGAACGCTGTTTTAAAACACTCTAGAGTACCTAGCAAAATACGGCAGCACAAGATATTGCACACGCACTTCTACTTTTTCTCCAACTTTCATATTCTCCTCGTCGTGATCCGAAAGTGAAAAACCTTACAAGCATTCAGATACTTTTTTTAATGAACTTGGAAATTATATTTTTTCACCCAAGATAAGCAATTCAAATCTTTACTATCACTGGAAATTGTAAACACGCCAGATACTTTTGAGTGTTCCTTTGATTTACCAATGTAAATACTATGTACACGAAGTACATAACACCTACACCATTGAGAGTTCAATCAGGAGATTTGTATTCGAATAACTAACTACGCATAAAAGATGCATGCAGAGATGTGAAGGTGGACTGAGCATGCGCATTGCAGGTGAAAAGGGACAATGAGAGGCAGAGGGTCCCAGGAGCAAGTATCGTACGGTGCATCGCTACTGTTGTTCATTCTTCCTTTTCATTGCTTGTGTGCTGCTTGTACTTTAGGTGCCTGCAACCTTGCTAACTGTGTTGTCCCATTAAGTTGAGCATGCAGCAGAGTGTTGCGTGAGACTGTCAATAAACGGGGCCAGTCACGTGAGCTTGGTAGAGAGCACGCGTAGAGCCCGGATGAGATACACCTGTCTCCAGAGTCATCTGAATGGGGGGGGCTAAGGCCACACAGGGAGGTTCCGACCACGGGACCCCCATACAACACTAAAAACAACAATGTGGCGCACACCCATTCTTGGGGAACAATGTGGGAGTTCAAATACAAAGGCATAGTGCTTTGACACATAGAAGAAAGGTCAGTGCTCATCAGCACCAATAGCCAAGGGAGAGGGAGGGGCCACTCTTGCACAATCCACACACCCATTGGAGACAGACCACCGAGCTAGAGATGGATACCTCCATGTGGGCGTGAGAAGACCTCAGGAGAAAGTGAGGAACTGGTCATTAAAATAGATTGGAGGTGGAACTGCACAACAAGTGTACATTTTGAGTGAGGAACTTAAATGTCTCCCGACTGTGCAAAGTCTTTCCATGGTTGTGGATATAGAAATTTGAATGGGAGGACAATATATATTGTCAACATAACTGAATAAAGCAAATCAGAGGACTTATCTGTGTAACGGACCTCAGTGTATCATCTTCTCGTACAATGGTTCATGTCTCATGTTTTGTGTACAAGTTCCAATCAAGAAACATACACAATTTGATCACTGACTGCACAATGTCCTCACAATATACTCAATGAAGAGAATTTTATGTAAGTAATTCTATTCTATGTTAAAATGAGGTGAAAGCTTGATCAGCTGGTCAAAATTGGCTTTTTTGGCAAAACGTTATGTTGATTAATTGTTGTTTTTCTCCATCCCTGTTTCTTTCATAAATGGTCATCATGATCCACATGCTGCTCCAGTTTTCTAAATTAGCATTGGAACTACCACCAATCAAAGCAGAACCAGCCCACACTGCAAGCACATGTCCTTCTGCATAAAAACATAAGTAACCTCAGACATGTGTCGGCCATGTTGGGTCTTATCAGGGAGGTGAAGCTTGGTTTCCCATGGGGTAGACAGCAAAGCACCCAATTCTGGGCATACACCCTATCTCTTAGGGGGACTAACTATAACCAAAGAATTTGATGGTTGGAAGGTCCAGAATTAATCTTAACCGCTGGCCTAGCTCTAGGGAACATTTCACATAGCAATGTTTAAGCTTGTCTGTGCCATTACCGAAGGGGACCAGACCCATGCAAATCAGTGTTGGAACTCATGCATTCATTCATTCATTTTGTCATTTGTTATAGCACCTTTCACCATAATTATGGTGCCAGCACGCTTTTGTTTGAATGCCCTCGGACAGACCAGGATCCAGAAATTTGGCGACAGTTTGGGAGGTGCTGTTATGCGTGTGTGCATTTCAGCCATTATAGTTATCTGAGGGTGGCAAAGACCCTGGCAGTCACCCATGTCTAACAGTGTGTGTATGGGCGCAGCAGAGTAATATGATGACTGGGGGCGGGGGAGGTGTTTGAGGCATTAGTGAGTTATTTGGGAAACTACGGTTCAAATTTCTGTGATTCTTATGGCAGAGGTGATGTGCAAGAGTGTTTGTGTTGTGTGTGTGCGCAGGGGGTATGGAGTGTATCCGGGCCATCCACTAAGTTGCAATGATGTGGTGTTCCAGGAGAGAGATGGGTTAATTGTACAAACAACAATGACTAATTGCTGGGTTCCATCTATGTACAAGGATCATTGCTGCGCCTCACAGGAGATTTAAGTGCTTGATGGGTGCATAATATTCGCCCTCTCAGAGGTTCTTAGTGAGAGAGACAGATATTGTCATCCCTAGTTCCTTCTAGTGTGAGAACAAGGACCCTGTTTCATGATTACGTGCTGCGGCCTGTCCTACCATCCTGTACTTTAGAGTTACCTGCCTTGCCAGCCCTGAGCGACGGGTCTGAGGCACCTGGATGTCCTCCTTCGGCACGATCAGCTTGATATTCTTAAGGTACACTTTTAAGTGTGATGCATTGCCACCCTCCCAGTCCATATGGTTCCAATACCTGACCCACTGTCAGGGTCCATTCTTGGTGCAAGTTGCTGGAGTGACTACCTGAGTCATCCATGAGTGCTTTGCATACCACAAGGAAAATTGGATGGCAGAAACAGGCTGATTGAGGAAGAAGAGGCTAGTGACTGAGATGGGCAGGTGGGGGTTCGGGAGTGGGGGGGTGAAGGGTAAGGGGGTAAGGGAGGGAGCTCCAGAATGTGGGTGTGAGTACAGAGAATCAGGCGCTTCCTAATCTGGAGACCTTGAAAGGAGGGACTACCAGGAGGTGTGCAGACCCTTAGCTGAGGTTTCTGGTGGGGTGGTAGTGGGAGAGCTTGTTTTTGAGAAATTCCGGGCCTTTCTTGTGGATTGTGTGGTGGGTATTGCACATGGCCTTGAAAGAGGCTGGTCAACTCCTCGGCAGCCTGTGGAGTGTCCTGAGCACTGGGGAGATGTGTTCTCTGCGGGAGAGTGCAAGGAGGAGACTAGCTGCAGAGGTTTGCAGCTTTCTCAGTTAATATGTTGCTGCTCCTAGGTAGAGCAAGTTAGACTAGTCTGGGAGTGAGAGGATGATGGCCATGATTGCGGCACTGCCTTCATATACCAACTGTTGGCATCTTATGAGAGGTAGTACTATTTTAGTAGTTCCTGGAAAGTACTGATTCCATGAATGCCATAACTGTTGGCCTTGCCAATGCTTTTTTGACTTTTCATATGCAAGTCCTGGCAATAATTCCCTTGGTTAAACCAGACCCCAATTTTGTAAGTAGAACCTATTTAGGCATTAAAAATACAAACTGCGTCACCAAAACAACTCCAAAATGTGGTGCAATCATAGTTCTTCTTCTCTGCATACCCTCCATTGGCTGGTGGTGGACACCTGCATGAAATTCATATCCATGCACATGGTCCATTGGGCATTTCATGAACTTGGTCCATAGATCTTTGTTGAGAATTTCTGACACTGACTATTGCCCTAAATGACACCTACGATCATCATCAGCGGGGCGTCTTCAGAACTGTAGATTCAAGAAACCTAGGGTCCAATCGATGGACGTTCTCTGATACAGCTGTAAGATTGTGACGAAATTGTGATGTGCCTTCCCAGCTGAGCGCAGAACTGACTCTGACCATTTCACTTTCAGAGGACATCTGAAAATACATTTATTCTGCCTTGGATCGCTAGACTGGTCTTAACCCTGTGTTTGTTGTGACTTGTTATGAGCTCTTTAGCTCAACAATATGTGGCAACAGATGCATTGTATAAGAATAATGTAACATAACAGTGCTTCGAAGTAATACGAATGGCAGTATGGGACTACAAATAGCAAGTAACATAACGCAACACACTGACATTTCTTTACTGGGCATAGTGGGAGTTGACAATGATAAAGTGGGTATCCCGGAAACTTATAACAATTGACTGGCTCTCCTGTTCGATATGAGTCTTTTCATTGACTTGCCCCTGTGGTGGGGCTATTGGCTGGTGACTGTCCTGTTGTTGTCAATCCACCCTGCTGATTATTACACTAGACAATGTGCAGCAATGTTATGCGGGCTGAGTGGAGAAGTGTGTAAACATGGCTAGCATCAGTGCCCATGATTGTCGCCTTGCATCTCATTGTTTTTCATGAAAATTGATAAATAGTCCTGCGCTGCAAACCTGGGTCATCAGGTTTGTGAATAACAATGCGCTAGCCCAAGGTGTAGAGGCCCTGGCCAGTTCACACTGGTGTTGGTTGCTATGTTGCTATGACTGACTTACAGTTACCAGAATACCACAGCATAATAAAGCTGGGCTTAAAGATAAGTGCCAGGGCTCAGAAATAAGTACAGAGGCTGAGACCTGGCAAGCTACCCCACAAATTAAACACTGGTTGAGCTTGCTCCAATGGAGAACTATGGGGCCACTTTGAAAAACATTTCCTGGACAACTTTGGGTTCCCAGTCCACTCCTGTTACTGATCAGCACTCCTGCATGGTTACCATCCTTGTATGAAGTATTTGCATTCTCTTTCAGGTCATTCCTGCTCCTTGTGCAAGCGTCATTAATGAGAACATTCCAATGAACCTGAATGTATCACTGAGAGGAGTGTGGCGGATATTGTGTTTGCTTCTGTGCACTCCTCCCAGCGATTCTGATCTGTCGTTGTACACAACAGAGATAGATTGTGGAGTCACTGCATGCGTTCTGTGAAGGGAACACATACCTGGGATCCGCATGAGCTTCTGTGGCTTCAGCAGCAACTCGGACAAATGGCTTGTGCAAGAGAGACACAAACTGGAGAGACCGGTCGAAATTTGAGAAAGAAGCTCCAAGTCAGGTTGAACCTATAGTTGGTCAAAGAAACCAGCCTTCATTGATCTGTTGTCTTGAACAGATTGCACTTACAGGTAGGTGAGGATGAGAATTTTGAACCCCACGTGCCATGATGAAGTGTACAGCCACTGGACTGTAGCACTGCATAAGAGCTCAGGTGTGGGGTTTCTTCGTGGGTTCCCCCACCATATAGAAACTCTTATAAGCAGATTCATCTGAATGCTTAGGGTGTTGGCAACAGTGCAGAAATCATTTTCCCATATTTCTCCCAAGCTTTTCCTCTACCTCCTTTCCATCCAACATGAGGGTGCAATGTCAGGTTGGTCATGTTTAGCTATGTTCTTTGCTTCGTCCCTAGATCTGAATACCCCCTCCTCCTCACCTGTCTCGTCTGAGGATAGGTCTTCTTCTTCTTGTGGTCTTTGTGTCTCTTCTTGAAGAGGTAGGGTCTCCCTCGAGAAGAAGCCACTCTGCTGCCTTGTCGGTGGAGTCAAGCAAAAGGGGCCCCTCCTGTAAGATCCCAAGAGAGGAAAAAGCTGGGGGCAGAAAAAAACTCTCTTTCCGATGGCTTGAATGGTACCCTTACAATCACAGACCAGATGAGAATTGTACTGAAGAGTTCAGGATGGAAGGGAAGGACGAAGGTGTGTCCAAGCAGATTATCTTGTCGGAACCACAGGATTGAAGTGAGTAATGTTTAATTGACCGGAGTTTAAGATCCCAAGTAGACTAGGCAGACCTCGAGAGGAAGACTCCTCGGTATCCGGTAACCATGAAAAATAGGAACGGCAATTCAGAGAAAGAATGAGTCCGAAAGCACAGGAAAGAAAGGGACAGCAGAATCCTGACCGGAAGGACGAAAAGAGGAGGAGGGCAGCGGTAGTGAAGAAGACTGCCCTAAAGAGCAGACAGAAAGGAAGTACTGCGAGTAAACAAGTATAGCAGGGTAGCGGAGGCAAAGGAGAGAACATCAGAGTAGAGAGAACACCGGTAAGCGGGTGGAGGCAGAACGGAACGGAACGAGGCCCGGAAGAAAGGGAAAGGGAAAAGAACAAGCCAGAAGGAGAGGAAAGCTAGAGGGAGGAGGAACGCAAAGGGTGCAGGCAAGACGGGGCAAACAGAAAGTCAAAACCTTACAGGCTCAAGAGAGAAAGCACCAGCGTGTAAACCTGAGGCAAAGCGAAAGAGTTGCAACGCAAAGCGGAAACAGAGGGGCGTGGCTAAGTAGGAAAGAAACAGTACAGCAGACAGAAAGACTAGACCAGGGAATGAGGAAGTGAGGAAACAGAGTGCAACAGTCTAATGGTGGAACCACCTTCAAGTGGTCCACAAGCGCCAAGGTGCACGGCGCGTGACATGCAAGGACATTACGAAATATACTTGAAGAGTCAGCTTTGCTTTTTGGGTTTTGGTGAATTTTTATGGAGCGTGCGCCACAAACTTGCCAAAACTATTGTTATAGAAGTATAGAAGAGGGAAGTGTGCTTCTGAACTGAGATTATTTGATTGGCATAGCAAGCGACAATTTCACAGCATGAAAATGCCAACCCACTAAAGTTTCTTTTTTCAAACTCCTCCGCCATTCTACCAGTTGAGGAGGAGTTCCCTAACAATATTTGCTCCAATCAGCAGCTTTGGAAGAAGCAAGTGAGGTGTTGGGCTGTCCGTTTCGCAGCCACGTGGTATCTGTAAGGTTCCAATTAGGGGCTTTTTTGGGCTATTTTCTCTTCATGTACTGGTGGAACTGAGTTGATTGTGTTAGAAGCTTATTCATTTGTACATGAGTGCAAATGGGGTGGGGAGCTCTGAATACATTTACCAGTATCAGACTTTATCTGGCAGACCTCCAACGCACACACTTAGAAAAAATACAACTCGCCTTTGCAAGGAGAACAAGGTTTAATCACACCCAAGAAAAATACATGCCAGCTAAGAACTAACATGGAGCGCACTAACGAAAATAGCATAAGCAACAAATTACAAAGGCGCACAGTGTCACTAGTCACGTAGATTACATACGTTACAGATCAAGGTGGCTGGTTGGTGCGACCCTACACATATATTGCCTGCTCCATAAGGGATGCCAGGCCATTGGTCCCAGCTTCTCCTGTCCGTCTTCTTCCACGTGGGGTTCTTCTCCATACATCATCAGGCACAAAGCTCCTAATTGGAAATTATCAACACAAACCATTGAATTCCCTATCTGTGGCCTAATGTGCACCTGGTACTGTAGATATGGGCGCAGAGGAACTTTTAAGGTCACAATATCTTACAAACCCCTGCTCGATCCCAGACACGTCAGGTCTTCCCAAATCCCCCCACCCTGGTTTTAGATTTGTTACTTTTCCCCTCTGACACCTCGCAGCACAAATCACAGGGGTTTAGGATGTGGTGATCCCGCCTTTCTGTTGTGATTCTTCCTGATAGATTGGCTATTTAACAGTTTTATGATCGGTGGTCTGGGGCTTGTACACTGGAATGCAGGGGTCTTGGGATGGGGGCATCTGGGCACTATAACTTAGGGTTTGGACTGGTGAGGTTCAGAGGCTCCTTCCCTCTTTCTCGTGGGATAACTTCTCACAGGGAGCTCTCAACCCCCTCATGGCCTTGCAAGGCGCATTCCTCTTGGGATACATGTGCTAACAATACGAAAAAATTAGAGGCCTATGAGTCTCCACGGGTTTGGTCTTTCTCACTGCTTCCTATGCTTCAACCCTAACACTCATGCATGCACACACTTATTTCTATAATCTGGGCCTGGGCCTATGGCCTTGGCTGCAGCACAGTACTACGCCTTGATTCCAAAATTGCTGCTGTTTACTCCCAGTGCAATCTACACCTGAACATCTGCTATGCTACCTATAATGCAGCTTCTGATGATGCCCCCCTATGACCTATAACCTTCCCAGGCACCTACAACACACTCGTATGCCTCTGCCTCATCCAGAACATCTTGGGGGCCTGGGGCAATAACCCCTGCTCCCCAACATTCCCCCCTTTTGTTAATCCCACATTAACAAACTGCTATGTAAGTCTTTTTCTGTTCTTCTCTTCCTCCATTTTCTCCCTCTCCAACCTCTAGGTTTCTATATATGGACAGGTTCCCTTCCTGGGTACCCATGCCGTGCGTGCAGATCGTACATTTTCCCCTGCTTGTGCATTCTGCCCCGGGGTATATGTGAGATATGCACCCGCCATCTTCTGCTAAGTCAACCCAGTGGTCATCATAGTTCTTGGGATCTGGTAGGGGAATGGTGACTGTGCCTGGGGGTGAAGGTGTCGCTGTAATCTAACCATAAAGGGCCTGCTGTGGTCATCTGTTTGTATCTGGCTGTCTTTTGTACCGCAAAGTGCCCCATGGACACCAATTGAAACCATTATCATTGCACTGCTAAGCATTGCTTTGGCACAGCGTCGATGTTCCATTCGGCATGTGCAGAAGATCACCAACACGAACACCACCACTGGTACCAGTATTTTCACGATCGCCCCAATTCAAGATGATGCCTAGGTAAAAAGGTAATTGATCCAGTCCCTTTTCTGTATCCTGGCCTCTGTTTGCCTGTGGGTACCGAAAGTGTGCAGGGCCTCTACTATTTGAGTAAGAGGCCCGTTGTCTGCATCATTTGGGGATATATACGTGCAACAGGAATCCCCGATTTCTTTGCAGACCCCTACTTCCATTGCTGTGAGCAGATCCAGTATGTAGGAGTTCTGCAGTGACATCAACCTAATTGCTTGCATCTCAGCCTTTTTCACTTTCAATCCTTGTTCAGTGTCATTTGCCAACTGTATTACTTCCCAGCGGATTATTTGAAGCCACTTAGCATTGGCAGCAGCTTGTACTCCTGGCATTAATAGCAATCCAAAACTTTTCTCTTCTTTGCTGTACAGTCTGTATTGGTCTGGTATTTCTTTGAGCAACTGTGATGAGTCTTGAGACACGTAGTTGGATCTCTGCTTTCTGCACAAAGTCTCCATCTTTTTATTCTTTGGCAGGCTACAGAATATGGGGAGCAGTGGCAGGATCATGGTGAAGATATCTGACACTGGTACTGGCGTTGAGGCAGACAATCCACTGGGTCCCACTATTAGGTGTTCTTCAGGGACCACAAGGAGAGCCGAGTGCCGCAAGGCCAGTGAGCAGGTGCTCCTTCATAGGTGCTCCTCCATAGTGGCAGTAGGAGCAGAATTGCTTGCTGGCTACAGACCCAATAATTGTCCATCACTGCAACTAACTGTCCCTTTCTTGAGGTCTGAGATGTATAATGTCTAGTTCCATTTGCTATTGGCCCCCACAAAAACGCTTCCTTCATTGTAGAAGCAGTATTCATATTCATCTTGCTTCTGCACTTTCAGTGGCTTTTCCATTGCTTCAATTCACATGAGTTTTGCCACATGCTTACTCCAGTAAACTCGGCACACATTGTTCACCTTCTGGATAACTTCTCCAAATCCCATGAGGCCTCCTGCCATACAGCTCCTTGCAGTCGCTTGCCACCTGTTTGTCACAAACCTTACCCCTTCCAACTTCAGGTATGGTCTTTGTAGACACATAATGCTTTTGGGATTCCGTGCACACTGCTGTTCGTCCGGTTCCATCATCACGAGTTATATGCTATGTGCCTGAAAAGTGCTTTGCAATCTGCATGACGTCAGATGGACCAAACATTTGGCCTCCAAAAGTGGAGTTTCCTGCGGCATCAATACCTTCGAGGCCCCCAAAGCATGTGGTATCAAGGAACAAATGCAACAGCTCCCATTAAACCTCTTTTTCCCCACCAAGCTCATGTCTGCCTACCAGCTATAGCTCAATTCTGGATAGTGCACATCTTCTATCACATTCAACCCTAGACCTCTAAACTCATCGTATTTGGTTCTCCTCACTTCGCCTTTTAGAACTTTTAAATGTAGTCAAGTTTGCAATGATATTAGGAAATATATCAGGACACAATATTGACAGTGCAAGTTTAGTAAAATTTCCCATTACTATCTGGGCGACATTCATGTCAATAGCAGTGGTGTTGTTCTTCCCTATTTCCCCATTGAGAGATTTATCAACATTCAATGATGGGACATTTGCATTTAGTAATGAACTATTAGCATTTAGTGATGAGTCTTTGACATTCCCTTGCCCCCTCTTTTATATGCACTACCCATATTAAACTACATCCTAAATATATTCTCAATCCGAACATAGAAAGGGCAAACAACCCAGCTACAAAATGCATAACACAAGTCTAGGTAGAAGAAAACATGCTTACTTTAGAATGGGCCCAGGAACGAGGGTGTGGCCATGTTCCGAATGCATGTAAATGAGCCTGTACCTTCATGGTGGGACTAGAAAGAGAAGAAAAACTCAGAAACAGAGAAGGAGATAAAAAGAAAGTGCAAATTGTGCATATCAGCGTTAAAGATATGTGGAGGTAGATAGGTTACAAAAACATATTAAACTTGTAGCATAAAGAAATGTTTTGTCACAAGTTATGGTTATATACATATGCTGATATATATCTGTGAAATGAAAAATGAATAGATCAGTGTGTGTCACAGATCTCATGGGGGGGCCCTTCGGACATCCGAAAGATGTATCCAATACTGCAGCTCCCGAACCTTCACTGCAATGGGAGTGGCATAGATGACTGTAAACGGGCCGATGTACCTAGTATAAGAAACTCATGTTGGCAACAGTAAAGACAGACACAAGTGATCACAGTTCAAGGGTGTTTATTAAACTGTATACATGGGTGAGAATAAAATGCCTAAGCTAAACCTAAATCTAAGAAGGGAGCAAGCTACGACCATCAAATAATAATAAAGCAGTCCCAGTGGCGTCTTGTCAAAATAAAAGGGCTTATACTAAAAAAATACTATTGCCAATATTTACTGCTATGTTGCAAAATAGTGTGGGATAATATTCACACAAATAAAGAAGTGTTCACAAAAGGATGAGTCAGGATGTTATGGTGGGGGTCTCTCTTCCCCACGTTATTTAGCATGGGACAAAGCGGGACTCTTGAGCACAGCACACTCCTGGGCTTCTCCAGCACAAGGCTACAGTTTCTTGTAGCTATATGCAAACCTTCATGGACAAGCCTCTTTCCTAAAAAATCTCTTGCCTCTGAGGGCCTGATGTATCAAATTAACAAAACAAATGTTCCTTTCTGGTTTTATCTGTATGGTGAGGACCAGTCATAGGACTCAATGGGAATGGGGAGGATGGATGCACCGGCACTGTGTGCAACAGTTCCGGTGCATCTGTCAAAGTCTGCGGGTGGGTGCCATGCTCCGTTGTTACCGTGACCGCACACTCCTAATGAGGCCCAATGTCTTTTTAGACAACCTCTCACTGTGGACATCCCTTAGCCGGGTTCACCGTTGTCAACACAATGTTTACGGGTGCGTTACCATTCACCCCACTTTGCAGTCATCCCTCAGTCGGGTTCACGTTTGCCAGTGCCACAGTTCACTTTATTTTACCACGATATGGGATTCACTTACCTTAGCTTTCTCCTGGCATCCCTCCGTCGGGTTCACATTGCCATATTAGCATCATTTAACAGAAAGTCCTTCTAGACCCCTTAGGTTCTTTTCTTACCTAAATTCAGGTTTTAGCCCCCAGTCAGGCTTTCCCTTAAGCCCCCAGTCAGGCTTTCCACACAATTCTTTTATCAAAGGGTTCTCAGATGGGTTAAGGTTTACCCTAATTCGCAGGAATCCCTCAGTCGGGTTCACACTTGCCTTATTTACACAGTTCACTTTGTTTAGCTTTCTCTTGGCATCCCTCAGTTGGGTTCACATTTGCCTCTGCTATGTGCCAAAGACTTTCAACTGTACAAGGGGGTTTGGCTTGACCCTCGTATGACCACTTTGACATTCCACACCAGCCTCCCCTAAGGCCTCTTGGTACTTGTAGTTTCTACGATAACCAAAGACTTTCGACTATGGGTGGAATTCTGCATAACCCGCTGCAGGACCACTTTGATTTCCAAGTTTTACACATTCTCCTTGTTCAGGAGCAGGGTATCAGTTAGAGTCCTTTGAATGAGCGCCCATGTGGCACCGGACCACTCTAACTCTGATACTCAGTACATGCACAAAAAGACATCTGTGTCTTTTAATCTTCTTAAATGTTGCCACTGCAACCTTGAGTTTAACACAATCTGGTTCCTATCAGGTTATTCCGACTCACCGGCTTGTTGGTGTTACTTTTGCCGCTGGAGTCAAGGATGGTACCACGGTGGCAAGCTTGTCTCCCCACCCTGGCTATCAGTGCGGGAGGTTTCCATGTACCGCTGACATCCGTCACACCATTTGCCACCTGCGATTCCCGGTCTTCTGTTTCTTTTGTCAGAGGCTTCACGGGTCTGGGTTGACGTCCTCTCAGGTCTCGCTGCCTTTCTCCAACGTTGGAACTTCCGTCCTGAAATTACTGCTTTCTCGTATAGTTGGCCTTGCTCTCTGTGTGCTCTCGTGCTCCACCTAAGGGGAAGGGAAAGAGCCATCAAGTGTGTGTAGTTATTGTCAATTGCCTTTCTCTGCTTGACCCACGTGTTGAAACATGTCAGGTAAACGGCTCTGGTTTTAGTCTTTTGTCTTTCATGATGTAAAAAAGTGTTTGTGTCTGGAAAGGGGGGGGGGGGCTTCTGAATATCCTACGGGGTAGGATGGGGAAAAGGTGTTATAAGGAAGGGGGTACCGCGTCTCGCCCATCAGCGTCCCACTTCCACTCACAGAGGACCCCTCACCCAGGTGATCCTGCCGCACTGGTCCACCCCCAGGAACTGGATCCAATAGTCATGGCTGTGTCCTGGCTGCCTGGATGACAGATCCCTGGGGACTACCAAGTGAGACACCTTCAGGTTTCTCACACTAGGCTCACTCCACCTGCGGACACATTTCTTAACACAAATTCTGTTGTGGGGGAACAGCTGGAGAGGCGGTGATTTCAGTTGATCTGTTTTAGCACTGGGTGGCTGATCAAACTGTGGTGGCACTATCTGTTGAGAAATACATGTTATTGCTTTTGTTAAGGCAGAAAGATGATCTCTGAACACATCCCCCAGAACGTACGCAGCCCTGTGAGCATCGGAAGCTTTTCTGATGGGAGATAGGGGCGTGTTGGTTATGTCACATATGTCACCACCCTCCCACCTCATGAGGTGATAAATGATGATCCTTGTAGGGCTGCATGCACATGCTGAATAATGCAAGGGGCAGGCAGTGCACCCAGTCTTTCTTTAATGTGGTACACAGCTTTAAAAGTGTACTCTTCAATAGGCCATTGATCCATTCTACAACACCTGTTGGCTTGGTGGTGGTAAATTGTACACATCCAATGCTTGATGCCCAGTAATGCTGTTATCTCCTTCAACAGCTCATTAAAGTAGGGGGTGCCATTGTCGGGCCTTAATGCATCACACACTCCCCAACAAGGGAAAATCTCATCTGGCAGCACACTTAGCATCTGGATGTGCACATGGACCTGCCTCAACCCATCGGGAGAAGGGATACACAATGACAATCATATAACAACAGCCATTTCACCTCTCTCCCATGTCAGCATAGTCGATGTGCAACTCGAGAAAGGCCCAATAAGGCGGTGTAGGGTACCTTGGATAGTTCTTACAGTATGGCTGGTACTGTAAGTTTGACATGTAATGCAGTTAATCACCATTTTAGTCAGCGTCTCTTGAAGATTGGGGACAAACCAGTCCTCCTGTATATCTGCACTAATATGTTGTTTCAACACGTGGGATGGATGGTGCAGTTGGTCGAAGGCGACCAGCAGCAGCTCATGCGGCATAACTTCTTTGCCTGTTGTTTCTTGCCACCATAATACGTCTGCAGGGGACTGTATACATCCTCTTTTTTGTGCCACAGGCCCTTTTCTTCCTGTGTGGCAGAACCCTGCAATTCAATGATTTGTGTAATAGGTAATGAGCTGTAAAGTGATAGAAACTGCTCCCATCATTGTGGTACCACTGGATATTCTGAAATGCTGGGCACTGGGAGATATGTGGCGGCATTGCCGAGTGCAATTTCATCAGTGTTATTAGTGTGGGTGGTGCATTTGAACATCACCATCATGGAGGGCTGGGAAAGGGAAGCAATCAATTTGTCTAATAGTGATGCATGTTGCATAGTGGAGCCATCGGCTGTCCTAAACCCCCTTCACTTCCATCTTGCATGCCCAGAATGCACTGTAGTGGTCACATAGGCAGAATCATAATAGCTAGTTACACTACAGCCCTGAGATGCTAAAAGCACATCAATGAGCACAATGAGTTCAGCTGCTTGGGCTGAATGAATAATGCATGGGTAGTCTTTTCTGCACCAGCATTTCATACTCACCATCTACTAGGTCGGACAACTGCTGCACCAGTATGCCTGAGGCCCGTCCCCTAGTCAATAGTTGGTAAACTATCAACGAAAATCACTTCTCCCCCTCGAGTGGGCTGTCCTTTGCTTTAGGTATGTCATCCTCCTCCCCTGCAAAAGTGACACAATCATGTTTAGTAAGATCCTCTTCTATACACATTTCTGTTAGAAACGTGGTGGGGTTCACTGTCCTGCACCACACTATGTGAATGTTTCGGCTGGATAAAATGATCTCATATGCGGATGCCCGCTGTGTTGTCAATGTAGATTTAGACTGCTCTAATATGAGGAATACTGCATGCTCTACATACAATGTGAGGGAGCACCTCATGGTCGTTGTGAACATTTCACTATTGTGAACGCAGCTGTGGCAAGCGCATGTTCATAAGGGAATTGGCCCTGCATCATGGAATCCAGCAATCCACTGAAATAGGCCAAGGGCTTGTGACTCATAGTGCTTTTCTGATTAAGTACTGCTGTCATCAGCTGCCCATTAGAATGAGAAAAGAGTTGGAACTCTTGAGTGTAATCTGGGGCCACCAGCACTGAGGCCGTAGAAATGACTTTTATTAGGTAATTGAAACTGGAATGCATGCTTTCAGTCCATATTATCTTGTTGTCTGTCTTTTGCACCTCTTTAAAGCCTTGCAATAGGGGCCGGGTGTATGCAGCATAGTCAAGGATCCATGCACTGCAATAATTGCACAGTCCGAGAAATGTTTGCCTGTCTTTACCAGTCTGTGACTTGGAGGAGTTGCGTACAGATGCAGCATGCTCTGGAATTATTTTCTTACTGTGTACAGATATCAATTGGTCTAGATAAAGGACTTCCTGAAGGCAATACTGTAGCTTAACTTTGTCAACCTTGTACCCCTTGTGCACTAGCGTGATCAAGTCCCTCCTACATTTTTGTTTGTCCTCACTGCACACTAACAAATCATCTACATATTGAATGAGATGGTGCTGGGTATCTGTATGTTCCCTAAGTCTGCATGTAAGATATTATTAAAGATACTAGGGTACTCACAGTACCCTTGTGGCAGTCTTGTGTGTTTGTACTGCATTCTCCCATGCGTAAACGCAGTGAGGTACTGCAAATCAGGATGTAAGGGTATCGAAAGGAAGGTGTTTCTCAAATCGACGACAGTGAAAGGCATCACTTGCTTTGGGATATTGCACAAAATTGTCACAGGGTTAGAAAATACTGGGATATCTACTTGTACAATGTCATTTGGGGAGCAGAGATCTTGGAACATTCTCCAACTGGACCCTTTTGACTTTTTCATCGGGTAGATCTCCGTATTGCAGGGTGAATTAGAGGGTACGGTAATTCCTTGGTGTTAAAGTTCAGTTAAGGTGCCCCATATTCCCTCCTTTGCTTCTCTGGATAATGGGTACTTTCTTACTTGGGGTTACACTGTGCCTGGTTTGAGTGTAATTTGCATGGGGGTGACCCCTTGCAAAAGGCCAACATTGTGGGTATTAGTTGTCCATTACTTTTCAGGAACCTATGCGAAGTCATTCTCGAGAACGGAGGAAGCTGCAATAGAGACCATAATGGGACATTGTACTCTGCAGTATTGCACCATTATGTCACAGGGTATGCGAATAACCAACACTATTTCACCCTCATCACCACTATCTTTGAAGAGCTCCTTCTTTAAGGTGATGGTCAGCGCTATGCACAATACAGTATGCCATTGATGCCCCACTGAATAAATCCCCATGACCACAATCAGTTTTTCTGACACCAACAACACCAGATCCAATGATATAACCATTCTTGCAGCAAACTCCGGGGATATAGCTGGTCTAAAGATGAAATCAGACGGCCCCCACCAACACACCTTTCCAATTTGAGGCACTGCATCAAGTAGCACGATAATTCCGTACACAAACATACCAGGGTCAATAGGAATGCCATGTGCCACCACCTCCCTCCCAATGGCCTGTATTATCATCATTGCTTGCATGGCACACATTCCTGGGGTGGTACACACTATTCTCCGATCTGTAAAGGAGATGGACATATTCAATTTTCTCAGGAGATCCCGCCCTAACAAATTTACCAGGAAGGTCTCTGAATAGTGCAATGGGTGTGCAGTACTCTGCCCACTATTTTGATGGGCAATTCTTCAGTATAAGGAACCATTGCCACAGCCCCAGAGAACCCCTGCATGTTGAGTGATTCACCCGCTAGTGGAAATATGCCTTCACTAATGCATAATTTTGTAGCACCTGTGTCAACCATGGCAACAGATAGTTTGTTTCTTATCTCAGCACTCACCAAATGTTCTTCGTCTGGGTGGGTAGTCATGGACAGGACTGGGCATGCAAGAGCTTTCCGTGGGCTGTCCAGATCAGGATATGTATTTGTGCCTGTGGACATGAAGGGGTTCCCCTCAATGACAGTCAGTCACTCCTCGATAATGTGTGACTGTCCCATTCATGACTATGTTACTTTTGGGCACTTGGACAACATGTGATTGGGCCGATAGTGCTGGTTGGGGTACATGGTTGGGCGGGGCAGATAGCTGTGCATGAGGGCATTGTGGTGGCAACTGTGTGTATGCTTGGTGTATGTCATATGGTATTGATTGATGTGGGCATGGGAGGTGCTTGGAAGTGTTGCTGCTGAGGGGCTGGGAACACAGGGCATACGGGTGATTACCGGGCTCAACCCTGCTTCTGCACTCTCTTACGAAATGACCCAGTTTACCACACTGAACCGGCCATGCTCCTCCCCTCGGTCCCATGCCCCAAAAGCCACCTCTTCCTGATCATCCTCCTGAGAGCCCCCTCTTCCTCCTTATTGACCCCCATGATACCACTGAGAATACTGCGGTTGGGACCCACCATTCCACTGCCCTCAGTTCTGCCAAACTGCTGCTATTCCTGCATTCACACACGGTGCTGCCTGCTCTGCTGAATCCATATGGGTCACTGTCACAACCGCTCCTTCAACTGACATTTTCACTATTTTTTTCTGAACTAGTTTAGCTTCCTCAGCCTGCATCCTCTGTGCCATTTCCTTTTCTCGCTCTTTAATCCATTTACAGTGGTGCACAGTTATGATCTGTATTTCAGCCCACCCCGTTGCTTCTATACCTACTATCTTGTTGAGCAATTTCTGTACTTCCTTGGGCATTCCCCTCTTGATAACGAAATAAAAAAGCAGAACCAACCGGTCCCACTGCTCACCCGTCTCAGCCCGACACATCTCTTGCACTTTTAAAATGTATTGGGTGCGGTCCTCATCATCACCCATGGTATATTGCATTATAGACTGCAGATGCAGAGTGTCGGGGTATGCACGACGCAGTGCAGCCCACACCTGTGCACTTATATCAATGAAGTGAGCTCCATCATGAGTGTCATTGTCTATTTTTACTCCCGGGTTTCTGGCCTTTACCCAACCGTCCTCCGCCTGCTCTCCTGTGATTGAATCTAGCAAGCTTTTTATATCTCCTATTGCCAAAGGGATGCCAGCAGTGTGTTTTTCAAATACTTATATCCATTTTCCAGCCCCTGTATTGAGGGGAGGGAGTACTTTAATAAGGTTATTTCTGTCCATTTGGGCCCATGGAACATACTCCGCCCACCCAGGGCCTTCATGCAGTAACTGCAGCTGAGTACCTAAACCCCCTTTCCCTCTCCTGCTGTCACCCGCTCTTTTCCGCACTACTGCATTTCAGCCAAACCTGTTCCTCAGCTGTGGACCCCACAAACTCTCTACCCTCGCGGTAATTGCTGGCACTTCCTCTTCATCCTCTAGCTCATCCATTGTATCTCATTCTTCCTCCCTCAGTTCCCTATTCGTATCTCCATCCAACCTCACCCTCCTGTAATCTACACATCCAGATCCTCGCTCTTCACATTTCCTTTTCTCCTTCTCAATGTGCACATCCTTAATCGTGGTACTATCCAGTCTAAATAAAATGTCTACTGCCCTCCACTTGTATAGTCTGCACCCCAGTTTGTCCCCCCCTCTCTACGAGTACTGAACCATGCCAACTCTGCTTTTGCCACCTGCATTTGTCTCTTCCAAATCCTTCTGTGATTTCCGATACCCCTTGTTCTCTGCCTTTACTGGTATAGCAGGATTAGTATTTGTGCGGTATGGGGGTGGGGCTGTGGCTGGTGGGGGCACATATGTGGGGTTGGTGTATTCAGAGGTGGGAACGGTGGGATAGCCTCCTACTGGAGGTAAAGTTAGCGGCTTCTCCTCAGGTGGTGCTGCCATATTTGAAATTGGGCAGTTAAGAAGGTATACATATGTTCCAATATCCCTCTATTGGTCGTACCCTGCTCCTGCCAAGGGCAGATCATCCCCCCTTATGTCTCGGCTACCCACTGTTTGTGGTACTTCTCAATGTTTTCTTTATACAATGGCAACGCACCACACATGTACTCCAAGGTTGTAACTACCCCCATGTTAAAACAGTTCTATGCTCAAAAAACGAAAATATATTTTGTTTTGTTTTGCACAGTCCTACCAATCGATTGCATCTTCCTCCAGTCACCCCCTATTCACGTTCCCCTACCCTCTCTCTCTTGCTCACTTCACACCCATATACACTCTCTGGACGCGTACAACACTGCACTCTCCTCCCAGAGGCCCTCCCTTGGCCTCCTCCTACCACAACAAGTAAATATAAGAACACTAAAACAACAAACTAAAATAATAAGCTCCCCCACACAAAATATATTAGGCGCTTGAATTCGAGCCCTCAAATAATACACATCTCCTATATTTATTTTTCTCATCTCTTTTCTCCGGGCGCATTCCTTCTGGCACTTGGTGAGCAGGCATAAGTGGATTTAAGTCACCTGGCCTAAGCCCCGTCCACCTGTCAATCACTTTAAACTGCTGGTGCCTTCCTGGTTGTCGCTCTTTTTCTCTACTTAAGCAGCCCTCCAGCCTCTTTTCCTTTGCAGTTGTTGAGCAGGTGCAAGTGGATCTAGATCGCCTGGCCCAAGCTCTGCCCACCTGTCAATCACTTAAAACTGTTGGTGCCTTCCTGGTTGCCGCTCTTTTTCCCTACTTAAGCAGCCCTCCAGCCTCTTTTCGTTTGCAGTTGGTGACCAGGTGCAAGTGGATCTAGGTCACATGGCCTAAGCCCCGCCCACCTTCTTAGTGCTGCCTGTTCCTTTCTGCCCTTTACTCTTAGATCAAGGGCGTCTCTCGCCCGGGCATCCGAAGCGAAGGGCAGACGATGAAAAGGGCAATTCCTGTTTGTACCTGTTCGGACCAGGAGAACTCAGGGCCCGAACCCCTGCTCAGACAGCAGGTAAGCATGCATCAACATGCATTTTCTCCCTCTATCCCCACAGGCCATCCCCACCATTATCAGGCAGCGCCAACATCAACTTCTCCGGTGCTGGGGTGAGGACAGGTGCTCTATTGCACAGTAAGTTATGCATTTGTCAATGTTGTAGTCTTGCGCCACAACACCTGTGTTCCCGCTTTCCCCTCCCTTTGTCCGGGTTGTTTCCTTGTTTGTTGGCCCTCCCCAACCTACCTCCCACTGTGCTCCCATTGGTTGGTGGACCCTTTAAATTGGCAACCCAAAGCCTTGGCAGCCCCCTGTTTTTCTGGCATTACTTTGCATTGCCTGCATTCTTCTTCTAGGTTTCTGTTGTGTTCTGTGTCTTGTTGACTATATTGACATTGTGTTTTCTCTCTACGGTTCTTGATATTGTGTTGCTATCCACGGTCTGTGGCATCACATTGCAATTGCCTGCATTCTTCACGTTTAGGTTCCCAGCTGACCTCTGTATTTTGCTTTTGGTCCTGTATTGCATCTGCATTCTTTACTTCCAGGTTCCCTGTTGTACTTAGTACTTCTCCTTGGTTCTGTGCTACATCTGCATTCTCTACTTTTAGGTTTCCTGTTGTGATCTTTTCTTTCTGATGCTACTGATATGTAGGTCCATTGTTCTTCTTCTTTATTGCGCCCCCCTCCCTTTCGTGTCTCCCCTGTGCCTCCCTCCTGTCTACCCCGCTGCGCTACCTCCCCTCAGCACTTCCCTGCCTGGGCTCCCCTCTCTCTACCCCCTTCTTTGCTCCTCGCAACCCTATGGTGCTCTCTTCCTCACCTATCTTTTCTAGCTGCTTTTCTATTGACTACCCAATCGCTCTCACTAAATCTGGACGCATGAAGCTCAAAGGGACATTGTGGTTTCCAACCCAGGCCTCCCTATCGTTGATACCTATACCAGTGCTTCCTACAGACAGACGCTTACTGACATACTCTTTGTCATTCCCTCTCCAGGCCTACGAACCCCCATATGGTCTCTGTTCTCTCTCCATTTTCTTCTTCTACCATTAATGGTGGCAACTGGTGGGGCCCCTTCCACTCCTCTAAGACCATCATTAATGGCTACTTAAATGGCACCGTCCTGGTCCAGGGCCCTCAGTCCAAGCTCTTCCTCTTTGATAGACACTTCCTGCACCTTATCAACTTCCTTTCCTCTCCTTCTATCCCTTCTTAGCCCTCTCTGGCTCCTCTGCCGCCTCCATGCTCTGCCACCTATTCAGCACCCCCTGCTGCTTCTCTGACCATCCTGTTGCCTACCTCCTCTGCCACCTCTCTGGCACTCTCTTCTCCCTCTCTGACTACCCTGCATTCTCTTCCTTCCTCCTATGGCCATCCTCTGGGACATCCAACACTTCTGCAGGGTGTACCTCTGGCCTGTACCCCTCCCCGGAAGTCCTTCAAATGTGGAAACCGCTCCACATTGCTACTCTCAACTATCGTTCAGCTGTCAAACATTCCTCTGACATCTGCCATCTCCTGGAGGAGCTTGATTTGGATGTACTCCATCTCACTGAGACTTGGTTCATGGCCGGGTCTGTCACGAGTGTTGACACTCTACTTCCTGATGGCTAGAAGATCCTCCCGGAACCCAGAAACAAATAGTCGCAGTGGGGGGGGGTAGACTTGATTTTCCCAGAGGTGACCCCTCCTTTTATCATCCCAATGCAGCACTTCTCCTCCTTTGAATGCCTGGTCTGCAGGCTCTCTATCTCTCCTGGCCTCTCTCTCCTGTAGCCACTACCTACAGGTCGCCTGGCAAGGTCACCCTCTTCCTCTCTGAGTGTGCTGACCTCTCCTCCCTGCACCTTGCCTCTACCTCTCAACTTCTCCTCCTCTGAGACTTGAACATCCACCTGAATGCTACCAGCCCTTCTTCAGGACTCTTTTTCAACCTCTGTGATTCTCTCTCTCTCTATTCTTCTCTTTGGCCCAACTCAATCTGCAGGGCACACCCTGGATGTTTTGATCTCCTCAGACCTCCCCTTCTCTAACCCTCTGACCACTCCTCCGTCGTGGAGTGATCACTTTCTCCTTTCTTCCCACCTCTCTCTCTCTTCCCCACAGGTCAAGCTGACTCCAGCACTGTGATCTACCTTCTCGGTCGTCTGTCCCATGAAGCGTGTGTAAGTTGCGGCTTTCGCTGCTACTTTCTCTCCTCTTCCTGCACCTTTGGCTGACTCACACCCTGACACAGCCCTCTCTAACCTTCATCTCTCTATCTCTAACACTGTGAATGTCTTTGCCACTGTCATGGGAATGCGCATAAAGCCCAAATCCAAGTACAACTCTTGGTACCATTCCGACCTCGCCGCCCTTAAACGCAAGTGTAGCGGAAGTGGAGGGCATCGGGCGCACCCCTGGCAAAACTGGCCTGCCACCTTCTCCAAAGGCAATACAGACCCTCTGTCCTCTCTAAGAAGAGAGCCTACACCCAAGCCCGCATCTCTGCAGCATCTAACACCTTGGCTGAACTTTTCAAATTCTGCATGGAGCTGGCCAATCCTGCGGCAGTCTCTACCACACCTGTTCCCTCCCAGACCCTCTGTATGGCCTTGTCCTCTCATTTCACTACTAAAACTCAGGACATCCTGTCCACCCTCACTTCCTCTACCTCCTCTTCCTCTTCCTCTACCACTCTTGGCCTTTCTGAGGCCGTCTCTCCTCCTCCTTTCTCCTGTTCACCCCTGACGATGTTTCTAGACAAGTCTAACCTATGAAAGTCTTGCCAAAGCAGGTTCTCCCCTGCTCATCCAGAACCATCAAGGACCACATTGACACCCTTGCTCCAGTCTTGGCTGATTTATGCAATCACTCCTTTGCCACTGGAACTTTCCCCTCCACCTTAAGCACTCTCTTGTGCACCCCCTTCTAAAGAAGCCCTCGGCTGATCCTTCCACTCCAGCTAACTATCGCTCGATATCCATCACTCCTTTCCTGGGCAAACTCTTGGAAAAGCTGGCCATCTCCCAGCTTTATCTAGATACTGAATCTGTTGGTTGCCTCCATGACCACCAGTCTGGCTTCACAGCTGCCAGAAGCACGGAAACTGCTCTCCTGAACACCCGTGAAGACTTGCTCTCCAATCTTGACTCTAATCTCGCTTCTGTCCTCATTCTCCTCGATCTATCATCTGATTTTGACACAGTCAACCATGCCATCCTGCTCAATCGCCTCTGCAATAACCTGGGTATTACTGATTAGGCTCTGGTCTAGTTGACCGCCTTTCTCACCGATCGACCCTCTCAGGTCCAACTGGGGTCTTTCCACTCTTCTATCACTCTCTCCTCATGTGGTGTTCCCAAGGGGTCTAACCTCTCTCCCTGGCTCTTCAACCACTACCTGGTACCTCTTGCCCACTGAATCGCTACTTTCTGCTCCAATTTTCAATGTTATGCGGATGACACTCAGCTCTCTTTAAGGCTCCCCTCAGCCACTTCTGCTTCTTCTCTTATACCAGACTGTCTGGCCACAATTCAGGAATGGTGTGCTGCCAATGATCTCTGTCTTAATACCAGTAAGACTGAGATCCTCCTCATTGGGACACGCGCTCCCTCCTTTCCTCACTTTCTCTGGCCACCCACTGTGGGCCCTCTTCCTGTTCTTTCCTGTAAGGATAAGTACCTTGGTCTCATCTTCGACTCCAAACTCTGCTTCTCTCCTCATATCTCTGATGTCTCTAAGAAGTCTAAACTATCAGCTGCTCCTCTTCAGAGGTATTCTTCTTTTTGTCACTTTCCCCCAGAAGCTTGCTGTCTCCGGAGCTCTGGTCCTCTCTAGGCTGGACTATTGCAACAGCCTCTTTCTAAATCTTCCTGTCTCTACTCTTTTTACCTTTACAACTTATCCACAACAGGACTGCAAAACTGTCCTTGGCTTCAAGGCCAGGGATCGTATCCCTCCAGCTCTGAAACCTCTTCACTAGCTCCCAGTGACTGCAAGGATCAAGTTCAAGACCCCCTGCATCGTCCACAAGGCTTTCTGGGGCCTGGGACCGCTCTACTTCCAACTTGCCCTTCCAAAACATCTTCCTTCTCAAGCTCTCCGCTCATCCACCTCTGAATCTCTGAGAGTCAGATGCTTCTCCAAGCAGAGAGTTGGGGGCAGATCTGTCTCCTCGGCTGGGGCCTCCCCCTGGAACAGCCTCCCTTCCTCTCTCAAACTTTAGCAGAACCAACTCCAGTTCCGGAAGCAACACAACGCATTGCTTTTCGCTTCTGCTTTCTCTTTCCTCTCCCCTGCTGATGCACCTGACTGCTCCGCGCATAGGCCACCTGGTCACCCTCTGAATTCGGGTCCAGGCTCCTTCACGTCCAGTTGCCCTCGCACTGCATCCGGGCGCCCCAGCACTTAAGGGTCGGTATCTGCAACCCTATAGTCCCTTCTCCATGCATTTATGAGCCACCCGCTAGCAGCAATTGTGAGTTAACTGCACTTCCTCCTTCCCCTCCACCGGCACTTCTCCCCTTCCCTCTTCCCCGCACTTGCACGATCTGAATCACACAAGGCCTAGTAAGATCGTTATTTTGTCCTCCCTTTGTTTCCGCCTCCTTGTCCTGTCGCGCATAGAAACACTTGTGTACAGGAACGTTATAAATGCCATATCATATCATATAATACAAGTGCTAACATTATGAAACAATGAGAGGCTTATGAGTATACCAACACTTATTTCTATATTCTGGGCCTGGGCCTACTGCCCTGGCTGCAGGGCAGTACTATGCCTTGATTTCAAAATGGCTGCTGTTTTCTATGATGGTGTTTCACTGCCAGCGCAAATCTACAGCAGAACATATGCTACGCTACCCATAATGCAGCTTCTGACGATGCCCCCCTCCCACCTATAACCTCCACAAGCACCTACAACACACTTTTATGCCTCTGCCTCATCGGGAACCTCTTGGGGGCCTGTGACGATCGCTCCTGCTCCCCAACAACTTCCCTGATAGAGGGAAGGGTGGCTGACTTGTCGTACTGAGCTCTTATTCTCAAGTTATTTGCATGAAACTATTCTGGAAAATATATGCTTTTGACCACCAAATGGTCTCCCAGGCCAGAATACGTGTGTCCAAAAGACGAAAGTGTGAAGCCAAGATGGTTAGTATTGTTTTCTGAAGGTTTTGCCGGTGAAGCAAAATGACGAAAATTCCTTGATAAACCGTCTCATTGCGCCAAAGCTTCACTTCTAAATCCTTAGGAAAGCAAGGTACCTTGCACTCTTCCTTTAATTAAGAAAAAAATCGAAACAAAGGAAGATTTACTTTTGACAGGTTGATGTTTGATCGCGTGGTTGGCTGTTAAATGTAGCATACGCTGTGTGAGTTTATGATTCCCTAAAGATAGGGCATTTGTTCCAGGATTTAAGACGCTGTTCTCCTGATTTATGACCTCGGTTCTATTGTATTTACTCGATGCCCCCGTGTTGCGCCCTTTCAAAGCACATTTTATAACTGCATCTATAAACCAACAAGAAAACAAAATCTACTGCCACCCAATTTTAGCCTGCGTAAGACACCTATAAACTGTTCACCATAGACATTTCCTTTCCATAAACATTGCACACAAGGGCGTTACTCTTCACTTTACAAAATGAATCTACCAGTTGAAAATCTAAAATAACCTATACAATCAGTAATTTGGCAGAAGGTGCAATGATGACATCTGGCTTCCACATTGTTCCTGGAGTTTCTAAAAGGACTAGGGTTCCTAAATATGAAATGGTGCCATTGGTGAAAAGTGGTGGGTAAGAGTACCCTGATATATGGCCATAACAAGGGTAGACCGAATTTCTGGTTACTCGCATCCAGTTTGATATCCTTTGCCATAACTGCAAGATCCCTTGTTTCAGCGACTTTGTCTGTCCCCAAAATTAAACATAGAAACAAACACAAACAATGTTTTATGTTGTGTGTCTAATCCATGCTAATATTTACAAGCCACCCACATTTAATAACGAGCAAAATAGGACTATACTTACATCGGCCGACTGTATACCTTTGAATATGTGTAAAGCCTTGTAAACCCTTTCTACGGCACAGGACTGTTGGGTATTTATTAACGGGTCTGTTGGGAAGCCTAAAGCCCCTTAATATTATAGGGATGATGCATGTGACACTTCTAATGTGAGGAATTCGATCATGCGCACTGGGAGAGTGTGCTTACATGGGCTATTTGATTTTTTGTTTATTTAAAATAATGAATGATGGGGGATCAACCTTCGAAAAATATGTGGGGCCATTCCAGCACATATTTTCCATGCTCGCTGCATAGCAGAAAAATGTTCATGTACTCTGGCAGGACACAGCTTAGCAGTGCCGCCTTCCCCTGTCATGTGTAGCTGACACCTGACAGCTGTGGGTACATCAAAAGCCTCTGGCTGTGGGCCGACTGATTAGCATTTCAAGGCCCCATGGTTTGGCATCTGCATTGTTACAACTTGCTGGTGGCGGCAAATACTGAAGAATGTAAATTAGCAGGCCTCAGGGAGGCCTGGATACAGGAAGTGACAATGGAGACCAACGACCAACACCTCTTTGTAATGCAATGTGTCAACTTTGTACTAACACCCCTCCTTGGTATGAAAGGGCAGTGAATGTCCTGTCTGTAACCACTCCTTTCAGAGCAGGGAAGTTTGTTAATTGTAGGAGAGAAAGGTCTGCCTACAACCCCTACTTCAAATGAGGCCCATGTTGTGACCAAGCGCCGCATAGGGCTCAGTTAATTGGGGAGACACTTTGATGTACAGCATGCAGGAACATGCATGGGACTTAGAAGTATATGTTGTCATCCTTCCCCTGTCTGTTGCCAACCGCCCTGATTCTGACCTGAAGCATCACTGAAGATTGTTGGTGGGGACCCAGGATTGGTTCATTAAGGTGGGCTTAGCCTACACAAATCACTGGGGCCCGTTTGGCTTTAAATGAGGGCTAAGCCCCTCACTGATTAGATCATCTGAAGACTTTGCAAGGAGTAAGAAGAAGGACCCATTTGGACCCGAGCTGAAGGTACAGTCTACCATACATCTTCCACCAGTGAAGGAAGGCAAGGAGTTCCAAGAGGGAAGCAATATCCCTCCCCTAAACATCTCCCAGGGAACAGAGGGAGATACCATACTAAGAGGACCCATCCAGCAGCTCCAGAACTGGTACCCAGCCAGCACAGAGCATACCCTTCTAGGTTCTGACAGCAAGCTTCCTATGTGGGAAGTGGCAGATAGTCTCTGGACAAAGGACAAGGCTGTTGCCTGCTAACACCCTCCTGAGCTTTAGGCCGTCTGCCTTGAAAGGATACGAGCCCTGCGAAGAAGCTAGGAGTGTCACACAAACATCATCCAGTGTCCATCTTTTTAGGGACAATTTCGAGACAGTCGAGTCCTCGAACCGCATCCAGCTGCACCGCTGACTTTTGTCATACCGCAGTCATCACAACCATCCAAGACGCCTCGAGCAGCATTCCAGATGCACCAACCAGCGCAGAGACAACGATTCTTGGCCCTGAGCCGCCACGCCGGACAGCCTGCAGACGTCCATCCAGCCTTGCTTGCCGAACTTCCTGCCGCCTAGTAACCACAGCTGTCTCCCACTGCTAACTCTGTGTCACGGGCTGCGAAGTGCCCTGGAACGGCTTCAACGCTGATGAGCACCAAGAACTTCTTCAGCACCAGGTACATTGTGGTTCTGCCCCCCTGGTCCTTCTCTGAAGGCCCCTAGAGACAGTTACGACTCTTTGCCCTTTTGCCGTTGAAACCAAATAATCTTGAACTATAAGACTGATTACTTTACCAACTACCCTCCTGTCAGTATCCAGAGTGCATTCCTTTCCTTCGTGAAATTATATGTCCTCTCTGTTCCTTAACAGTGTGGGTTGTAATTGTAGTGTGCTAGAACTGTCTGTTGTAGTAATAATAAAGTAGATATTTTTATACAACCTTGACTGTACAGTCCCTTTTATCATTGGAGAATAATTGTATTTTCGCTGTGTTAAAATAATCAACGATCCACGACCTTGCAGAGATAAGCCTGCAAGTCCATCCACGTTACCAAAATTGGAAAAGGAGGTCTTATAATTGACTTGGATTCCAACCTGTTCGGATCCCTTCTGGTATACTAGAGGTGTGGGGTTGATTGATGGTTTAGAAACCGATATTCATCCCTGGACCACTGGTGCCCTGGAAGTTGATTCGTCACATTGGTGGCAAGCAGTCGGATCATTTGGAGCCTTGTGCACAGCTTAGTCACCCAACGAACAAAGTACTGTTGCAGGCAACGTTTCATCACTGCTATGTAATTGTAATAGTCATGGAGCTTGACATGGAGACTACAAAAGGCATGACCAAGGATGTCCTGTTTATGTTTATGTTTATGTTTAGCATTTGTATAGCGCACCAGGTACCCTAAGGCTTAAGGGCGCTTAGAAACGACAACACACAAACAGTACAGAAACAAAAAAGAACGGAACCAAATCCAAGACAGGCTCATAAGCAGTAATCATACACGGGTCAGGTCCAGCCTACGGAGGAGGTATTTTATAAAAAGAGTGCAGTTTTCAGCCCCTTTTTAAAAATTTCCACAGAGGTGGTGGTCCTCAATGTAGCTGCCAGCGAGTTCCACTTAAGGGGGGGCTGCCGAGATGAAGGCTGAGTCTCTGGATTTTTTAGTTTTCAAGCGTGGCATGGCCAGGGTATTTGTTTCATCCGATCGAAGGGATCGGATGTTATTTTTTACTGAGACTAATTCTTTCAGGTAAAGTGGCATGACTCCGTGTATACATTTATGAGTAATAAGGAGAAGCCTAAACACGATCCTGGCCTGCACCGGTAACCATTGTAGGCTGTGCCAAGCCTCTGACACGTGGTCTCTTCTTGATAGGCCTTTCACTACCCTAACTGCGCCATTCTGTATGACCTGTAGCCGATGAACATCCGATAGTGGCAACCCCACAAGTAGACTACAACAATAGTCGATCTTAGAGCCAATTATGGCTCTTGCCAGGGTTTCGGTATTGGATTCTGATATAAAAGGTCTGAGGCAGCGATACAACTTGAGAAAATATGAAGCCGATGAGACCAGATTATTCACTTGTGCATTCATGTTCAAATTTTTGTCGAGGTAGATGCCTAGTGTTTTCACCTTACTCATAACCTCAATATGGCAGCTATCTATGAGGAAAGATTTATAGCTGAATCCTAGCTTATCTAATTTAGCCTCTGAGCCAGTGAGTAAAAGCTCAGTTTTGGAACTATTGATGGCTAAACCGTTCAATACCATCCAATCCTGATTTTTTTTGTATATTTCATTAATTCTTGATTCATCTTCCGCATGGGATCCAGATATGGGGATGACACATTGAGTGTCATCCGCATAATTTGCAAATATGATCCCCTCTTTCTCAAGCATCTGGAAAAAGGGAATCATGAATATATTATAGAAGCACAGCGACACGCAGGCTCCTTGAGGGACCCCATACGTAAGTACAGTCGGTTCTGCTTCTGCAATGTCGCTGGCCACTCTATTTTGTCTGTTCTTCAAAAAGGAGATGACCAAATTTGTTGCTTCATCCGAAAAGTTGGCATTCTTCTTTAGCCTGGTGGACAGTATGTTATGGTCCACCAGGTCAAAGGCAGCCGACAAATCTAAGATCATAAGGAGTGAGATGTGACCGCCATCCATCCTCTGTAGGAGATGGGATTTTAGTGCCAACACGGCCGTCTCGGTGCCGTGATTCAGACGGAACCCTGATTGATATTTATGATAAATCTGGTTTTGTTCCAAAAAAATAGCGATCTGATTATAGGCCACTCTATCCAAGATCTTCAAAAGGAACGGAGTGGGTCATTTGAACGTGTCAATCCTGCGTGTTTTATGTCAAGAGAGGGGACTTCCCCACAGCACTAAGGTTAATAAACCTGAGTTGCTGACCAGCCTCCATGCTTGGGTAGAAGTGAGGGCGGTTGGAGAGAAGACCCCAGGGGATGAGCTAGGCCCTGTGTACCTGAACGGACAAGACCTTCCAGAGGGGACAATTGATGAGGACGACCGATGAGCAGCCTTTCGCCAATCAACCTGCCGGGGGCAAGTGTGGTTTCTCAACACTCGAGAGTGTCAGTGAGGACAGGGGCTAGCGCGGCATCCCACAGGTCCCAGGCCTCAGCACAGCCTCTAAGTGGCTCACTAATTGTTCCGGCTGTTAATGAGGTAGCAGATAGAAAGCTTCTGTTCGAGGAGAAGAGACTAGCGCCAGATGAACAGAAGCAGCGAGACAAGGTCACCATAGAGCTGTGCAAGCTGGCGCTTGAAGAGCAGAAAGAGGCCAACAGGTCTGCCTCTAGCGAGAACAGCAGTAGTGGCTCTAACCAGAGTTCCCGGGATAAGCCCAGGCGGCACATCCCCAAAGACTTAGTGCTGGCTTATGAAGTGGGGAAGGATATTTCTGACTGGTTTGAGGTGCTCCAGCTGGCATTTCAGCTGAAGGAGGTGGATGAGGTACTGTGGGGTGCAGCCTTGATGAGTCGCTTACCGACACCAGGGACTGAGTCAATTCTTAAGGAAAGGCCTGTTTGTGAGAGCATGAAGGCAGCCTTCATCAGGAAGTTCTGTAAAACCCCAGAACAGTATCTCCAGAGCTTCATAGAGCTTGGAAGGAAAAGTGGGCAGACATTTGAAGCATTCACACACTTGTTGTTGAAATATCTGAGTGGGTGGGTGACTAGTAACAAAGTTGACACATTTAAAGGGATGTACAATTTCATTGCGTGTGAGCATGTGTTGAAAAAATGTGAGGTTGACCTACACCAGCATCTAGTGGACAAGACTATCACGGATCCTAGGGAGCTTGCAAAGGCTGCCAACAGGTTTACCTGAGGAGAATATTGGTTATTCTCCTGCCATGCCTTCTGTTCGCCTTCAGGCAAGTGCCACAGAACTGAGTAGGGTTTAGCCCCGTTGAACCTCTGTTTCGACACCCTGTACGAGGTCCCCCCAGTCTGGTGGAGGAGGGATGGGAAAACACACCCTCATCCCCTTCACAAGATGTGGTGGACTATGTACTCAGTTTTCGGTCTAGAATGGCAAAGTACATGGAACAGTCGACAAAGAATCTAAAGGCTAGTCAGGAGCAGATGAAGCACTGGCACGACCAAAAGGCCACAGTGATAGTCTATTCTCCAGGGCAGTGGGTGTGGATTATGGAACCTGTCAAACCCTGTACCCTTCAGGACAAGTGGACCGGGCTGTACTGTGGGCTGGAAAAGGTCAGTGAGGTGAATTATCTCATTGTCGTGAAAGGGCCTAAACAGATGTGTAGGGCCTTTCACGTCAACCGGCTAAAACCCCATTGTAGCCGGGATGACGTGGTCATGGCGTTAGTGACTGACGAAGAGACTGAGGAGGGGACTGATCCCCTCCCAGACATCCTGCACACTGAAGCTACAGATGGGTCAGTTGAACGTGTCAACCTTGCAATGGACCTGTCAGAACAGCAACTGACAGACTGTTGCCATTTACTGGGACAGTTTGTCGGTCTGTTTTCGCTGACTCCCAGTCGCACAGATTGGTGCACCCATGATGTGGACACTGGAGACAGTCAGCCGGTGAAGAGTACAATTCACTGGATGTCCGATAAGGTCGGGGACACCATCAAGGAGGAAGTTTCCAAGATGCTGTCCCTAGGAGTGATATAGCCATTCCAAAAGACTAGTAGTCGGAAGAATGAAGTTCACTTTTGTGTGGACTACAGGGGGTTCAATTCTGTCACAAAGACAGATGCTCACCCCATTCCTCGGGCAGATGAGCTCATTGACAAGCTCGGTGCTGCCAGGTACATGAGTACTTTTGTCCTCACGGTGGGGTATTGGCAGGTCAGCTTGACAGATGGAGCAAAAGAGAGGTCAGCATTCTCAACCCCGGAAGGAAATTATTAGTTCACTGTGATGCCTTTCAGATTGAAGAATGCCTCTGTCACTTTTCAGGGGATGGTTTACCAGGTTTTGTCTGGACTGGAAAACTTCAGCATTGCCTAGCTAGACGGCATTGCTGTGTTCAGCCACACCTGGGAGGATCATGTATTACTCATGAAACAAGTGCTTCAGGCGCTGCAGAATGCAGGCCTGACTATCAAGCCCACAAAGTGCCAGATAGCGCACCGTGACTTACCTAGGCAACCTGGTCGGTAGAGGTAAGGAACAACCTCATGAAGCGAAGGCACAGGCTGTGAAGGATTGGGTCATTCCCACCACACATACACAGGTGAGAGCCTTTCTAGGTCTCACCGGGTACTACCAGTCGTTCATCAGAGGGTATGGGACCATTGCCATGCCCCTGAATGATGTAACATCCAATAAGATGCAAAAAAAGGTAACATGGACCCCCACCTGTCAAATATCCTTTGAGGTTTTAAAGGATGGATTGTGCAGGGCCCCAGTTCTGAAAGTGGCAGACTATGGTTAGGAATTCATTATCCAGACGGACGCCTGTGATTTTGGGATTGGGGCAGTGTTAGCGCAGTTGAACTCTGAAGGGGTAGAGCAACCTGTCGCCTACATTAGCAGGCGGTTGACAAAAAGGGAAAGGAACTGGGTTGTCATAGAAAAAGAGGTGTATGCAGTCAGGTGGGCTGTAAAGCTGAAGCCCTACATATTTGAGTCTCACTTTACGATCGAGACGGACCACAGGCCTCTGCGATGGTTAATGTCCATGCAAGGGGAGAACCCTAAGCTTTTGCGGTGGGCCATATCCCTACAGGGATTAGATATGGACATCCAGCACTATGTAGGCTCCCAGCATTGAAATGAAGATGGCCTGAGCTGGTACTTTTTCCTTGATGATTAACCAGACCCTCAGTAGGGTGGTGGTTCACATGTTGAAGCTGGGGGGCATGTGAGGAATTCAACCATCCGCACAAGGAGAGTGCGCTCGCCTGGGATATTTCATTTTTTGTTTATTTAAAAGAATGAATGATGGGAAATCAACCTCTGGAAAATATGTGGGGCCATTCCAGCACATATTTTCCACGCTCACTGCACAGCAGAAAAATAGTCATGTACAATGTGAAGACACTGCTTACCAGCGCCGCCCTCCCCTGTCATGTGTAGCTACCACCTGACAGCTATGGGTACATCAAAAGCCTCTGCCGTGGGCAGCCTGATTAGCATTTCAAGGCCCCATGGATGTGCATCTCCATTGTTACAATTTGCCAGTGGCAGCAAATACTGAAGAATGTTAATTAGCAGGTCTCAGGAAGGCGTGGGTGCAGGAAGTGACAAATGGAGAACAGAAACCAACACCTCTTTGTAATGCAATGTGCCAGCCTGGCACTAAAGCCCCTCCTTGGTATGAAAGGGCAGTGAATGTCCTGTCTGGAACCCCTCATTTCAGAGCAGGGATCTATGTGAATTGTGGGAGACAAAAGTCTGCCTACAAACCCCTACTTCAAAGGAGGCCCATGTTGTGACCAAGCGCCGCATAGGGCTCGGTTAATTAGGGGGACACTTTAATGTACAGCAGACAGGAAGATGGGTGGGACTTAGAAGTGTATTGTTGTCATCCTTCCCCTGTCTGTTGCCAAGTGCCCTGATTCTGACCTGAAACATTACTAAAGATTGTTGGTGAGAACCCCGGATTGGTTCATTAAGGTGGGCATAGCCTACACCAATCACTGGGGCCCATTTGACTTCAAAAGAAGGCTAAGCCCCTTACTGATCAGATAATCTGAAGATTTTGCAAGGAGTAAGAAGAAGGACCCATTTGGACCCGAGCTGAAGGTACAGTCTACCTTACATCTTCCGCCAGTGAAGGAAGGCCAGGAGTTCCAAGAGGGAAGCAATATCCCTCCCTTAAACATCTCCCAGGGAACAGAGGGACATACCAGGCTCAGAGGGCAATTATTGTATTTTCGCTGTGTTGCAACTAACCAACGAACCACAACCTTGAAGAGATAAGCCTGCCGTTCCATCCATGTTACCGAAATTGGACAAGGGAGTCTTATAATTGACTTGTGTTCCAATCTGTTCGGATCCCTTCGGGTGTACTAGAGGTGTGGGGTTGATTTAGAAACCAATATTCATCCCTGGACAACTGGTGTCCCGGAAGTTGATTTGTCACACTTACCCCTCTCGTTGGCACTTAATGACTGCCACCCCGTAGTCCTTGGTGTCTTCTGCAAGAGGAAAGTGACTTATATATAATACTTTTTGGCAGAGTTGCAATGTGAAATATAGCACCTTGCATTCCAATTAGGCAGTTCTAAGCATCAACCTGAGGCTAGTTTCTTAGTCCAGAAGGCTATCAAATACAACCTGCATCATTAGAACCAAGAACCCCCATTGTATTTTTACAGCTCATTGATAAGTGAATGCATAATGAAGCACCCTCAAGGATCACGTCAAGGGTGTCCCTCACACTGGAAGAAATCATTTGTGAAGTAAACCATTTGGTTCTGTGGCCCCACAAATTAGCTTATATTATGTTATGGCTTTTCCACCTAGACTGATGGCGTTTAGACAAAACACTCAGCATAATGTGATGTACATGGACATAGGGCCATGGCTACCCCCTACCACCGTCGGAGTCTGGGTTCCCGGAATATGGACTTACTGGTCTATTCCGACCTTTGGGGGACCGGTAAGCCCCCATTCTGGGAACCATTCCCCATTCCCATTTGAGCCCCCATAGGGCTCAATGGGAATGGTGAAGGAGCTAATAACGGTACCGCAATTTGCGGTACCGTTATTAGCTCTGAGGTCCCTCAGCGGGAACCGTCCATAATGCCTGGGCAGACCACACATTAAGGACGGGACCTGCTGAGGGACCTTGTAGAAGGGCGGTAGGGGATTACTGGCACCAGTGACCTTACCGGTGCCGGTAATCCCCTACCGCCTACCGTCTAATGAGGCCCATAGTCCTTTACTTTCCCTTGAACATATGTGAATCTAGGAAGTCTTCAAAAATTAAGTTACTCTCTGGATTCGGTATACCCATAGCTTTCTGTATCCATGTCTGAGGAGTGCCAACTCAAGGACACCTCCATCGTCCTCCACACATAATGTCACAGGCGTCCCTCTGTCATGTGTCCCAAATGCTGCCGGCACTCTCTCCTGCTGGCGATACACTCTTGGGCCTTTTCCTTTATGGGGGTCCCTAGTGCATCATGGTGACTGACATCTTGGAGCTCATCCAAATGTTATCCAAGAAGGGGACAATAGGAGAATGATGTGTCAGAAAATCTGAGGGTTGTGTGCTAAGGTGGCACACTCAGATTGTCCTGATTTTCTGGAATCGCCACCCAATATGCATTATGCAAGACATCTGGCTCCATTCAAACAGGGCTATAGAATGTTTTCTGTTGCAGCTGCAAAGGAGCCAAAGGAATGACAATCTGAAGGTATACTAATTTGGGTCTCAAATACATTACATATGGTAACAGAAGAAGAAACCACTGGATCATTTGAATACTCAGTGTCTGTTTCATAGGTTGAATGACATGATCAGATGTCTGGAACATTTGCTAAAGGGTATTGCACAGGTAAATTGGATGTATTTGTCTATATAGCAGGATATTTTAACTTTAACCTCTCAGTGAAAGTCCCAGCAGTAGAAGATACTGCACAAGAGGATGAGTCCGGGGGTTTCCATTTGGTAGAGCCCATTACAGATGGAAATTTGAACCCCATTACCGATTACAAACAAAAGCCTTCCTAAGGATTAGCCACCTAAATCCACATTTAGACTAATACAAATCATTCACAGACAACCCATTTTTTAGTTGATGTTAATTGCTGGTGGCAGCTGAAAGATTTTGAAATTTTCCCCAGGAACACATGTAATCATGATCCAATAGGGCTGTACATTGTGATCATATGATACTTCAGTAAGGGGGGCTCTTTATCTAACACAGACACAATTTTGGTCAGTAGCAATCACTGAAGTCTGCAATGGGATTGCTGATACAGGTTAAAATAACATACTCCATCATATTCCAAGGTTTGGGGTAAATAGGAGGTAATACTTTCAGTAGTTGGCTGGAGGTATTTCCTCCAGATGAATGGAGGAAATATTTGTCCTCATTACAAATCGGGCCGTCCAGTAAAAAAATCGTGGTAATACAGGATACTGGCACTTTTACCAGACTGGCAAACTACGCGTTAGGTGGAGCCCCCCAAAGAAGGGAAATCTGCCAATGGCAACAGACACGACAAGTAAGGTGCCAGAGAAACCAGCACCGATGTGCACCGGCCGGGCCCCAAAGAATTGGCGGGAACGCAGCCACTATGGCAACACCACCACATCACGAGCCTCACCTTTCGGGGGAATACTGGTGAAAAAAAGGCAGTAACAGAGGCAAACGCTAGGCGTGAAACCCCACCCGAAAGCAGGTGGTAAACGGCAGAAAATGCATGCAGGAGTGGATAATGAGGCCAAAGGTGCACCCAATGCATGCAGGTACACCCAATGCAGCCTGGAGGAGGTGAAAAAGGACGCGCCTTCAACACATACACACCCAAACAACATCATGCTGCCACTGGCTGCAGTCAGCATTGATCTGCAGCTGCTCTAAGCCAACATAGCGCTGCAGTGGCTGGAGGACCAAAGAGGGCCCAAGAGACACTGGACAGGAGAGTGAGGATGAGGAATCAGAGGAGGAGGAGGCGCCATGCAAGGCGTGCACACATACCCTGTGTACGGGCCATGCCATGGACCCTCAGTGACATGCAAATACTAACCCTGTAATGCCTGGAAAGGGAAAGCATAGCATATGTCCTCCACATGATCCAGGGAGACATCGAAAACAGGATTGGCATACACACAGTCATACCCCGCTGGTGAAGGTAGTGTCGGTCCTGCATTTTCTAGCAACGGGCACCTTCCAACATACCGTAAATCAGCTGCACAGATTAGCGCAGCCAACATTTTCAAAAGTATTGGTGGAGGTGTTGGACGCACCCCTGCTGCATATGGGACATGGCATTGCACTACCAACCACCCTGGTACAGGTGGATGCCACTTAGGCAAGATTCTACACCATGACGAGCATGCCCAATGTGGTGGCAGCCCTGGACTGTATGCATGTAGAACTGGTTGCACCCCATGCCCAGGAGGAGGTCTATAGGAACCAGAAGCAGTGCCACTCACTGAATGTACAGGTAACCTGTGATGCCAACCTCACGTTCACCCACTGCTGTGCCCAGTTCCCAGGATCAACACATGATGCCATGATATTGCGGAACAGAACACAGCCAGTGTACATGGAGAGGCACAGAGAAAAACGTACCTGAGAATTGGGTGAGTAAGAATCACAGTACACTGAGACTGGATTTGTGGGGAGTAGACACAATGGCAATGAGTGGCGCTGGGAAGCCCCCCCACATCAAACCCATGACCACCCCGCAGCATCAGTGGCTGGTGTCCACCATCATGTGATATGACAAACAGAGCGGTAGTGAATGGCCAAACTGTGCTACCCAAACAGCATTCAGACACACAGGACCACATGTACCACAATACAACAGTGCCAAACACACAAAGAGCATGGTCCTTTATCGTGCCCAGGCATGGGTGCATAGGTATGCCAAGAACGTGTGCATGGGAGCGACAAAGTCCCATGACGAGCTCAACATCCACATGCCACAACACACCCCTGTACCAATGGCAATGTACACATCCAGCAGCGACACCCATCATGTGATGAAACAAGTGAATCAGGGTTAATGCATGGCACTGTTTTTCAGCATGGCATGCTGAGCCACAGACACACACAGTGCGTGCACAAGGACACATAAAAGCCAGAGCACAAAAGCATGGCACAGCTAGCCTGACAAAAGGGGCACACACTGTGTCACTCAGTGCAGGACATTTCCATTGAACAGAAGTGCACCAGATGGCAAGCAACGGGGTGACCCCTCAGCAGGCAAAGACATGGCCTGTTAGGCAAATCAGTTCTCTGCACCCACAACCAATGCCCCTACTCATGGTGCATGTGCGCATCATTGAGCATGCCCCCACCCCTACATAGGTGGGTCCTCTCACTGGGATGGTCCCCTGCCTCTAACAGACAGGAACCACTGATGTGTGGAGGACCCAATACCCATCCCTACATCTTCGCCACTCACCCTCCCCTGACAATCACCCCTCTGCTGTTGACACATGTAGCCTGTGGCCACATGGCACTCACAGGGCACCAGGCCCCTGCCTACTCTACACCACCACCCTCCCACCCCTTCCGACCCATGCCCCAGCATGCACACCACACTTGTTTCCACCCCAGTCTAGCACCCAGCCAGTGTGCCCCACCGTGGCACACTTCAGCAACCACTCCTGGGCTTGCAAGAGCACTTGCACATCCCATCTGCCCACCTCCCCTGTCGCATGCACGTCTCCTTGCAACGCCTGGAGGTCAGAATGCCACAAGGCCCAGTGGGCCCACAAATGTACAAGAAATGAACCACGTGGGAGTACTGTGCACCTCCTGCCCATTCCCTATGCGTCCGTGTTGGGCCTTCAAACACCATTATGCTGTATCGGAGCTGCATGGTAGCAACGTAGTATCAAGATGACATGCCTGGCAGGAATTTACACCACTCATCCAATGAACCACATGCATAAAGGTGTAATGTGCTTCCACATAGGGGCACTCTATTTACCCTGAATATTGTCACAGTGCTGGAAGGGTACACTCATCCACTGTATCCAATGACATGCCCTATGTCTGTCCCCCTTGCCGGAGATTCTGGATATCGGCAGCTCCAATGGTTGTTGCCCCCCCTCAGGAATCCACAAACACCACAGGAGGTGGCATACAATTGTGCACACATTAGGACCAGAGTGGCAACTGAGCGCACATTTGCCACGTGGCAGGCACTCTTCCGATATCTGCATCAAATTGGTGGGGCCCTCGTGTACAAGCCAGACAAGGTGGGCAATATCGTGTTGGCCTGCACCTTGTTGCACAGTATATGCATTTGGCGCAACCTAGCCCTGCCCCCAGATGTAGACATGCCCCCCTGAGGATGATGAAGCCATGCCTGCGGATGGAACACATGTGGACACTGCGTGTACAGAGGCCAGGCTGGGTGGCATTACCCGCCAGGAGCTGATAGAGAACTTTTTCTGATGCTGCCTGCAACGCTAACTTCACTGTTCATTGAACACAATAAATGCATGCACACAATGATTGAATTCCATTCAAGGTTTCAAGCGTGGATTTTCTTTTTATGATGTAAAGTGGCATTCTGGATATACATGTAGTGTAAATCCCATCCCAACACCCACCCCGTAAGTATCCTACCCACTCAACACCCCCAAAATACCCTACTGACTCAAAATCCCCCAAAACACACTACCCACTCAAAATCCCCAACAGTATGCATCAGCGTCACCACTATGCCCATGCATTACTTCCGGCCACATATGGTCTTGGGGTCTGCTTCCTGCAGTGTTGTGCTCAGGAGACGGATGGCCCTTCGCCTTGGTGTGCTTTCTGGTGAGCCCTCAGTGGGCATATTGCTGGTTGAGGGCACAGAACCCTGGGCACGGATGTACTGTTTCTTTTTAATGGACAATATTATGCTCAAACCAGAGGGGTAGCCATGGGAGCCAAGTATGCCCCTTCTTTAGCGAACCTCTTTATGGGGAATTTTGAACATCATTATATTTTCAATTCACATCAGTTCAGGGATTACATTATTATATGGAAGAGATATATTGACGATGTATTACTGATTTGGAATGGCTCTTTTGAACAGTTTCAACAATTCACAAAATATCTTAATAATAACAATTTTGGCATTGAATTTGTAGGTTATGTGAGTTCAGACAAAATAGAATTTTTGGATCTTGTTATCAGTATTTCAAATTGTCAAATACACACACATACATTTAGAAAACCGACAGCGGTGAATTCAATTCTACATGCTACCAGCTGTCACAAAAGATCGGTTATAGAGAATATACCTTTTGGGGAATTTTATCGGGCTCGTCGCAATTGTAGTGATACATCAGACTTTATGGATGAAGTAGAACGGATACAGCAAAGGTTCAAAAAAAGAGGCTACAAGAACTCCAGTATTCAAAGGGGCATCGAAAGGGTCAGTAGTATTTCAAGAGAGGATATGTTGATTGAACATGAAAAGACTACATCCACAGGGTTTTCAGATGTAAGAATTATAACAAAATATGTGCAAAACTCTAAGATGTTATATAAACTGTTAGCAAAACATTGGCATTTACTCCAACTTGATTCCGACTTATTACCATACATCACCGATAATCCAAAGGTCATTTTTACACGAAATCGAACTCTTAAGGGATATTTGTGTCCCTCTTAATTAACTTCTCAGACTTCTGCAACAAATCCCCTATCATGGCTTCCCTCTAAGCCAAATGGTTTCTTTAAATGTGGCACATGTAATTTCTGCAAATATGTTATTCAATCTGATACCTTTTCATGTCATCATGGTTTAACAGTCCAAATACGAGATTTCATGAACTGCAAGACTAAATACATAGTATATGCGATTCTTTGTGTTTGTGGTAAAGTGTATGTTGGTTCCACAATAAGGGAATTACGAATTAGGATCAGAGAACATTTTGCAAGTTTAACCAAAGTTGACTCAAAATTACCGCTCTCAATACATTGGCAAGAACATCACCAAATGGACCATGTCAGTGATATTAAATTTATTGGTTTAATACAAGCAAAAACCCATCCCAGAGGAGGGGACCGTCTGGGATTGTTACGTCAATTGGAAGCACGTACCATCTGTAGGCTTCGTTGCACTACTTTAGGTCTTAATAGTGACACGGAACTACATGTATTTTTGTAAATGGGAGGTTAAATGTTTGAACCAAAGCCCAATGTAT